>NC_135327.1:24574263-25241852 GCF_023851605.1 Tamandua tetradactyla | reverse complement strand
ATAGCATTTTTTTGATGTTTTTTTTCTTAAACATCCCTTTTCTCCCTGGAGTTTTTAGTTCAGTTACGCTTTCTTTGATAAATATTCCAGTATGGGCTATCTGAAAGAGGATCACTCATGATTAGGGCTATATTAGAGAAGCCAAAGAGCCAAAGACAGAAGTGTGTAAGAGTCTCCCACATGTCCTGTGGCTGGAATGTGAAGCAGATTAATACAGAACCATCGGAGACCTGACAGGCCTGTATTTCAGAGGTTAGATGAAGTCAAGGACATGAGTGGAGAGATTCATTAGGGACAGGGGCCATGGGCATGTAAACACAGTTCCCACTTAGAAGAGTCTTGCCCTAGATTGTAGAAATATTGCGCTTGGTGGTGTCTCAGGATCTAGATGGACTGGGAAATCTGGCTTCCTGGCCATCCTCTCATCACATGTCTCCCAGTATGTCACAGTGAATTTCTGTATAGTCTCTGACTATAGCTAAAGCTTCATGAACCCAGTCCACTTAATCTTGTCCCACATTAGGACACTTTATGCACTTTTATGCAAGGGAGATAAAATACCAATTTCTTTAAGATCACTTTTGGGATGTGCTCCAAATATGGCACTTATTTGAAGTCACCACAGTGATCAGCTCCAAGTGCCATGTTTTTTTATAACAACAGCCCTGGGAAGTAAGAAGAACATTTAGAAAAATAGGTCAGTCAGTTGTTCTGAATAGGAGACTTCTATTGCTATAATTCCAGGAAGTGTCCCCTGCCCTCTACCAGTTGCAGTATTATCTTTGAGTCCCACTGGTTTCCTACCCAGGAGAACCTTTAAAGACCTCTTTGTTGGAGGGCTTGCTTCATATCTCTTTTCATCTGGGTCTTCTGGATCTTGTTTCTCTGTCCATGAGAGGAGAGAGAATGAGAGGAAGCTTGTTTCCTAAAGGACTTTTGCTGTCCAGCTGTATGACCTTGGGTCAGAGAGTTCTCTGTGCATCCATTTCCTCATCTGGAAAAAGGGGTTGTGCTCACCTTGTAGAATGAGGAGCTTAGCACATGACATGCAGTGTTATCTACTGTTGCAGGGCAAGTTCTGTCTGTTACCATCAACATGGCCAACATGGTCATTCCATTCCTCCTTTCCTTGGCCCACTTAATCTTCCCAGGGAAATGCACATCAAGACCTCCCAGCCCTGGATGTACAACCCCACTTGGAGAAAGGGGCAAAGAGAAAATACCAGACACTGGGAAGACAGTCCCCCAAGCCATATCTCTGTGTAGAGCCCCTTCCCTCCATTCCACAGGTTACTTCACTGAGTACCCACGAACTGCATTGGATTAGCAGATTTCCTCCCAAGTGGGCAAGGAGGAAGTAGCAGTGAATTTATACAGGAAGGTAGTAAGTGACTGACCAGTATTTACTAAGGCAAGAAATTAAACATACACAATTTAAAATCCTTCCTTACAAGAGGGTTTTATGGTCAGTCTCTGAAGGCCTAACTGTGCCTATCACATCACAGCACTTGACATAGGTGGTAGACACCTGATTTCTCCTTGGGCTCAGGGCAGGGTGGCAGCTTAGCCCGAAGATGGTGGAGAATGAAGATCAGAGCAGTATGTAGAGGCTGTGGGACAAGAGGCCCAAGCCTGGAGGAGATTACTTCCAATCTGCAGTAAGTAGCAGTCCTGTCACAGTTCTCAAGACAGCCCTGAGAATCTGCACAGAGGCAGATACATACCTCAAGGCAGACACTGGCCCCACACCTGCTGGTGGCTTGGTTGCCAGGCAAGGTGCCTAATGTATCTAGGGTAGATCTGAATATGGCAAGGATGGCACTTCCCTCAATGGGAGACCATGAGGGTCCTAAGCAGGTATACTGTAGAAGTGGCTTGGGACAAAGGATAGGCCAAGCCTACTTAAATTAGGCCTAAGAGTCACCCCCCAAGAGAACCTCTTTTGTTGCTCAGATGTGGCCTCTCTCTCCAGCCAACACAACAAGCAAACTCACCACCCTCCCCTGTCTACGTGGGACATGACTCCCAGGGGTGTGGACCTTCCTGGCAACGTGGGACAGAAATCCTGGAATGAGCTGGGACTCAGCATCAAGGGATTGAGAAAAACCCTAGAATGAGCTAAGACTCAGCATCATGGGATTGAGAAAACCTCGACCAAATGGGGGAAGAGTGAAATGAGACAAAATAAAGTGTCAATGGCTGAGAGATTCCAAACAGAGTCGAGAGGTTATCCTGATGCATTAAATAGGTATCACCTTGTTAGTTAAGATGTAGTGGAAAGGCTGGAAGGAACTACCTGAAAATGTGGAGCTGTGTTCCAGTAGCCATGTTTCTTGAAGAAGATTGTATAATGATACAGCTTTCATAGTGTGACTATGTGGTTGGGAGAACCTTGTGTCTGTGCTCCTTTTATCTACCTTATCAGCAGACAAGTAAAACATATGGAATAAAGATGAATAATTGGGGGAACAAATGTTAAAATAAATTTAGAGTGAAATGCTGGTGATTGGTGAAGGGGAGTATGATCGGTGGGGGTATGAAAAAAAAAAGAGAAGTGGCTTGGGAGCCTGCCAACCCAGGAGCCAGCCAGAGCAGACTGACTGTTTTTGTTTTATTTTTGATCTGCAGCTCCAAGATGGCTTTTCATATACATGCTGTGAATAATCAAGGAAGGTAAGAATATGACTATGGAGCATCCTCATTTGGGGCAAGTTGAAGGAGCAAAAAGAAAGGAGAATTTACCTTGTAATTGCTGACATGGATGTTCTTCTCAGCAGTTCCATACCTGGCAATGGCCTCACTCCAGGCTTGGGCTCAGGACTAACTGTGCTCAGCTGAGACCCTCTAACCTGAGCGCTTTCTACTAAGAAGCTTAGGGGTGGGATGTTGGACGTAATTCACTCCAAATGGGCTACATTTTAGTCTTGCATTTTATACAACCCAGTGTTTTCAAAGTCCTTGAGATAAATCAGCGTCTGTGGATTATCTTGCCAGGTTGAAAAAGAACATTGTAAATAACCCTCTTTTTTTTCCTCAAAGCTTCAATGTTTTCTTTTCTTTTAGTAATAAATTAAACAAAGACAAGAATCTGTATTTTTTAGAGAGGCTGTGAGTTTACAGAAAAATCGTGCAGAAAATACAGTTTCCATATACTCCCCCCACCCCCCACCCCGCGACACACACACACACAGGCAGTTTTCCCTGTTTTTGACATTTTGCCATTAGTGTGGTGCATTCATTACAATGGGGAATCATTATTATAGTTTTAATAACTAAAGACCATAGTCTACGTTAGGGTTCACTCTTGTTATATAGTTCTGTGGGTTTTCTTTTACTATTATTTTTATTGTGGTAAATATATACAACATAAAATTTCCCATTTTAACCACTTTCAAGTATCCAATTTGGTGGTGTTAATTGCATTCACAATGTTGTGCTACAATCACCACCATCCAGCACCAAAATTTTCCATCAACTCATACAGAAACTGTATACCAATTAAGCATTAATACCCTATTCCCCAATGCATCCAGCCCCTGGTGTAACTTGTATTCTAATACATAACTCTGAATTTGCATATTCTAATTATTTCATATCTGTGAGATCACACAATATTTGTCCTTTTGTGTCTAGCTTGTAAAGAACTCCTTAATATATGTCTAATATCTGTCTTTTTTCTTCTAGAATTGTGCCTCTGGATAGTGAAGATAGCTTATACTTTGTGAAGACCGTAAGCAGAACTTTTACAAGTCAGCTGGCTGGAAATGACCTGTTGTAGGGCATCTTAAAGGAATTCGGGGAGGGGGGGCACGGGTTGTCCTTGGGCAGTCTACCACTTACCTAAAGAAAATTGTTCTCAGGACTCTCCCAGCCTCTACAGTGATGAGCCTTTCTGCAGGTGCCCAGGCAGCTATTCTAGACCCAGCCACATCCATACTCCCATGCCTAGGCTGCCTCAGGCACAGAGTCTTAACTGAGGGGTAAGACTCTGAGGTTATAAGAGCTCTTTCTGAGGTTTTAAGAGCTGCCTCCAAGTGTTGGGGATTCCTCTGACCTCATGTGGAAATGAGGCCTGCCTCAACACAGATCACTTTTCGTTGGCTTCTCTGTGGTCAAGGGCTCTGTTGATGTCCTTGACAAACCTGGGTCTTTAATTAGTGGGGAAGCCAGAGCAGAGTTTTCCAACCATGTGTTGGGGCACCCTGATGGCCCAGGAAAATGGTTTAGAGGCGCACTGAGATGTGGGTCCTCTCTGCCCCAAGGGTGGGCTAACATGGCCTATGGGAGCCAGAGTTTCCGCCAGTTGCCCCCAGCCACAAGCCAAGTCCTCTATTTACCCCCAGTGCATCCTGATGTAACAAGGGTTGGGAACCACTGTGGGAGAGGATGGTGGCTATCCAACCAAGGTTTTGCTTGTAATATGTACAGGCACAAATTATACCTTGAGTCTCTGTGACCAGTGCCTCAGCCTTCATTCCAGCCAGCTTTCGGTCATAGGAAACTGAGTGAGCAGGTGAGGGTGAGGCAGTGCTGATGCATACCCCCCACCATCACCAGTGGATAAACAACTCAGAGTTCCTCTCAGTTGAGTCATCTTATCCACAGAAAATAGTGCAACAGGGTAATTTCTAAAGATTGTAAGTAATCTGTGTTTTATTCATACACGTCCTGAATCTGTTGGCATTTTTTGTTGATGTTCCTCTAGAATCAAATTTAGTCTTTTTTTTGTGGCATCATCAAGACGATGAGAAATACCTCTGGAATTTAGGTAATAATACTGTACTTCCACACTAGATTTTAAATTCCCTGACTTCTCCTTAGACTCAAGCAGTGCTTTAGAAGGAACCCTAGACAGTAGTAGTGGATGCTTAGGAAGTAGTTAATGGAACCCAGTAGAATCCACTATCAAGTTAAGGTATGCATTCAGCAACAGCTAATGAACAGGTAGTAAGTTGATACTTTCTGTCCAAATCCTGTTCTCCCATCCAGGCAGAGATGAAGTTCTGCCTCCTCCTTGAAGTCTTCCATATTGATCCCCTCTACAAGTACTGTATTAATATAGTATTTGCAGTTTATACTACACAAATTATAAAATAGTTTCTATACTAGTGTACCATATGATGACTTGTGTGTGAGAGCATTATTATCTCTTCTGTACATTTTAGGTTTCCTGAAGACAAAAGGGACCATATTTTACATTTTCTATCCCCATGGCACATGGTAGGAAGTACATAGCAAGTGTGCAACAAGTGCTACTTTTATTCTTTTCAATGATATATATCCACTTCCTCGAACCATAGGCCAAATATGAAAGAGAAGGATTAGGAAACTACATTATTTGTCTTTCTGATTGTTCTGGGAGTCAAAGAAATGGAGAGTTCCCATTATCACTTAAGAGAGACCAGGTGGCCTGGGGTTCTTTGTCTTCAGAAGGTTGTTTGAAATCCTTTGAAACAGATTTAGACAAACCTTCCAGTTGTTAAGCCAAATCAGAAAATTACTTAAAGTATAAAAGTCTACCTGTCACTTTTGTACATTCTATTATCATTACAGTTATCAATCTACTTTGTGGACTTTTTTTTCTTTCCTTTCAGCCCTCTGCCTTCTGTGTATGTATGTGTGTCTTTAATGAGAATTTGGCAATTCCTTCTCAGGCCTTTTGGCTCTGTCTTGAGAGTGGGATAGAGCCTCAGGCTAAGACAGCTATGTCTGAAAATAGACTAGCTTCAGCAGCTCTGCACTGGCCATTCTGTATGTCCAGTCTGGGAGGGGTTCCAAGAGAATTCAACAGACTTCTTACCCTATGTCCCTCAACATATTGATGGTCATCTCAGAGCCTGGCTCGGATTCATACCATTTTTTCTGCCTTTCTTCTGCTGGATTCTCCCCACAATTATTCCATTTTTCACTTGTTTTTAATTGATACATTAGTGCTTTATTCCTAACTATTCAGGAACTGTTTCTGAGTTGCTTAATTTTTTTTTTTTACCCTATTTGAAGCTTGTTTTATTTGTCTTGGCCATAAAAGCTTGAATAGCTTTTTTTTAGTTTTCTTAGTACTGAAAGGAACATTTGCAGTTGTTGACATGTACCCAGAAGTGTCCACTAAATTGTGTCTACCAAACCAATGTCCACCTTTGCAGGCTTGTTCAGAACTTGAGCCCAAACCGAAGAAGGATTTAGTAAGAGTGTGGAAATGCCAGAATGTGAAGAATGGAGGTAGAAGTGTGCAGAAGCCTAGAGGAAACAACACATACCCCTGTCCCCCCATAGGCTGGAAACAGTCACAGTTAAGAATGAAGGCTGTTATAACCTCTTAAGGAGGATAAGCAGTTTAAGGGAATTTATAGAAACATGAAAATGCCCTTCTTCTAGCCCAAGAGTGGGTTTCTGATACAGAAGCAGTTGCAGGGAAGCCTTGATCCTGAGGTCATTCTAACAGAATTATTTCCGGATAGTTCTAACTTTCCTTAGAAACTCTACAGTATCCTTTCACCATGTGCCTTAAAGCAGTTATTTATGGTCTGTTTCTTAGGGGTCTCTCCCTGAAGGCTTAGGACTCGCAGCTGGTCTGACTCTGGTTTCTCATTTGATGCAGGCTTGTATGACTGTGTATGACATTCCTGACTTGCTAGGAGGAAGGGGCTGCTTAGGATCTGTGGTCTTCTCAGAATCATTTTTAACATCTAAGATTTTGGTTAAAGAAAAGGGTAAGTATAAGTGGTCTTTGGAAAGGGTGAACGATTTGTGTGTGTGTGCGTGTGTGTAAAATAAACCATAGACTAAGTCAAAAGACCAGCAATAAACTGGTAAAAATATTGGAACACTTTTGATAAATAAAGTATATTTTAATTTGTGAAGAGCTTTTACAAGTTAAAGAAAAATACTAGCTACTCAATGACAAAATGGGTGATATAAAAAATATAAATACATACACTAATACTAATATAATAATATACGCTTGTACTAATGAAAAGAGAAGCCCTCGCCCCTGAAAAGTGGAAGATCCTGGGCCTTTCAAGGTAGAAGAGTAACTGGTATATCTGTGGTTTTCCTACAGATGGCACTGTTACCACAGAAACCAGCTCCATAGTCCTCACGGCTGCCATACCCAGGTTCTGCTCCTGGCTGGTCAGTATTCCTCATCCGGTGAAAGTGGGCATAAATGTGGGGAAATCGGAGAGAACATTTGAGTAAGAGCCTCTTCATTCATTCCCTGGTACGGTGTCAGATCCTGAGCTAAAACCTTAGGCCACAGTGAGAAAACCCACAAGGACCTCTGACCCTGAGCCCTAATGACCAACAGCCAGGTCAGCCAGCTGCCAGGGCCTGAGAGTGCTGGGCTTGGTGGAGGGCTGCCCTGTCAGTCTCCTGGAAATATTTGAACACAGGGATGAGAGACCCAACAGGTTTTGCCTTTGAAGTAGTAGATTGAAAATCTTCACTCCTTTTGGACACAGGTGGAAGATAATGAAGTTAAACTGTCTGAGAAAACACAGCAAACAGTAAGGGTAAGAAGCCTTCTCATTTTCAATGTCAACACTGAATCAGAATAAAATTCAAGTGATTTATAAAAATAATTCAAAATACTGCATCTTACTCCTGATCTAAAAGACCTAAACCTCTTTGTTTTCATTTTCCTGTTTGCATGCTTTCTTTTAGCAGAGCTCTAGAAATAACTATTTATGGGACATACAGTTAGAGGGATTCTGTCTGCCATTTAGGCCTTTTGCTGTTTTTTAAGAAACTACTCAATTCTATTAAAAGCAGACCCCAGATTGACCTACACGAGTAGAGCTGAGAGGTCACAGCTTTAGACCAAGGAGAAGCTGCCTCTGTTCTTCACAGTCAGAAGATAAAAATCCACTGGAACCTGGACAGGCATTACAGGCTTCAGTGCCTGGGTTCAGAGAGGGTAGTGTGAGCAGAGCAGGTGATGGTCTATTCGTGTGCCTCATCCACTATGAAGTGAAAAGTCTAAAAGCAGAACTCTGTAAGAGGGTTCAGGTGCAGGCCACAGGGATTTGGGGCCACCAGCTTCCTAGTCATAACCCCAGCCCAAGTGAATGGAACTATGTACCTTCAGAAATTCTGGTAGGCCACTCAAAAGATTCATCAAGTGCACCTTGAGTGTCCCCATGTGTCAGGCGTTGGGCACTGGGATACACAGAGGATGAATACAGTCCCTACTCACCAGGAACTCCAGGGTGGGTGGAGGTAGGCAATCCACTAGACAGTTACAGGATAGTAAGATAAAGGGCATGCACGGTGGAACAGCAGAGAGGAGGACTAGTCCAGTCTGAGTAGCTGCCTGGGAAAGGGTTACAAAGGCCTTATCCTGAGAACATTATGCTGTGTGGTCCCATTCTATGTATCTCCTTTCACCACTTCATTTACCTGTGAAGCATTTTTTGGGGACCCAACCTAAGTATTTGGAAAACCCATTCTAAAGTGAATGAAGATGAAAATTGTGAAGAAAGTAAGGGTGATTATGGGTTGGGAAAGTCATCATATGGCTTTACCCCTTTTCTCCCAGTGCTTTTACCAATATGGCTACATCCCCTTTTATCATCTAGTCATCCTCCAAAGAAGGCACTAATTTTGGAAAAGCGTGAAATGAGATCACCCAGGGAGTAAAGGCGCTCTTCTGGTCAATATCTGGAAGAAAGCCATTGGAAATGAGCAAAAGAAAACCTCAGCATTCCCCTTCTCAGCACAATTCACAGGTTCCAGTAACATACCAAAGATCCAGGCAACACAAAAGGCCATAGAAAAAGTAGGGTATATTGGAGTCTGACAAAGCAACTGTTGTAGACAGACAAAATTGGGCAAGAATTTTGATTAAATGAGTACTTATGCTATATCACCTGCTCTTTTTGCATGTTGTTTTTTTAAAGGAGGATGAGTGTTTCCTGGGCACTTTTCTAACAGAAGGAGAAGGAGCATACCTTTATTCTATCAATTCACAGGCCTGGCCTGAGGAAGGTGAGTAGCAATGATTTTTCTATTGACTGTATCTGGGTCCCTCTTTTTGTAGGTTTCAGCATGGGTATTTAATATTATACATAATATTTTAAAAACACAGTAGAGGTGTTCTCTTAGAGCTTTTCTCCTTTGATTTATCAACTGAGCCCTGAGTCTTGTACTAGGAAGGACTGGCCCCTGGACAGCATCTGGTTCTCATATTGCTGCCTGAGCATTGCTCTCAGAATGAACTAGAGCAGCAAAATGTCCAGAAATAGAATTTGTGGACCCAAATAAACTTTGGATTCATTTTCTGTTGCTGTGTAACAAATTATCACAAATGTAGCAACTTAAAACAACTCCTATTTATTATCTCACAATTCTTTGAGTCAGAAATCCAGTGGACTTGACAGGATTCTCTGCTGAGGGTCTCACAATGTAGAAGTCAGGGTGTCAGTCAGGCAAGGCTCTTACGTGGAGGCTCTGGAGAAAGAGTTTGCTTCCAAGCTCATCCAGGTTGTTGGTAGAATCCAGTTCCTTGAGGTGGTAGGATTGAGGTCCCTGTTTTCTTGCTGGCTACTGGACAAAGGACCACTCTCAGCTCCTCCTCCTCCCAGAAGTCCTTGCTCTGTGGCTTCCTCCATTTTAGCAACCAAGAATGTTCCTTGTGTCAAATCCCTCTCATGCTTCAAATCTCCCAGAACTCCTCTCCTGCTGCTGATCAGAGAAAACTGCTTATGAAGAGCTCATGTGATAGAGTAGCCCCACCTGGATAGCTGCCTTTTGCCATATAATGTAATATGATCACAAGAGTAACACCATGGGATGAAGCTTATGGGGGTCAGCTTACCACATTCTGCTCTCTGATCCTCATGTTTCTTGTCCCTCCTGCATACATAATATGATCACCCATATCCCAAGAGTTTTCTCCCATTATAGCTTCAGTTCAGAGTCCTAAATCTCATCAGCTCACAATCCGGAATCTCACCATCTAAATCGAATGTGAATGAGAAGAGTATAATCCATTAAGTACAATCCTGATCACATTTCCGCTCTGCCTGTAAACCTGTAGAAACAAAAGAGATAAATTATGTGCCCCCCAAACATCCCAAAATACAATGGTGAGATAGGCATAGGAAAATAGTTATGAACATTTAGGTTCAAAAAGGAGGGAAAAGAAAGGTCACTCAGCTTTTGAAATCCATTAGGCAAACTCCAGCCAGAGTTCCTTGATTAGGTTTCAAGGCCTGGAAATAATCATCACTGGCTCTCAGCTCTGCCCTGTGGTTCTTTGTTCTACACTCTGAGTTCTTAGATTGCCTTCTTGGTCTTAATTCAGCCCTCTGAGTCATCTTTCCTTTTTCATGATGGGTAACAAGTATTTGCTGCTGAGTAGCTGTATCAGCTGCTTCCTTCCAGGACATAGGGGTCTGACAGTCTCCTTTCATTTTGTCCTCTCTCTTTCTCTTTCAGTCCATGCTAGCCGTGTTTCTGCTTTTATAAAATTCTCAGGAACCTTCTGGGTCTTGCGTGGATTTCACAGGGATTTACTTCGTGCTCCTTTTTGTCCCTTCAAAATAGCATTTTCTCAGGAACACTGTTCTTTCCTGGTTGGGTATAGACACCTTGAGGAGGAAGAATTCTGACTTACTCTGCAAATTCCTCACCCTCTACTAAGGAAATCCCCTTTCTGCAAAATCTGTTTTTCTTGTTGAAAGTATTATCCAGTAGCAAATTCCTCTCCTGGTTCTCAGATCACTGATTTATCTTCTGCTCTTCCATTCACATAGAAGACAAAGCACAAGTTCTGATTTTCAGTCCACAAAAGGCTGGGGTGATAATAGAAGTCATCATCATACCTGGGGTATGGCTCTTGCTTTTCTTCTTCTCCAGATCCTGGTGTAGAAGACCAGGAATTAGGATCATTTGCTGAAAGTAGGGGATTGTAACAGTGCTTACAGCCTTGGGGTAAGATTGCGTAGTGTTTTAAAAACAGATTATACATATAGTGAAAAAGGGTGATTTTTGGTTATAGTGGGTATTTATGATTGTAGGGAAATGTTCAATAAATCGTGTTTTATCATTGATATTAAAAAAGAAAAAACAGGTTGTAGATACAACACAGAGGTTGGTTGTGTTTTGGCAGAGCTGAGCCAATTATAATATTTAGCAAGGGTACTTGCCAAAATTAGTGTGCACCTTCCTAGCAAAGGGCCTTGTTATACAGAAGATTCAGTGTGTCACAAGGTCTTTTCACAAGAATAAAGGTCTCTGCACAGCTAGGGACTTCTGGAGTCCTGTAGGTCACACTCTTTTGAGAGCTTAGATTTCAAATTTCTTAGTTCCTGAGGGAAATCTGGTTTGATTTGGGAAATGGTTTTCTGAGGCAGGAAAATTAAGTAGAAGCAGAGAATATAAACAGAAGTCTCCCTTGACCTCGTGTTAAGTGTTTCACACTTTGAGGTTCAGTCAGGAGCTGATCTGGGTTTTGTGGGGCTTGAAGTTTATACAATTTGGGGATGCTCTTAAAAAAAAATACAAAATTCATGTGACTCTTTTCAGGGCTTTGGAAGGAAGTCTAGGCAAGTGAAAGGTCCTGAAGTCTAAGTATCATTAGTATATTGGTTAATCTGCTTTTAGTTTATATTGTGATGATGAAATTTATCTGTTCCCATCCCAGTAAGGCATCAATCTTGAAAGCTCAGCATGCATTATTTCAATTGGTCTTCATTCCCTGAGCCCCAGAGAAGTTGAAAACTTGCCTGAGATTATAGTGCAAGTTAATAGTAGCGTCTGGAAAGGAGTCCAGGTTTTCAGATATTCAGTCAAGGGAAGGTCCCACTGAACCACTTATAAACAGAACAGTACTTCCTTTACCTTGAAAGAAATGGCAACTCTGGAATCTTTCCTTCCCCGTTTAGTGGTTTCTCCTATCACAAGACTTCTTATTATGCAGCTTCCCACTCATCCATGTCCTTCATTTGTCCTTCTCTGCCCAATTCTGCTGGCTTTGGCCAGGCAGGCTGTCCAGAACCTGATTCTCAACCCGTGTTAGACTATATCCCTAAACAATGTCTTGTTTTGAACTTAATTAATACAAATAGAGTCATATTGTGTATGTTCTTTTGGGACTTGCTTCCTCCCCCACCCCATCCCCCAATTATATAAATTATGTATATAATTTATTTATTTTTAGTTGTGGTAATATACAAGCATTTTAACTATTTCAAACTGGATAATTCTTTGATGTTAAGTACATTGAAAATGCTGCATAACTTTTACCACTATCTTTTTCCAGATTTTCATCATCCAAAACCAAAGCTCATTCAGCCATAGCACCCTATTCTCCTTTCCCTTACCACTGGTAACCACTATTCTGATTTCTGTCTCTGCGAATTTACTCATTCTAAGTATTTCATAGAAGATAAATCATAAAATATGTGTCCTTTTCTGTCTGGAGTATTTTACTCAAGACGATGTCTTCAAGGTTCATCCATGTTATAGCACGTACCCAACAATTTGCTCCTTTTTTTCGGTGGGACTTGCTTTTCTTACTCAACATAATGTTCCTAAGAATCATCCAGATGGTTGTGTGCACCGTACAATTCATTCGCTTTCATGACTCGATAGTATTCCTTTGTATGAAAATGTGATATTTATCCTTCTGATTTTTGTTGGACATGTGGGTTGCTTATAGATTTTTCCTATGGCATACAGTACTGTCATGAGCATTTGTGTACAAGTGAGCAAATGTTTCGCTAGGATTGGAATGGATAGGGTGGAATTGTTGGGTTTTAGAATAAGCCCATACACAACTTTCATACATAAGACCAGACTCTTTTTCTAGTATGCAACTTATACTTCCACCAGCAGCATACAAGTATTTCTGTTTTTCCACATTGTGCCCAACCCTTGTTCTTCTACCAGTGTTGCTAGTCTGTATTACTGTATTAGTAGGATTTTGATTTTCATTTCTGTGAAGGTTGACCATGTTTTTATTTATTGGTCTGTTGCATTTTCTCTTCTCTGAAATGCCTGTTCATGTCTTTTGCTCATGTTTCTTTTCATTTATTTGTAAGAATTCTTTATAGATTCAGAAACTAATCCTTTGTTATGATTATTATGTACATTGAAAACATTTTCTTCCACATTGTGGCTTGTCTTTCATTTTATTTATGATGTTTTTTAATGAGCTGAAGCTCTTAATTTTAATGTAGTCAAAATAATCTTTTCCTATGTGGTCAGTGTATTTTGGACCTGTTTAAATATTTCATCATGAAGTCTTGAAGCTACTCTCTTTAATTTCTGAAAATATTATAGATTTTTCCACAATCTTCCTGGATTGATATTTGAAAGTGGTATAAATTAGGGGTCCAGTTTCATTTTTTAAATGTAGGCAACCACTTGTCCCATTGTTATTAAAAAATTCTTTGCCCACTGATATATAATGCCAACTCTATTATAAATCAAGTGTCACTTTGTATGCATAATTATTATGAGGCTCTCTGTTCTGTTCCATTAGTCAGTTTATCCCTGAATAAATATTAGTAAATACAGACTTGAAATTTATTTATATATAATAAGGCAAGTTCCCCCACCTTGTTTTTCTTCTATAGGAGTTTCTGACCTATTCCTAGCCCTTTGTTCAGATGCATTGACATTTTAAAGTAGCTTATCAAGATTATCATAAAACCTGAAGGGATTTTTTTTTTTTTTACTGAAATTGTGTTGAATTTAAAGATCGCCTTGGAGAGAATTGTGATTTTTACCATGTCAATTGAGTAGGACTGAATTTTCCAGTCCATGGAAATAATATCCATTAGATCATCTTTGAAGTCTTTCAATACAAATTTTATCATTTTATTCATATTAGATTTATTCTTTATTATTTTATATCATACCTGTTGTGAACCATAACCTTTACAATTATGTTTTCTGTTGCTGATTTATTTAGGATTACAATAGGTAGGAGTAAAATTACTAGTTATAGGATAATGGTATTCAATATTTTGAATTTTTTTCAATGTTTGATTTTGTATCCCTTACTCTTGCTAAAATCTTTAATTTTAATAATCTAGATTCTTTGACATTTATTTTCCCACAACTTTCAATATAGCATCTCATCAGAAGAGGGTACTTGACACTTCCTTGCCCCTTTTGGACGCATTAGAGCATCTTAAAACAGCTTTATTGAGGTAAAATTGGCATCCAGTAAATTGTACAAGTATAAAGTATATCATTGACAAGTTTGGACTTAATGTGTGCACATGTAAAAGCATCACACAATAATCAAGATAATGAAAAAATCCATCATCCTCAAAAGTTTTCTCATGCCTCCCTCCTACCTGTCTCTACCTCACCCCTCATGCCCAGGCAACTGCTATTCTGCTTATTTTCACTATAGATTAGTTTGCATTTTATACAGTTCCTTATAAATTGAATTATACAGTATATGTTCCACAGTGGCTGCACCATTTTATATTCCCACCAGTAGTGAATGAATGTTCCTGTTTCTCCATATCTTCTCCCGCACTTGTTATTTTCCATTTTTTTCTAATAATAACCATTGTACTGGGTATGAAATGGTATCTCAATGTGGTTTTGAGTTCCCCAGTGATGCTGAGTGTCTTTTCATGTGCTTATTGGCCATTTGTATACCTTCCTTGAAAAAGTGTCTGTTCAAGTCATTTGCCCAGTTTTTATTTGTCTTTCAGTCATTGGGTTGTAGGATTGCTTTATATGTTCTGGATATTAAACCCTTATCAGGTAATGGTTTCCCAATATTTTCTCCCATTCTGTAGATTGTCTTTTTACTTTCATGATTAGATCCTTTGATGCACTAAAGTTTTTAATTTTGATGAAGACCCATTAATCTGTTTTTTCTTTTGTTGCTTATGCTTTGGGTGAGAAATCTAAAAATCCATTGTCTAATACAGGGTTCTGAAGATGCTTCCCTTTGTTTTCTTCTAGGAGTTTTATTTTGATTCTTATATTTAGGTCTTTGATCCATTTTGAGTTCGTTTTTATTTATGGTATGAGGAAGAAATAGGCCTTCATTCTTTTGATAAGGATATCCAGTTTTCCCAGGACCATTTGTTGAAGAGACCGTTCCTTTCCCTATTTAGTGGACATGTCCTGAGAAGAACTCTGGTGACCAAGAGTCCTGACTTTCACCTTCCAGTGAAGGGAAAATCCAAGCAGTGGTCATCTCTCTGCTACCTACATTCTACATCCTCTCCTGTGTTCCCTTGTGTCCACATGAAGCTATTGAGGGAGACTTTTAAAAAGATTGTTTTCTACAGTGGTGTGTATGAATGGATTTTACAACTGCATATTACCTAAAACATGGATGTCTCTCAGGAACAAAATGTTGCAAGAAATCAGTGCATCAAAGAATTATACATGTATTAGGATTCTATTTATATAAAAACACACAGAACTAAATAATATATAATTAATAGATGCATACTAATATGGTAAAACTATACAAAATTCAGAATGTTGTTTACCTCTGGGTAGAGGAAAACGGGCTGCCATTGAGGATGGGTATCCATTAGGTGTGGGGTATTAGTAATGCTTGATATTTTTAGGCTAGTGGTGACTGCACAAGTGTCTGAATTTTATTGTTGTTTTGTTTTTCTTTAAATCTTAAGTGTATAGTTCATGCACTCTTACACACACAGTAAAAGTTATGCAGATTTGCATCAAAACATTTCCTTGGCAGTGATAAACACTCCCTCTTTATACAAGCTGTGTTGTGTGTTGCTGGAGGATTTGTATTTGTGTAACCAGTTGTCTGAAGTCAAATTCTTCACTGACACTTGACATCTTGTTTTGCCCTGAGGGCTTGTCCCCCTCCAGTTGGACTGCCTGGAATGAGAGGTCAGTCAAAAACAGAGCCATGCTATAATTCCCTGCTATTTCTTGATCAGTGATAAGGCACTCTTTCCTACCCTCGGTTTTCATACTCACGGAATGGAGAAGGTAAGACAACATATCCTATAAGGGACCCAGGGATGAGACAAGGAGGCAGAGAGATCTCGTCAGGAGTTACTGCTCCAGTAACTGAGAAGCCCCTGAAAGCCTTTACCCTTCAAACCACATTCTCATAATCTTGAATCCAGAGCAGAAACCAGAGTGTTACCCCTTCAAGTGGTTCAGGGTCTAAGCCCAGAGTGCTGGCCGTGGGGCATCCAGTGAGCCATTCATCCATGTTTTGTGCTCTGAGAATAATGACAGCATTAGCCTTGCAGAGCCAGACTACAGGGTGACTAGCATCACAAGACAGTTTTCTGCACCATTGTTTAAATCAGCTCTCATTTGCTGAGTCTCTGCCCTGGACCAGGTCCCATAACTGCTTTTCCAGCACTGCCTTGTGAACGTCCCTCTTTCTTTTTCCATTTTGTTTTGAGACTTCAGAGTCTGGAAACAGAGGAAGTGCTGGAGTTAACCTCCCTGATCCACCTTCCCCATCTTCCCACTGAATAGTTGGAATACACAATGCTTGGATCTGTGCTCTTTTCTGGAAGTTTTAGAAGGATTTTGAGGTTTATCGAGGAGTCCCTTGAGTAGTACTGAACTTGTTTCCAAGAAGCTTCACTTAAGATTTACGCAGGTGGAGGGGTGAGCCCAGGACGTGGAAGGTACAAATATTAAGCAGTGTTGGGGAGTAGTTCCTACATCATGACACTTAATGACAGTAGGTAGAGTCATTTCTGTGAAAACAGTAGATAAGATCATGTTGTGGCAGGAATTGATGAGGTGGTGGTTTTAGGAAGGTGCTAAAGGTTTTGGATGAGCTCTGAGGAAGTTGGTTGAAGGAATTGGGAAGTAGCATTGGAAGGATTTCTGGGCAGCACTGTGAGCCTGTTGTGATCGAAGAACCGAGAAAGCACATCTTCAGATTACTGACAGATGGGCATGGAAAGTGGGTAAAATGAAGGAAAAGGGGATGAGAAAACTGAGTAGACCCAGCATGGTACAGCGCCTTTGGCATCAGACAAACCCGTATTCTGCACTCAGTTCCTCCACAAAGTAGCTGTGTGACTTTGGAGGAACTTCTCTAAGCTTGAGTTTTCTCATCAGTGGTATAAGAATACCACTCCTTACAACTGTGAGGGTGAAAAGCTGTAATGTATGTGACATGTTTAATAAATACTTAGTAAAATCTGTTCCCATCCCTTTTTCTCAACAAAACAGATTAAAGGTAAGTCCTAGGGGATCTGCACTAGATGGTAGACATCAGAAATTCCTGATTAGTAGGTTGGAAATGGGAAGACGAAAGTCTTCAAACACTCAGTGACATCAGAGGACCAGGTCCACTGGATGGAGGGAAATGGTTTGAGACAGAGGTAAGAAACCTGGGGTTGATAAATAATGAGCATGAGGCATGAGTAGCTTCTTCTCAGGAGTACCACAAAGCAAGGCTGTCTGCAAGGTATCCAGGCTTTCCTTGTTGGGATGTGGTCAGCTTACAGGGTTTCAACCTGCATGCCTTGAGTTGGGCTGCTGCTGCCCCAGACGGTGACATTGGTGTTCATTGCCTCTGAGTAGGTATCTACTTCTCCTATCTACATTCAGACTCTAAACCTTCCTCTTGTGCCTGGAAACTGCCTCCAGCTTCCCAGTTCTCTCCATGTCCCCTAACTTACACACATAAGCACACAGATTCACCAGTCCACTCCCTTCTGAAACCCCACCTCATCAGGAAACCTTCAAAGCTTCCTCTCTGGAATGCCTCACCCATGCTGAAAAGGCAGCCCTCAGACTCCTTGCCTTTGCTCTTCTTGTCCCTACAACCTCCAGTACTTTGGGGCTATCCTCCTAGAGCTTACCACTTGAGGAAACAATCCTTCAGTCTCCTGTCTGTCCCCTTAATAGAAAGGTGTTAATGACAACATTCTCAATCCCGTGCCTTGAGTTCCTAGAATCACTTTATCTCTTTTCTATATGTGAATACATGGAAAGAAAGAAGTTGTTATATATAGAGAGAAAAGATCCATCTTGGACAACATTTGGAAAATAATTTGACCCAAGGATCTTATGGCTCTGGATGCTTCATTTCAGTCTCCAAAGCACTGCCTTAATCCTCACTACCTTAGTTGTCCATCTTTTCTGTGGTCCATTCCCTAGGGCCTATACTGACCTGACCTCACCATTCAGGAAACAGCAGCTCTCATTGGACCTGAGCCCTCATCTACCTCCCGCTTACCTTGCTTATGTGAACTACAGAGCAGCAGGCCTTTACTATCTGTAAAACCCTCTTATTGCTTAACTTAAATGTTCCTTTGCTGGTCTGTCATCTACAGGGAACTTTACGCTCCCTTTTGCAGCCCTTCAGCTGAGACACTAGTGTTATTTCTTGGGCCATAAGTGAGAGATGTGATCTCTTTAAGGCTTAACCAGGCTTCTGCCAAAGCAGGAGAAACTCATTAATAGAGCAGATGTGCCCAAAATCTTTTTTATTGTGTTTTCTTGGTAGACACTCATAAGGGAGTATGAATTTTACCTTTCCCCATCAGCTGATTATTTATTTGTTGCCTTTTCTAATTCCTTTGTGAAGACTATTTCTGATGCCTTATTTCTCTGAGACTCTCAGAGGGTGCATTGGCTTCTTCAGTGCCCAGAGCCCAGCACAGACAATCATGTAACTTAGGTACTACCAATGCTGGCCTCTTAGTTCCCCTCTGGTGTACCCTGCTACCTTTGAGAAGGACATTGGAGTCTGGACCGCAGGATCCAATCCGCCAGCTCTGACCAGCTATCTTTTCCTTCCAGGGAAAGTACATTTCTTCTCTAGAGGCCTTCTGTTTTCCCATCGTCGCCATGGAAGTATCATCATTTCCAAGAATCACATGAATTCCATTTCGTTCTATGATGGGGTAGGTGTTTTACCAATCCATGGATTTAGTGTTCAGACAGATACTCATACTTCTGAGGGGAAAGCTAAATAACTCCCTTCTCACCACCATCATGGGGTAGAATGCTAGGAAGCAGCACTGCCCTTGAGGCAGGCAGAGAGGGCATGGAGGGGCCTAGGCATCTGTAAGCCTCTTGTGAGCCTTGTGAGCCTCTTTATGTTGCAAAGGACTTGGCTACAAGGGGTTTCTGGGTCAGGAGGGTCATCAACTACCCATGTCCAATTTGCTCATCTCAAGGGGTACTGGAAAGTAGGCTGAAGATAACTTCTGATACCTCACTAATAGTCTCCAACCCAAGGATGCAAAGGCTCACCCTCTTAAGAACTGGAAAGAAGCTGCTTTCTGTGGCATTGGTGGGGCACCACTCAACAAACAGTATGGGAAACAATTAAAAATGAACCAAAGAAGGAGAGGAATGATTAAGTTTCCCCATGAAGGCTTAATCTCACACTACCCTCACCCATGCAGCCTACCCCCACCCGTGTACCCTACTCCCTCCCATGTACCCTACCCCCACCCATGCACCCATGCACTTGACCTTAACCACCAGCTCCATGAAACTCCACCCAGATGATTCTCCAAGAACCATCCTTTCACTTAACCAGTCTGCTCAGCACTTCTCCTGAGGAGTAAAGGAGTGGCTATGTTTCCCTTAGCCTACACTCCCTGGCCAGGGTGCAGCTTATCTCTTGGTAGGCCACAATAGCAGATGACAGACTCTCTGCTCTGCCTGGTCTCAGTCTCCAAACTAGCCTGTTTGGGAATCAGGACAAAGACTACATGAGGTAGTAGGATCACAGGTCAGAAAATGAATTCTGTGTGCAAGTCTTCCATCACCACCTTACTGCCCTAAAAACAATTCAGAAAGCAGGCAGACCAACATGATGGATTGGGTGGGCCTTTTAGGTTATTTTTTTACCTAAATTTACCTAAACTTTTTTTTTACCTAAATTACCTTTAATTTTAGGCCAAATAGTCCTTTAATATCAGGGAAGAAGGGACAGAACGTTCAAGAATCAAATTCTGTAACAGTAGGTTTGTTAATTTGGGGGGAAAAATAGATTCTTAGCTCATATCAGAAATCACTATAAACTTTTTTTAAGTACCTACTATGTATCACATAGCCTCTAAACTTCTAATAGATTAAAATTAAATATTTTTAAATTTTATGCTGTAGAAAGGAGAAGAATATAAAAATGAATCACTATTAAAAAATCTTTAGGGGCTGGAAGACTTTCTAACCTTAAAAACAATACAGGAGATTCGAAAGGAAATGTTTGCCAAATTTGACCATTTAGTGATTTTTTTATTTATTTTTTGCTGCTTATTTACTTTATTGAAGTATAATTTAAATACAATTAACTGCATCCATTTAAAATTTTTCACAGATGTATATACTCATGAAACTACCATCACAATCTATAAGATACAGAATTTTCATTATCCCAAGAAGTTTCCTCATATCTTTTTGCAGTCTTTTTTCCCTATTACACTGGCGTTAGGCAAACACTAATTAGCTTTCTGTCACTGTAGATTGGTTTGTTAAGTTGTTGTATAAATGAAAGTTATACTTTATGTACCCTTTTGCTGTACGTTTTCCACTCAGCAAAATGATTTTTAGATTATCCGTGTGGTTGTGTTTTTCAAAAGTTTGTTTTGTTTTATTACTGAGTAGTACTCCATTGTATAGTTACACCATAAAATTTATCAGACTACTTAATCATTTAAACATAAGAAGTATTTAAAAAAATAATTAAAAGGCAACAAAACAAACAGAAAAGTATTTTTTGGTGATTAAAACAAGCAAGTGAGTAATTCTTAACTATAATATAAAGAGTTCTCTATCTGTTGACATAGAAACACATCAGCAATAGCCTCATTCTTCCATCTGTAACAGTAAATAAGCAAAGGGTAAATAAAAGAGACTGTTGGTAGAGGAGAAATGGAATCAATAATGTGACTGTCCACCCACAGGGGTTGCCTAAGAAGGGAGTTAGATGCAGTCATTGGAAATGTGTTTAAATAGTATGTAACAACATGGAAGATGCTAATGGTAAATTAAGTTTAAAAAGGATATGGAAATGTAAAAATAAATATGATTTTGTACTACATAAAATAGGCAAATCAATGAATAAATACATAGGAAAACTTACTAGAAGGGAAAGTATTAAAATGTTAGCTGCAACAGGGTTTAGGTGACAGGACTTTAAATTTGATTTTTTTAACCTATCTTCACTGTTCTTTTTTGTTTTTTCAAATTTTTATTCAATGAACATAATACTTTTTAAACATTTTACTTTGAAATAATTTCAAATTTACCGAAAAGTTACAAAAATAATACTGTAACAATACATAGAACTCCAATGTACTCCTAGCCTACATATCCAGATTTACCAAATATTAGCATTTCAACACATTTGTTGTATCACTCTATTTATTTGTTTTCTTAAAACTTGAGAGTAGATTTTATATATCTTGCTTCTCTAACACATAACGCTTCCGTGTACATTTCACAAGAGACACTCAATTACAGAACTTCCTTAAGTACAGCTATCAAGTTCATGAAATTTAGCATTGATATAAAGCTTAAAGTCCATATTCCAGTTTTTTCAACTGTCCCAACAATGGCCTTTGTGCATTTTCACCTCCATTATTAGATCCGTTCCAGAGTCATGTTTAACACTCCAGGAGACTGATGGAGGTCATGGGATTCTCTTTATTTTAATCTTCATTGTAGCCTGGCATCAAATCAAAGCACAATTTAGTAAACAGTTCTTCAGGGCATCTTTGTATGTTGTGAGCCGGCCACTTGGCTCCTTGCTGACCTGGCTTAATATTGAGGGTTAGCTTTTGTAACATCTAGAATAGTTGTTGGACAGTGCTAGTGTCAGGCAATTCTCCCTAAGTGTTTTTTTCCCTCAGTTGAGCATTAGAGGAAAACCGACCTTGAGAATAGCTCCAGGCAGGTGCTGGGAGTGCCAACTCTTCTCTGCTGCTCCATCCTCTTTATCAACCTCCTAGAAAGCTGCGAGTACAGTGATTGAATGGGTGAGATTCAAGGGGTGCAGACTGTGTCAGGTGAAGGATAATAGTGTCTTCATCCCTAGGGGTGCTGACATCTCTTGCCACTGAACTGGGAGCCAGGTACACCTAGGATTTAGGTAAAAGGATTTACTGGAACTCATCACATTCTGCAATCAAAAGGGTAAACTTTTCTCATTTCACTGGCGGCTGATTTTCCTCAAGTCACTGAAATATATGACACTGCAAGAAAAGTGGAAAACTAGTTAAAGGACCTCCCAGAATTTCAGCCAGGAAGAGAAAAGCAACAGATCGGGCCTATTTTCCTGCTCCAGAAGGGGTCCAGTACCCTGAGAGCCAGAGCCTTCCTGTGGCTTGTGTTAGAAAACCCAGAGCTGGACAACTTCAAGCCATCATGTTAGATGAGCTCTGAGGTAGTTTCTTCTCTTCCACTACATTCATATATGCCTGCCCAAGAGTACATACAAGCACACATTCTTTCTCTTACTTTCTTTTTTTCTTTTTTTTTGACTTTATTCTGAATCAGGAGTTGAAGGTGGAAGTGGAGTTCTAAATGCCCTCTTTTACTCAAAGCCAGTTAGTGGTTAACCCATCAAAAACCAAAGACCTCTTCTTACCCATGACTTGGCTACCATGAATTCAAGCCTTTGCTCAATTTTTACTTTTTCAGTGAGACCACCTATTTCCTACTTTAAGCTGCCTGCTCCCCTGTACTTTCAATTCACCTTATAACAATCTACTTTTTCCTTTTTTCCATAGCACTTATTGTCTTCTAACATTCCATATAATTCAATTATTTATTAGGCTTATTGATTTTTGTCTTTGTTTTTCTACATCTACTACCACCACCCTCAAATGACAGGGATCTTTATCTGTTTTGGTCACTGCGGAATCCTGAGCTTCTAAAACAGTGGTTGGCTAGGAGGCGCTCTTAAGTATTTTGAATGAATGAATGATCAAGTGAATAAAAGAAACTTGTAACCTGCAGTTGTTACTGAACACATTAGTTACTACATGTGACTGCAATTACTATTCCATCTCCAGCACAGCACCCGTCATAGCATAGGAACTCAAGAAGCAGTGGTTAAGTGAATGAATTACCTGGAATGCCAGAAAGTATCCTGAACGTTGTTGACTGAATCGGAACGTAAATTGAATGTCAGTCCTCTAGAAAGAATCTTGAGGAAACATTTTCAAAAGACATTTTCGTTTTAGGGAAAAAGACCCTTTTACTTCCTATGTCTCCTAAAACTGGGCATTAGAACGCTCGATTATTGAATTCCATGAAACAATAACGTGAAAATAATTGCACTGAAATTCATCGTATGTGTCCTGACGGTAGTTGTGAGGACTGGAATCATGCACCTGGCTTTTCTTGCTGATACTCCCTTTTTCTCTAGGATTCCACCAGTGTTGTTGCTGCCCTTCTGATCGATTTCAGAAGCTCATTGCTGCCTCATCTCCCAGTTCATTTCCATGGATCAAGCAATTTCCTGATGATTGTTCTTTTTCCCAAATCAAAGATATACCGAGGGTTTTACTCAGAGGTAACATTAATCATTATTCAGCAAAATTACATTTTTTTTCTTCGCAGTTTAGATGGGGAGGCAGCATCCCAGGATTAACAGTAAGGGATAGATGCTTCTAATCCCTGCTGGTCCTAGAATAGTGATCTTACCAGGGCAAGAGTCTAAAGAAATTTAACACAAATATTCTTTAGCTTCTAAGAAAACTCTTCTTTGTCCCCCCTTTAAATCCCGATTAGACCATTTTCCCTTTTAGCTGCTGTTGAATTGTTGGGCCCAGCCCCTGACCTTGCAGATGGTCCTACCTTGCAGGCTTCACATTATAAACATTCAGCACAGAATTCTGCATGAGTGAGGAAACTATCCAAGAATCGTACAACCCACTTAGAGACCTAAAAGTAGCCAAAGTCAGACAGGTAACTAGCATCATAACTGGTGGAAATGCTTGGAAAACACTAAGGGGACAGTGTCTCTCCCTCAGGACAGATTCATGGCATATGGAAGAGACCAGAGCCAGTCTTGGCTAAAGAGGAGTTTCTCAGTCCAGTCCGTATCTTCTTTCTTTAGTGTCTACCGGTTCATTTTACCTCCCCATGGTTATCCTTTCAGTTAGGAACCTAGAGAGCAACCCCTTAGATTTTCTTCAGCCATCCCTCTGCCTCTAGCATGTGTTACTTGAACCACTCTTGTCTGACCCTTTCACTAGGGAAGAAAATATCCCTGCTGCCAGAACAGTGTCACCCAATACCTTCCTCTGTGCTTCCTGACCTCGGAAGGAGTGGAATGAATCCCTGAGGGCAGGAATCCGGAAATAAATTCTGGTTTTGAAAAATACAGAACAGAATTGCTTCTGGCCCCTATTTGGAAGCAAACTTGTTTGTTACAGTGGTTTCTCTCTGCACTGACAGTCTAGATTTTCAACAGCCATCAAATCCCCAGGTGGGTTCCATATCCTGTTGTTGGGTTTAAAGTGTTCTTTGCTCAAATTCTGTTTTGTTTAGGTCTTCTCCCCCTGGCAACAGCAGGCTAACTCAGGGCTCTCTTTAAAAGTGATCCAGGAAGATGAATTATCTGTGGAACAAAAGAGATTGTAAGTGGCTGCCTTCAGTGTTTAAACTTGCTTTCCCAAGCTTTGTGTGTGCTCTCTCTGTAGAATGACTTGCATTTTGTAACACAAGGGCCTTGGCATCTGAAAGGGCCAAAACAGTCATTTCAGAGCTGTCACCTTGCAGGTAGCCAGTGCCCTTGGGGGATATAGAAGGCAAGAGAGATGAGATCAACCAAGAATCAGAAATCCATAGAGTTGCTACAGTATGCTAACTTTCCTGTGTGGGCACAGCATTTTAGCTGATACTGTGTTGGGCCTCATCCATGGCCACTTGCCATGAGAGGGGCAGAGGAAATAATATATATTCTGGAGATAAATAGCCGCTATTTGTACTGCACTAATACACTGCATTTCGTTAAGTCAGTAAGATGCTTGTTTTGGAAGAGTTGCGCCCTAAAGAGATGGGGTTCTAATCTGTGAGCCTTTGATATTCCAGACACTCCAGTGCACAGAAGCTCTTCAGTGCCCTGAGCCATCCTGCTGGGGAGAAATGGAGTCCTCTAAAGCTACTCTCAGCCAAACTCCCAGAGCTGGACTGGTGAGCTCTGGTTTTCTGCTTTTAGATGTTTAATGGACTTTTGAAATGTCAGAATCCTCAATGTTGGTCTTTTCTAAGCTCCTCTTTCTTTATAGTTTCTTAGGGATCATTGTGAAAGGTAGTAGTGACTCACCATATGCAATTTTATTCTCCAGAAATAATCTCTCTAAGGTTTATTTTTCAGCAATTAAGAAAGAAGTTTCTCATGTGAATGGGCACATTCAGGCTAGGCTGATGATAGTAACATAATAGCATTTTCTTTGTTTATCCAGGTTTCTCCAGCATTTCGCCATCTGCAGCGTTAGTCGAGAGCCGGTGATGAGGACCCATCTTCCTGTCCTGCTGCAGCAAGCTGAAATCAGCCCTACTCACAGAGTGGAAAATGACAAGGTACAAGAGCTCACCAAATATGCTGGAAAGAAAATCCTGATATCCTGCCTTTGATCTTTTTTGTCCATTAACAAAAGGAGCTTAGGTGGAATTCCCTTTTATAAGACTCTCCACCTTCTTGGATACTGATGTAATGCTACACATGAAACCCGTTCTGACAATGACTGTGCAGGCATCTGCATTAACCCTGGCTGAGCCCCATGACAACAATATCAGCCCTGACATCTTGCTGTGCCCTCCCCTGCTTCTCCAAGTCTTTTAAATTCTTGCTTAGCGTTCTCATGCTGTCAGCTCTTTCTGGTTGTTTCAGGGACTTACCTGGCAGTGGTCAACACATTGTGCTTAATAAGGAGAAGGGGAGGGGGTCACTGTTATACAGCCCTTGTTGGCACTGCCAGAGTAAGGTGATACCTTACAAGCATTCTCTTCCCAAGAATGGATTTTAATCTGTTCCCGCCTAAAACTTCCCTCCTCTTGGCCCCTTCCCACCATTTCTTTGAAACCATATGTTGTAATATACTCAAAGAGGGTGCTTGTTTCTGTGCAAATCTATGACACTGAACTGCAAAAGACAGCGGAAACACTAAGCAATTGGAAGCATCATTTTTCCTGTGGGTAAGAGTCTTTAAGAGTCCTAAAAATATCAACTTATTATATTTTATTTAAAAGGTGCTATTTCCTAGGCTACTTTGACGTCAGTATCCCAGTATGTACAAGGTGGATGTAAATCAGGTGTGGTGTGAAATAACAGGTATAAAAACCATCTAACAAAAAAAAAAAAAAGATACTACAGGACTGAACTTACATTAAAAAGGTATCTGTTTGGACCCTTCTGATATGAAAAATTTAGAATGGCCATAGCTCAAACAGTGCCTGGCACGTATAGGTAATTGTCAGCATCATAACGGGCCTCCCAGGCTGTCGTGCTAGCGAGCTGTGTGCTTTTCTGGTCGCTCTGCATAAGGAATATGGCAGGTTAGTATGGTTGCTGCCTTTGCTTTGGGTAAAAGGATTCTATGCCTTTAGCACAGACTGACTTTTGGTGTGGTATCACAGTAGTCATTCATCCATCCATATGTACCAGTTACTGTTCTAAGGGTAGAGGACACTGCAACGAATAAAACAGACAAGAAAATCTCTGCCCTCATGGACTTTACATTCTAGGTTGAGGAGACAAACAATTAACCAGATAAGCAAAACTGTATGTTAGCAAGTATACTCCTTCCTAAAGAGAGGAATGGAAAGATCAAAGGTGATGATAAAGTTATACAGAGAAGATAGGATTTAACAAATGAATATGAATGCTGAATCATTAAATTGATATCTCTTTTAGTCTCCAGTATTTTAGAGCAGCTAGAAGTAAAAGACTGAAATTGTGGAATTGTAACCCATGTCAAAGTCTGAAATATGTTCTACAACTAATATGTTCTACAACTAATTGGTGCTGTGCTTTGAAATTTATAGCTTTTTTTGTATATTTGTTATTTCTCACAAAAAAAAAAGCAGGAAAAAAAGGTCGATTGTGATGATTAAAAAAATTATTTAAGCCTTCTAGCCTCCTATATTTTGAAGCAGCTAGAAGCAAAAATCTGAGGGGATCGTATGGTAGCCCATGACAAACTATGGTATCTGTCCTGTAACTACTTGTTGAAGCGTGCTTTGAAAACTATTGGTTTTTTGTTTCTTTGCTTTGTATATGTGTTATACTATACAATAAAAAAATTAAAAAGAAAAAATAGGTTAAAGTCTTAATACCAAATATACTAAGAGTTTCAACAGGAAACAGGTCCCTATAATTAAAAAGTGCCAGACCTAAAACAAAACAAAACAAACGCAAAGTTATCTGCTGTAGGCATGCATCCTGTGATTTAAGGGGCTGAGACCTAGGCACTGAGGAATCGGGACTAAGGAGTACTGCCCAAGAGGGCAGAAAAGGAAGTAGAGTAGAGGCCCTTGTCAGAGTGGAGGGGAGGACAGCTTTTAGTTACCACAAAAGAAGACCCATCTGTGCTTATGTGACCACCTCAGGTGATTAGTGCCACCAGGCTCAACTTTAGCCTAACTAATCTGTGACTGAACCTGTCCCAGTGAATCTTGGGTATTGTGAAATAAAACACGTGCTTAGAGCTCCTTGCCATGCTATGTTACATAGACATCCTTAGGTGATTGCATGGTTTGTGTCCTCCCTGGTGTGACCCCTTCTTTTTCATGAATTTCTTCAAGTTGTTTTGAAATACTTACAGGGAAAGAGCCTGTTTTCATGTGGTCATGTAATAAGGCTAGAACAGTCCAACCTTGATCCTCTTCTCCCCATCAAGAATCAGAAGTGCTTCCCATACCCAGTTTACAATGACTTAGCCTTGGCTTGAAGGGCACAGGTGGCCAGACAGAAACAATCTCCAGTGTTGCTTATCTCCTTTGCTGAATTCACCATAAATATGTAGCCCATGGTGTCTTCATCTGAGACTTCCTTTTTGCCCAGTATCATCCTAAATGTTACTGTCAAAAGTAAGTCAGGAGAAAAGGGCCAAGATGGCGGCTTAGCAATGTGCGCAATTTAGTTTGTCCTCCAGAACAACTACTAAATAACCAGAAACACCACAGAACAGCTCCGGAGCCACGTCAGTGACCGGACACACAGCACACCCCAGTCTGGACCAGCTGGACCGGCTGCAAGCCTCCCCAAAACCGTGAGTTCCCCAAGCCGCGGTGGTGGGCGCCCGGTGCCCCTTCCCCCACAGTCGGCTTCCCAGAGGGAAAGAAAAGAGACTGTAAACCTGGTCAAGCGGAGGTCGCTCATTGGGCTCACAGAAAAAGAGGAAAGGGGAGGAAACAGAGGTTTTATTGGCTGTGTTTCTACGGAGAATTGGCAGCCTCTGGATTCAGCGGTGGGACTTCTCGGGCTGCAACTGCCCCAGGCATAGGCAGAAACGGGCTGCTTTCAGGGCCATCTCCCACCTGTGCCTTCCCCAGGGGAGGGGTGAAGACCGACTCAGGTGGAATCTCTCTCTCAAGGAACTCAGACCCCAGGGCTTGGCAATTTGAAGCCATTAAAACCAGCTTACAACCTCTCCTCCGTCTCCACCACGCCCCCAGCAGGGAGAGTCTTCCAAAGTTAAAAGTTCCGCAGCATCTTTTACTGGTGCGACCCGCAGGCAGACGCGCCACATACTGGGCAGGAAAAGAAAAACAGAGCCCAGAGACTTCACAGGAAAGTGTCTTAACCTGCTGGGTCTCACCCTCAGGGACAACTGACGCAGATGACTCCTTCCTCCTGATAGGAGGCCAGGAATATTGAAGATATGGCCCAGTCAAAGGAACAAACCAATCGTTCAAATGAGATAAAAGAGCTGAAACAACTAATTCAGAATGTACGAACAGACATGGAAAACCTCATCAAAAACCAAATCAGTGAATTGAGGGAGGATATGAAGAAGGCAAGGAATGAACAAAAAGAAGAAATGGAAAGTCTGAAAAAACAAATCACAGAACTTATGGGGATGAAAGGTACAGTAGAAGAGATGAAAAAAAAATAATGGGAATCTACAATGGTAGATTTCGAGAGACAGAACATAGGATTAGTGAACTGGAGGATGGAACATCTGAAATCCGACAAGATACAGAAACTATAGGGAAAAAAATGGAAAAATATGAGCAGAGACTCAGGGAACTGAATGATAATATGAAGCGCACAAATATACGTATTGTGGGGGTCCTGGAAGGAGAAGAGAAGGGAAAAGGAGGAGAAAAACTAATAGAAGAAATTATCACTGAAAATTTCCCAACTCTTATGAAAGACCTAAAATTACAGATGCAAGAAGTGCAGCGCACCCCAAAGAAAATAGACCCAAATAGGCGTTCTCCAAGATACTTACTAGTCAGAATGTCAGAGGTCAAAGAGAAAGAGAGAATCTTGAAAGCAGCAAGAGAAAAGCAATCCATCTCTTACAAGGGAAACCCAATACGACTATGTGTAGATTTCTCAGCAGAAAGCATGGAGGCAAGAAGACAGTGGGATTTTAAATTACTAAAAGAGAAAAACTGCCAACCAAGAATTCTATATCCAGCAAAATTGTCCTTCAAAATGAGGGAGAAATTAAAACATTTTCAGACAAAAAAATCACTGAGAGAATTTGTGACCAAGAGACCAGCTCTGCAAGAAATACTAAAGGGAGCACTAGAGTCAGATACGAAAAAACAGAAGAGAGAGGTGTGGAGAATAGTGTAGAAAGAAGGAAAATTAGATATGACATATATAATACAAAAGGCGAAATGGTAGAGGAAAGTACTACCCAAACAGTAATAACACTAAATGTTAATGGATTGAACTCCCCAATCAAAAGACATAGACTGGCAGAATGGATTAAAAAACAGGATCCTTCTATATGCTGTCTACAGGAAACACATCTTAGACCCAAGGTAAACATAGGTTGAAAGTGAAAGGTTGGGAAAAGATATTTCATGCAAATAACAACCAGAAAAGAGCAGGAGTAGCTATACTAATATCCAACAAATTAGACTTCAAATGTAAAACAGTTAAAAGAGACAAAGAAGGATACTATGTACTAATAAAAGGAACAGTTCAACATGAAGACATAACAATCATAAATATTTATGCACCAAACCAGAATGCCCCAAAACACATGAGGCAAACACTGAAAAGGGAAATAGACACATCTACCATAATAGTTGGAGACTTCAATTCCCCACTCTCATCAATGGACAGAACATCTAGACAGAGGATCAATAAAGAAACAGAGAATTTGAATATTACAATAAATGAGCTAAACTTCACAGACATTTATAGGACATTACACCCCACAACAGCAGGATACACCTTTTTCTCAAGTGCTCATGGATCATTCTCAAAGATAGACCATATGCTAGGTCACAAAGCAAGTCTCAACAAATTTAAAACGATTGAAATCATACAAAACACCTTCTCAGATCATAAGAGAATGAAGTTGGAAATTAATAATAGGCAAAATGCCAGAAAATTCACAAATATGTGGAGGCTCAACAACACACTCTTAAACAATGAGTGGGTCAAGGAAGAAATTACAAGAGAAATCAGTAAATATCTCGAGGCAAATGAAAATGAAAACACAACATATCAAAACTTATGGGATGCAGCAAAGGCAGTGCTAAGAGGGAGATTTATTGCCCTAAATGCCTATATCAAAAAAGAAGAAAGGGCAAAATACAGGAATTAACTGTTCACTTGGAAGAACTGGAGAAAGAACAACAAACTAACCCCAAAGCAAGCAAAAGGAAGGAAATAACAAAGATTAGAGCAGAAATAAATGAAGTTGAGAACATGAAAACAATTGAGAAAATCAGTAAAACCAGAAGTTAGTTCTATGAGAAAATCAATAAGATTGATGGACCCTTAGCAAGATTGACAAAAAGAAGAAGAGAGAGGACGCAAATAAATAAGATCAGAAATGGAAGAGGAGACATAACCATTGACCCCACAGAAATAAAGGAGGTAATAACAGAATACTATGAACAACTTTATGCCAATAAATACAACTATGTAGATGAAATGGACAACTTCCTAGAAAGGCATGAACAACCAATTTTGACTCAAGATGAAATAGATGACCTAAACAAACCAATCACAAGTAAAGAAATTGAATCAGTCATTCAAAAGCTTCCCAAAAAGAAAAGTCCAGGACCAGACGGCTTCACATGTGAATTCTACCAAACATTCCAGAAAGAATTAGTACCAATCCTGCTCAAACTCTTCAAAAAAATTGAAGTGGAGGGAAAGCTATCTAACTCATTCTATGAAGCCAACATCACCTTCATACCAAAACCAGGCAAAGATATTACATTAAAAGAAAACTACAGACCAATCTCTCTAGTGAATATAGATGCAAAACCCCTCAACAAAATTCTAGCAAATCGAATCCAGCAACACATTAAAAGAATTATACATCCTGACCAAGTAGGATTCATCCAGGTATGCAAGAATGGTTCAACATAAGAAAATCAATTAATGTAATACACCATATCAACAAATCAAAGCAGAAAAATCACATGATCATCTCAATTGATGCAGAGAAGGCATTTGACAAGATTCAACATCCTTTCCTGTTGAAAACACGTCAAAGAATAGGAATAGAAGGGAACTTTCTTAAAATGATAAAGAGAATATGTGAAAAACCCACAGCTAATATTGTCCTCAATGGGGAAAAACTGAAAACTTTCCCCCTAAGATCAGGAACAAGACAAGGATGTCCACTATCACCACTATTATTCAACATTGTGTTGGAAGTTCTAGCCAGAGCAATTAGACAAGAAAAAGAAATACAAGGCATCAAAATTGAAAAGGAAGAAGTAAAACTATCACTGTTTGCAGATGATATGATACTATACGTCGAAAACCCTGAAAAATCCAAAGCAAAACTACTAGAGCTAATAAACGAGTACAGCAAAGTGGCAGGTTACAAGACCAACATTCAAAAATCTGTAGTGTTTCTATACACTAGTAATGAACAATCTGAGGGGGAAATCAAGAAACGAATTCCATTTACAATTGCAGCTAAAAGAATAAAATACTTAGGAATAAATTTAACTAAAGAGACAAAAGACCTATACAAAGAAAACTACAAAAAATTGTTAAAAGAAATCATAGAAGACCTAAATAGATGGAAGGGCATCCCGTGTTCATGGATTGGAAGACTAAATATAGTTAAGATGTCAGTTCTACCTAAATTGATTTACAGATTCAATGCAATACCAATCAAAATCCCAACAACTTACTTTTCAGAAATAGAAAAACCAATAAGCAAATTTATCTGGAAGGGCAGGGTGCCCCGAATTGCTAAAAGTATCTTGAGGAAAAAAATGAAGCTGGAGGTCTCATGCTGCCTGACTTTAAGGCATATTTTGAAGCCACAGTGGTCAAAACAGCATGGTACTGGCATAAAGATAGATATATTGACTAATGGAATCAAATAGAGTGTTCAGACATAGACCCTCTCATCTATGGACATTTGATCTTTGATAAGGCAGTCAAGCCAACTCACCTGGGACAGAACAGTCTTTTCAATAAATGGTGCCTAAAGAACTGGATATCCATATGCAAAAGAATGAAAGAGGACCCGTATCTCACACCCTATACAAAAGTTAACTCAAAATGGATCAAAGATCTAAACATCAGGTCTAAGACCATAAAACACTTAGAGGAAAATGTAGGGAAATATCTTATAAATCTTATAATTGGAGGTGGTTTTATAGACCTTACACCTAAAGCAAGAGCACTGAAGAAAGAAATAAATAAATGGGAGCTCCTCAAAATTAAACACGTTTGTGCATCAAAGAACTTCATCAAGAAAGTAGAAAGACAGCCTACACAATGGGAGACAATATTTGGAAACGACATATCAGAGAAAGGGCTAGTATCCAGAATTTATAAAGAGATTGTTCAACTCAACAACAAAAAGACAGCCAACCCAATTACAAAATGGGAAAAAGACTTGAACAGACACCTCTCAGAAGAGGAAATACAAATGGCCAAAAGGCACATGAAGAGATGCTCAATGTCCCTGGCCATTAGAGAAATGCAAATCAAAACCGCAATGAGATATCATCTCACACCCACCAGAATGGCCATTATCAACAAAACAGAAAATGACAAGTGCTGGAGAGGATGCGGAGAAGGAGGCACACTTATCCACTGTTGGTGGGAATGTCAAATGGTGCAACCACTGTGGAAGGCAGTTTGGCGGTTCCTCGAAAAGCTGAATATAGAATTGCCGTATGACCCAGCAATGCCATTGCTAGGTATCTACTCAGAGGTCATAAGGGCAAAGACACAAACGGACATTTGCACACCAATGTTTATAGCAGCATTATTTACAATTGCAAGGAGATGGGAACAGCCAAAATGTCCATCAACAGCCGAGTGGCTAAACAAACTATGGTATATACATACGATGGAATATTATGCAGCTCTAAGACAGAATAAACTTATGAAGCATGTAATAACATGGATGAATCTTGAGAACATTACGCTGAGTGAGACTAGCCAAAAACTAAAGGACAAATACTGTATGGTCTCATTGATATGAACTCATATTAGTGAATAAACTTGGAATATTTTCTTCGTAACAGAGACCATCAGGAGATAGAAATAGGGTAAGTTATTGGGTAATTGGAGCTGAAGGGATACAGACTGTGCAACAGGACTGGATACAAAAAACTCAGAAATGGACAGCACAATACTATCTAACTGTAATATAATTATATTAAAACACTGAATGAAGCTGAATGTGAGAATGATAAAGGGAGGAGGGCTGGGGACATAAATGAAATCAGAAAGAAAGATAGATGTTAAAGATTGAGATGGTATAATCTAGGAATACCTAGAGTGTATAATAATAGTGAAATGTACAAGGTACAATTTTAAAAGTGTTTTTGCATGAGGAAGAACAAAGGAATGTCATTATTGCAGGGTACTGAAAATAGATGGTAATTAATATTTTAAAATGTCACCTTCTTTGTGAGACTAAAGCAAAAAATGTTTATTTGTTACAGAATTTATATTTTGACTAGTGCATTTCCTGATATAACTTATGTAGATAGTTTGAACGCCATAAATACTTGGAATCTCAGGTAGGACATGAGATTTTGCTCGTTTGTCCAGAGTGATGCCCTGATGAATCCCAGAGTGACTCAATCATTGAGTGGAAAAGTATCTACAAAGCCCCCTTCGGAGAGTGGTGAGAACGGGGAGAAACTCAACTTCCCCAAGTTGAATTCTTGATATTCTCACAAGCAGTGTGGACAACCAAAGCTATAGGCAGAGCCCCCAGTCTTGGGGTTTGTTCATATGAAACATAATCCCACAAAGGATAGGTCAAGTCTACTTAAAATTTAGGCCTAAGAGTCACCCCCAAGAGAGCCTCTTTTGTTGCTCAGATGTGGCCCCTCTCTCCAGCCAACACAACGAGTAGTCTCCCCACCCTCCCCCTCTCTGCGTGGGACATGACTCCCATGGGTGTGGACCTTCCTGGCAATGTGGGACAGAGATCTTGGAATGAATGGAGAACAGCATCAAGGGATTGAGAAAAACCCTAGAATGAGCTGATACCTAGCATCAAGGGATTGAGAAAACCTTCTCGACCAAAAGGGGGAAGAGGGAAATGAGACAAAGTGTCAATGGCTGAGAGATTCCAAACAGAGTCCAGAGGTTATCCTGGAGATTATTCTTATGCATCAAGTAGATATCATGTTGTTATTCAAGATGTAATGGAGAGGCTGGAGGGAACTGCCTGAAAATAGAGCTGTGTTCCAGTAGCCATGTTTCTTGAGGATGATTGAATAATGATACAGCTGTCACAATGTGACTGTGTGATTGTGAAAACCTTGTGTCTGATGCTTCTTTTATCTACCTTGTCAACAAAGGAGTAGAACATATGGAATAAAAATAAATAATAGGGGGAACAAATGCTAAAATAAATTTAGTTTAATTGCTAGTGATCAATGAAAGCAAGGGTTAAGGGGTATGGTAGGCATAATCTTTTTTTTTTCTTTCCTGTGTTCATTTTATTTCTTTTTCTATTGTCTTTTTATTTCTTTTTCTGAATTAATGCAAATGTTCTAAGAAATGATGAATATGCAACTAAGTGATGATATTGTGAATTACTGATTATATATGTTGTTTTACTTTGTTTATTTTTTTAATTAAATAAATTTTAAAAAAAAGTAAGTCATATTATCTTTGAATGTGTGTTACAAAAGATACTTGTGTTGTCCAACAATTGGGCCCCCTAAGGTAATGTATCTTTTTTTAATTACAGATTGTAGGTTTATAGAAAAACCATGCATAAAATACAGAGCTCCCATAAACCTAATTGATTAAACCTTAACTGATCTATTCACAACTTGCTGAAAGCCAGCTCCATAAAAATTATAATAGTAATACTACGTTTTATATAGTGTTTGCTATGTGCCAGGCACTGTTCTAAGCACTTTACATATATTAACATATATTAACCCTACACCCACCCTATCTTGTAGGTGGGTCATTAGCCCAAGATTACGTAGCTAGTAAGTGGTGGTCTTAAGATTCAAACCCACAGAGCCTGGCTCCAGAGTCAGTTCTCTTAACCCCTTACACGATACTATCTCTCAGTTGACTTTTCTTTCTTATAGGTAATTGTCAGCATCATAACAGGCCTCCCAGGCTGTCGTGCTAGCGAGCTGTGTGCTTTTCTGGTCGCTCTGCATAAGGAATATGGCAGGTTAGTATGGTTGCTGCCTTTGCTTTGGGTAAAAGGATTCTATGCCTTTAGCACAGACTGACTTTTGGTGTGGTATCACAGTAGTCATTCATCCATCCATATGTACCAGTTACTGTTCTAAGGGTAGAGGACACTGCAACGAATAAAACAGACAAGAAAATCTCTGCCCTCATGGACTTTACATTCTAGGTTGAGGAGACAATCAATTAACCAGATAAGCAAAACTGTATATTAGCGAGTGAAAAGTGCTATGAAGAAAACAAAGCAGCATTGGATATCAGGAGTACTGGGGTGGAGGTGAAATTATAGTTTTAAATTGGGTGGTCAGGGAAGACCTCAGTGAGAAGGTGGCATTTCAGCCATGACCTGAGGAAATAAGGGAACAAGCTATACAGATCTTTGGAGGAAAAGCATTTTCTCAGCAACACCAGCGAGTACAGAGGCCTGAGACTGTGCTGGTCATCAGGGAAATTCAGGACCGTGATGATTCTGAGAACTTGGGAGCTGGTATAGGTGGTGATCCTTCCATGACACAAGGGGACTGTGTGAGTTTAGGTGCAGCTGAAACATGTTGGCTCATGTGAAATTGAGAAAATCGTTCCTTTATCACTTCTTCCTGGCTGGCAAATTACTAAAAATCCCTTGTTAACCTGACCAGGCATTTAATATCTAGTAATTCTACCCCAAAGTAAGGCATACTGCAGGAGATCATAGAGGAATTGAGAAGAATGAACTTGCCTATAGGGCTTGAAGTTTAGGAAGGTGGGGGGCGAGGTTTGGAGAAATGCTTGGGAGATATTGAACCTTTAGTAAGCACTAAATGGCTAACCAATTCCTCATTCCAGTGCTTTTATTCTATAAACATGTCTGAATTCTTCACCCTACTTATTTCTTATTCTTATCAAGTCTTTCTAAGCACTGGACTGAAGCCATTTTATTGAATTGTCCTTTAGGAACCTGATCAAAAGGGGTCATTCTCAATTTTGAAGTTTGTGGATCATGTGCTTACCTCACCTCTTTCCCTTTGGCAAGGCATTTCCTGTGAGAAGTCCAGTTGATATGGTCTCAGCATACCTGGTTCCCAGTCCAGCCAATGTCCTCTGCCTTTTACTTTCATATTAGAATTGCTTTCTCCTATATGGATTTACTGTGAAGAATGTCTTTGGGAGTACTGGTCACATTTGAATCTACCAATGGGAACTTGGGGCCAGACCATTAGGTGGCCTCCCGCCTGAGATTGCATTTGCTATTTCCAGGTGGATGGTGTATCGCCAACTCATGGACAGTTCTGAATGTTTTCATGCTGCCCACTTCCAGAGATACCTTTCCAGTGCCCTAGAAGCCCAACAGAACCGCTCTGCCCGCCAGTCAGCATATACCCGCAAGAAGACCAGACTGCTGGTGGTGTTGCAAGGGTGAGCCTTGGAAGTCTTCTGGGGACAGTGGGTGGAGGTGGTGGCCTTGCCTTTACTGTTACTTCATATGTAGCAAACCTGAGGCACAGAACATATTACACAGGAGCATAAGCAGTGTCTGTACTACTCAGAGAGGCCTTAAAGGAGCTAAGGTGGCTGGTGTAGCTTGCACATACATTTTAAGTTTGGCTCAACATCATAATATTCCCACAGGGTAGAGATGAGGGAGGGGATTTTCTGGACTGGATTCTTTGATAACTCTGGTAAGAATAATTGTCCCTAGACCTCTTCTTTTGCCTTCTAGATAAAGGAGCTTCATCTGTTGCAGTCCTCCCTCTTATGGATTGTACTTTCCAACCCCTTCATCCCCGGGTGTCCTAGGACTCTCAGTGAAGTGCTTATATAGTGGAGCTGTGTCAGGATTGTATGCAGAGCAGTGAATGTAGGCTGCTAGCTTGTGGAGTCCCTGTGCAAGCAGGATTATTGTGAATATTAAACCTGGGAATACAGATTTGATGGAATGGGCACCACTGCTCCAGGAGACCTTGGCTGCAGGAACTTCCCTTAGCCTCTTCTAAAGCCTCCCAGGAGGCTTGGGCCCAGAGGGGAATATGTAGGGGTAGGGAAAACATGGGCTGTGCTTGTCACTAGTGTCATTATGGTTGGTAATAAAGAAGCTTTATTACCTGTGTTTTTGATAATTAATGTTTTCATTTGGCTAGTCTTTGATCTTCTTGGTGTAATGGTGAAAAATGAAGGCAGGCTGGGCCAGTGGTTCCTAAGGAATGCGACAGGTGGGACCGTTCACCCTACCAGGTCATCATTCATCCACAGGATTTGTTCTTACACCCCGCCTCAGGCTTCTTTTCTGTTAGCCTTTTTGTCCTCTTGTGAGCTAAGGTATGGAGGCTACCTGAGAGGATTTTGGACCTGAAACTACCTGGTTTCTTCTGGGTTTCCAGTGCTTCTGATGGTCAGAGGAACGGGTTTGCCCAGCTGCCATACCTCCTGTCCCTACCAGAGTTGAGAGTCATTGGGATTGTGGACCTGGAGACAAATTTGGCAGCTTGGCAGTGTGCAGCTGAGACAATTTCCATCTTCCATCACTTCAGAGAGCATTACTGACTCCTTGTCTCTGCCTTTACAAACCTGCAGAAGTGTCAACTGGCTTAGCTCCTTCAGGATGGAAGGGGGTATGACCAGCCCACTCTCGGACTTTCAGACCCAGTCTTACCCATTCTCAACCTTAGGGCTCTAGAGGCCACAAATAGATTTCCTGAAGGACTCAAGGCGAATATCAGCTAATGCTGTAGGTTCTTACTAAAATATTGTTCTCACAGGCTGGACCCATTTTTTTAGGATTCAGCAGGGAACATGTGTCAGCCCCTTTTGTAGCATGTCTGTCTCCTTGGGGCTTGACCTTCAAGCCCACTATTAAAGTTGCTGGTGAAGGGAGACCCCAGAGACTTCTCAAATTGAGGATTTCATTGCCTGATTATGGATTTTATCTTCATCTGTAGGATTCTTTGAGTGAAACCTATGGTGTAGGGCAGGGTTTTCTTTTGCCCCTAAGGTGGTTTGGTCCATTTTGACTTACTGCATCAGTGTGGACCATGGCTGTTAAACTCTGACATCAAGTGTAGCTAGCTGTTAAAAAAATTGAATTAATGTATTCTGAAATGACAAAATTTCACAAATAGAGAGGATGTATTAGTGGTTGCCAAGGATTAGGGATAAGGATGAGGGGATTGAGGTGAATATCAGGGGAGGGAGGAGGTGGATGTGGTTATAAATAGGCAACAACATGAGGGAACCTTATGGTATTGGAGCTATTAAGTATTTTGACTTTGTGGTGAATACAGAAACTTACATAGGTGATAAAATTTTTAACACACATACACACAAATGAGTGAGTGTAAGTGAAACTGGGGAAATCTAAATTTGAAGGACTATATTTGTTTATACCCTGGGTGTTACAAAATAATTTAAAATAGTCTACATTAAAAAAAATGTATCTCTCAGAACAAAAATTGAATTAATGTAAAACATAAGCCCAGACAAATTGTAGGCTTAAATTTTAAACATAAAACAAAAGAAGACTTGAAGGAATATCTATGGTTTCAGGGGAAAGAAAGTTAAAGTCCTTTTGGGTTTGGGGGTTGTTTTGTTTTGTTTTTATTTTTCATAAAGAATACTACCAAGGAAGAGGCGAACATGAAGAGCCAGTCTTCTGCCTTCTGCATACACTCAGGGCAGTTTAGCCCAAGTGGCCAGGCACCAGCCGTGGCAGCTGGTGTGCAGTTCTTCCTTCTCTGGTGAAGGCTGCCTGGCCCAGTGTGATCATACAGCGAGGGCTGGGAAGGGAGGAGACATATCAGGGGCTCAGTCTAATGAGTAGAGCTAAGGGCCAAGGGCCTCTCTTACGTCCCATGTGGCTCCTTACTATGGTGCCCAGATTCATGGGCCTTATCAAGGAGACTGAGGCCTGTTTTTCACTCTAACCTTTTTTATTAAAATCGATGAAGATGGGCGGGCCACGCTGTCTCAGTGGCAGAGTTCTCGCCTGCCATGCTGGAGACCTGGGTTCGATTCCCGGTGCCTACCCATGTTAAAAAATTTTTTAAAAATAAAATCGATGAAGATTAATGGAATGCTCTGAAAACTTGAGAATTCCCCAATCCTCCTCTCTAAGGAAAATCCTATTATTTAAAAATCTTCCAGACTGGCTTGTAAATTTTTCTGTATTCCTTTTCTACCCTAAGAAATTAGATTCTGTATCTTTCATACCAAACTTGTAAAATAAAAGGTCCCAGACAGTTCTTTTTTGGGAAAAACTAATACTGAGGTATAAGACTAGAACAGTTAACCATTTTAGTTCCCTAAAAAGTCTACCAAAAAGAAATTTAGGGCATTGTAAGTGTCTGTCCAGCTTACCAAGTGTGGTGGTTAGGTTCAGGTGCCAACTTGACCAGGTGATGGTACCTAGTTGTTTTGTTGCTGTGGACTTAAATCATCAGCATGTGAAATTCATGTATGACTGGTTACATCTATGGATCAGTAACTAGAGGGCCTTCTGCAATTAGTGATGTTTAATTTAATTAGCTGGAGGCTTAAAAGAGAGGTCAGGAGAGAGCTCAGCAGCTCAGATGCAGACATTTGTAGATACGGAAAGGAACTACCACAGGGAAGCCATTTGAACCAAAAGCTGTGTGGGAAGGCCAGCAGATATTTCCATGTGCCTTCCCATGTGACATAGAAAGCCAGAGGAAAGTAGTGCCTTTCATCCAAGGAGCTATAAATTTGTAACTAAATAAATCCCCTTTATAAAAGCCAGTTTATTTCTGGTGTATTGCATTCTGGTAGCATTGGCAAACTAAAACACCAAGAGTGCTGCTGTAAGTGACAACAGTGCATGCAGCATGTGGGGCTCCTTTGGCATCCAGGCCCAGACATTGCAGAACTAGTTGATGAGCCCCATGTGTCATCCACATGTGCCTGGGCAGGGGCAAACCTAATAGAGAAACCAGGGAGTAGAGGGCTTCCTCTGAAGGCCCTCTGGCTGCCCAGCACCACAGGGAGCCCTACAACCTAGCACCTCCTGTGCTCTACAGAAGCACTGCTTGGTTGGTGGGAATTGAGGTCAGAACTTGGAATGGGACAGCAGTGGCAGAGGGTAGGTATTGTAGTCTGCAGGAGAACCAAATGCCTATTTTTTTTTTTAATGCCTGAGCAGGCACCAGGAATCGAACCCAGGTCTCCGGCATGGCAGGCAAGAACCCTGCCTCCTGAGCTGCCTTTACCTGCCCCCAAATGCCTTTTTATAGAGAGTTGTAGGAACTCAAGTAGTTTTAGTGTTAGGCTGTATCAATCAGGGAAATGTTCTCTTTAAGAAGAAAAGTGCCACACCCCACTCGGAGTGGCTAGGGGTCTACCTGGGGTTGAATGTGTTCACTTGCCCTGCTTTAGGCACCAAACATTCCAGCACTCAACAATCAGCTTACCAGCTTACTGGGGAAGACAGACAATAGACAAATAAGTGAGAAGATACAGCATATATAACTGATGATCAGTGCTTTGGGAAAAATTAAGCCCATGATGGATAGGCTGATAGTGAAAGGATGGGAGAGTGCCAGAGGAAGGGCTTCCGTTTCACATGCTGTTTATATATGGAGTGTATGAAGTCAGAGAATGCCTGTCTCCTAAGAGGCCATTGGAGCAGAGACCTGAAGAGGGTGAGGGAGCGAGCCATGTGGATATCTAAGGAGAAGAGGCAGGGAGGACAGTGAGTGTAAAGGTGAGAGCATGTTCAGGGTTCAGCTGGACTGTTCTTTGAGTGGCTGGGCCAGGATAAGGGAACAGATTATAGATGAGACCCTTCCCTGCAGTGTGGGGATCAAATCAAGGGGGGCTGTGAGGACCATTGTAAGGGCTTTGGCTTTCACACTGAGGGAGATGGAAGCCACTAGAGGGTTTTGAGCAGAGGGGTGTTATGATCTGACTGGGTTTTAGCAGGAAACCTCTGGTTTCTATGTTGAAAAGACTGGAAGGAGGCAAGCAAACAGAAGCGGGGAGGCCTATGAGGAGGCTATTGGGGTGATGTAGGCAAGAGATGGTAGCAGTTTGGACCAAGTTATGGTGAGATTGTGAGCAGTGATCTTATTCTAGTGACATTTTTGAAGGTAAGACTAACAGTATGTATTAATGAACTAGACTGTATGGCATGAGAGGGGAAAAAATGGAGTCAAAGACAACTCCAGACAAAGTTTTGGCCTAGTACCTAAAAGAGTAGAGTCTGCTCTGCTGAAAGGGACGAGGCCTTGGGAGGAGCAGGAGTGAGGAAGGTGTGTCATGAACTCATATTAGGTTCTAAGTAACAGTATCCATTTGGCTCTGTAAGTCTGGAGTTTAGAGGAAGTTTCTCTGACCTGGAGAGATTCCTGATAATCCCCTTTGTCTCATGCCTGCATTTTCTGTGGGTATGTGGGAGAGCAAAGAGTTGTTAAAGAAAATAAAGACCAAGACAGGTGCTCCCGACTTGATTCTTAGAAAACACACCTAAATACACTGAGTCCCATTTAGGGTTGCCTGCAGGCTTTCTTGCCACCCCTAAAGAGGGTGATCTTCCACTCACTCCAGCACAGTTAAGAGAACTAAGGAAACTTAGGGTAGTAGAAGTACTTTGTATACTCAGGGGCCTTAAATCATGAAATCGGTGACACCAAGAAACCCGATCACAGTCTTCTCCTTTTAGTTTTCCTTCCATCCTTGCTCAATGAGCCGCTCAGTGTTCTCCCACTTCCCTCTCTGCAGACTCAGTCTGTAAGCTAAGCATTCCCCTTTTTTTTCAGCTATACAGATGTTATTGATGTTGTCCAGGCCCTGCAGACCCATCCAGACTCAAATGTCAAGTCCTCCTTCACCATTGGTGCCATCTCTGTTTGTGTGGAGCCCCTCAGCTGCTATATGGAGCACAGGTACTACTTTGGACCACCTAGCTCACAAGATTTAAGTGTTCAGAAAGTGATTTTTCCCTGCTCACCAAGAGACACATCTTTATAGTATGTTTGTCTTTTGGAACATATCCATATATGTCATAAGTGCATCATCATTATTTAATTAATGCTAGATCCTTGGAACACCCCTTTGGGCTGGTAGCCTTTCACCACTTTTCTTTGTGCACTGAAAATTTGCCTATCTAGGGCAGTCAGACTTGAAATGGATTTTACCAGAAAGTAAGGATACCCATGGCAGCTTCTTCCTCTTTGCTGTAGGGGAGGGGCTTGTGTCCCACAGCTTTTGGAGTATCTCACAGATACTTTTTCATAGTGTTAAGCCATCTTATCTCAGTTAATGGTACCCATTCTCACTATTGACAGATGTTTTCTCTTTTACTTTAGAAGTAATATAACAACAACAAAGAAAATTGGGTAATAAATCATCTACAATCTCACTGACTAATAAAACTATTAGAATTCTTGTGAATTCCCTTCTGGTCTTTTTATGTGCATATTTTTATACTGTTGTGTGTACATATAATTTTACATCTTTTTTCTTAGCTTAACATATAAGCATTATATAAGTTAATGAATATGTTTCCTGAGTTAAGATGATAATTTCATTTTGATTAATTATATAATTATTCTCTGACATGTACAGACATTATTACCTTAACTATTTCCCTACTCTCAGCCACATAGAATATCTCTTACTTTTCTCTATTTTAAATAATGCTATGGAGAACATTTTATTCATACAAATTTCTCAAATTTCAGATAATTTCTTTAGAATAGATTCCCCAAAGAAATATTACAAATCAGATTTAATGATCACTTCTGTTACTCTTTATTCACATTTCTAATTTACCTTTTTTAATTATTTTATTATTTTTCATATTTTATTATTTTGCAACTGACGTTAAGTTTGAAATTATTTTATATAAAATAAAATGAATTATTTTGAAGTTTATTTTCAGGTCAATTGCAAAAATAACACAAACCCCATATAGAGAACTCCAACCCCATCCACCCCATCCCACCCCCACCAATATCCAGATTCACTGATTTTTGCATTTTGCCACCTTTGCTGTATTGTTCATCTGGCCTTCCTTCCTTCCTTTCGTCCATCTATTTTCTGAACATTTAAGAGCAGGTTGCACCCATAATACTCCTTGAACATGTAATACTGCCATATACATTTCCTGCAAACAAGGATATTTACTTACATAATTACGTTAAGTGCAGTTATCAAGTTCAAGAAATTTGACATTATATAAAGCTTTTATTCTATATTCCAATTTTTTCTTATGTCCTTCTTTTTTTTCTTTTGTTTTCTGTGCAGTGGGAGGTACATGTTATTCTTTTCCATGTGAATATCCCATTATTGCAGCACCATCTGTTGATTTTTTTTTGAGTGCATGGGCCAGAAATCAAACTTAGGTCATAGCAGATGAGAATTCTACCACTTAACTACCCATGCACTCCCACCCACCCCCAAATAATGTGCTTTTGAGCCTTTTCTCCTCCAATATTAGAACCTATCCAGTGTCATGTATTGCATTTCATTATCATTATCTGTTTAGTTTCTCTTTTCTTTTTTTCAATTGTGGATAAACAACGCCTCCCAAGAACATCATTCAGGGGAATTAATCACATTCACAATATTCAGTACCATCCATTGCTATCACTTTTCCTTCACCGCAAACAGAAACCTTACACTCATTTTGAATTAACTCCCCACTGCCTCTGGCCCCTACCCCTGGTAACCTGTGCTTTACCTTCTATCTCTGAGTTTGCATATTCTCTGATATTTTCTTTCCTGTTACCATGGGGCTTAAATTTAGCACCCTAAATCTGTAACAATCTTGTTTGCTTTGATTCTAACTATTTCAATAGCATGCATAGACTATGTTTCTGTATCCACCCCACCTTATGTAGTTCTTGTTACAGATTATTTATAATTTATACACTATGAGTCCAAAATCATTGTCTTATCTTTATATTTTATGCATACATCCTATAGGAAATAAAAAGTGAAGTTTTAAGCCAAAAATACAATAGTACTGATCTTTGTATTTAGCCATTGTCATTATCTTTACCCCAGAGATCTTTATTTCTTCATGTGGTTTCAGCCAGTTGTCTAGTATCCTTTCTTTTAAGCCTTTAGAATTCCCTTTTAGGGCTAGTCTAGTGGATTGTTCATTGCTAGAGTATAGACATAAAATTGATTTTTGTTTATTGATCTTGTGTCCTACAACCTGTTGAACTCATTTATTAATTTTATTAGTTCTTTCTGTGTGCGTGGATTTCTTAGGATTGTTTATATGCAGGAATGTGTCATTTGCCAATAGAGATGATTTTACTTCTTTTTTAATCCAAGTCCCTTCATTTCTTTTCCTTGCCCAATAATAAGAAAAGTTGCTTTATGAATCAAGTTTTTAAAATTCTTAATTCAGTGGTTATTTTGTAAAATGGCTATTTTAGCAGAAAGAATGTTTTTACATCATTGCTTCTAGATAATGTTATGGAAAAAAAAAAGTTGAGGGTAGAGCATAGTATGGCATATTTTTCCTTCATGTGAGTTAGGGAAGAATATGGCTTCTTTAATTTAGGAAGTAGACTCAATTTGATTTCAGGATAGGTCCGTGTGAGATTTGCCCAATGTCTCTATTCTAATAAATTTCATTCATTAAGTATCTATTGAGTGTCTGCTGTACACTAAGACCATTCAGATCATTGAGAGTGCAGTAAGTACAGGTCAGCCCAAGTCTCTGCTCTTAGAGTATCTTTGTGTTTGTGGATATGCACATAGGAATTGTGGGGTCCACATTTTGAGGCAGAATTGATCAATATCATCATTTATTGATTAACTACTATTTTATATAAAATTAGACACTTGTTGGACAATATAATTACAAAATGCACAGTACCATGTAAGGCTTAGAAATATATTATAATCTCAGCTATTTTTGGTTATCCAGGAAACAATCTGGTCAGTATGCAGTATATCCATTATTTTAATGTTTGGTGCTGCAGAACTCCCCTACTATCTTTTAGACTCTTGTGCCAGGAATTCTTCAATAGTTTTACAGCTTAAAAGAGAAGATAGTTTGTAGAAAAGGAAAGAAAGGAGCTAACATTTATTTTGTGCTATTTGTCAGACATTATTTTGTTATTTACCCCATTTAATCCCCAAAATCGTACTTTAGGGTAGACATTATTATCATTTTTACCATGAGAAAACTGATGCTCAGAAAAGTGGAAAAGAAATTTTTTTCCCAAAGGCCACACTAATAACATGTACCCAGTCAATCATGATATATAAGGTGTGCCATAATAAAAGATTAGTACAATTTTAAAAGCATTAAAAAGACGCAAAGATAGCTCCTAGTTGGATTATGAAAGAAAGCCAAGATACAAATTTGAAGAATACATAGAATTTGGTACACCAACATGCATTCTAGCTTTAGGGAATCATTTATATGTTCAAGTCTATGTGTTCTGAATATTTTATTTCCAGCTGCTTAAAGTCAGCAACTTAATAACCCTATCCTCTATTAGAGTTTTAAAGCATCAACATCTAACCTGTGATTAGACACAACACCTGGAGGGGAAACTTTGCTCAACCTTGTTTAAGGATCCTCTGGTGTCAGTTTCATGGGCTGCTTTAAAAAGACAAGTGGTTCCCTGAGAAGTGCTTAAGGACATGTACCCCAAAGTCGCAGGCACCTCACAGGGACAGACACTTTCTAAGAATGGATTCATTGCATGTCAAGACATTCAGTGTAAGTACAGCGAGGCCACTATTCTTATATATGCACACATGTAACATGTATTCAGTGATTTCTGTTCTTGAAAGACTGCTGTAGGCATCTCTTCCATTGTTCTGGGGCTCTTGACCTTGCTCAGAGCAAATGGGGCTCCTCCCTGGGATTCTTCAGAAGTCATGTAGGGGTTGGATGAGAGAAGTAGATCCATATCTCAAAGTGGTATTCATCCAGCTCACTTGTGTGCCAAATGGCCCTACTTGGTGTGCATCTGGCTGTTTTCAGGAGTCAAATAAAAGGATGAAGACTTGCCACAACCAAGGAAATTCAGGAGAGGCATTCCCCCAGTGTTTTGAACAGCATTAATACCTGCCAACTAGATAACCAACAGTTCAGAAGAGTAGCTTAAGCAAGCATCTTACTTTCAGGGAAAAAAAACACAGGAGCTATATAGTGCCAAACAGACCTGGGTTCCTGGCTTAGCCCTACCACTTCCTAGCTGCATTTGAGACCTTGGGCAAAGTGTTCTACCATCTTAAATCCATCTGTGATCTGTTAAATACCCAAGTACAGGGTGAACATGAGGACAGAACGAGATCACATTAGGTGAAGTGTTTGCACAGTGCCTAGTCCATATCAGAACTCAGTAAAAGGGAGCTATTCTCATTAATGTTAGCTTTCTTCCCTGGAAGGAGCTTTCTGATGTTTTAGACCACAGAGAATATTATGCTTTTCTCTGGACCCTCAAACTGACTCACATTTTGAATGAGCCCTCCCCTCCTGCTTCAGTTGTGATTTAGTTGGTTTCCTCATTTTCATGTAACATTTGAGTTAAGGATGGGATTAAGGAGGGATTGGGATTCTAGGATGTACATCAAGGGATGTGCAGCAGCTTTGGTACTGAAGGCCCCAGGCTAAGTTAAGTGAATATAATTCTTCTCAGTTTCCCTTAAAATTTACTTCCCTTTTACTATCAGAACAGTATCTCTTTCAAAAAAGACTAGCTCTCTCTTTCCATCTCCCTTAGACTGAAGAGCTGGCCCAGCCCAACTATCCCCACTTCAACATTCCACCAGGAGTCAGCCATGTTGGGACTGATGTGGGAGCTGAGGATGCTGTAGAGGTTTTTAGCTTTTGGAGTTTTGGCTCTTAGTTTTGAAAGCCTTTTGAATAGCTGTAGCTCACCCATCTTGTATGTCAGTGATATTCAGGTTTTTGGGGGAAATAATCAGTGACAACTCTGGGATTGATGGTTTTAAAACATTTCTCTTTTTCCCCCTAGATTTCTCTTCCCTAAATGTCTTGACCAGTGTTCACAAGGTAAGCAGCATATTTACTTCCTGCCACATGCCTTTCAAATTCCATTTAGTTGCAACAGACTTTTCTTCACACTCCTACCGACCATTCTGAAATCTTTAAAAAAAAAAAAAAGATCCAGGGAGAACTTTGACATCTTTTACTTTCATCATATTGGATAGGCAGGTTTCTTCCAAGTAGTTATCTTTTAATGGCAGTAAATTTCCATAGCAACACTTCTGAGCTGGGCTTAAGGCTGCCCTGGCCTGCCAGCTACTATCAGTATACTTGGTACGTATTCCCAACTTCTAGATTAGCAAGATGTTTATGCACTTCTGTCTCAAGAGCACAGGGTATGGCCCAGCAGGACCTGTGTCCCTTAATACCCCACACACACATGTTAGAATTTTCCACACCTCCTTGACAATAGTTAGAAGAGCCACCAGTCCTGCAGGATGCATTCAACCTTACTTGTCCTACCCCCTGGCAACTCTGGAAGCAGTACTTTTTAGTCAGATTATCTATGGTACCTGGAGATCCAGAATAAATTTTAAATTCCCTACAGTGATGATGAAATACTCATTGTTATCAGGAGACATGCCTGGGGTCTGGGCTTCCTGAGCCAGCCGAGCAAGCAGAAATCAGAATGAAGAAAACAACTCGGTGTCCCCAGCACGGTTTGATCCCATTGCCAGTCCACAGGGAGCGGAGGTGACAGAGCATACCAGAGCAGTTGTTGTCCTGGGGAACAGCTGAGCTGGGTGCTGCCCAGGACAGTAGGCCAGTCACTGGAGGGAGGACTTTTTTGTGTGTATGTTGGACTGCTGCACCAAGTAGTCTCAGGTCCAGCTTTCAGAGGCCTGTTGCTTTCCAGGCACTGTACCCCAGAAGCAAGGTGCAGTGGAGATTGGCTGAATCCAGTCCCAGTATCCACACCAGGTAGATTAAGGAGTTTCTTTGGGGGTTGGGTCAGAAGAATCTGATGGCAGCCTAGATGTGGGGCATGAGAGAAAAGGAGGTGTCTAGAATGAATTATAGGTCTCCAGCTTGGGAGAATGGGAAGATCGGTGGTACCTGTCCTTGAAATAGAAGCAAAGAAGGGGAGAGGATGGAAATGAGGCAGTCTTAACAGGACTGGGGAATGTGCAAGAAAGGAGGGTCCAAGAAATAGTTGGCTGTTTAGGTTCAGAATAAGAAGGGCTGTCTGGTCCTCAGATACATGTTTGCAAGTCTTGGTTAAGGCCAAGAGCATGAACTGTAGTCAGTCATTGGTCAGGTATAGAGTTCAAAAGGGCAGAAGGCCAGAAATGTGGAAGAAAAAAAGTCCAGACTGAAGGAAAACAGGAAAGAGCATTGGCCAGGAAGGCACTGGAAGCCAGCAAGTATGGACAATGTTTTAGGGTATTTAGGGTTCCGAAAAGAAGACATAAGGGAAGATAGTTAGAGGGAAGGGATTTCAAGAAAGGAGATTTGCCCCACTTATTTGCTGAGGAGAAAGCCTAAAGGCTAGAAGGAGACACTAGGCTTGATGAAGCGGGGTCCCAGAGGAGAAAAATGTGGGTCCACTGGGAGGAAAGGTTGACTTGGAGGAGTCACTGTCTTTCATTTAAAAGAGCTGAAGCTTGGGGCAGGGGAGATTGAGGAAGTGTTTGCCTCCTAGCCTATTTGATGGGACTGGCAAATAGTTGTGCCTAAGATTTCACTGAACTGTATAGCCCCAGACACTGTCTTACTCTCCTAAATGTTAACGATCCCCTTTTTTCCCTTCAGAGCCCCTTGTCCACCTAGTGCACCTCAGCTCCTTGGACTTCCTCCCTGAAAACCCCTTGGTTTTTGTGTAAGGGGACAAATATAGAAGGACAAGCTGCCTTGGAAAAGGCCCTGACTTCACTGTCCATATACCTGGGATAGGCCTTGGGTCTGTGTTATGAAAGAAAAGCCCATTTAGTCTGATCCCTATTAGGCCAGTACAGTCCACTTTCTCTCTGGCATTTGGTACACATGTTTCATTACCTGGCTTCTAACTCATTCTTCAGAGGCAGTTTGTCATATTCTGTGCTTGTATAAAGCCAGGGGTGTATCAGCTATGGGCGGATGCCCTTGAGGCCATATATTCAATTTTCTCAACTCCAAGGGGCAGGTAGAGTGACTATGTCTTGGTAACTATCTTCCCCTTGCATCAGGGTCCAGAGTACCCTATGGACTGCTGGCTCGCATGGGTATGGGTATCTGAGGAGAGAAGAGATAAAAGACAAGGATTTCGGGTGGGTCATGGGAGCTCAGCAGGCAGAGTTCTTGCCTGCCACACCAGAGACCCAGGTTCGATTTGATTCCCTGTTCCCTGGCCATGCAAAAAAAAAGACAAGGATTTCTTTGCTCTTAGGAGATTTGTGGCTTGCTTGGAGATGGGATCTGCCACCAATAAACAAGTGCTTCACATTCAGAGAGAGTTATAGCTTCCCCTTGTTCCGCACCATGAGTCAGGCTCCCTGATTCACTGCTTTTAACAACTAAGGATTAAAATTTTATAATGAGAAAAGGACTATATTGCAGCCCTGAGGTGATGTGTGTTACAGAAATCTAGAAACTAGGAAACAACCTCAGTACTTAAATATCAAGCCAGGCTCATTCTAATGCCAGCTCAGTCTAATACCAGAGGGCTGCTGAAAACCTTTAACCCAGACCAAGAGGTCAGACAGACTTCAGGCCCACTTTTAGGAATGGGACAGCCCAGGCTGCGTGCTTACTCACAGCCCAGTCTGGTAAGACCTTAGCCAAATGTGGGTATCCACTTGCTAATAGGGAACAGAAGGAAACTCCTGGCCTAAACAAGTTGAAACCACCCACCGTGGCCTCTTCACCCTGTGCTCCAGATAACTAACTGCCATACGTGCCTCACAGATGGCATTTCCTCTTGGCAGGTGGCAGTTTGCATAGCTGGCCTAAAGAATGCTGGGGATAATCCTCTTGCTTGTTTCCCTATAAAGCAAAGTCCCTTTTCTGTGCCTGATTCCTGACCTAGAATCCCAGCCCCACAAGATTTTTCCACATGTGGTATTTGTGCTGCAGACAGAATTTTGGACAGGGTGTCTATCAGAGACCCAGATCCCATCCTTCTCCTGGGCAGGCCTGACCTGCTTTTGGGACCCTGGGGCATGCCACTCAAGATGGCATGATTAGTCTGAATCTTCACCTCAAGAAGTTACCAGAGTCCCCAAGGCCTTGAGAGGTCTTCACTCAGCCTTTTCTGGCAAGATCTGCCACCGCTATTATTCTCTTCTACCCCTGGAAATCTAACAGGCCTCTCACAGGAGCCAGGTCCCATGTCTGCTGTCTCTGGAATGTGCCAAGCCCTCTAGAATCTTGCCTACTTCCCCACTGTGCCACATTCTGGGCCTGGCCTCCTGTCCTTGCCTTACTCAGTTTCAGGGCCCACAGTCACTTCCTGTGGCTGTACTGTGTCATGGGGTCTGGCAGCAGGCTCACCCACTGGCCTCCTTGCCTCCCTTGTAGCCTCCAGAATGACCTTTCTAAATGGGAATGGGAGCATGGGCACCACTGGTGCCACTCTCCTCCGGAGGCTGCCCTGGCAATTTGCCTGAGAAAAGTCCATCTTGATATTAATGTCTTTTCTGTGAAGACATGTGAAGATAGTTTTTAAAGTAGAATAAATAAGATACTGAAGTATTTTCCATTTGGTAGCCATGTTCTGTTGCAAAAACTAGATCATACCTCATATCCCTGAGGATAGAGATTTCGAGTGTGGAAAGAAACTCTGAAAGAAGTGATTCTTTATTTTCCCATATGCTTGAATGTGCTTAGTCTGTTTGAGGAAGAACAACCAAAAACTGATTATCAGTGGTTGTCTCTGGGGAGAACTAGAGGTTAGAGTGCCAGAGGAGGGGAGGCAGGAGACAACTTTTTACTGAATATCCTTTTGTACCATATGAATTTTATACTGCAAATAGGTTTACCAATTCAAAAATTAATTGTTTAGGGGGTGCAAAGGTGGTTCAGTGGTAGAATTCTCATCTGTCACGAGGGAGACCCGGGTTTAATTCCTGGTCCATGTACTTCCCAAAAAAACAAACAAACAAACAAAATTCAACAAGTGGTGCTGCAATAACAATTTTTTGTTATTGCAATAACCATTTTCCATACTCAAATGGAAAAATAATGAAATGTGACCCCGCCATATAGCATACAAAAAAAATTGTTTAGAAACACATTAAATACAAACATAAGTCTTAGAAGCCCTTACAAATGGCTTTCTGATGAATGGGATTTGCTCAGACTTGTAAATGGAGGAAATGTTGTCATGTGGGGTCCCCCACTTTAGCTGCGTGGGCAGCTGCCTTAGAGATCAAGTTGCATGTGTCCTTTATTACACTTGGTTCATTCATTCATTCATTTAGCAGTCTTTATCTGACTCTTGCTCTAACTCAGTCCTGGGGGTGGTTAGGGAAGGCCTCTCAGAGAAGATACTTTTCAAATTGAAAGAGGAGTTAGCCTGACAAAAAGAAGGGGAAGATGATTCCAGACCAAAGGAACAGCAAAAGCAAAGGCCTGATGGTGACCACAGCATGCCCAGGACACTAAGGAGGGTGGAGGGGTCAGGCCAAGACTAAGAATAATTGGAAGTGATTGAAATTTAAGTAGGGAAGTGATATGATCAGAAAGAAAGTCACAGAAAGATTACTGCTCCTGCAGTGGGAAGAATGGATTGCCCAAGAGGAAGCTTGGAAGTAGAGACTGAGCAGAGATCTAGTGAAGAGGGTAGTAGCCTGAATGAGGCAAATGTAGCAGGGATAGAGAGTGGAGGATGAACCCAAGAATGGATGTGTACTCACCGGGCCTGGGTGAGGGATGATGTCTGGAAGGAGAGGACTCAAAGATGCCTCCTTGACCCAGGTTTGGGGAACTGGGCAGTCAGTGTGCCTTTCACCAAGTGATCAGAAGAGGAGGAGAATCTGTGCTCACCACTTGGATGTCAGGAGAAAGCCATCAAGAAAATCCACAGTTGAACTATTGATTATATATGTTAATGTTTTAGTTTGTTTGTTAAATTTTTTTTAATTAATAAATAAATTAATTAAAAAAAAAAAGAAAATCCACGCTTGAATCCTTAGAGGTCCCTCAAGCACTGTACAGAGGCAAGTGGGCCATATTTGCCTAAGGTTGACATAATAGCTGCAGATGCTAACCTGAGAAGAGTAGGACCGAAGTCTCAGAACCAAGGAATAAGTAAATCCCAAATGATCCATGAGCACTTTGGAAACAGGTTCTATACTCAGCAGGCCCTAGCTTCTGACCATCTTTGGCCCTAGGCACATTGCATAGCCTTTGTGTGTGCCCTTTCCACATTGTAACTTGCAACCATTGGTATGAGTTCTCCTAATCCCTGTTCCCTGGAGTTGAATGGAATGTGTCCACATGGATTTATGAGGTCAGATTCAGTCTTTAGGATTTTGGGACAGTTTTTATAAGTGTGATTGGTGAGAGAAAGAAAGTATAGCTAACATCTGCCTCAGATCAGAGGCAGGGGCCAGAGGCTCTGAAAGTTGCCTTTAGACTAGTGATTGCCCCTCATCCAAGTCATGGGCTCAGTAGCCTCCTCTGGTGAGAGCCGTGTGAATCAGCTTACTGCTGGTTGATAGGAGAAAGGCTCATGTGCCACAGCCACCACTGTCTGAAGACTGGATCAATCCAAGCCCCTCGCGCCAGTCCCAGGCTTAGATCCCAGGTTCAGGCTGACACTCTGCAGACAACAATGATGGTGGTAATGGTAGTGATGAGAGGTTGCATTTAATGAGCTCTTACTGTATATAGACCCCATGATAAGCACTTTACTAATAACCTAGGAGTAGGTGTTACAGTTCCCATGTTACAGAGGAGGAAATTTGGGCTCAAAGAGAAGATTGAACAGTTTTCCTAATGTCATGCATTAGTAATTAGTGGAGCCCCAAATTCAAACTCAGGTTTGCCTGGCTCTAAAATTCATGGTTTTAATCTCTACACTATGCTACCTTTTCACATTTATGAGGAAGATAAATAAGAATATAAATCCTGTGTTGTAAGTGCCGCCTATGTTATTCAGCAAAGGAACTTTGAGTGGTTCAAAAAGGAAAGAGAGCAGGGTGGCATAAGAAGATTGGAGTGGTAAAGTATTAAGAAAAGTTACAAGGAAGAAGTAAGCTTCACAAAAATTAAAAAGTAAAAATGTAAATGGGGAAAAAATTGTGTATAGTATGCTACTATTTCTGGGGAAAACAATTATACACACAAACACACAGACATTTTTACTTGTATATTCTCAGGAGACCTCTGGAAGAAAACATAGAATCTAATAACTGGTTGCCACCAGGGAAGGGAAGTGGATGGTTGGGGAGAAAGGAAATTTATTTTCTCTGTGAACCCTTCTGTACATTGTCAATGTTGTACTCAAAAACTAAATAGTTAATTAAAAAAAAAAAAACTAAACACTTTGACTGAAATAAATGGTATTAGTACAAAGAGTCCTCTGTACTGAATATTCATTATTCATGCTTCTGTAGTTAAAAGGTTACTTAGAAAAGCAGAAGTTTCCATAATTTAGAGCTATTCACTTATGAATTAGTCATTATAAAACTAGGTTCTACTAATAAAAGGATTGTGATAGTCATTAAATCTTTTTAAATATAGAACTAATAATAACACTTGGGAGAAGTATAACTACAAAATAAAATTTACGTGTTAAAGATATTGAAAACCTAGAAATAAAATTATATTTAGCAAAAAAAATGGAGGTGGCAGGGGAGAGATACTATCTCCTTATCTTTCCAGAGTGGAAAATCAATAAAGTTTAAAGCTGTTAAATTAATTTACAAAGGGTTAATTATACTCTTTAAAGATGTAGAAGTAATCACTTAAAGAACTAAAATTATTAATGTAACTACACAGGATTGGATGGTGAAGAAATGGGAAGAATTCAAAGTATTCTTTGAATGAGTTCCCCATCCTTCATATGGAAGAGTCAATAGCCATTGTATAAAGGTGATGCTATAAGAAACACTAGCTAAGTACATTATTTTTAAAATATAAGGAAATAAGCACTATGGGGATACAGTCAGCAAAATACAGGCTGAGAAATTTACAGGATGCAGTTTTTCAACAAAGAAGAAATCATAGTTTAAAAGAGAATTATGAGATGCATTAAATACAATATATGACCTTTGATTTCTGGTTCAAAATTTTAACTCTAAAATAATGTTTATAAGACAATCAGAGATTGGGTTTTTATATGAAGGAATCAGTCATTTTCTTAGAGTGTCCTTATTTATGGAAATACATAGTGAAATATTTTGGGATGAAATAATAAGGATGTCTGGGATTGGGTTCAAAGTCATCTAGGTGGGGAGGGGAGGGAATGCAATAAATTAAATATGTTTAGCCAAGTGTTGATAATTCTTGAAGCTGGGTGATGAGCATATGGGAGTTCATTATACTATTTTCCTACTTTTATATATGTTTGAAATTTTCCATAATGTTAAGCAGTGAATAATGATTGGATAACCAAACTGTAGATGATCCTACAGTATAAATGATATATATCCCATAATTATAACTATGCAAAATTAGGAAGAAACATGAAAGTGGTATTATAATTATGTTGGGGTAGTAACTTTCCTGATTCCCACATTCTCTGTAGTGTTGTGCATATTCCTGCAATCTTTGCACAAAAAGGTTGGGGGTGATTATGGCCCACTCCACCACCTCTCCTTACATGAGCCACCATTCCTTCCCTTAGCACTTTGTGAACATCTCTGTTATCTTAGGCTGTGACTCCTTCTTGGCTGTGTACTCATTGGGAACATAATAATTAATGTTTGGCAAATGCCTGTGATCTGCATTGGCGAAGATCATTGGCATCAGTTCCTGATGAGGTTAAGTACAGGGGCTACAGAAAGGGCCCTTTGATGAACAAGCTCTGGGTGTCAGCCAGAAAGCAGAATTTAAAAGATAGAGGTTAGGTGTTGAGGCAGCTGCAGGGTGAAAGCCATTCACTCCAAAAAGCAGTGCCAGGAATGGGGGACAGAATGATGGCTTTGTTGGGGGGCAAGGCTTTCCACACAAGGTGTCTCCTTGGTTGGGAAGTCAAGGACAAAACGGTGGATGATCAGGGAAGGGCTCTGATGGCTGGACCTTCTCGGTTTTGTTCCCCAGGCCTGGTGAGTAACGTGGTGTTCACCAGCCACACCACAGAGCAGAGGCACCCTCTCCTCATTCAGCTGCAGAACCTCATCAGGGCTGCCAATCCCACTGCAGCCTTCATTCTTGCAGAAAACGGAATTGTTACCAGGTAAACTCTCCCACAGACTCCATTCCACAAGGCTGGACACTGTATCTAAGACCCAAGCATTAACTGAAGCATTCTTCAAGTGTTTTTGAAGCTCTGTAAAAATCACCCAGAGGACACCATGTGTCCATGTCCTGTACTTTTTTAGTTGTTGCCTTCTCATTCTCTTCCATTCAGGGATGAAAGTCAATAGTCACTCAGTGTTCCTTGTGTTACAATGTGAGAGAACTCATCTCTTACGTTTGAAGTATGGTTTGTTCTTTACTTTGTGGCTTTGGGTCCAAATTACAAACTGTGGATGAGTTAATGATTTGTAATGTGTACATGCTTGAAGAGAGAACACCAAGTCATATAGCAGTTTTGTTGGTTTAGAAGATGTGCATGATGAGACTTCTCTGTGTATGTATGCCTTTGTTTATATTATTTTAGCTTTTGAACCATGCAGATAGTTTACATGTTCAAAAATTAAACCAACAAAGGGGGAGAAAAACTAAATTTACAAACAAAAAAATGAACTTATCTGTATATCAAAGCAATAGCAACCACACACACAAAAATAATTCAAGTTAACTTTTAAACGTGATCCTCTGTTGGAACCCTGATTCCACACAGCACCAGCGATTGGAGTAGAGAGATTATAAATATGAAATGAGGGAAGGTAAGGAAAAATCCCACAAATGTTGGATGTGCATTGGGGGAATCAATATAAATTCATATTTTTATATATACATGTATATTTCCTAGCTCTTTCCATGGTAATGGATCAGAAATAGTAATACCGCGTAGCACTAAACATACCTAACCTCCAGATCTTGGTTTCTAAGTACAAATCCCCACTAAAAGGAATCAGGATTCCTTGAAGAACTGGCTGTTTGTGTATTTACGACAGGGAAAGTATAAGTAAGCCTGGTGTATTTTATGCCAAAAAGAGCAAGAAAGTACTCAAAGGTTAGGGGAGATATGTCAGAAGGATATAGGAGCTAGTTTAAGAAGCTCCCACTAGCCAACTTTGGGACATTTGAGCATGAGAAAGAACAATAATAATGCATGGAATAAAATGAGTCCACATTGATATTTTTTTTAAATGGAAAGCCTAAGTACAGTGTATAGGTTTTAATTAATAATTATGTATCCACACTGATCCTTTAATTGTTGACAAATGTACCCTAGAGATATAAGATGTTAATTAATAGGAGAAACTGGGTGCAAAGTATATGGAAATTCTGTACTATCTCCCCAAATGTTCTGTAAATCTAAAATTGTTCTTAAAATTAAAAGTTTACTAAAATAAGTAAATAATAAAAAAATTTTAATGGGGAGGGGCGAGACAATAAAGTCTTTATAAAAGATTGCCATCCAATTAATAAGAATTGATAGAATTTAGAAAATCACCATTTTGTGACTTTCAATTAATACTTGATTTAGGCAAGGCTCATTAATGGATGGTAAAAAAAAAAAAAAAGAAGTAAGTAAAAGATTGTTGAAGGAAAGGATATTTGCTAATCTCTCAGTATCAGTCTGCAGACTGCTTCCTAATTCCTAAAGGGAAATTATCTTTTCAATGGAGGGGTCAGTAGATACTGTTGACTAATGATTAAACTGAGCCCGACCAGTCGGTAATGGGACAAACTGACAAACTAACCTCCTTGATGTGATGCAGTGGGAAGGAAACAGCATCACCTATGGATTAGTCCTACCAAAAATGTTTAGCCTGAATCTAATGAGGAAATTTGTCAAACAGATGCAGGTTGTGAAACACAAGACAGCTGGAAAGTACTCTTCAAAAACATCGATATCATTAAAGACCAGAGAAAAAAAGAGGTGGAGGAACTATTCCAGATTAAAGGAGAATAAATGTTGATTATTCAGTGAATGATCCTTGATTGGATCCTGAACACCATGTCCCCCACCTCACCCCCTCCCCTGAAAAGGGAAATTTAAAAATGGATCATGTGTGCATACTTTTATGTGTATTACAGGGGTAGGGGCAGGGCCTCGGGTGATGAGAGAGGAAGCTGAAGTGATGGTCCTAATTAACCTATGTTTTATCTCTGCATTTTCAAAGGAATGAAGACATTGAGCTGATTCTCTCAGAAAACAGTTTTTCAAGTCCTCAGATGCTACGATCACGATATTTAATGTACCCTGGCTGGCAAGTATCATCACTGAAAAGTACCTAAGATTTCCTTGTAAACCCAATGGTTTACTTACAGAAAAATAGCAGAATACCAGGTGTGCTATACGAGGATGGCACGGCAGCTGGAACGGCCTGCCGTGTCCACACAGTCACTGGCCTTGCCAGCAGCCAGTGCTGCAAGTCTTGGACTTCCTGGACTGTTGAGATTTAGGGAGTTATGCTGTAGTCAACCTGTGCTTGGTGTGCACAGCAATGTCTTGGATTTCCAGGTGGCTAGCACAGAGCCAAACCATTAGGACTTTCCCAGATAAAAGAGTCACTCCTGAGAATGCCGTCAGTCTGCTAAGGTTCCTGTCTGACCCAGAAGCTGTTCTGTTCTCTGATTTAAAAGATATAGTTTAAAAGATATAGTTTAGAAATTGAGGCAGCTGCAGGGTGAAGGCTCCTCTGTTCCAGAGGGAGAGAGAGGAAAGACAGCGGAAAATTCACTGTAATTATACTATTATAATTATACTTGAGCATTTACTGTGTGCTAAGCATTGTCCTCAGACTGTATTGTCCAGGATGGTGGCCACTAGCCAGGTGTAGCTATTTAAAGTATTAAAAATTAAATCAAATTTAAAATTCTGTCCTTCAGGCTCACAAGCCACATTTCAAGGGCTCAGTAGCCACATATGGGTAGTAGCTTCCCTGTCGGACAGTGCAGATCCAGAATATCTCCGTCGTTGTGGAAAGTTCTGTTGGACAGTGCTGTTCTAATGTTTGGCCTGCATTATCTCATTTAATTCTATGCCAAGACTGGGAGGTAGATTCTATTATTTAACTCATTTTACAGTTAAGGAAACTAAAGCCAAAGAGTTAAATGACTTGTCCAAAGTCATGCTGCTAATAAATGAAAAAGCTGGATTTCAAATCCCGCTTGTCTGGCTTCAAGCCTGCATTCTTAACCATTATGTTGTACTGTTTCTGTATTAGTTACCACTCTGTTGAAGGTTTAGAGGAAAACAAATCATCAAAGCTTGGCCAAAATTAATCTCATGTTTATTGGGATTGTTATCTGTACTTACTTCTCCCAGGCCCCTCTCTGCTTCCTCCACACCACGCCTTACATACACCAATTTTTTTGGCTAAAAAAAATTGGTTGTAATTCGTGTAATAAAACTCCAGGAGGTCAATACATAGAATCAAAGGATTTCAGGCATGTTCTTAGAAGGAACCTCTCCTTTAACATCCTTAAATAGTAGCTAGGCAGATCATTCCTTATGCCTGAACAAGACATTAATATTAGCTATAAAGAAACACACGGGGCTTCTGGAGTGTAGCCCTCCCCTCTGCAGCTGCAGCTATTGATCATCCTGCTGCACACACCTCTGGGCCTAATCCTGAGGCTCCTCGTGTCTCCTACCTGGCACCTAGAGAAGCACCCAGCCACCATACTGACTCATTATTATTTTTTATAACTTTCATTATTATTATTATTTCATTCTTAAAGTTTTTATTTTGAAATAATTTCAAACTTATAGGATAGTTGCAAAAATAATACAAAACCCACTTCAGCATACCCTCCCAATCTAGATATCCAAATCCGCCAATTTTAACATTTTGCCACATCTACCTTATCATTCTAACTGTCCATCTGTTTATAAATCCATCTACATATCTACCTGTTTTTCTCTTTTCTAAACATTTGAGACTGGGTTGTATACATCATGTTCACATAATAAGCAAACACATAATACTTCCCATGTACATTTCCTAAGAATAAGGATATTCTTATATTCTTAGGAATATCCTTAAATATTGATATAGTTATCAAGTTTAAGAACTTTAACATTGATACAAAGCTTAGAGTCTGTATTCTAATTGTTTCATGTATCCCTGTAATGTCCTTTTGGGCTGTTTCTCCTCCATTGTTAAATCTTATCTGGGATCACATCTTGGATTTAATTGTCATTGTCTCTTTAGTCACTCTTTTTTTGCTGTTTTCAAATTGTGAAAACATATACACAACATAAACTTTCCCATCTCAAACCACTCCATTCAGTGAGATCAATCACATTCACAATATTGTGTCATCCTTATCACCATCCATTACTAGAACTTTCCCATCATCCCACATGGAAACTCTATACCCATTAGGCTTTCACTCCTCACTCCCTCTCCCCTCTGCCCCAGTAACTTGTACTTCACTGTCTTTATGAATTTGCATATTGTAACTGTTTCATGTAAGTGGACTCATACACTATCTGTCCCTTTGTCCCTGACTTATTTCTTGATGTCTTCAAGGTTCCACCATGTATTTCATGTATCAGGACTTCATTCCTTTAACTTTTTATTTTGAAATACTTTCAAACTTACAGGACAGTTACAAAAATAATAAAAACCCCATGCAGAGAACTCTATCATACCCCTTAACCTTACATATCCAGAACCACCAGTTTAAACATTTTACCACATTAACTGTATCGTTTTCTCTCTCTATCAGTGTGTCAGTGTATCTATGTATTAATCCACTTTATACATCATACTGTTTGAATACTTAATCCTGTCTTGTGTATTTCCTAAGAACAGAATATTACTCTCTTATGTTTCCCCTTAAATGTAGTTATCAAGTTCAAGAAATGTAACATTGATATAAAGCTTAGTCTATATTCCAGTTTTTTCATATGTCTCAATAATGTCTTTTTGAGCCTTTTCTCCTCCTTTTTTAAATCCTGTCCAGGATCATGTATTCCTTTAATTGACATTGTCTGAGATATTATTGTTTTTTAAGGCTCAGTAATATTCCATTGGATGTATACACACACCACATTTTATTTATCCATTCATCTGCTGACAGGCATTTGGGTTGCTTCCACATTTTGGCTATCGTGAATAATGCTGCTGCAAACATTGGTGTACAAATACCTGTCTCCTTTCAGTTTGGAGGGTGTTTCAGTTTTCTAAAGCTGCTGGAATGCAATATACCAGAAATGGGTTGGCTTTTGCAATGGGGATTTATTAGTTTACAAATATACAGTTCTGGAGCCATGCAAATGTCCAAATTAAGGCATCAAGAGGAAAATACCTTCTCCGAGGAAAGGCTGCTGGCATCTGGGGTTCCTCTGTTACATGGGAAGGCACATGGCCAGCATGCATCTGCTGGTCCTTCACTCCTGGGTTTCATTGCTTTCAGCTTCTGATTCCAGTGGCTTTCTCTCTGCATGTCTGTGAGTACTCTGTTAGCATTTCCAGGGCATTTCTCTAAGCTCTTTCTCTCACTGTGTTTCTTTTATCCTCTCAAAAGGACACTGGTAAAGGATTAAGACACACCTTGTTTGGGGTGGGTCACATCTTAATTGAAACAACCTAACCAAAAGGTCCCACCCATCCTAGGTATTCACCCACAAGTGTGGATTAAAATAACATGACCTTTGGATACATAACAACTCCAAACTACCACAGGGAGTATACACTCAGAATTGGTATTGTAAGGTTATGTGGTAGTTCCCTGTTTAGCTTTCTAAGGAAGCATCAAACTGTTTTTCTTGACTCATGCTTGGTATGGCACATAAGAGCCTCGCTCAGAGCACAGACTTACCTGGGGACAGAGAAAACAGGATTTGAAGACTCAGAATCCAGAATCTGAAACCTTTCTCTTGTTGGGAAGAAGTTCAGTCTTTGTAAAGAATCAGAGATGGATAGAGGCCCACCTTTCTGAGTACTCTCCTGAAAATCAGATAACTTAATCTATAGCAAGGTGGCAGTCATCATTATCATCATCTTCATCATCATCATCCCCATCATCCCCATACATTTCCCCACCCGATTGAGTCAGGGCCACCACCTCAGAGTGAACTGGCTGTAGTTCCAGGAGGTGCTCAGCTCTGTGCCGGGAATGTTCTCAATCATTCCCTTCCCACAGCCCTCTCTGTTCTCATCAGCCCCCATCCCCCCTTCCCTGGTAGAACAGTTTGTTTTAGTCTTGGAGGAAACCTTGCTTTCTTCTCTTGGCCCCTCCAAATATCCCTATGGATTTGAATCACAGAAGCCAGAGAAGCCTACAGTCTCCCCTGAGACTTCCCACAAACTGGCCCCAATGACATTTTTGGATTGGGGGGTGGGGGGACAGGGCAAAAAAAAAAGTCAGTCTTGAAAAATGTTACCACCTTTCTTTAAAGAGAACACAGAGAATAAGATACTTTCCACAATATAATGTTCAAACCTGCAGTGTTGTTTTAAAACAAAGGAAACTAATAAGAAAATAAAATTGATTGGAGGAAAATGTTTATATCAAATGTAGCAAAGAACAACTATGGTATTTGGGAAGCTTAAGATATTTAAGAAAAGTAACTGAATCCATATAGATATGAAGAGGCAGTTCACTTAAATGCAAGTATAAATAGCAATCACGGTAACAGAATTCAGTCAGTAATATTCAGAAATGGAAAATAGTTCTTTATTGTTGTTTTATTTGACACCTATTAAATACAGCCAAAAATGTCTGTAGTACTTATTGCTGGGGAAATTGTATATTCATCTGCTGCTGGGAGTGGTGTAAATTATTACTCATAAGATGGCCTCATACCCTTTCCTCCCAGGTGATTCCAATCATGGATATTCATCTCAAGGAAATAATTCGGAAGAGGATAGAATTCCATAACTATAGTAGCTGGTTGTTGGGGACATGGGGACTCATTGTACTACCCTTCTATCTTTGCAAACATTTGAAAATTTCCATAATAAAAAATCAAAAATTTTTAATGTTGTCAACATGACCATGTTCGTAGTGAGTCTGCAGCAGGCAGTATGTCTGATGATCTTAAAACCAAGAAAATCGAGCAGCAATGCACCTGGCCATTCAGTTACTTCTGGAGAGAGTATATGTTTCCAAATGTACAGTCTCTGTTACGCTGCCCTCAATGAGATCGCAGATGGTAGCTGGAGCCCAGAAAGGAGTGGAGGTTATTGAGGAAGAGCTTGCGATACAGCAGGAGGGGACCCCCAACACTGACAGGGTTCAGAGAAAGTCAGGGTCTTTGACTTCAAGGAAATTCTAGTCTGAGAAGATAAAGTCTTTAACACTGGAAAGGTCCTGCTCTAGTGAAGGCAGATGTGCTTCCCAAATCTCAAGATGAAAGAGATGTGTACCCATTAAACAAATATTTTGTATGCAAAATGTCATACAACCAAGAGAGGATTCAAATACAGGACAAATGGTATTAGTTCATCCCAAAGTAGTAGATAAATAATATTCAAAGCCCCAGTTACTTACACTTACAATTTTTTTTAAAACCTTTTAAGGTATGACGGTAAATTTGATGCTGGATCAGTCTTTCCACTAATGGTTCAGATCTGCGTATGGTTTGGTCGGCCATTGGAGAAGACTCGCTTTGTGACCAAATGTAAAGGTAAGCCTTTGCAGTGACATGTCCCAGACCCTGGTGAAGGGATGTCCCAGAGTTGACCCTGCTTCCTGGCACCCATTTTCAGTCCTCTGTATGCTGTCTTTTATCATCATCAGGACCAAAAGCTAGCAGAGGAATTTGAGGACCCAGGAGATTCCTAGCCCTCATCTTGATAGTCACTCAGTTTGACCTCCACTCTGTTGAAAGAGTCTTCCCACCCCTGAGAACATTGTCAGAGCCACCAGGGAGCAGTGGGGGTAAGGGGTAAAGCCTGTGAACTGTGGTCCCTGAAGTAGGGTCCCTAACCCTTCTTGGCCTCTGCCCCAGGTGAGTAACAACCCTCTCCTTTTCCTTCACCAGCAATTCAATCCTCCATCAAGCCAAGTCCCTTTTCTGGAAATATCTACCACATCCTGGGCAAAGTGAAGTTTTCAGGTAATTGGGGGATTAGATTTGAGAGCCCTATGCTGTAGAGTACACTGATCTCACGTGTATGCCTCCCCACCCCCACTCCCTACTCCTAATCCCCACATACCTCCTGAAGGATTCAGAAGCTTCAGTGTTCATAGCCTCCATTTGTGCTTTCAGACCCTCTTTATTTATTTATTTATTTTTTTTAATGGGCAGGCACCGGGATTCGAACCCGGGTCTCTGGCATGGCAGGCGAAAACTCTGCCTGCTGAGCCACCGTGGCCCACCCAAATTTTTTTTTTTTTTTTTTTTTTTTTTTTAGTTCTATTGTTTTTTCTTTCTTTTTTGGGGTGGGGGTGGAGGTGGGGTGCATGGTCTGGGAATTGAACCCGGGTGTCCCACATGGAAGGCGAGCCTTCTACCACTGAACCATACGTGCACCCCTTCAGACCCTCTTAATACCCCTTTCCATCTGGGCCTCACACCTTCAGACTCCTCCTTCATTCCTTTCTACTAAGGACCCGTCTGTCTCTGGAGTCCTGCTCCGCAGTGGAGAATCTGTCCCTCTTCGCCTGAATGACCTGCTCAGGGCCTCTCTTCACAGCTCCTTGCCTTCCTTAGTCCAAAGACTCATATTCCACCAATGGCCTCCTCTGAGATCTGTCACCAGGAGTGGCCCCAGTTCTGGGCAATCCAGCCCGGTTTTCATTTTTAACAAAGTTCTAGCCTTCTGTTTGCCTTCTCCCCGCTAACCAGTAGGCCTATTTATCAGCCTTAGACTTCTGGAGCCCTTGTGACCTCATAGTCTGTTCTGTTCTGGAGGTTAAGAGGGAGTGTGTCTATTATGGTATCTTCAGCTATTATAACAGAAAGCCACATAAAAAAATCAAGAGGTTGGACAACTTAGCAAGGCCGCTGAGGATCCAGGTAATGTGTGACTTTATGCTCTTCTATTCTTGGTGTGTCAGCTTGTCTTCATATTACTGCCCCTCATGGTTGCCAGGTGGTACTGCAGGTCTAGGTGTCACAGCTTTCAGCCGGCAAGGAGAGGTTGGCTCTTCTGTGGGTATCTTTATCAAAGCAGAATCCTTTCCCTGAAGTGTGCCCCATCTCCGCCCCCAGTTTCTCAGCAGACTTAGCTCATCGGCCAGTATAGGTTGCCATGCCTTCCTACAGCACCTGTGTGCTGTTGACTGTGCCCCCCTCCCTTCGCCTCTCAGGTCTCTGCTGAGACCCACCCTGTCCTCCTATCAGGGAGTTTTGCTTCTCCTCAAATGCCTCTTCCATACAGGTGACACTTGAGTACTGTCTCCTTATAATGACTGCATGACGTCTTCCACTCACAGTCTTAAAATCTTTCAAATTCTCCCAGTGCAAAGTCATAATACTCCTCCCAACCAAATACCTTTTCTTCCTGTTGTGTTCCCCTTATGAGTTAACAGTGTACCTAATCAGCCAAGCTGGAAATGTATTTGCTCCTCCCTCCCTTACTCTGTCCCTTTAATTTGCCACCAGTCATGTCAGTTCTGCCTCCTGTATATGTCTCATGAATTTCTACCCAACTTACCTCTGTTATTTCAGGCCAGGGTCTTAGAGACTAACATGTGTTCTCCCTGCAGACTCTGAGAGGACAATGGAGGTCTGCCACAACACTCTAACCAATTCCTTGAGCATCATGCCTGTTTTGGAGGGACCCACGCCACCGCCAGACTCCAGAAGCATACCCCAAGAGAGCAGTGCACAGCAAGAAAACTACCTTGTATTCATCGGCTGCTCCCTGAAAGAAGAAAGTGTCAAGGACTGGCTGCAGCAGTCAGCTAAGCAGGTGGTCTCCCAAGGCCAGACAGACGTGGCCCAATGTGACCACACACTTTGGGACTGGTACTGGGCCTGAGGCAGAAGTCCCTCCCCTGCCCCTTTCACACCTCCCCACTGGTCCACCCCTGAGGCTCAGGCAGCACTTTCAGAGTCACTTTGAGAGGGAGGAAGCCAATTGGCTGCAAACTGTAGGTGGATATGGCTGAGCACTTAACTTGTGAGCACAGGTTCTCCCAAAGGTGGTTTAACAAGATGGTTTAACCTAGCACCTAGGAACCTTAGTTTCCTAAGGCTGCCACAATGAAGTACCACAGACTGGGTGATATAAAACAGCGGAAATTTATTGTCTCACAGTCCTGATGCTAGAAGTCCAAAATCAAGGCATGGGCAGGGTCATGTTTCCTCTGACACCTCTGGACAAGTATCTTTTCCATGCCTCTCTGCGGGCTGTTTATGTTGCTGGAATCCTTGCATTCCTTGGCTTATAGATGTATCAGTCTGCCTCCCCCCTTTTCACATGGCCTTTTCGCTGGTGTCTCTCTATGTTCAGTTTTCCTCTTCTTATAATACAGTTTAGCCTCATCTAAACTAATAACATCTTCAGAGACCCTATTTTCACATGAGTTCACAACCACAGGACCAGGGGATAAGGCTTGAACGTGTATTGGGGCAAGGACACAATTCAACACTTAACACTAGTGTTTTAGTTTGCTAGCTGCCGGAATGCAATATACCAGAAACGGAATGGCTTTTAAAAGGGGGAATTTAATGAGTTGCTAGTTTACAGTTCTAAGGCCGAGAAAATGCCCCAATGAAAACTAGTCTATAGAAATGTCCAATCAAAGGCATCCAGGGAAAGATACCTTGGTTCAAGAAGGCCGATGAAGTTCAGGGTTTCTCTCTCAAGTGAGAAGGCACATGGCGAACACAGTCAGGGCTTTTCTCTTGGCTGGAAGGGCATATGGCGAATGCGGCATCATCTGCTAGCTTTCTCTCCTGGCTTCCTGTTTCATGAAGCTCCCTGGGAGGCGTTTTCCTTCTTCATCTCCAAAGGTCACTGGCTGGTGTACTCTCTGCTTCATGGTACTGCAGCATTCTCTGCTCTCTCTGAATCTCTCATTCTCCAAAATATTTTCTCTTTTATAGGACTCCAATAAACCAGTCAAGACCCACCCAAATGGGTGGAGACATGTCGTCCCCTAATCCAGTTTAACAACCATTCTTGACTAAATCACATCATCAGGGAGATGATCTCATTACAGTTTCAAACATACAGTATTGAATAGAGATTATTCTACCTTTATGAAATGGGATTTATATTAAAACATGGCTTGTCTTAGGGGGCATACTTCCTTTCAAACCAGCACAACTAGGTTAAACCCAGTTTCACATGGACCGTGGGTCCACCTGGAGTCCCAAAATCAAAGTGCCTTTTCTTAGCTGAACTTTATTCAAAGGCTTTTCTATGTTCTGAGTCCAGAATCTCCCTATCTTGGGTTCTCTATCTAGAAAGAAGAAATAGCAAAGATAGTTCTAGCACTATTTGTTAATTAAGACTTCAAGGATGACCCTGGAGACAGTCCTCTAGATTCATACCAGCATTTTAACCTAAGGCTACAAAGAAAAACCCAGACTGAATCTTCCAATTCACTGCAAGCTTTTGATGCTTCTGGGTTAAGCTCATCTCAGAACTGTAGGAATAGAATTGACTGGGTTTTGTTTTTGTTTTTGTTTTGTAGGTGCTCAGTTGGTACCTGTGCTTTATGCTAAGGGATGGACCACATGCAGGCTTTCTTTCTCAGACTCTCACCTGGATAAATTCTTAGGTGGTGCTTGACTGTAGGACCCTTGGGCTGTCCTTGTATCAGCATATCTGTCATAGATGGGGCTTGGGATAAGAACCTACAAAGAGGCAGGCATATATCCATTTGTAAAAGCACTAGGCTATTCTCTGGCACATGGGCTCCACAGGGAGAAAGTTGTCTTCTCAAGGGGCAGGCAGGCAGGATATTTATGTCCAGGCCATGTGAGCTCTTGTCCATTACCCTGTGTTGGGGCCTTGGGTATGAAACTGGCCCCCTGAGCCCCAGCCTTCACCTGCCCAAGGACTCATCCCAACTACTCTGTTGGGCCCTGACCCCTTCATCTCTTTACAGAAGCCTCAGAGGAAAGCTCTGAAGACCAGGGGGATGCTGACCCAGCAGGAGATCAGGAACATCCACGTGAGTGTACTGCCCTGGGGCCTGAGGCTGCCCTTCTGGGCTTGCAGAGCTCCACTCTTTAGGATTCCCTGAGTTAGAGGTCTGTTTGTAGGTCATGCTGGATATCTTACTCTTCTCAGGCCACAGAGGGAAGGTGCATAAAGAGGAACCTTGTAGTCCCAGTGAGGAAGAGGGTGGAGTGATCTGTGCTGTGACCTGTGCATGCTATCAAGGAGAACCAGTGCCTGTAGGAGGACAGGGACTGGGGGCCCTGCTTTGTCATCCTGTTTAAACAGCTGCAGAAGACCTTTTCTCCTCCCATCGCTTCGTCCTAAATAAACGATAGATAAAGCAACTAAAGTTGTGGAATCCTAAGGCCGGACGAAAGGCCCCTTGATGAGCCCTCCCAACTTCCAGGCTGGCTTCCAGCCACTGTCTCAGCCCTTCCTCCCCCAGTGGGGCCTTTTCCTTAGGGCTTTGAGGGACAAAGGCTAAAAGGGACCCAGAGTCCAGGCCCCATGATGGGCTGTGTCATCAGTCCCACCATAAGCACGTGAGGCAGAAGAGTGTTCTGGCTCTCCAGGACCCCTGCTTTGTACTTGAGGAGGACCCTTCCTCTCCAGCTGCTACAAAGCCTGACAGGACTCTTTTTCCTTCAGGTAAAACGCCACCTGGACCCCCTACCTGCAGGCTACTTTTATAATGGAACCCAGTTTGTCAACTTCTTTGGAGATAAGATGGATTTTCACCCACGTATCCTTGGAAGCAGCTTGGTTCATGTGGAATCAGGCAGTGAGGCTGAGATGTGTATAAGGCTGACTGTTAAGCAAACCACCACAGCCAAGCCTCTGGGGCAGGCTAGGTTATACAGTCCCACAGGCAATGGCTGGGAACATGCAGGAGCGAACTACGGGGACAAACTTTTCATTTTGACCTTTAAACTCATTAAATTTGGTTTCTCCTTCATTCAGTGATAGCCATTGTGTTACTCCAGTATGTAAGGCTGGGTGAATTGTAGCTTCAGTGCAGCTATGGCTGTGACGCAGTCCATTTAAGAACTCAGATGACATCTGTGTTCTGTAGTCATCAAGGTCATAATTTACAAGTTGGAGGCTCTGCCTCATTACAATAGTTACTCTGTAAAAAGATCAATAGAATAAAATATGAGACTTGGGGTACTGCTGTGTACTAATGAAAGCTGAAGGGCTTAGTTCTAGGACCTCCTTAAGGCCATGTGCCAATACCCATCCACATTCTTTGTAGCTGTGATGCTTCCACTATATACAAAGAGCCCAGTAGGCACCCTTTATGTGAACTGGGTGCCCACTGCCTCAGTGTCTCCCAATTTCATGCCCATAGGCCCTTCTAAGTCTTAGGAAGTCCCTGTTGATCTCCAGGATCAGGACTGTTTTCCTTAATAAGATGCCAGTTATGGACCAGTTCATGAATGACTATGTGGAAGAAGCCAACCGGGAAATAGAGAAGTATAACCGTGAGCTGGAGCAGCAGGAGTATCATGACCTCTTTGAGCAGAAGCCCTAGAGGAAGGCTGGGCTTGTATATCCTACGGAATGTCTGTCCTTGAAAAGACTGACATTATGGACTTTCTTAACCTCAGCTCTCCAGGAGGCCCCTCCCTGGAGAGGCTACCTTTGTCCTCCTTGGCCTGTGTGCGATGGCTTGAGTGCACGTTGTCTTTAGTCTCTGTACAGTGCTGAAGAGCATCACCTGGACCACTGATTGGGGGTAGGGTAGGGGAGTCTTTGTGGAGGGCAAGCAAACAGGGACTACCCTGTGTGTACAGCTGGCAGGCCAGGACTCTGGTCTCTGATAATAGTATCTCCTTTGGGCCATTGAGACACTGTGTGAGGGTAGACACACCAGGATTGCACAGAGGTGCTGCTAGGACTCAGAAGGAACCCTGGCTATCCAAACTGTGGCTGTGACTAAGGGGCCAGGCCATCACAGGCCTCAGGCTTCAGACATTGCCCCAGGAGTACCCTCATCCCCAGCAGAGTGCCTGACTCCCCTGCCTAGGTCCCTTCCACTGAAGGAGCTGGCCCTGCTGACCCTGCAGAACAAGCCCTGACTCATCCCAGCGCCTAGAACCAGCAGCTTAGGCTGAGTCAAGTTTGTCCTCAAATGAGGTAATTTCACTTATGAACTAAACTGAGGGGAAAGGGACATTGCTTTCCAGAAATGTACGGCTCTAAGTTGACACGAGCCATCCCCATTGTGATTGGTTCTTAGCTCCCTTGTGGCAACACTTAAGGGACAAGAGCAAACCTACTGCTCAAGCCTCCCTGGCCATGCTTTGCCTCATTGTTGAGGGGACCATCCTGCAGCTGGGCCCAGGGGTAATAGACCCAGGGTCTGATCACTTGTACGGGGTCCCGGAAGGTGATTCAGTCTCCAGTACCCGGCCCTTTCATCAGCCTTGCCAGGAAAGACCTGGGTTTCAGCCTCAAACTTCAGGAACCTTGTGTCCTCAAGCATTGTTGCTGGTCCTGGACTTTTTGGCTCCTGAGGACTAGGAATTTCAAGGAATCCCAATACCCAAGATATAATTCCTTTCAGTGGCGATGCTTTCAGCTGGACCATAAAGCAGAGAGGAATTATAAGTTGTTCCATGCCTGATCCGTAGAGTTAGTGGAACAGGGGATGGGGTTACAAGTGCTGATATTCAGGTGATGTCTGTAGGGACTTCAGCAACTCAGCTGCCTGGATTGTAAATGCTTTCTGAATTTCACTTTTTTTTTTTTTTTGCATGCCTTGGGAAGAAGCACATAGGCAAAATCAGCAGAGAGTTTCCAGTAATGTGGAGGGGATTTTGAGAAAGGTCCCTGATGCCAGGGAGAGATGGGATGGAGCGCATGGGACCTTTGTGCCTGATCGCACAGAGGCCTGCATCAAGTAGCAAAGAATTGTCAAGGGCTTGTCAGTAAAATGTACTCCTATTAGAGAAAAAAAAAATTTGTATTAGAAGCCAAATGAACAAAGCCCCCCAATTCCATTGAATAAGAGATCTTGCATCAAAAAAGGCTTCTAAAAAGTCCCATGTGCTCCAGCCCTGCTCTGAAGATCCAGTGACAAGGGCCCAGCTGTGGACCCGGTTTGGGAGCACTTCCCTTCTGGCTGGTCAGAGGCTGGCGTCCACAGAGGGCCTGCTTCTGCTTGAGAATCAGTAACTTGTATGTAGTTCTTAAGTGCAATTGATTAATAAGCAATGAGTTACTCTAGCTTCCTTTAGCTCTGCCAAGCTCTTTTTAAAAACTCAGCCTTGAGCAGCCTTAGAAAAAGTTTGGGGGTAGGGATGGGGTGGGGATGGGGAACCATAGGCCATTTCCTACAGGATGGTTGCTGTGACATTTTCTATTAAAGCTCTAGATCTAGGAGCTCGAGCCATTTCCTGGCTGCCCTGGCCTGGCAGTCTGGCTGCTGCACAAGAGTTTTTAAAGAGGGGTTGGAGCCACCCATGAGAGTGGGTTATGCCACCATGTGGGGCTGTGCTGCTGGTGGTCTCACTTTTTGACCATTGCCCATAGAAATGCTCTCTCACCAACCTGCCCCACTGTCCCAAATCTTCTCGTCTTAGAGAAGTTGATTACCTCAACTTGAACATGAAACTGTGATTGAAAGACAAACATCAAAAAAAATACGTTCAGAAATTTCAAAGCCAAAAAGGCAAACTGGCTAAGGCCTCTGTAGACACTCCTCAGCATGCTCGGGAGTGTAAAGGGGTGCATTGGCGAAAGGGCATTCCTCGGGCCCACTCACTGGACCCCCAGTCAAGAGGCTCACTGTGAGCTCTTTGAGGACTCAGGTCACCTCCTCCCCACACCACCTCCTTTGGAGTCTGCCAGCCTCCTGGGTCTGCCTGTCAACATTTAATATCCACTTGATTCCGCCCAGTACTCCAGGTGAGCGATGGAAGGAAGGTGTTGGCTATCTCCAGAGGAAGGGCCATGACACTGTGTTTAGCTTTGGGCCTTAGAAACAACGAAGGTGGACACCAGGGGCCCAAGGGCTGTCATGTGTGGGTTCCTAGGGAAGGCCAGAAGTCCTCCAGGGGCTGACATGCTTTTTGCCCACTTTCCTGTTAGCAGCTTCAGTTTTGTATCACCCAGAGTGAGTGTGATAATATTGAAGTCGCTGAAGTTATGGGTTATTTTATGTTTTGATATGGGATTTTTCTTTTTCTGATTGGAAGGAGGAGGCAGTATTTGAAGAAAACAGGATCACCCTAGGAAGGGGCCCTGGCAAGAAGTCACGTTAGCCCCCTCTGAGCCTGGGGGGCCCTCTGACCTGAGGCCTGGGCACTGGCCCCTGTGGGTTGCAAGAAAAACTTGCCTCCTAAATTCTTTTAGGATTTTGGAGAATTTTTGCACAGTAATAAGCTCTGGGTTGCTCTTTGGGCTTCTCAAAAGGGAAAAGTTCAACTCGAAGATTGTGAACTATTAAGTATTCCAGCCATGTTGCTGAGTGATAATTGTACCTCATAAAGTAGGTGAGAAATGGCGTCCTCGTTGTCCCAGGTTGTCAAATACTAATGACATAAGAGCTCACTTACGTGCCAAAATTCACTTTTATACTAGTTTTTCAGTGCTTTAATATTTGTAACTTAAATTTTAAAACTCATTTACAAACACTACTGTAACTTCAGTGAAACTGAATTGTGTGATTGAAGCTTTTTTGCTTATAGTATTTATTACACTACTTAATTCAGTAAATATATAAAAGTAGCCTCCAATTTATTTTTATATTATTTTACATGTTTTTACCTGCAGTTGTGTAAGTGAATTTACATTGGTAATTGAGATGTAATGCTAAGGATCAATAAACTATCACTGAACAAGCCAAAGCCACCCTGTCGCTGCGAACTCAAACCCGAGGTGTCCCTGGTTGGGGTGAGGGTGGAGAAGGCCTACCCCCTGGCACTGGGGACTTTCTCCGCAGCTTCCTCTGCGGTGCTTCTTAGTCGTGGCTGCTACTGAAGAGAACTCTGAGGCTCGCACTCTCCTCCCCAGACATCAGAGCGGCCCTCAGAGAGTGAAATTCGTATGAAGAAACTTTGGGTGTAGGGGTGGGCATTCTCGGGGAGTCTGGAGACCCAGAGAAGAGCTCTGACCCCTACCTCACCCCCACGAAACCCGGTGAGAAGCATGGATCTGCGGGGGACCCTCACCCTCATTTTTTTTTGGGGGGGGGAGTGGGTTATTTAAATTTATTTTATTCATTTTTTTATTTATTAAAAATTAACAACAAACAAAATATTAATAAATCATTCCATTCTACATATACAATTAGCAATTCTCAATATCATCACATAGTTGCATATTCATCATTTCTTAGAACATTTGTATCAATTTAGAAAAAAAGACAACAGAAAAAGAAATAAAACGATAACAGAAAAAAAAACATTATACACACCATACCCCTTACCCCTCGCTTTCATTTATCACTAGCATTTCAAACTAAATTTATTTTAACATTTGTTCCCCCTATTATTTATTTTTATTCCATATGTTCTACTCGTCTGTTGATAATGGTAGATAAAAGGAGCATCAGACACAAGGTTTTCACAATCAGAGTCACATTGTGAAAGCTATATCATTGTGCAGTCATCATCAAGAAACATGGCTACTGGAACACAGCTCTACATTTTCAGGCAGTTCCCTCCAGCCTCTCCACTACATCTTGAACAACAAGGTGATATCTACTTAATGGGTAAGAATAGCCTCCAGGATAACCTCTTGGCTCTGTTTGGAATCTCTCAGCCATTGACACTTTGTCTCATTTCACTCTTCCCCCTTTTGATCAATCCCTTGATGTTAATTCTCAGCTCATTCTAGGGTTTTTCTCAATTCCTTGATGCTGAGTCTCAGCTCATTCCAGGATCTCTGTCCCACGTTGCCAGGAAGGTCCACACCCCTGGGAGTCATGTCCCACACACAGAGGGGGAGGGTGGTGAGACTGCTCATCGTGTTTTGCCCTCATTTTTGACCGTGGTGTACTGCACTGTGCTCCAGCCAGGCTGCAGTAGCAGCAGCCCTTGCTTTACAAGCATATCAGTTCCTTCACTCCCTGTACAAGCTCCATGAGGTGGCCATTCAGTCCCACTTTACAGATGGGGACAACCAGAGCGTGGAATGGTCAAGTAACAGCCAGGTGGCCGCTGCCTTGTCCATGTTAAATCCAAGAGATTCCTCCCTGCCCTCCCCCATTTGGAGCCAGCCATAACCAGAGACTCGAGCCTACCCCGGAACCACAAGTTCTAAGGCAGAGGTTTGCCAAAACTCAGAGCTCCAGAGGAATGAATACAAATGCACCAGCTTTTCCCCTTGCAGGCTCGATTTCACTCACTGGGCAGTTCCGGGCAGGCCCTAGGGATGCAGCTTGGGAGCGCTTTCTGCGGTGGATGCAGGCCTTGTGGAAGGCCAGGTCCCAGGCCGCCCACGCACTGACTCCTGTCCAGTGGCCAAGGCCTTCCTTGTGCGCACTTGCGGGGTGCATCCATTGCGGGCAAGGGGCTGGCGGAGGAGCCTTCAGTTCACCCCCACACCAGCTGCCGTGTGGGGAAAGGGCTGATTCAGGACATTATGTGAGGGGCCTAATGGACTTGATGGGAGGAGGAGGTTTATCATCAACTCACAGCCCCTTCCCCTAGGCATGTGCCGGCCTCCCATCCGGCTGCAGGTTTGAACCTTGGTGGCGTTAGTGTACTTGCACTTCCTGGAAACTCCAGGGTCTAGGGATTATTCCCAAAGAATTGTCCAGAAGGTAGGGGACAAAATGGGGAAGGTGGGGTGAGTTGGTTCTGGATGAACTTTGAGGAGCCTTACTAGAGAACTGCCAGCTAGGGGAAGCGTGGTGGAAAGTGTGATTTACTGCGGAGGGCCCCAGGGGGAACTGCTGGCAAACCCAGGGCTCTGTGAGGAAAATGGAGAAATGATGATACATTCATTTCCATCATACAGTCTAGGAAGTGCTAGGAAATAGAATCACCTGCCATCCTTCTAGCCCTGACTGAAAGGGACCAGCTTGGTTCCTGTAAGTGAGATACCCAGAGCCGGGACCAGCTTCCAGGTGGGCAGGACTCAGGTGCACACAGGTCTTCAGGGCTCTCTCCATCCTCGGTGGCCTAACTCTCCTGTGCAGTGAACTTCCTCTAGACCATCAGCAGCCCCAATGCCCCGAAGGCAAGACCCAGCCTCCCTCTCCAGAGACCTCACATTGCCATCCCTGAAACAAGAATCAGGAAGAAGGGAGTGTTCCAACTGTCCTGGCCAAGGCATACGGTGCACTCCGCAGGTCTGCATCTCCCCAAGGCCCGTTTGGGAGCTGCGTTCTCCAAAGAAGGGTGGTCTGTCCCGATCCGCAGCACACAGCCCCTGAAGACCGGTTCTGAGCTCCTCCGTTAAAATCAGTTACCTACTAGATTTTAAAATTTCGCTTTCTGCTAGTCCAGGACAAGCGATAACAAAGGCTTTCTGTGGTGGTAGTTAGTGGTGGTGGTTTTTAAGCAAGGGAAGAAAAAATTTTAATTGAAAATATTCTATCCAGTTAGATGATTTCTCCCCCCTGCAGACAGGGAAAAAGTCATCATTATATGGTTTTATAGTGCCCCAGTCCAGCCCAGAAACACTCATGTTCCACGGGACCCTGAAAACCTAAGGAAAGATCATGCTAGACTGGGGGTGGAGTGGGGCTGCTGGCTGCAAAGTAAGAGGGCACTCCAGCATCCACATCAGTGAAGGTGAGAAGTTGACCCACTAGAGAGTGATTCTGAAGGAACAATTAAGACATAATAACAAATTAGAAAAGAACTAACGGGATCGCCTCTAGATAGAAGTGGAAAAAGCCAATGTGGAAAAAAACCGATGCTTACAAACAATTCCAAAATTTTTTTCATTTCATCCTCCAAAAATTCGAAGAAAAATAAATGGGTATCCACAAATTATCCTGTTTTTTCCCAGGCCTCTGTATGGCTAAACTGACCACCTAAAATAATTTAGCAAAGAAAAAGCACATTGGAGTCTATGAATCTTTATGTCAAACTAATAAATGACTATAAATCTGTAAATAATGCTAACCAAATAAAGTATGAATATATTTCCATTTTATTCTGCATTACTACGGCTTTTTCCATGTCAATAAAGAAGTTTTGTTTTGTTTTTTCTTCCTGTGGTTTCAATTTTATAAAATACTTTACATCTCTACTCTGAAACTTCATGGCTGGGTGAATGTACAAACAACAAAATAGGGACAACAGGAAGGGGAAATATGGTTTGATAAGGAAGATAATTTCAGTCTGAGACCAAATCTTCATGGAATTTTCTAGTTAAAAACACTTAATTTCCATTTCTTTGCTTTATAGATAAAAATGATGCTGACTCAAAAGAGGCTGGAGGTGTTGCCCAAGGGAGTTGCCCTGGGCTGTTCCACTACCTCTCCCCAGGAAGGATGGCCTGGAGCAGGGCACTGTCTGCTCAGGATGGGGGGCTCAGGGCCCCTTGGCAGGAATTTGGCAAGAAAAGTGGCATAAGAGGAAAACTCAGTTGAAGCTGCTTTGGAAACCCCTTAAATGTCCTGTAGAACACAGGGCTGGGGGGTTGGTGTCCACAGCCCAGAGAAGTCTGGGACCCTGAGGGAGGAAATGACAGAGGATATGTCTGCTGTACCTGGATCCCTGAGTAAGGAACAAGAGCGGGAGGGGTAAATACAGGCGGGGGTATGGAGGCGGGGGGGGGTCGTGCTAAGGGAAAGTGAACCTCTTGCTGGTCTGAGTCTAGAGGTAGCAGGGGTGTTTGGGCCTCAGGTGCTCTTTCCAGGGTAACCACAGGGGCAGATATCTGGAGGCTGAATCTGGGAAGGGCTCAGCGTCAGTTCCTCTGAGAGACTGTGAGGCAGAAAGACAGAGAAGGTACATAGCCGACTAGAGTGAGGTATTGGTTGTGAGCTTGGGTCTCCTCAGAGTTAAGCAGTGAGGTACTCAGATGAGGAAGGAGGAGAAGATTGCTGTGGTAAGGGAAACAGGTGGGGTTGCCCCTCCAATCCAGGGTGACTTCCTGGAAGAGGTGGACTGGAAGGACCAGGTCTATGGTGGTGCTCCTCACAGATTTGGGGAGGCAAAATGAGCAGCTTTTCAGGGGTCTGGCCCCTGTACCTCCGATCCAGCTTTGCTCCCTAGGCAAGGGCAACCTGTCTTTTCCTCAGTTCCCTTTCACCCCTATCTCTGTGACTCAGGGAGTCTGCCCCGCTGGGAGGTGGGGGTGGCCGGAGGTCCAGCTGGACCGGCGTCCAGAGACGTGCCCAGCCAGTTGGCGCGGGTGCCCAGGAAAAACCCGCATCTGTCTTCCCAGGGCCTGCGCACCTCCAAGGAACAAACATAAAGCTAAAGCGCGCGAGGCTAATCGGGGCGGGGGTGGGGGGATGGGGCTAGTCCGTCCAGTCCGCTCGGCCTAGGGCCTCGAGGAGGCATTTCCGGCAGTGCCTTCCGGGGTAACTGCTAAGGAAAATGCTCCGCATCGTTTCTGACCCCTCAGGCCGTCCGTCCACTAAAAGAAGCACCCAGTGCCTCCGTGCTATAATGTGCTCTCGCCTGAAGGGGAAACAGGTCGCGGGCCTGGGGCTCTCCCTCTGGGCGGGCTCTCCCTGGCTTGCCCTCTGCTTACCCCGCTTGCCCCCTTCCCTGCCTGGAAGCCGACGGTTGAGGACGCGGGGGAATCGCTGCCAGTCCAGGGGCTGGCGGCCATATTGCTGGGTAGAGTGGGGTGGGGTGAGCACTTTTGGGGTGGGGACGCTCCTGGGTCTGTCCGAGGCCTGTGGACTTAGTCACCTGAAAGCCACCGAGGGTCGGGCCAACTATCTCTTACGCGGGCTGGATTCACAAGACCCCACTGCGGCCCGCGGCCACTCGCGCTCACCACGCCTCCGTACGCGCGCCCTCCACGCGCACACACACACTCGAAGGAGCCGAGACGCCAGAGAAGGAGCATCCCCAGCCCGGTTCCCCAGGGTCCTGGAAAGGAGACGGGACGGCGGTGCCATCTCGGAAAGGAAAAAAGCCGCGAGCCCCGGCCTTAACCCGAGGGAAGGCTGAGGGCGCGACTAGGTCAGGAGAGTGGCTAAGAGGCACGCGGCGCGCACATCCGACGCCGCGGAACAGAGAGAGCGGCTGGCTCGCTGGGACAGGGCGTAACCCAGGGAAAGTGCGCCCGCGCGTCCAGTTAGTCCGGGCACGCTTCCTGGAGGAGGAGGAGGAGGGTTACCTACCTAGCGACAGGGATGAATAGAAGGGGCGGGGCAGCCAGCGGGCGTGGCCACGCGGAGGTCCCCGGCGTGAGGGGACTGGTGCGGGTGGCGGCGGCCCACATAAAGCGGACGCTGGAAACCTCTCCCCGGACACTGCAGTCGCAAACAGCTTGGTAGGTTCCAGACCCCCATTGGGCTGCTTCTTCTGGCCAGCCCCACCCCGCCTCTAACCCGCCGACGTCTGGGCAAGAGTGCGCGGGCCGGACAGTGTCTGCTCTACGCGGTCTGGCCAAGCTGCCTCGGGCTCCCTGGAGGAGATCGCCTGGGTTGACCTGAGCGCGGGTGAGAGCGCAGGACGCGCAGACGGGACCCCGCCCTCGGCGGCATTGCCTCGCAAACTGAGGCCCTGCGTCAGGAAGGCATTAGGACCCAGGCGCGGCGCGGGGGTGTGTCGCCGGCTCCCGCCGCTTGTCCGCTGGAGACGCCAAGTTTGGGGTTCCGAGGTGGCTGAGCGCTGGGTGCGGAGCCCGGACGGGCGTGTGTATGTGCTAATCGCCGAGATCGTGGCCATGGCCACCAGAGGCGTGTTCCATCTCCAGCCATGCGGTGGGTGCGGGCCCCCGCGGGCGAGGCAGGGCGCGGCGGGCAGGCCGCCCGAGTCTCCACGACAAAGCCGTGTCAGGCGGGGACGCGGAGCCGTCGAGGGTGCCGGAGAGAACGCGAATGCCACTTGCCCGCGCGGGCTCGGGGCACAGTAGGCGAGAGGGCTGTGGGGGCTTCCCGACACTGGGGGTCCGCGTGTGAGTTCGGCTGCGAGGGAGCCTAGAGCCCTGGGTGGGTACCCGGGTGTTGTGGAGGAAGCGCCAGGGTCGGCTTTGTAAGCCTCTAAGCGCTTGATTTAATGCTGTTATCGCCGTACTGAAATTCTTAGTTTTTGAGCAGATTATGTAGCCGATGGGAGAAGAAGAGGCTCGGAGATGGGGCGCAATTGTGGGATCCCCAGCACGCCTAGACGCTGGGCTTTTTAGAGTCGGGCACAGAGCTGCCTGGAGAAGCCTCATTTTACCTTCTGCCCGGGTATTTTCCCGCTCCTGGCGCTTCTGGGGCACGTGCCCAGTTTTAGGGCACCCCAGGGTCCCTGACGGTCTCTTGTGCGGCAGCGGCCTTCTCTGCCCTGCGGCTCTGACATCTGAGCGCCAGCTCGGAGTCCCCGCCCGGAACCCGGGTTTGTATGGCCATTTACTCTCACGTGGGGCGCCCGGGATGGGGGTAGGGTGTACACCGTTCCCACCCTTCCGGACGCTTGCCACCCTCGCCCGCGGTCGGTCCCTGAGTCTCTTATGCTTTACTGCGCCCGCCCCTCCCTTCTGGATGACCCCGCGCGTTCGCTCGCATCCTTCCTCCCCCCGACCCCCAGGGTCTCCGAGTCAGAGGCGCTTTCCTCTCGTGGACGCGACCCCTCCTGTCGCTTCCTTCCTCGCACAAACAGCCCAGACGCTCTTGGGCCCGACGCGGGGACCGCGCACAGTACCCGCTCCTTCCGCCCCCCTGTGCTTCACACACACACATACACACACGCACAAACACACGCACACCATTCCCGTCTGGACCAACGGCTCCGCCTCTCCCGCGGCCCGGGGCGTGGGTGGCACCGAAGAGAAGAGGCAGTTGCCGGCCCGCCCCCGTGCAAACCTGGGCGCGAGGTGTGGGGGGTGCGCGTGTGATGGGCGTTTATGGCCCCGGGGCTGGGCGTCAGAGTGAGACGAGCAATGTGCCGAGAGAAGGGCCCCGGCCCAGATGCTGGGCTTGGCAGCGGAGAGACCCGGGAGAGAGGCGGCCTACAGGATGGGAGCAGGGCTCCCTCACGGCCCTCTCCCCTCAGGCCCCTCTGGGTCAGGATTCTTGCACCAGATCACCCTGTATTACTGCCCCAGGTACCATTAGTAAACCGGTGGTGGTGGGGGAGCCTGAGAACCTCCCTCTCTTGGCCCCCTCCTCACCTGAACAGCCCCTACCTGAGAGGCTGAGGATTCAACAGAGATACCCTGGGTTCGTGAAGAGGCATCCTAGTACCATCTCCTAGGATAGATGGGGACAGATGGGCTGGGTCCCCTGGAAGGGGAAGAAGGAATCAGCAGTGTGGGTGTAGGTGAAGAGCAGGTAAACACAGGAGCCTGTCCAGGGCTGGTCCCTGGAGCTGGTGACATTTTTTGGCTTTCCTTGCAGAAGTCTCTTCCAACATGTCACAGAATGCATGCTTTGAGGATGCAGGTGAGTACCTCTCAGGCATGCATGCATGTGTGTATGTGTGTATGTGTGTGTGTGTGTAGAGCTCCTTGGTCAAAAGTTCTTTGGGGACAGAGCCCACTCCACCTGCTTATCCATGGCATTTGCCTCCCAGCGGGGCCCTCTGCTGGAGCCAGGATGCCTCTGGATCCCTTCTTCCAAGAGGGGCAGCTATGCAGGCTGGCCAGTGGCAGCTCTGGGTCAGTCTCCTGAGCGTGTGGGCTGTGTGCTGCCCTCCCCCGTGGTTCATTGTTACCAGGTCTTGCTGACCTGCCCCGCTGCGGGCCTAGTGTTATGTCCTTGTCTCCCTCAGTCCCCAACCTGCCAGGGAATGGATACCCTTGTCCCCTTAAAGAAACAAATTCTTGCCTCTATTTTTTTTTTAATTAGAGCAGCTGAAGGTTACAGGAAAATTCTACAGAAAGTTGAGTTCCCATATAACCCCCCCCAACATACACACACAGTTTTCCCTATTAGTAACATTTTGCATTAGTTGCAATTTATGAAGCATTACTATTATAAGGATATTAACTGTAGTCTATTGTTTACATTAGGGTTTCTTTGTATCGCACAGTTATCTGATAACATCTGCATACTAAAGTTTAGCTACTTTCATGTATACAATTCGGTGGTGTTTTCAGTGCCTCAGTTTTCCCTGCTTGGACCATTCTAGTTCTCCCCCCCTTTCAAGGTCTTGGGGCTGGCTCTGTGCTGCCTGACATGTGCCCTGGCCTGTGAGCTAGCCTGACCTTCAGAGGGGAATTTGACAGTACAGTGCTCAGACATAAGGGTGATGGGAGCTCCATGTGCTAGACTGCTGGCAGAGAGGTTAGGGATGTAGGACGAGGGTGGAGACAGCATCACAGGAACCCTGCAGGGATCTGGTGGGGAGGGGACCCAAGAACTAAGTCTAAGAAAAGGTAGAGGTTAGGGTAGAGGATGAAGAAAGGGGACAGTGTGGGGGACTAGTGGGTGCTGATTGATGGGAGTGGGAGAGGGGAGACTGGGGCAGTAGGGAGCAAGGTGGTTGCAGTAATGCAAGCCTGGATTGGGGAGGAAGGAGTTTGTCATGGACAGGAGCTTCACCACAGAAGCAAGGAGGGCAGCATTTGACCTAATAGTTGCTCTCCAGTCTCTGGGTGCAGTGCAGACCTGGGACTGGGGCCACCAGTCCCCAGGGGGCTTGTTGTAGGAGGCCTGGCCTCTCCTGCCCAGTAAGAGCCCAGGCGGAGCATAGGCCACCGGCGGAACAGAGCCTGGGATGTTCAGAGGAAACTGGCAGGCATGTGTGGAAGTGAGTCAGGGTGAGTCAGTGCCTGGCAGGTGGAGGCATGTTGCAGCGCCTTCCTCATCCCTGCACAGGTGTTTGTCAGGCATTGGTGGGGCCTGAGCTGCAAGGGCCCATATCCTCAGTGTACCCCCAAGTGGTGGACCATAGGGACCCAGAGAACAGCCAGGAAGAGATGCTAGCTGACCTAGGAGTGGGGCAGGGCCATAGGAGAACTTCCAGGGGAGGAGGGAACCAATCCTTAAAGAAAGCCCTCCAAGGAGGAAAGTTTGCTTAGGGTGTGGCCTGAGCCATGAGAGATGGAGATGAGATGTGGGACTGGGCCCAAGGGAACGGGGGTCAGGGCCAGGGAAGCAGGGGTTGCTCAGACTGTGATCCCAGGGGCTGCAGAGGGCCACAGTAGGGCTTGAAGCATTTGGCGGTTCCAGGAAACCTTCATATCTGAGGGGCCTGTGCTTTGGGGCAGTTGCAGTTGAGTGGCAGCAGTGCCCCACCTGGGGAATCCCACATCCAAGGGCACCATAGTGTGCCTCTTGTCCTCCATGGGTAGGAGGGCCATAATGGGGGCAGGCACAGTGAGGCTCCTGCTGGAGCCCCCTATCACCCTCCCTCTGTTCTCTGGCCATTCTGCCTCCTGGGCCATGCCTGGTGTCTGATCTGAGTCTCAGCTTTGATGCGTCACCTCACTTGTCCTCACTGGGGGCAGGAGCTCTAAGACCCTGTGCCACCAAGGTGAGGGTAGGGGAGATCTGGAAACTGCAGTGGCTCTGCCTTCCTTTAGGCCCTATCTGGGGAGCTGGGCAGGCTTGTGCCCCCTAACCTGGGGGTTCTGGAAGGGCAGGTGGCAGGCCTTCTCCACACCATTCCCCAGGTGCCTGTACACAGCAAGTGCCTCAACGTTTGTGGCATAAACATAGGTTTCTTGACCTGAAGAATGTTCATGGGTTGGAACAGCACAGGGCTGTTCCACAGCAGAAGACTATTGGAGAAGGTCATTGGGCAGGGGGCTGTCACATTTTTGAGGGGGCTGGGCCATGACCAGATATTCTGCCCACTCAGGCCTGAAACCACCTTGGGCTCTTCCTGGCCTGCAAGAGGCCCTCACTATTCACTGAGCCTGGGCCTAGAGTTGGAGCCCAGGGACCCCTGCTCTTTGAATTTGGGGCTCCTTCCTCTGGTATACATCATTGACAGCCAGGTCTTCTTGGGGATCTCTCTTGGTGGCAATGGGCTTCTAGGCTACCTCAAGTGTGACACTGAAGACAACCCTGAAGCCCGAGAAGAGAGTCTGCGGGATGAAGCTTTAGATACCGTCACCTCCTCTATTGTGTCTGGCGAGAGCATCCGTTTTTTTGTCAATGTCAACCTTGAGATGCAGCCCTCCCATATGGGTATGGGGATGACAGCAGGGCTGGGTGGGGACATGGGTGGGCATGGGCCCTGCTCCACCAAGAGAGACCCGAAGAGGTGGGCTAGCACCCTGAACCTCTCCCTTCTCTAGTTGAAAACGAAGTGTCGAATGGCCAAGTGCTCCTCCATACTTCCCGCAAGGTGAGTGGCCCTCCTGCAGGGGGTGTAGGCGGCTGATCCTGGGACCCCTAGTTGGGGTAGAGACAGTGGCTTCTCTGGGATTCCTCACACCATCCCCTCTTCCCAGACCTTCCCAAATGTCTAGACAGGGTACTGGAAGGGGTACTGGTCCTGGCGGGCAGGGGGCAGCAGGACAGCGGGTTTCACCGAGGCCGCATGTGGTTCTGTGCCTGGGGTACAGTACATGAAGCTGAAGAACTTCGAGGAAGAGATCCGTGCACATCGCGACCTGGATGACTTCCTGTCCCGGGCCAGCATCATCCTGAATGAGACGGCCACCTCCCTGGATGACGTGCTGCGGGCCATGCTGCAGCGCTTTGCCTTGGACCCCGACAACACCGAGCCTGGCTGCAACTTGGACTTGCTCATGAGCTTGCTCTTTACCGATGCCGGGGCTCCCCTGCAGAGTAAAGGTAAGGCCTGACTCCTACCCTGCCTGGGAGGGAAGGGAGGAGGGGATAGCTGACTCAGCGACCCTCCTTCCACCCATTCTGTCCTCAGTGCACCTGCTGTCGGACACCATCCAAGGGGTCACTGCCACTGTCACCGGGGTGCAATACCAGCAGTCCTGGCTCTGCATTATGTGAGTTGCCCCACTTGACTCTCCATAGGTCACACTGGCACTAGATGACCCATATCCCTGCAGAGAATGGCCTGCCCATCAGTGACAGGGCCCAGGCACTCCATCCCATGTGATCTTTTCTCTCCCCAAAAGAGGTCACCAGGGTCAAAGTGAGGGGTCTCTTGGTGGGGGTAGCTCCAGCTCCTAGGGATGGCAACCATGTCTTATGTAGCCCACCCCCACCCCATCCCTGCCAGCTGTACCGTCAAGGACCTGCAGAGGCGGCACGTGTGCATCAGCCGCCTGGTCCGCCCACAGAACTGGGGGGAAAGTTCTTGTGAGGTGCGGTTCGTCATCCTGGTGCTGGCCCCACCCAAGATGGTGAGTGGGGTCTTGGGGTACTTCTGTGCCTTGGACAGGAGGGTTCTGGCTTAACCTGCTCTTTCCTTGAGACCCTTTCTTCCATGTGCTCCCAGACTACTGGCTTCTGGAGACCCTTCTTCTCTGTCCCCTTTGCCTCTGCCCTACTAGCTTCCTTTCCTTGCTTGGTTCTTGTCAAACGGCCAGGGAAGCCATGGGCATTCCTCAGCCCCAATTTCCCTGGTGGTTGCCCAAAAGATTGACTGAAAAATACTTTTAAGAAATTATTATTCAAACATAGTAGCCTTTCTTCGACCTTCCCCACCTTAACCCTTCTAGTTGGTGAACCTTAGGATTTGCTGGCCAAGGAGCACACTCCTTCCTGGGTCACCCACCCCCCGGTCAGCGCATCTGGCTTTTGTGGGGGCCTGAAGCTGACACTGATACATGTAGGGGGTCTTCTTTTAAGGAAAAGAATTTTAAAATCTAAAATACAAAATTGCTAGAGCTCCTCCCAACACCTTGGAAGAGCCTTAAAGCTTAAGATTCCTTTAGCTTCTGGATGATTCTGCTCATGCCTCTGGTTCAGATTTACAACTTGAGAGGAAAAGAGGATGCTAGGGAATCCCTCCCAAGGATTTTATCGATATGCCAAGAACCTCATCAAATGGTAGCCTGCTGGTGAAAAAGGAAGGGCATTTAATGGCAGTGGACAGGCAGCTCCTGAGTCAGAGAGTGACATAAGAGTATCTTGGGAGCTGCTAGACTAGTATTGTGGAACAGGCCAACAACCCCTAATACTGACCTTCTCCTGGGAAAGTGAGCCTGTTCTAGAGATAACAGGAAAATATGATATAGGCAGAACCCTGGGACTACAGCTTTGGGCAACCCAAAGGTGCTGACAGTTAGGGCTACAGCTCCCCAGGGACCTAGGCTGGGGGGAGCCAGCTTGGTCATCATGGAGGCTGGACACTGAGTTCATGGACAGGGATGACTTCGACCAGGCAGGAAGGAGAAGGCCCTGGACCCCATCTGAAACTCAGATATACTGATCGACTGCATAATCACCAGTGATGAAACAGGAGGTAATTTAGTTGATAGCTGGGTCTCCATCATTGTGATTTTATCACCTGCAGTTACATGGATTTTTGTGGCTTAGGACAAAGCTAATATCTGAATTTACATAAAGAAAAATATGTGCTCTATGGTAGTTCTGGTGATTGATCTGCTGACATGGTGGAAGTTATGGAGTACACTAATGCCTGAACTTCGGAGGACAAAGCCTACTGCCAGTTCATGGGGAGAGCATGTGCCCATGCTTGGGAGCATCTGCACAGCAAGGAAGGGCTTCCTTCACTCTGCAGGGGCTGCAAACATGACTCTCCCATTCCCCACCCCCAGAAAAGCACCAAGACCGCGATGGAGGTGGGACGTACGTTTGCCACCATGTTCTCAGACATCACCTTCCGCCAGAAGCTCTTGGAGACCCGCACGGAGGAAGAATTTATGGAGGCTCTGGTGCAACAGAGACACCGGCTCACCATGGTGAGCCAGTGTCCACTGAAAGTCAGCAGCACGAAGGAGTTCAGCCTGGGCTCCATCACCAGCAACAAACCCCTGCAGGTACAGGTAGTGACGGGGCCAGGTGGGCCAGGGGTTCTTGCAGCAGGGCTAACAGGCACTCTGTCCTCCCCCACCCCCGCAGCCCAAGGACTTTCTCCCTGTGGGGAAGGGCATCCAGGATGACATCGCACGCAGGTTCCCTGTGTACCCACTTGACTTCACAGATGGTATGCAAGCCCATGGCCCTGCGTCCTGCCCTGAGCCCTGGCCTTTCAGGCCCCAGGACAACAGGGGTGCCTGTTCTGCATCCACGATAAGCTCCTGTTCCGCTCCCCATTCCTAGGCATCATTGGGAAAAACAAGGCTGTGGGCAAATACATCACCACCACCATGTTCCTCTACTTCGCCTGCCTCCTGCCCACGATTGCCTTCGGCTCCCTCAACGATGAGAACACGCAGGGGGCCATCGGTGAGGGGCTGGGGGCTGCCGGGTGCAGGGCAGCTGGGCCAGGCCTGTGGTGCCTGCCTGACCTCCCCACATCCACAGACGTGCAGAAGACCGTGGCCGGGCAGAGCATCGGGGGCCTCTTGTATGCACTCTTCGCTGGGCAGCCTCTGGTGGTGTTGCTGACAACTGCGCCCCTGGCCCTCTACATCCAGGGTGCGGTGGGCATCTGAGAGGGGAGACAGTCTTTGGGCCCCTGGCCCCTCCCGGATCCCCCCAGCACTAACTGCCATCTGCCCCCCACCCTCTTGCTGCCTGCAGTGATCCAAAGCATCTGTGACGACTACCAACTGGACTTTAACGCCTTCTATGCGTGGACAGGCCTGTGGAACTGTTTCTTTCTAGCACTGTATGCACTCTTCAACCTCAGCCTGGTCATGAAGCTCTTCAAAAGGTGACGGGGCCTTTCTTGAATTGCTGGGACCCTCAAGCAGAAGGGAAAGCAAGGCCAGGGATCGGGTCAGCTCCATGTCTACCTCTGGGGTCCTGTAACTCTAGAGTAGGTAGGGTACCCAACAAATCACTGCCCCAAGAGCCAGAGTAGGCTCCTTGGGGAAAGCCTGAGGCTCAGGTCCTCTGAAGTCCAGGAGCCACACAGTGGCTCAGGGAAGCCCCATCCCCAACCCCAGATGCTACACACCCATCGTATAGGACATGTAATCCCTGGCAGGTCAACAGAGGAGATCATCGCCTTGTTCATTTCTATCACCTTTGTCCTGGATGCTGTCAAGGGCATGGGCAAAAGTGAGTATAGAGCTGGTGGCCACACACAGCCCCATCTCACCCCAACCTGCTACATGGGGCTGAGTTGATGGGGGTGCTAGAAGGGCTCGGGCTAAGATTGCTCTCAGTGTCAGGGGGACTGGGGGGAGCTGCGACTGGCAGAATAGAAGCCCCATGTGCTAGAAGATGACAGGACTGCCCTGGGCAGGACCACAGATGGGCCACTGGGCCATGGGTGGAGTTCAGAGATGGAAAACGGGAACAGTGCCTGGAGTATGGGGTAGTAGGTAGACAAGGGTCCTGGTTGACAGAGAGGCCAGAGGTTTCTCCCACCACAACCCACTTCCCTCCAGGGCTGCCCCCCAACACCCCACCTCCAGAAGGAAGCTGGGCTCCAGCCTCCCAGAGCCCAGATGGCTGAGGCCTGCTGGCCTGTATCCGCAGTCTTTTCGAAATTCTACCATGGCTCCCACTCGGAGGACTCCATGATAAAGGATCCATCCCGGGTTAGCCTGCTGAGCCTCAATACCAGCCTCCATGCTGCCCTCAACACCAGTGCCGGGACCAACCCGTTGGGGCTGACCTTGGCAGACAGCCACAGTGCCATGCATGCAGGCCGTGAGACCGCCCTGCTCAGCCTCCTCGTCATGCTGGGCACACTCTGGTTGGGCTACACCCTCTACCAGTTCAAGAAGAGGTGAGGGGGACAGGGGCGGGGGGAGGGGGCACACTCCCAGCCCACGGCTGATACATCGGCCTACATCTTCAGTCCCTACCTGCACCCCTACATGCGGGAGATCCTGTCAGACTGTGCCTTACCCATCGCGGTGCTCACCTTCTCCCTCATCAGCTCCTATGGTTTCCGGGAAATCAAGAGTGAGTTGGGGCCAGGTAGGGGAAGGGCTTGGGGGCTTACCCTGGAGGCTACAGGGCTGAGCAGGTGCCTGTGCCTGCCACAGTGAGCAAATTCCGCTACAACCCCAGCAAGAGCCTGTTTGAGATAGCTCAGATGCACCTGCTGTCCCCGGAGGCCATCGGCAGTGCCATGGGCCTTGGCTTCCTGCTCTCCATGCTCTTCTTCATCGAGCAGAACTTGGTGGCGGCCCTAGTGAATGCACCCCAGAATAGGTACCAGGGCTGGGGGAGAGGGGGAAGGCTAGGCCTCTCCTTCCATGGGGTTGACAGGCCCTGCCCACCTGGGCCCCTCTCGGCTGCAGGATGGTGAAGGGTACTGCCTACCACTGGGACCTCCTGCTTATTGCCATCATCAACACTGGGCTGTCTCTGTTCGGGCTGCCCTGGATCCATGCTGCCTACCCCCACTCCCCGCTGCATGTGCGGGCCCTGGCTTTTGTGGAGGAGCGTGTGGAGAATGGGCACATCTATGACACGTGAGTGTGAGACCTGAGGCAGGGGCCATAGGGGCCGCACGGGACCTAGGGAAGTGACAGGCGTGCTCCGGGTCCCGCAGGATTGTGAGCGTGAAGGAAACGCGGCTAACCTCGCTGGGCGCCAGCATCCTGGTGGGCCTTTCGCTGCTGCTGCTGCCCTTCCCGCTGCAGTGGATCTCCAAGCCTGTGCTCTACGGGCTCTTCCTCTACATTGCGCTCACGTCCATCGATGGCAGCCAACTCTTTGAGCGTGTGGCCCTGCTGCTCAAGGAGCAGGTGAGTGTCTGGCCCCAGCAGTGAGGGACATGGAGGGAGGAGGGGAGGCATGGGCCCCATGCCTCCAAATGCCTCCTCCCTGGCACCCACAGACTGCATACCCACCCACCCACTACCTCCGGAGGGTGCCCCAGAGGAAGATCCACTACTTCACTGGCCTTCAGGTCCTGCAGCTGCTGCTGCTCTGTGCCTTCGGCATGAGCTCCCTGCCCTACATGAAGATGATCTTTCCCCTCATCATGATCGCCATGATCCCCATCCGGTATGGGCGGGTGGGTGGTGGGCAGGAGAGCCCCGGCCTGACCTGGAGGTGGGCTGGGGTGGATGCCCACTATCTTTTCCTACCCCCCGCCCCCCTAAGCCCATGCTCATCCTCCTGCCTCTCTCCCTCCACCCCATCTCTATCCCCTCAGCTACAACCTGCTGCCCCTAATCATTGAAGCCAAATACTTGGATGCCATGGATGCTGAGCACTGAGGCCCTGACTGGCAGGCCCTAGCCACGCTCGTCACCTGCCCCTTCCCATCATCCCAAGCTGGCTCTGGCTGTGTGGGGAGGTGTGGTATCTTTGAGGTGCTGCTCAGGGCCGTGCCCTCTCCAGCTACCCCGACAGTTCTAGGGCATCTGGGCTTTGTGGGGGTTCTGGGCAATGATGTTTGCCTACTCCTCTTCCCATTAGCCTTTGGCTTTGGGTCAAGAACATTGCTCAGGGCAGCTTCTGCCCAAGATGGGACTAAGTAGGAAGGGTTTTCTTTTGATAAAAGAGTTGATGGCTGAAAGAGAAACCATTTCCTTGATTGTGTAAGGAACTCTGTATGCACATTAGAGAATAAAGCTCCTGTTGCTATGCTTCTATGTGTCACTTCCATCCTTGCTGCCCCACCCCAACCTCTGAAGGCCCTGGGGAGGGGAAAGCCCTCCCTAGGGAAGTGGAATGAAAAGGGCCAACACTTGTTGAATGCCACCTGTGGGCGTTCCTCTCCAACTCCAACAACAGCAGGTGTTGCCCCAACAGTGAAACTTATAGCCTGGTGTGAAAGGTCTCGGCCAGGGAGTAGTTGTGGCTGATAGTGGGTAGAGTTGGGGAGGAGGGCAGGCTGCTGGGGACAGGATCAGGGCTGAGGGCCAATGGCCTGTGCTCAGATGAAGGCTGCTGAGGAGACTGGGTAGATCCTTTAGATGTGGGGAGTAGGAGATTACACCCAAAACCAGAGCAGAGACAGTAGGAATGGAGAGAACAACTCTGGCAGGATGTGGGGCTTGATTTGGTGGAAGGGAGAAGGTGGTATGTTTCTGGCTCCGGCATTTGGTGGTTGGCAAGGGTTCATGACGATATCAGCGGGCATGAGGAAATAGGGATCTAGGGCAGCAACAGCAAAGGTGGACAGAAGTACCTGAGTACTTGAGAGTACTTTCAGTCACCTGAGAGGACTTTGGCTTGACAAACACACCGTGGACCAAGCTAGCAGACTGAAAGACATTTGCTACAACTAAAAGCAAAAATGGACTAGCATCTAAATATGCAGTTTCTGCAGATCAACATGACAATTCTCATAGAAAAGAAGCAAAGGCTGTGACTAGGTAATTTACAGAAAAGGATAACAGGAATGGCAAAAGTCCTTATACTTTTGCAAGTCCCAACAGTGAGATGTCACCTTACACGTGGTAGACTCGCAAAGCCCAGAAGACTGGATGGCACTGGAGTGGGAGAAGGGAACCCTTGTACACCAAGTGGGGGAATGGAGACGGGGTGCATTAAGGATACCTGCACCCTCCAACCAAGTGTTTCTGCTCCTGAGCAAGTGGGGCTGGGTATAAGGATGTTCTCCACTGTGCCATTTGTGGGGATGGGTCAAGTTTAAAAAGCAAGGAGAGAAAAAGCATGTTAGGAAAGACCTTTGCAGAGAGCTAGGCAGCAGACTCAATGGTGTACCTTGCCTCGTACCCCATGTACCCACTCACCCATGTGATTCTTTGGGGCCCCTCCTCTATAGCCTGGGTATTCCCTGCTGGCAGGGCTACATCTAGAACCACCAGGCATGGAGCAGGCAGGCCCCCAGCACCCCATATCTGAGCCCCAGCCAGAGATCACACACTTGCAAAGGAAACCACTTAGGAGGCTGGACAGGTGCTGCCGCCTCCTGGGGAAACAACCCAAATGAGCCTCCCAGGCAAGAGCAGAGCAAAGGAGGAAATCTCCTGTCCTCACTCAAACAGTTTAGGGGAGGAAAACAGTTCTCAACAGTTAAACCCAGGCCCTGGGCCATCTTACCAGGACTGAGGAACAGTGGCTGGAGTTTTCCAGACCTGCCAGTGAACAGATGTAAGCCTGGGAGTGACCACCAACATTGGTGGCATGCACCCTGATATACTGGATACAAGATTTCCTGAATGGCCTCAGGGTTGGGCACCTCTTTATCAGAAGAATCATTTACGGGAAGACAAGGGAACCCTTGTGGGCTCTTGAAGTCCCTGCCCAGGAAGGGCTCTTTGCCAGGGTATAGTGGGGATCTGAAGCAGCTAACTCAGGCCTCCTTGAGGGGCCTGTAGCCCACAGGCTCAACCATGAACCATAGCATGTGAAGCCAACTGGGATCAAAGGCTCCATCTTTTCCCTACCTTTCCCCCTGTCCCATACACACAGCCATAAAATGAACTTGGCTTCATGAGCATAAACCAACATTTTAGCTGACACAAGTATAACAGCATAAAGCAAAGGCAGCAGACATCCTGCAGAGGCCTCCTGCAACCCAGCAAAGACCACAGGGGCCATGGTACTGATCTGCAGGTGGTCAGTTGACCTGGCAGGAAAAGGCCAGCCCACAATCTGAGACTTGAAGAAGGGAAAGGAGAGAATGCAAGTGGAGATGGAATCCTCCACCAAGCAAGGGTGCAAACACCCTTGGGAATGGTACTGCCCTTGCCCCACCAACCTCAAAGCAGATGAATTCAGTTTATTTTGGAATCAAGTACCTTCCAGAATTTTTATTTGCTGCATTTAAAAAATGTCTGAGGGCATTTGCATGGTTCTATCCCAAACCCATAATCCTGTTAGGGCCAGTTTTAACACCCAAGGTCTTTTAAAGATCCCAGGCCTGAAGGTGTGGGAGAGGTCACTGAATCCCTAAAGGAAAAAGAATGGTGTTTCAGACCCAAATCAGAGCCAGCAGGTCTGGTGAAGATGCCTCAACACCCCCCAGGAAGTGCTTTGAGGAGTGCCTGCCTGATGGGAGATTTCAGGCTAGCCCTCCCTGGATCCCTGGTGCAAGTGGTGTCCTCCGGCCCCAGGCAGCGTCAAGCTGCCAAAGTATTCTTGCAGCTTGAACAAGGCTTGGAAGCGATGGGAGATGGCATTCTTCTCAGCCTTGGGCATCTCTGCGTACCTAAGGGGTGATAGCAATAGGTAAGAGAAGAGGGAGTCCCGATTCAGGAAGGATGACCACCCCATCTGCCATTCTGAAACCCAAGGCTCAAGAAGCCTCCAGAGAAGGACAGTGGGGCCATTATTTCCTGGCAGCTAGTTAATTTTTTTAAAACCTGGATAGACTCTTAAACTCCCCTTTAGATAGAAACCTGTATTAATGAGTATAGAGAGATCGTAAACTTGCTCTACTGTGTCCAAACTCAAGGGATGCTGGAGACAGGGGGATGAGCTGGATGTTTAATCAGCTTTGTCATCTGTTGACAGGAAGCAGTGGGGCCTGACAAAGCAAACACAGTAGCCTCTTCTAATGCCTGGGGGGTGGGGTGGGGACTTGGACAGCAGGCCAGAGGACTGTCCTCCATACAAGGGACCCAGTGAGGCGAGCCTCCCACCCTCACCCATAGGCTTCAAGTCTGTGCTATCCAATATGGTAGCCACTAGCCACATGTAGCTATCTAAATTTAAATTTATTAAAATTGAATAAAAATAGATTCAATTTTCTTCAGGCACACTAACCATATTTCAAATGCTCCACAGTTGGCTGATGTCCACCTTACTGGATGGTGTAGATATGGCTCTGTCATCAAAGAAAGTTCTCTTGGACAGCACTGCACCACAGCTTTGCCTGGCTATTATGGGGGGCCTCAGGCCACACTTCCTATGGGCCCCTCCGGCCTGGAATGCCTCTGACAAAAATGTGTCTCATGTGTCAGTGGGTGGTGAGGGTGGAATACTGAGGACACCTGGCATTGTGGGGGATTTAACATGTGTGCTTATCAAAGGCTATAGAAGTATAAACATTTCTCCAAACCAAATGAGACAGTCAGAAAATCACCCCACAAGACTGCCTGATTTACATGTGACAAAGCCAAAGCCAGAGAGGGAAAGTTGCTGAGGTCACACGGCTGCTTGGGTGAGCTGGAGATAGAGAGTCTAGAATTCCCAGTCGCACTCAGCTGCTCCCCCACTGTGGACTGAGCTACCCAGATTCCTTGTAGCCACCCCAGCAGAGCCACCTTTAGCTAGAATGGCACCCTCAGGGCCTACCCCACCCATGTCCGCATGCCTGCACCTGGGCAGGATGCCAACTCAGCCTAGACCATGGGGAAGAAATCAGGGCTCCTTACGTCTGCTCATATCCATCAGGCTGAAAGCAGGGGTCCCAGCCAAAGTCCCGGCAGCCTCGGGGCACCACAATTCGGCCCTGCCATAGGGAAAGGGGGACAGTTGTGTTACTGGGCACGGGGGAGACACAATAGGAGGGGGACAGTAGCCAGTTTCAGTCTGGTTGTTTTGTGAATTTGATTAAACCCTATTTACTCAAAATGAATGGTTTCAAATGATCCTTGGGTACCTGCAAATGTTGGCTGAATGCATAAATAAAATGCAAAGCAGAAAAAAAATGCAAAGCAAGAATAGTACTTCCCTCTATACCCTTCTACACCCATACCCTTCGTTCACCCCCTCCCCCTCCATACCTTGGACAAACTGTGACCTCAGTAAAGAAAACTGACAGAAAATATTTTCTCCTAATAGGGAGTTAAAAGCCCTGAGCTTTGCAGACAAACCCTATGCCTGCTACTATTACAGCACTTCTCAAAACACAAAGAGGCCCTAAAAATGAAGTGAAATCACTTAATAGAAATTACTGAGCACAGTATGCAACGCATAAATGAACTCAGGAAATACTGGCTATAATAGTCAAATTCAATATGAAAATACTATAAGGAGAGCAAATTTTAGTACAAGGTCATGAAATGTCATGTTGCCATGAAAGTGAAAATAAAATCTAACTTAAAAAAAAGGGGAGGGACAAAGGATAGATCAAGCCTACCTAAAATTAGGCCTAAGAGTCACCCCTAAGAGAGCCTCTTTTGTTGCTCACATGTGGCCTCTCTCTCCAGCCAATACAACAAGCAAACTCACCACCCTCCCTCTGTCTACGTGGGACATGACTCCCAGGGGTGTGGACCTTCCTGGCAACGTGGGACAGAAATCCTAGAATGAGGTGAGACTCAGCATCAAGGGATTGAGAAAAAATTATCAACTAAAAGGGGGAAGAGTGAAATGAGACAAAGTGTCAATGGCTAAGAGATTCCAAACAGAGTCCCAGAGGTTATCCTGGAGGTTGGAGGTTATTCTTACACATTAAGTAGATATTACCTTGTTAGTCAAGATGTAATGGAGAGGCTGGAGGGAACTGCCTGAAAATGTAGAGCTGTGTTCCAGTAGCCATGTTTCTTGATGATGATTGAATAATGACAGAGCTTTCACAATGTGACTGTGTGATTGTGAAAAACTTGTGTCTGATGCTCCTTTTATCTACCTTGTCAATAGATGAGTAGAACATATGGAATACAAATAAATAATATGGGGAACAAATGTTAAAATAAATTTAGCTTGAAATGTTAGTGATCAATGAAAGGGAGGGGTAAAGGGTATGGTATGTATAATTTTTTTTCTTCTGTTTTTGTTTTATTTATTTTTCTGTTGTCTTTTTATTTCTTTTTCTGAATTGATGCAAATGTTCTAAGAAAGAAATGATCATGATGATGAATATGAAAAAAAAAAAGGGGAGGTTATAGAGGACAGACACTGGTCCCATAAATGACAAGCTGTTCAGTCCCAAAACAAAGTTCTGCTTCTGCTAGCGAGAAGGTGTATATCTGTGGCCAGTTACAAAACCACCCTGAACCTCACTTGTGCAACAAATGTTTTTTGAGCACCAAAAATAGGCCAAGCATGTTCTCAGCACCGGAGATACAGCAGGCCTAGGCTGGGCACAAGAATAATCAAAGGGACTAACTTAGATGGGGAGGTCAGGAAACAGCAGTGAGAGGCCACTCTGGTTACATAGAGGGTCGGGGCAAGAACATTCCAGGTGGAGTGCACAGCTAGCTCAATAGTCCTGGGTGGACCAGCTTGGCATGGTTGGGTTGCTCAAAGGACAATGTGGTTGGGGATTAGAAAGTCCAGGAGAGACTAGAACAAGATGAGGAAACAAGGTGACCTCTGGCAAAATGCAGCAGGTAATTAACAAAAAGCATGAAGCAGCCAAAGTTGGGGAAAGCACAGGGAACGGTGGAGACTGCAGTGACACAGGCCCCATAAACAAGACAGCTGCTACTCAGTTACTGTGCACAAGTTGGGCCTATGGTTGCTCCAGTTCTGGTTTTGCAAGAGAAGTGGACATTTCTGTGAAGAAGCAGACAGCTAATTCTTTACAATTTAACTAGGGCAAAACTGTGTACATCTCAAATGGGGCCTTCAGTTTTCAACAGCTGTTACCACAGTAAATATGTTTCCCAGAAACACCTGCCCTGGGGGTCAAAGAGATTTCGGGAATGACAGCACTTCTAATTGTGGTGCCCAAGGGGACTCTCAGCAAAGCCCAGGTAACCACCTCAGAACCCCACGGCCCTTCCCACCCCGCCGAGCCAAAGGCCCTGGGCGTCTGCTCCGAGTTGCAGCGCCCTCTGGCGGGCCGTGGGGGAACAGGGTCCAGGTATGCACGTTGAGTACGCACCGATGTCCGGCCCCTGAACAGCAGCACCGGCTCACGGGGGTCCCCGGTGCTAAGTGCAAACGTGCAGAGCGCATAGGCCGACTTGTCCTCGAACCCGGCCAGGAGCTGGTGGAGACCTATAGTGGTACAATGAGGGATCGGGCTGTAGCTGCTGTCCATCCCAGGCCCCCAGGAAGAAGCTCACCAAGGGTTTAAAAGGAGGCCCCCTTAGGAATCCTCCAAATGGAGTAACTCAGGCGCGAGTGTTGGGGGGAAGGGGGAGGTCGGAACTGAGAGCTCCACTCTGACCCCATGGAGGGCCTGAGCCTGGGGCAGAGACTGACCTTGAAATGAAGGGCCCTGGATGTATATGCTTCTCTTTGGCACAGGCTGAGACAAATCTTTGCTAAAAATCAAATAATCAGCCAAATGCTGTGTGGCCCTTGCTTGTTTCCTAATTCAAAACTAACTGTAAAAAGGCCTTTTTGAGATGGTCAAGGATATCTGAACACTGAGTATGTAATACCAAAAATATTATTTTAGTTGGTTAAAAGTAGTATAGGTTTTGAAATTTTCATATTTTTTAGAGATACAGGTTGAAGAACTTACAGATGATATGATGTCTGGGATTTGCTTGAAAATAATGGGCTGGGGAAAATTGAAGCTATGGTTCTAGATGTCATCAGATGGACCTAGTGCTGATAACCCAGAAAGCTGGTGATGGGCATACAGGTTCATTATTCTATTATACTATGGTACATCTTTGGAATGTTCCATGATATAAAATGTTTTTTAAACCATTTAAAAAAGGGTACGCATTCTGGAGCCAGAAGGGGCAACTCCCCACCCTCACGGCCAGGCCTTGGCTGAGGCAATGACACACCAGCAGTCACTAAGGCAAGTCCCTCTTAGAGACCTAGGCTGTATGACAATCCCATTGTCCTGCAGACATACAGCCCCTTCAACCCCACCCCAACCAACTTTCCTAGTATCAGGGCTTCCTAGAGGCAGGCTTACAGGGAAGGTGTAAGCCACAGGTTATAAATGGGGACACTGAAGCAAACGGAGGTTCTATCGTGGGGGCTGGAGCCTGGGTCTTCTGACTACTAGTTGGGACCCCTTCCCAGCAGATCCAAGGGAAGGGACAAAGGGACTTAGTACCTTCAGGCTTTAACTTCTGCAGAAACCACTTTCTGCAAGAGAAATAAAGGAGTCAAACACCAGCAGCAGATGCATCTTCCTACCACTTTCTTCTCTAGGCTGCACCCTGTGGGGATAAGAGTCCCACGAAGACCAAGTGGAAACGGAAAAAGGAAATGGAGGCAAACAGGCAATTCATGGAAGAATCACTAAACATACGAAAACCCCAACCTCAACCTAGTAATTAGGGAAATGTAAACTAAACACCTATGTGACAACGGTTCACATTCACTCAATTGCTAAATATTAAAAAGCCACAATACTCAGTTCTGGAAAGGATGTGAAGCAATGCAGACTCCAGTATAATGCAGGAAGAAGCATACATGGGTGCCAAACCTTGGCAAACAAATCGGCAAACCAAAAGTTAAAGATATACATACCCCAAATCTAACAACAGTACTTCTGTGCATGTACCCCACCCCCTCAACCCCATGCCGGGGTCTTCATGTTGGGGTATTTATATCCCAGAGAAACACACAGACGTTCTAAGGGGATCCAGGGCACTGGACAGCTTTAAGGAAATCAATTTTCAGATCTTAACGTTCTGATTTCCTCTTTCCTGAAATTGATCTGCCCATGAATGTACCTCTCAAAGAGATGGGTTCCTCTTTCCCAACTCTATTTACACAATCACATTCTCACCCTTTACAAAAGAAAGGTATGCCTCTCCCCCATCTATAATCCTTCCTCGGGACAATGTGAAATATTGACATTGATGCCAAGACAGTGAATGACCTGCAACATCAGGTAACCATTCCTTTGCAGTTCAGGTGGTTTTCTGCCCAGGGCCCTGACAGGGGGTGGGAAGGTACTTACATGTAGGGGCCAGGCAGCCCCCCAAGGGCATTGAAGCACAGACAGGTATCCTCCACCAGCACAGGTCCTTGCACCTATAGCACAAGGACATGCAGCCCTTCAGCATCAAAGGACTGAGAAAAACCCTAGAATGAGCTGAGAATTAACATCAAGGGATTGAGAGAACCTTCTCGACCAAAGGGGGAAGAGTAAAATGAGGCAAAGTGTCAATGGCTGAGAGATTCCAAACAGAGTCGAGAGGTTATCCTGGAGGTTATTCTTACGCATTAAGTAGATATCACCTTGTTGTTCAAGATGTAGTGGAGAGGCTGGAGGGAACTGCCTGAAAATGTAGTGCTGTGTTCCAGTAGCCATGTTTCCTGATGATGATTGAACAATGATATAGCTTTCACAATGAGACTCTGTGAATGTGAAAACCTTATGTCTGATGCTCCTTTTAGCTACTATATCAACAGAAGAGTAGAACATGTGGAATAAAAATAAATAACAGGGGGAACAAATGCTAAAATAAATTCAGCTTGAAATAGTGGTAAATGAAAGCGAGGGGAAAGGGGTATAGTACGTATTTTTTTTTCTCTATTATCATTTTATTTCTTTTTCTAAATCGATGCAAATGTACTAAGAAATGATGAATATGCAACTATGTGATGATATTAAGAATTACTGATTATATATGTAGAATGGAATGATTTCTAAATGTTTTGTTTGTTAATTTTTTTTTAATTAATAAAAAAAAAAAAAAAAAAGGACACGCAGCCCTGAGACCCAGGGACCAGCAGCAAGCCCCATCCCTGCCCACACTCCCATTCGGGCTAGGACCCGGCCCCCAGCTAGTTGGGATCTGCAGCAGTGGCAGACAGAGGTTCATCGAAAGCCATGGGGAATAGCCCTCAGCTAATCTATCTTCATTTTAGAGATGGGGACACCAAAGTCTTGGCAGATTGTAGAACTTGCTCTAGGCACAGCAATGGGAGCACTGTGATTCATATCCATGCTGCCTGAGTCTTCATAAACTGCTCTTTCTCAGTACCATAGAGATACACGAGAGCAGGGGTGGATATGTGTATAGAGAATGCAGGGGCTGGAATGCACGTAACTGAGAGTTTGGGGAGAATGTGCGGGTGTTGGTCTGGGAAGTATAGTATGCAGTTAAGGTCAGAAAAGGAAAGCAGCATTCCAGGGCCAAGGGTTACTGACCCCAGACTCAAAGGCAGGTTCTTGAGTCATGATGACCTGTACATCCCATATTGCCTTCTGCCCATCCCCAGCAGGCAGAGCCCCCGGGAACTACCAGGAGAAGAGAAGCAAGTGCAAGACAAGCACAGGGCAAGCACCTGGCGAGCTGCCTCCTGACACTTCTGTATGGAAATTTCATCTGGCTCTCCCTGGTACTCTGGCACTTAAAGGGGAAACAGACACACACAGTCAGGTCACGGGGAGACAGAGAAATTGAGCCATCTTTAAAAAATAAAACAGAGACATACGGTCAATTTTCTGTGCCACCAAAGTGCATGGAAACTTATCTCCTAGAATCTGAACAACCTGTTCCAAAATGAAAGAACATTTATCACCATTTGTTATTGAATCCCCATTACTACACGAGCTGTCACCCATCTTTTTTCACCAGGTAACACTCTTGCCAATTTCCTTAAGATTACCAAGTCAGGCCATGAGTCTCACTCCAGTCTTTGGGGTCCACTCCAGCAGGTTGCCTTGCCCATCTCCTCACTCTCCTACTTTTTTCACTTCAGACCCGTTCCTGTTGCCCCCTTCTCTAGAACACTTTCTTTTCATCTCAATCCTCCCAGAAACCCTACCCATCACTCTAGGCCAGGAATTCTCTATCAGGTATTACCCAGAATTCAGGAAGTCTGCTAACTCAGATGGGGAAAAAAACACCTCTTTAAGGCACTAAAACTAAGCACCTCTTTCAGTTATGAATACGGGTAACAAACCAAAGGAGTATTAGCAATTTCTGTGACCTTTAAACCTCTGATTTTAAGACGCTTAACAGGAATATTCCCATATCCCATGGCAGTGGTTGCAGATTTCTCAAATTATCACTTACGATCTTCACTATTTAAAATTATAGTAGTTAGACCTAATGCTGCATCAACTCCTTTTAATGCATTAATAAAGTATATATAAGTTACTAGATCATAGAGATTAGTAATATTTTGATAATTGTACTTCAGTTGACTTTCTTTGTAATGTTATGTATTTTATTTTGTGCATTTAAATACCTTCCTGAGAAGGTAGCTTTCACCAGTCTGCCAATAGAACACATGGGATGAAGAGTCAAGATCCCTTATTCCAGACAAAATTCAAGCCCACCTTCAGGGAGCCTCCCCAGCCACTCCAGCCCCTCCTTTAAATGTGGGAGGTGCACATTTTCAGTAAGAGAGACAGACAGGCTTTGGGTCTGGTGTCCACCACCTTCCCAAGACTCTGTTCAGGGTGGTGCTGCCTATTTGCTTGTCAGCTGCAGGATCCTAAACCTTTACTCAATATAGGCCTCTGGCTCCTGGGAAAGCAACTCTGGCCTCGTACAGAAGGGCCACCAAATCCTATGTTGTGGACAAATGAATTCTGCTCTAACAACCATGTCTCACTGATATGTCTCAAACACATTCAGTGGGTGTCATCTCCTCTCCTCCCACATGATCCCACCTCCTTGGCTATGGCTGACTGGGCAGGGGCAAACCCTTGGCAGCAGCAGGGTCAATCAGAGTTTCACCCAGGAGTGAAGGAAGCAGGGATGAGTGTCTGAGAGATGACTGCAGGGGTGGGCCAGCCCTCGAGGTTCCTCAGGTCCTGTAGGACACTATATTCCCACAGCAGTCACCTGGTTTTACATGAGCTCCTTGTGCGTTCTTGTTACTTGCAGCCAAACACATTCCATCAACACTCCCCCTTCCCCCCTCCCCCCTAACAAGCCACATCAACGTAGCCCCTGTACGCAGGAACTTGGGATCCATTTCCTCCTTCACTGCTCCTGAGCACAGTGCTCCGAAGCAAACCTCCTACATCATCCCCATTTCAGTTACAGAAAGAGGCTAGGTGAAGTCGCGGACCACATTTCTGGACCGTGATGGGATGTGGACAGGCCAATATAGAAGCCCATTCTACGCCCCCTCCAGCCCCTGCCATACCCAGGAGAGTTCTGGGGTCTGGGCAGTCCCAATGGGGTGTCGAGGCCCGCTTTGGGGTCTAGTTCACTAGGCAGGTCAGGTGCTAAGGTCCCCGTTACTGCTTCAGGTCTCGCTGCCCCTGACCTCACAGGACCTGTGCCCGAATTTGTCAAGCCTCCCTCATCCCCTCGCCATGCGCGGGCCGACCCAGTCCACAGTTCCTCTCCCCGTGCCCCCGCCTCTTTCACACACCCCGGCCCAAACCCATCACCCTCCCGGCCGAACTCTCCGTTCCCTCGGCTTCTCTAACCACATGCTTCCCTCCGCCTGGAAGCCCATTCTCCGTGCTATCCCCGGCTGCCCTGCCACCCGCCGCTCGCCGCCCCCCCTCCCAGCGGCCTCCCTTCCCGGCACCTCCTCCAGCTTCTTGGCGTTCCCCGTGACAAACACGATCTTCTTCCCGACTAAGGAGGCTGCCATCGTGAGCCCCAGCAACCCTGGGAACCACCGGAAGTCCCTTTGCCTCCTATCGCAAGGCACTTCCGGCCGGTGGCGGAAGCGGGTGGTCCAGTGTCGGTTCTGGGGTCCCGGGGAAAGTACCTTTGGGCCTTCGGGGTTCCCAGTCTGTGGTGTGTCTCCGCCTGAGCGGCAGTACGTTAGAAAGGCCGCCGGGTTCTTCCGCCCGGCGCCGCAATCTTTACTCAGACCCCTAAGTAGCGGCCTGAGGCACAGAAGCTGGAAAGTGGGGAAGTGGCAAGACACTGTACGCTCCCATTGCCAGGGTCCGCCGCGCCCTTCTTGAATGTTGCGGGGCGGGGTTGGGGTGGGGCCGCGAGTGCGCCAAGACTCGTCTCTCCAGCCAAGGGACGCTCTCTGTCCGCCAGGCGTTGAGGACCATCGAAGACCACTGCCGCCACAACCTCACCGCCCCCCCCGCCCCCCCCCCCCCGCCCCTCGTCAGCAGAGAATCCCTGGTCCCTACCCCGGGGCAAGTGATGAGCTGCCGGCTGTTCTCTGGGCGGTTCGCTGCCTCCGCGGGCACCTCCAAGGCTGTCTCCCAGAACTCTCTCCCACCGGGCAAGGGCCCCTAGGTCCGAGTCTCTATCCTGACCTCACCTTCAGTCAGACCTGCCAGCTCTGATCTGCTTGACTGTGAACTTAAACTTGTCATAGCCTGAAACAAACTTAGTCTTTTCATCCATCTCCCAAGCTTGGGACCTCAGTATTTTGGCTGCCTCACTCCCACATCCCAAAGCTTCTCAAATCCCTTACCCCATTTCCACATCCATCATCTCGGCCAGATGATCTTTGCACCCTGAACGCAGCAAGGAGGGGTAGGAAGTGCCCCAACAGGCCACCCTAAGCTGACAATTCCCACCCCCCCCCCCACCCCCACACTGGGCAAATCATGCTTCTGTCTGGAGTCCCTGGAGCAGTAGGTTTCAAATGGCTACCTCTGCCCATGGACAAGAAGGGAGCTGGGGCAGGCCAGGTGGGAGGTGGTCTGTGTTCTTGCCAAGCTATCCAGAGGGAATCATGGCTTTGGGTGGCAACCTCTTTTGTTATTGAAACAAACACTAATGATCCATTCATGCAGAGCCCTTGGAGGAGTGGCCATGGGAATTTGGAGGCAGAGAAGGCCTGGAGGACTTCATTTACCCAGAGAAGTCTGAGATGCACAGAAAGGACCCACCCTACTTGAATGCCTTTCTTGGATTTCACTCAACTCAAGCCCTACCTCTTCAAGGAAGCCTTCTCTGACCTCCCTTTTATCTGTTTCCATAGTACCAGCCTCCACTAGAAATCATGTATCCCCACTGCAAATGTGTATTCATTTGTATGATTATTTTGTTTTCCCTACTAGAAACCATGATGGTAAAAACAATGGCTTTTTCCCACCCAGCTATTAGTCCCTGTGACTGGCACAGAGTAGGTGTTCTATAAATGTGAGATGAGAACTGGCCTTTAGTATTCTATAGCTAGCTTTCCAAAGGCAAGGAATGGATCATTCAGGATGAGGAGCAACTTCCCTTCAGGTAACAGGCTAAGGGAAGCTGCCACTGTTTCTCACGTGTTGGTTCAAATTGAGAAAAGAAAAAGGCAAATAAAGAAACATTTCGAGAGAAATCAGAGAAGGCTGCAGAAACATTAGGCTCAAACTCTCATAAGAAACCTGTTTTTCCAAGAAGATTATAGTAGAGTACAAAGGGAGCTGTAGAACTTACCCAACAGGGTCAACGGAAAAGGCATATTTATTGTCAGCCCTGCCTCTGGGGTGGCAACTCTTGTCAGAGGAGCATCAGAGGCTTAGAGGTCTATTAATGCCTATTTGGATTATTTTGCTTAATATTATTCCCCTGTAGTAATCTTGATGAATTTTTTAGAGCCCAGAATTTGTCCACAGGAAATATCAAAAATTCCATCCTCTTCAAAACCTTTGTTCAGTGACCTTACGATGATGGGAGCATTGCACAGGCATTACCATGTCCTAGGGCAGGTCCTGAAGTTTCCTGTTTATAGCCCCTCCAATGATGCGATTTTGTGAGGACTCAGACTCCTTGGAGGCATCTGGGGGGTCTTAGGTTAAATTCAGGAAGTGGGTTGCATTCCCACCATGTCTTCTGTCTTCCTTCTTCCTGAACTGGAGAGGTAGAGGAGGATGCCCTCAGCAAAACTGATCTCTTCGCTGTTAAAATCTAGCTGCAGCTTCAAGCTAGGAGGCACTTATCAGGGACAAGGGTGTACAAACAGGTACCTTGTACCATGGTCAGTGCAGTGACCCAGGGAGCCCCAGGCAGTAACAGGATAGCCTAGGTTGGGGAAGCTTGAACAATCATACCAAGGAGGCTGGAGTTCACTCAGCAAGCCATGGGATCTGGTAAAGGGCTATTAAGCAGGGAATACTATAAATAGAGATTCACTTTAGATAGACCTCACTCTAAATCTGAAGGGCTTGGAACCAAAGAGCTTAGGAGAGAGGGGATATGTGAATGTGAAAATTGTATGAAAAAATTGTGCATGTGTGATCATTAGTCAATACTCCAGGTTGCAGATGACAGAACTCACTTTAGCCAACAATCGAACAAAAGAAAAACAAATGTATTGATTGATTTACTTAACTGATAAGCCCAGGTATATAGATATAGTCAAGTTCTTAGTTGCTTTTAACAAAAAGGAACAGACTGCATTAGTCAATTATACAAGTTACATTGTGCTAGTTTAAATATGTGAATTTTTACCCCCACCAGCAAAGAATATGCCAGAAAACCTCTTTAGAATTGCATCCCCCTTCTCCCTAATTGTGGAGGAAGCCCAATTAGGCAACAAAGGACAATTTTTGCCCTCAAAAGGGCTTGTTGGGTCTTATCAATTCTATCCCTAGATAGTCTGTTTCTCTCCATCCCCACTGGCACTATCCTAAGTCCAGCCCTCTTCTGTTCTTGCCGAGCTGGGACAGCAGCTGTCTCACTGGACTCCCTGCTACTTTTCACTACCCTCCAGTCCATCCAGCCCACAAGCCTCAAGTAACTTGTGGGTTCCAGGACTCTGAAAACCTGAGAATTCCACATGAAAGCTGTAAAAATGTTATAAGCTGGGAGTTAATGCATAATGGGTATAGGGTTTCTGTTTGGGGTGATGGGAGTGATCTGGTGATGTATGGTGGTGAAAGTAGCACAATCCTGTGAATGTGATTAATCCCACTGATTGGTATGCTTGGAAGTAGCACAGAAGGGAAAATTTATGTTGTCTCTATATTTCCAAAATTTAAACAAAAGAGCAACGGAAGAGACGATTATAAGGCAATACAGGGCCACGGTGGCTCAGGAGGCAGAGTTCTCACCTGCCATGCCAGAGACCCAGGTTCATTTCCAGGTGCCTGCCCATGCAAACAAACAAACAAACAAACAAAAAAGGCAATACATAAAAAAAAACAAAATTTTAAAAATTTATTTTACTTATTAAACATATCAACATACAAACATTTTTACCATATGCTCATTCCATTCTTGTTATATAATCAATAACTCACAATATCATCACATAGTTGTATATTCATCATGATCATTTCTTAGAACATTTGCATCAATTCTGAGAAGAAAAAAAAATTCATACATACCATACTCCTTACCCCTCCTCCCTTTCACTGATCACTAGCATTTCAATCTACTAAATTTATTTTAATTTGTTACCCCTATTATTTTTTTTATTCTTTTTTTTAATTTTTTTATTAATCAAAAAAAGAAAAGAAATTAATACAACATTTAGAAATCATTCCATTCTACACATGTACTCAGTAATTCTTAGTATCATCACATAGATGTATGATCATCATTTCTTAGTACATTTGCATCGATTTAGGAAAAGAACTAGCAAAACAGCAGAAAAAGATATAGAATGTTAATATAGAGAAGAGAATTAAGATAATAATACTAATAAAAAATACATATATATAAAAAAAGGAAAAAGAAAAAAACAAAAACAAGATACAAACAAACAAACAAACAAACAAAAAACTATATTTCAGGTGCAGCTTCATTCAGTGTTCCAACATAGTTACATTACACTTAGGTATTATTGTGCTGTCCATTTTTGAGTTTTTGTATCTAGTCCTGTTGCACAGTCTGTATCCCTTCAGCTCCAATTACCCATTATCTTACCCTGTTTCTAACTCCTGCTGGTCTCTGTTACCAATGATATATTCCAAGCTGATTCTCAAATGTCGGTTCACATCAGTGGGACCATACAGTATTTGTCCTTTAGTTTTTGGCTAGACTCACTCAGCATAATGTTCTCTAGGTCCATCCATGTTATTACATGCTTCATAAGTTTAGTCTGTCTTAAAGCTGCATAATATTCCATCGTAGGTATACGCCACAGTTTGTTTAGCCACTCGTCTGTTGATGGACATTTTGGCTGTTTCCATCTCTTTGCAATTGTAGATAATGCTGCTGTAAACACTGGTATGCAAATGTCCGTCTGTGTCTTTGCCCTTAAGTCCTTTGAGTAGATACCTAGCAGTGGTATTGCTGGGTCATAATCCATTCTGCCAGTCTATTGTCTTTTGATTGGGAAATTCAGTCCATTAACTTTTAGTGTTATTACTGTTTGGATAATATTTTCCTCTACCATTTTGGCTTTTGTATTATATATATCATATCTGATTTTCCTTCTTTCTACACTTTACTCCATACCTCTCTCTTCTGTCTTTTCGTATCTGACTCTAGTGCTCCCTTTAGTATTTCTTGCAGAGCTGGTCTCTTGGTCACAAATTCTCTCAGTGACTTTTTGTCTATAAATGTTTTAATTTCGCCTTCATTTTTGAAGGACAATTTTGCTGGATATAGACGTCTTGGTTGGCAGTTTTTCTCTTTTAGTAATTTAAATATATCATCCCACTGTCTTCTAGCTTCCATGGTTTCTGCTGAGAAATCTACACATAGTCTTATTGGGTTTCCCTTGTATGTGACAGATTGTTTTTCTCTTGCTGCTTTCAAGATCCTCTCTTTCTCTTTGACCTCTGACATTCTAACTAGTAAGTGTCTTGGAGAACACCTATTTGGGTCTATTCTCTTTGGGGTGCGCTGCACTTCTTGGATCTGTAAATTTAGGTCTTTCATAAGAGTTGGGAAATTTTCAGTGATAATTTCTTCCATTAGTTTTTCTCCTCCTTTTCCTTTCTCTTCTCCTTCTGGGACACCCACAACATGTATATTTGTGCACTTCATATTGTCATTCAGTTCCCTGATCCCCTGCTCAAGTTTTTCCATTCTTTTCCCTATAGTTTCTGTTTCTTTTTGGAATTCAGATGTTCCATCCTTCAGTTCACTAATTGTAGCTTCTGTCTCTTTAGATCTACCATTGTAGGTATCCATTGTTTTTTCCATTTTTTCTTCTTTGTCCTTCACTCCCATAAGTTCTGTGATTTGTTTTTTCAGATTTTCTATTTCTTCTTTTTGTTCAGCCCATGTCTTCTTCATGTCCTCCCTCAATTTATTGATTTGGTTTTTGAAGAGTTTTTCCATTTCTGTTCATATATTCAGCATTAGTTGTCTCAGCTCCTGTATCTCATTTGAACTATTGGTTTGTTCCTTTGAATGGGCCATATCTTCAATTTTCCGAGCGTCATCCATTATTTTCTGCTGGTGTCTGGGCATTTGATCAGATTTCCTTGGGTGTGGGACCCAGCTGGTTGAAAGGTTTTTCTGTGAAATCTCTGGGCTCTATTTTTCTTTCCCTGCCCAGTAGGTGGCGCTCGTGGCGCTCGTCTGTCTGCGGGTCCCACCAGTAAAAGATGCTGTGTCTCCTTTAACTTGCCAATCTGAATCTCGCAGTCGGCCCGGGAAACCTCGTGTGGGTGGGGGGTCACTGGCCGCCGCGGCTTGGGGGAGTGCCGGTCCAAATTGCCCAGCTGGCCCAAGACGCCAAGCGTGGCGGAGGGCCCCGCTATCCAACGTTCCCAGTCAGACCGGGGAGCCACGTGCGTGGAGGGGACCCCAGTCGCCAGCCGCCCCAGCCGGGAAAACGCGTGCCCCTCGGGTATCTCACCGCAGCGGATTCTCCCTGCCCGTTCAGCCGTTCCAGAATGGGTACGCTGTCTTTTTGGTCTCTGTCGTGGCTCCGGGAGCTGTTTCGTATTGTTTCTGTTTCTTTAGTTGCTTTTCTGGAGGAGGAACTAAGACCCGCGTGTCTTACTAAGCTGCCATCTTCTCTGGAAGTTCCTTCAGATATTCAAGTACAGCTGCTGCCAGCGACTCTGGGCGTCCAGTTCCTCGAACTCCAGCTCGACCGTGATGGACATGGCAGCGGGTGCGAGGACAGCTTTGGCGGGCGGAGCGGCTCATGCCCCGCGCGGGCCGGGAACGCTGGCTACAGCAATTGTTAAAGAAGAGTTTTAAAGTCTAGAAGGCTGGCGTCCTCCTAGGGTTGCTAGCTTTCTGGCTGGCTGGCAATCCTCTCATTCTTTGCCTTTCTCCTCACGTGGTGAAAAATCCCCCCTATTATTTTTAATCCCTATGTTTTACTCATCTGTCCATACCATAGATAAAAGGTACATCAGACACAAGGTTTTCACAATCACACAGTCACACTGTGAAAGTTATATCATTACACAATCATCTTCAAGAAACATGGCTACTGGAACACAGTTCTACATTTTCAGGCGGTTCCCTCCAGCCACTCCATTACACCTTAACTAAATAGGTGATATCTATTTAATGCATAAGAATAACCTCCAGGATAACCTCTCGACTGGACTGTGTTTGGAATCTCTCAGCCATGGACACTTTATTTTGTCTCATTTGTCTCTTTCCCCTTTCGGTTGAGAAGGTTAAAGAATGAAAGGCAATACATGATCCTGGACTGAATCTAATAAAGGAGGAGAAAAGGCACAGAGGGACATTATTGGGACTTATGAAAAAATCGAATTTATACTGTAAGCTTGATGCCAATGTTAAATTTCTTAAAGTGGATAACTATCTAAAGTGGCTACATAAGTAGAATTGTACATGGAAGTATTAAGTGTTCAAAGGAGCATGTTTAGAAATAGATACATGAATTGATGGAAAGAATGATATGGCAAATATGGCAAAGTGTTAAAACTGGAGGATCTAGCGATTTGAGTGGGACGGTATGTTGGAGTTCTCTGAATGGGTTTTGTATTATTTTTGAAACTGTCCTGTGTTTGAAATTATTTCAAAATTAAAAGTTTAAGAAAAAAAATTATATAAGCTGTTTGAGGTTGCACGGAAAAGTTATCTCTATTGATTTTTTTTTTGTCTTCTCTTCCAGACAGCGTTTTAGGTACATGGAAGTTATACACACATTTATGACTTAATTTTTCCTTTTTAATAAAACTTTTTATTATGAAAAACTTCAAATGTACACAAAATTTTCAAATCTACACAAAAATAAAATAGTGTAAGTCATTCTGTACCCATCACTCAACTTCAACAATTATCCACATCACTATTTTAATATCATTTATCCTGCCATTTTTGTTTAAAATTTAATTTTGAAATGCCAATTATTAAATAATTTTAACTTACAGAAAATAATAAAATAGATGCCCAAGCTCCCATCACTTCAACTTATCAGACGCTAAGATGTTGCCATATTTGTTTCAAACTTTTTATTTGTTTCAAACTTTTTTTTCTCCCCATACATCATGCAATCTGTATTTCTGTCATCACACACACAAAGACTTTCAAATTCCTGCAATAGCAAATTTTGAGGAGTCGTTATTTGTATTTAAAAAACTTTTAAAAACAATTTTATTGGGATATAATTTGTCCCCAGTTTTGTAAAGGTTCTTAGGAATTCAAAGCAAATTTAAATTTCCTGTGCATATCCTGAGCGGTCAGTATGATGAAATTGAATCACTAATACAGATTCAACATAGATGAATCACTAATACAACCTAATACTTTACTAGTTTGGTATTAGTTTATTGTTATTAGTTTATTGTATTAGTACAACCTAATAAAGTCAATACTACCTAAAAATAGGTATAAAATTGCACGTCTAAATTTAAAAAGCAAATCACAATATATTAAAATGGAAAATTCGGTCTCTCAGAACCAGAGCTCCGCCCTTAACCCCATCCCACTTCTTTCCTCCACAGAGGTAACAACCATCCTGAAGTTGGCGTGTATCATTCCCAATAATCTTTATGGCTTTTTCCACATATGTATCATATCAACAGCATGTGGCACTGTTTAGGGTTTTTTAAACATACATAAATGTTATACTACACATAACCGTTAGCAATAACTTCCACTTATTGCTATGCTTTTTTACAATCCCAAACTCATATTTAAAGTTAAAAAAAAAAATCGGGCGGGTAGCCGAAGGCTCTGAACGCACGGCCTAGGCGGGACCCATACGTGGGCGGAGCGTAGAATGGGAAACGGGCGGGGCCATAAGCGCGTTGGGCGGAGTCTGGGGGAATCCGGGGCCTTTGGGTGAACGTGCCGGTTCCGCTGGAGCTGCTGTCATGGTGGCCCCTGTGGTGTACGTGGTGGCGGCGGCTCTGCTTGTCGGCCTTATCCTTTTTCTGACTCGCACTCGGGGCCGGGCGGTAGCAGGTAGGAGATGCCGCCACGCCAGATCCGGCACGGCCGTATTTTCCGGCCTTCGGAGCCTTTCTAGGCCGTACAGTTGTTACCCTTGCGCATGCGTCCAAATTAGGCTCGCGAGAACGTAGGCGCTGACGGCGCTGGGGCGCCAGTGAGGATGATCGCGCGCAGGCGCATCGGTGCGCGCGGAGGGTGCTGGGAAGAGCTGTGGATCTCTGTTGTGCTAGAACTGAATCCTGGGATGGGATGGCAGTACCCCTGCACCTTTCTCCGGGCCCAAAGCGAGAATCACGTCCTATTCCCATCCTCCCGCCCTCCTAGCACTCCACACCCAGAGGGGCTAGGCCCTGGCGGACCCACACTCCTTTTGCGTATTCCTTTTGGCTATCCACTTCATCGTCCATTGTGGGGCCGCAGTGCCTTCCATCCTTCCCAGGATGGTTCGAGAGTGGCTTCCAGGGAAGGGCACCTGAGTGTTCTGCTCTTCTGCCTACCCATTAGCTGGAGGGAGTGTGAGGCTGCCCCAGGAAGCTCCCTGAAACTCTCCTCTTCCTCCCAAATAAAACACCAATGCTGTCTTGTCCTCTCTTCCTACCTGTTCTGCCCTGTTGTTGCAGCGCCACCAGAAAACAATGCCATAGGCCAGGACAAAGAATAGATACAACTGTTATCCTTGCCCTACTCCCTATTTCTTGTTAGCATGTAGGTTTGTATGTGTTCTCCTTCGGGACCACGTGCTACTTCAGGTCACCTGCCTGCTCTAAGGGCAGATAGCCAGCACATTTTCCTGGGAGGAGAGACTGAGCTCCTGCCTAAGGAATTTACCTTCTGGTTGGGGTGCCAGAGAAAACCAGGCCAGCAATGTTAGGCAAGAAGTAAATGGCTGTGGACCATTTACTTCTGGAGAGGTCAGAGTGGTCTTGCTGAAGGAAGTAGGGCTTCAGCACCCTCTTTCAGGGCAGAGACAAGCTTCCTGACAAGCTAGCTATAAAGATGGGGCTTTGAAAGGAGAGAAAATTTCAATACTGACAGGAAAGAAGAGGAAAACTTGCTACATGAGACTAAGGTGTGGGCCATGGTTATAAAGGCCCCAATGGTCAAACTGAGAAATTGGGGCTCTGTTCTTACAGGCAGTGGGAACCTGGAAGGAGAACAAGCAGAGGAGGTGAGGATTTCACAATGCTGTTCTCCCTGCCATCAGGCAGACAGGGTAGTGTTATGGTTCCTCTCTTTCCTACAGCCCGCCAAGAGCCACAGCACAATGAAGAGGAGCCAGTAGGAATAGGCCAGGAGCCTGGGGAGCAAAGAGCTGAGGGCAGGCCCCGACGCCGGAGGGACCTGGGCAGCCGCCTGCTGGCCCAACGTCGAACCCAGCGAATGACCCGGGTGGAGGTGGATGAGAATGAGGAGGAGGCAATCATCCCAGGTGAGAGGGGCCCAGCCTGGTGGGCAGAGGGGTTTGATTAGGGAATGAGGGTGTCCCCAGAGCTGGGCAAGGGGAATGGGGTATGAAGACATATTGTAGGAGGGATGTCTGGAGCCACAGGGTAGGGTGAGAGGAGACTTAGGTCTTGGCCTTTAGACCTAGGGGCCTGCAGTTTTGAGCCCTGACCCCACTCTATTGAGCCAGTCCCTTCTTCCTTCATGTTGGGTCTCTATCCAAGCAGGAGAGCAAAGAGCTTCAGATTGTTCAGTGCCCTTCATGGTGAGGGCACACTCCTTCCCTGAAGGCCTCACCCTGGAGGGAGAGTACCTGGCCAGCAGCTTCTGCAGTTCTTGGGATGGGATCATCCAGAAAGAAGGTTTGGGAACAGAGGCATTCTGTTGGCCGGGAGGCCTTCCTATCCCTTGTGCTGGGAGAACAAAAGAGCCCTTTCCCAGAGCCTTAGGCTTCTGGGAAGAAAATGTCTCTTCTTCAGTGCTTGACAACTGGCTTAAGCTTGGGGAAGGAGCATTTGGCCCTTTCCCAGAAGCCAGAGGCATTTGGGGCTTTTGCCCTTGTGCCCTTGTTGATTAGCCCTGTTGGCTGAAAAAAAAGCTTTCTGTTCTGCCATCCCTCCTATCTCTGACTTGGGATCAGACATCTTCACTGCTCAAACATCAGCTGGTCTTTAAGTTGGTCTTAAAGTACTCCCAGGGTTGGGTTGTTCTTTTGTCTTGGACCTGGTTAGAGAAAAGGATAACCCTAGCCAGGAGGTGAGCCCCAAAATCTTTAGCAGCTCCTGAGCAGGATTCATATTTGAGCCTGGGATAAATTTCCCCATGGGGCCGCCCCTCCCTTAGAGATTTAGCTCAGAAACAGAACCACAGACCTCTGCAAACCTGGCCAGCTCTGCCTATGATTCTCAGATGCTGGGATATTGGAACCTGCTGTCCCCTCTTCAGAGGTATCCAGCATATAATTTCTCTTCTACTCCCTTGCTCTGTGGCCCCAATCTCTTCCCTACCCTCCCTCCATGCCCTGTGCCTGTTGTACTCAGGGTATGAATTTCTGCATTTCTGGCAGATGCCTCTGGAGGGCAGAGGTGGACTAGCGACATTCAGAGATGGATGAAAAAGGATACCCCCCCCCCCCCCAGAAGAGGAACAAGAGTAGGGTGTATCCATCATCATCAGTCTTCTCTGGCCAGGGCCTGAAGTTTTTTTCTCTGACCATACCCAGACCAGGAAGAAGAAGACATTGAGAAGCCAGCAGAAACTCATCTGTCTGGGAAAATTGGAGCCAAGAAATTACGGAAGCTAGAGGAGAAACAGGCGCGAAAAGCTCAGCGTGAGGCAAGCAAGAGGGATTGGATGCAGCCTTGGGAAGTGGGAAAGGGCTTCCAGGCAAACCCTTTCCTCCTCTTGGGCTCCTTGGGCACTGGGCTGTTGTTTACTACTTGCTTGCCTTACCCTGTCTCCTGCTGCCTTTCCCTGTGGCCTGGCCCAGACAGTGCCTTCCTCTAGCCTCTGTAGGAGGTGGGCAAGTACTAACTGGGGTGGGGGAGGACCCCCCCCCCCCATGAAGGCTTCTGTCCAGGCAGAAGAGGCGGAGCGTGAAGAGCGGAAGCGCCTGGAGTCCCAGCGTGAAGCAGAATGGAAGAAGGAAGAGGAGCGGCTTCGTCTGGAGCAGGAGCAGAAGGTGAGACAGACCCCTGACTGACACTCTGACACTTGACCTCTGACACTTTTGGGGGAGCTGCTTTGTTGGGGAGCTGCTTTCCATGCAGCACCCCAACATCCCCAGCTTGGAAGATGGGTTACGGACTAGGTGCGGGGCAGGCCACTTCATTTTATCCCTGGGCTCTAGGCACAACCTGTGTAAATTGGCTGTCTCAGGTCAGGTGTCTGAGAGACGAAACCCAAGATGGGAATTTTTGTGCAGCTGATTTATTGGTTATGCCTGAAGAACACTGAGGTTAGAATTAAGGAGAATAGAAGAAGGAGAGAGGTCAGACAGGTCAAGGAGTCTTGAATCTTGAGGGCCTTGAGGTTGTAAGAGATGTACCCCCACCTGTGCCATGCCTGGCATAGAGAAGGTGCTCAGTGCCTCTTCAGTAGAGTAGTTAGTGAACATTTTTTTTGCCAGGGGTTTCCTTGAGTCTGAGAACAGGTACCCAAGAAAGGGAACATCACGAAGGTGTGGGGTATACAGGGTGAGAGCCAGGACCTCCCCACCTGGGAAGACCCCACAGCCTGGCACCTGTGGCCTCTGACTGGCCCTGGGTGTCCAGGGACCCTGGGTGGTGGGTAGCCTTGCCCTGGGCCCTGGAGCACAGCAGAGGGGAGGCATTAGCAGAGAGGGCATTTCACCTTTCTCATATGCAGCTTGCCTAATGCACCTTAATTATTCTACGGTCTCCTCCATGCCTTCCCTGCACCTTGCACATTTGTCACAATTAGTAAGCCAGTACTGACAATTATTAACTAAACTCCATACTTTACTCAGATTTCATTAGTTTTTCCCCACTGTCCTTTTCCTGTTCTAGGATACCCTCCAGGAGACCATGTTATGTTTAGCTCTAGTGTCCCCTTAGGCTTCTTTGAGCTGTGACGCTTTCTCAGACTTTTCTTGTTTTTTATGACCATAACAGTTTTAAGGAGTACTGATCAGTATTTGTAGAATGTCCCTCAGTTTGAGTTTGGCTGATGTTTTTCTCAGGGTTAATCTGGGCTTAGAGATTACTGGGAAGACAACCACAGAGATGAAGGGCCAGTCACGATGTGCCATCAGCTTGACTTATCATTGGTGACATTGACCTTGATTGCTTGGCTAAAGGCCATATTTGCTAGATTTCTCCACTGTAAATCTCTTTTGTTTCCCCCTTTCCATATTGTATTCTTTGGAAACAAGTCACTATATGTAGCCCACACTTCAAGGGGTAGGAATTATGCTCTATCTTCTGAAGGAAAATATCTACATAAAGTATTTGAAATACTTCTGTACAAAACATTTGTCTTCACCCCCTCCTTTATTTATTTGTTCAGACACTTCTTTTTTTATGTTAGTATGGACTAAAAGATATTGTATATTTGGAGTTATAATCTAATACTATGTTATTTATTTTACTGGTCAGATTGTTCCAGCTTTGGCATTGGGAGCTCTTTCAGTTGGCTCCTGTGTCCCTTTGACTTACCCTCATGGTTTTTTCTTTTTTTTTTTTTTTCATGGGCAGGCACCGGGAATCGAACCCGGGTCTCTGGCATGGCAGGCAAGAACTCTGCCTGCTGAGCCACCGTGGCCCACCCTTTTTTTGTTTTTTCGCATGGGCAGGCACTGGGAACCAAACCCGGGTCTCCAGCATGGCAGGCAAGAACTCTGCCACTGTGCCACCATTGCCCACTCCATTACTTTTTTTTAGTACTTCCTTGCCTTCTGGCACTATAAGATTCTCCAGACTTATCTTTTGTATTCCCTGCCACACTTTAGTTTCATGTTTTAAAAAGATATTTCTGAGAGCTCTGAGGAGGGCAGCCAACTGGATGGCTGTGTGACCCATCGAGCAAGGGACCCGAGGAGAGAATGAGATGTTCGAGGAGCAGATCACCGGGTCTGTCTAAATTTGAGATGCTTGCGAGATGACCACATGGCACTGCCGTGTGGGCAGTTGTGTTTGGAAGGAGAAATTTGGGCAGAGGATACAACTGTGACAGTTACTGGCAGGAACATGATTGTCAGTGGTATGGGCATGGGTTAGGTGACCCTGGGAGGGGAGAGAGGAGAGAGAAGGTTCTGGGCTGGGTGATGAAGGAGATGGGGAAGAATGGCCCAAGAAGCAGGAGGAAGTCTAGGAGAGGATTGGATTCACAAAACCAAGGGATCTATGAGAAGGTTGTTGACTGTGCCCACGGCCACTGAGAGGGCAGGGACGTGAGACCTCTTGGATTTGGTGAGATGACGTGGAGGGCATTGCAGAGACAAGGGCAGGAGTTTTGGTGTAACGGGATATGCAGAAGCCAGATCAGAGTAGACTGGAGGAAATGGGACCTGAGTGTTTGTTCATGTTTGGGCATGGCAGGGTAGGGAGAGGGAGGGAGGTGACTGACTGGAGGATATTTGGGGGCAGAGTCATGCCAGGGTTTCCAAGAGATTTTCACTAAATAGATCTGAGTAAGGGGGGGCAGGAGCAGGGATGAAGCAGTGTTTATCTGAGAGGTGATGGGGGCAGCCTGCATACTGTTCATCTTGGGAGGGTGAGGGTTGGGGTCCTGACAAAGGACTGTGTTATATGCCCTGGTGCCCTGCAGGGGCAGAAGGGGACAGAACCCCCACCCAAATTCCTGACTCTCGCCATCTCTGTGTCGACAGGAGGAGGAGGAGAGAAAGGCCCGGGAGGAGCAGGCCCAGCGGGAGCATGAGGAGTACCTGAAACTGAAGGAGGCCTTTGTTGTGGAGGAGGAAGGCGTGGGCGAGGCCATGACAGAGGAGCAGGTGGGCCCACCACCCTGCACCACCAAGGGGTGCTCTGTGTCAGACCCAAGGTTGGATCTCCCCATCCATGCACCCTACAGCTCCATGCCTGCCTGCCCTCGTAGGCAGAGAGAGAGGGCACAGCAGGCTCTCACAGCCGGCAGCCTTGTCCTTGGCAGAGGACAGCGCTTCCGACACCCTCACTGCGGGTGGCTCTGTTGCTTCTGCCAGCAGGCCGGCTGGTGGCTCATATAGGTGGGCAGCAGGCACTTGAGGCCCACAGGCAGGTGGCACTCGGGACAGGCGGGCACACATCAGGGGAATAGGCCTAGACCCTGTGACCCCCTGCTGGGAATGCTCATCCTGCTTTCCCTGCTCCTCCAGTCCCACAGCTTCCTGACAGAGTTCATCAACTACATTAAGGTAAGAAGCTGAGGGCGGAGGTCGGGGCCCACTCCTTGCCCTCGCGTGTGTGTTGTGTGCTTCTCTCAGGACCTTGAGAACAGACCCAAGCAGAGGCTGTAGGGCTCACTCAGATCCACGTGGGAGTAGGTAGGGGAACCAGGAGAGCCTTCTGGGTTCTGGTCAGGGACGTCCCTTCTCTTCTGACCCTGAAGGTGGGGAAGGACCCGTGTCTGTGTGGGAGGCATGTGTCTTTGATGGGTCCCTCACATACTGGGTTTGACAGTTTCCCTGTTTTTCAGACCCCGCACTTGGTGAGTCACTGTGTTTTCAGGTTTTTTTCACGTGTCAATTCCATCAGACTGAGGTGCCTCTGGGTTGAAACAGGTGTTCCCTGCTATGTGACCCTGACTAGGAACTTGGGTTTCCCAGGGGAAACAGGACAGTATTTCTTCTGGAGTCGAGAGCAGGTGGCAGGTGTGTTCCCCTTTCTGCCTGCAGCCACGGCGCAGACAGCCCAAAGGTTGCTCTGGTTGCATAAGCATGTCCTGCTCTGCTTTGCTGCTAAGCAACTTCTCCTCTCCCACGAAGGATGTGTTGAGGGGAGAGGTTTTCAAGTGCAGCTCAGAGGCGCAGAGGCAGCTGAGGGAAGGAGTGCAGAGGGAGCGGGGGCGGTGGAGGATGGGGGTGCTAGGGTGCCAGGGAGCCAGGGCTTGCATAATCCTCCCCCCACCTCTCCCAAAAGAGAGCAGGATTTAGATACCTCCCAAGTGAGGGGCTGGGCTCACAGCCCGGTACCCGGGGTTCCTGAGAGGGAGAAACACTGGCAGCTCCCAGAGGGTTGTGTGAGCAATCCTCCATAATGGAGCCCATCCCGTTGAGGGCCAAGGCCCTTGCACGGCACACCTCACACTTTGCTGATGCGTTCTGGAACTTGCCGTTCCCCTCCTCCCCAGTGGACATCAACATGGTTCTGAAGTCCCTCCTCCCGGAAACCTTCGTGGGTGGATTGAGAGGAGGTGGTTAGCTTCGGCATCCTCATCTCCTCCGCAGGCTGGGGCGAAGCCCAGACCCAGGTCAGAGACCCAATGAAGGGGTCCCAGGGCAGTTCCAGCCCTCCCTTTTGGGTTTCCCTAGATGTGCCATTTTCTTGGGGTTCTCCAGACCCTTCTGGAGTGTAGAGACATTTTCAACCATGCTGGCTGTTTCTCTCAGAACTGCAGTTTGCAGAAAGAAGGACTTTTGAAATTCAGCCCACAGCCTTCCTCCTGGCTCTAAAGAAATGAGCCTTTTTGTCTTAGGCTTTCAGAACCGGAAGAACATTTCTGGGCCAGCAGTTTGTGAGGGGTAGCGAGAATTTGCTCTTGTCTGTCTATTCTCTTTTCTGACCATGGCTGGATGGTTGATTTGTTTGTTTGTTCAGACACACTTTGGGCCTCATCAGGACCTTGGGCCAGGTATTTAGGGACCACTCGAGTTCCCCATGTTCCCTCCCTGAGCTGTCCTGACAGCCTGGTTCCAGGCCCCTGCATTGTAGGGGAGGCCAGCTGGCTGGGTCCCGTGTGCTTGCTCACCCGCGACCCAGCCTTCACTTGCTGGCCTCCAGGCTGTACATACATACGGTTTGGCATTTTGAATAGTCACATGCCATCTGCAGCCGGGAAGGTGTCTCCGTGTCACTCCTCCCCCAACTCATTTGCAAGGGAACATACACGGAAATGCAAAAGGAGCCCTCCCCAGTCCTGCTTGGGGTGGAGGGCTGTGGAGGGCCCAGCAGTGGACCCTTGGGCACAGAAGTAAAGTTTCTACTAAGGGTATGAGGGAAACACAGGGAACATTGCCCTGTGTGGAAAGCACTTGGAAGTGTTCGTGATAGTTCTTTTATGTGTCTCAGACGATGTAAAGAGGATGAATGAAAAGAGGGGTGGGCATGTCTGGGTGTGGGAGACCTCCAGGCCAAGAGGGTAGAGGGTGGGGGAGCGGTGGGTGAAGGTGAGGCAGTGCCTTTGCTGCAGGACCTGGCTCCTCAGAACGTTTGGTCTGCTCTCTCCTTGTCCATTCACTCTCCTGTCTCACCAACCGCTTGGGGGCTCAAGGGGAGGAGCTGTGTCTTGTTCACCATTGTGCCCTCCCCCTGCCACCTTCTCAGTGCCTTGTCCTGATAGGTTCTCAGTACCCAAGTCCAAGGCGACCGTCTTTTAAAATAGTTTTTGGTGACTATCCCCGTCCTCCCTTCATCTCTGTGATACTTCCTCTTCCAGGCTGACCATGATGTTAAAAAGATTTCAGCAAGTTACAGAGGAGGTGGCACTGTGTGCTGCTCTCCACAGATGTGTCTGTCTCAGGTAGTCCCCGGTCCAGGAGGGGCCCTGTGGGTGTTTTGCAGGGAGTGAGAGAGTGTGGGAGTGCATGTGTCTCTGCATGTGGATGGTCATGAGAGCGTGTGTCTGTATGTATGAGCATGTAAAGGGAGCAAGCCTCTCCCACGGGAATCTGCGTAGTGTTTATCCAGCACCAAGACCAGGTCAGAGCAGAGGATACCCTGTGCTGAGAGGGATTTGTCCAAGCTCAGCTTCTACCTCTCCTTGTAGCAGTCCAAGGTGGTGCTCTTGGAAGACCTGGCTTCCCAGGTGGGCCTGCGGACTCAGGTAAGTCCTGGAAGGTAGCCTGCTGGGTGGCCTCCCTAAAGATGGAGAATCTTGCTGCTCCCTCCACCCTGCCCCTCGCCAAGAGTGAGTAGAGTGTAGGAATCTGTTAGCACTCCAGGTACTCTGCCTTTCTGATAGATGGAAGAACAGACAGAGAAAAAGGATGAAGTCAAATCTGTCAGTCCTCACCAGCCCCTGTAACCAATGCAGCCCAAATCCGGTTACCTTGACAACTCTCTTACAAACAGGCTGTACCAGTCTTCAGGGCCACACATCACCACTGCTCTCTTCCCCATTCTTGGGGTTTGGCAGGGACCTGGAACCAGAGCCCCTTTTCCCCAGGATTCCTCCCAGGGAGAAGTGCAGAGTCTCAGTGCGGGGCGGACATGAGGAGGAGATTTGGCTTTGGGAGGGGAGTTTGGACAAGTGCCCCTTTGGGGGATGGCAACCTCTATGTCTGCTCTGAGAAGTTTTCTCCTTATAGGATGCCATAAACCGTATCCAGGATCTGCTGGCTGAGGGGACCCTGACAGGTGAGAGGCTAAGAATCAATCACTACAGGCCTGGCCTTGGGCGGTGTCTAGCCACAGGGGACTGCAGGGACTTATTTCTGTGGGACATCTGATGGGGGGAGGGCAGGATAACTACGCCTGGTGGGGAGAGGGTTATGCAGTGAGGGGCACTGTGCAGTGGGATGCAGTTACAAGGAGGGCATGCTGAAGCCTAGCACTGGCTGTGCAAGGAAAAGCCAGGCTGGCAGGGGACTGGAGGGTTCTGAAGGGGTGGGTGGGCATTCCCAGGCCAGGTGGACGGAACCCAGGAGGGCTTAGCCCCACAATCTGCCTGTTTCCACAGGTGTGATTGATGACCGGGGCAAGTTCATCTACATAACTCCGGAGGAATTGGCTGCTGTGGCCAGCTTCATCCGCCAGCGGGGCCGAGTGTCCATTGCTGAGCTCGCCCAGGCCAGCAACTCCCTCATTGCTTGGGGTCAGGAGTCCCCTGCTCAGGTCTCAACCTGACCCCAGCCCTCCCCTTTTGAACTTGGAGCTGGTATGGCTTACCTGTCTATGCCTCCTCACCTTCCCTATCATCCTGAGCAGTGGTGGAGTGTGGCAGTTATGGATTAAAGGCCTGTGAGCACTGCAGAGCTTCATGTAGCTTGGTGTAGCAGAAGGCCTGGCCTGGGATCTCAGAAGAGCAGGTACAGTCTAGAGCTCTAAGTATATCTGATAGGAGGGGAGGATCTCTTGGAGACAGATGGGAAGTTCCCATTCTTACCATGAACTCATTCATTTATTCAAACAACAGAGTATTTATCACTTTCTGTGTTCCTTTTTGCCCTGCAAGCCCCACTCCCAAAGCCTGGACGTCTTCTCTACCATCCCCTCCATCCCAGAGCAAAAGTGGGAAACCTCTTGGGTCACATCTCCCTTAACTGGGGAGGAAGTACACATACTTTTTTATACAGATTTGAGAACCCTGAGTCGGTTAAGAGCCCCTAAAAGAGAAGAATCAGAAGTGCCAAGGATAGGGTCTGAGGGAACTTCAGCTTTTAAATGGGAGATCAGGAGGGTCAGTAAAGGCGAGAGCAGGACCAGGTGCTTGTGAGGCAGGTAGCAGGAAGGGTTGGACCTGGTGTGAGATAGATACGATTGTGTGCTGGAGAGACATTGCTCATACAGTAAATTACATGCATTAAGCCCTACCCCCTCGACAAAAAGAAAAAGTTGATGTGTGGGTGATTGTGCCCACTGTTGGATGTAAGGACCATATGCTGAGGAGTGGGTCTTAGATGGGATACGTGTGTATCCTGTAGGGTCAGCCATTCTTGTTCCTGTGGTCTGTTTATGGCGTGAGCATCCTACTGTGTAAGGGTGAGGTTTGTGTTAAAATGTGTATTTTTAAATGCAAGGTGGCCCTTAAACACAAACCACCTCCTTCTTCTGGTGCCTGGTGGAGGAGGCAGCTTTCTTTTCTAGCCCAAGGAGAGACTGTCTATGTGAGCGATGAGGAGACATATATCAGGCTCCTGGGTGGTACCTTCCTGAGGGGCTGTCAAGGGTGACCTTGACGTATTTGATGCCATACGCATAGTCTGTAGAACCTAAATTTCAGTTAGAGTGTGCCTCTGCTACTTCCATCAGCAGCAGGCACTTGGGGTCACTGGGGCTGTGAAGTGTCTGTCACATGGATGGCCTGCAGGGCCCCGGGAACCCACAGGCTAACAAAATAGGGAAGACATGGACACAGATAACCACAGAGTGAGTTCCTTTTTATAGGTGTAAAATTCTAAAGGGAAGAAAAGAGGTGACTTCTGGTTAGATCAGTGGTTCTTAATCCTGGTTGCTCATTAGAATCACCTGGGGATTTTTCAACAGGCCTCATGCCAGGCTGTGTACCCCAGATCAGTTAAATCAGAATCTCTGGGGGTGGGAGACAGGCGTCAGAAGGAGATTCCAGTTTGCGTGCAGCCAAGGTCAAGAGTCAGAATGGAAGTGCAGTTGGGGAGTAAAGGCAGATGATAAGGGTGTAAGTAATTAAAATTCCCACTGGAAGGGGCTCCTTCCAAAGCAAGAGAGCAGCTACAGGGTCCTTTCCATCCTTTCTTTCAACTATCCTCAGCCATTGCTATCCGGGTAATAAGATGGCTACAGTAGCTCCGGCCCCGGCAGCCCACCTCTCAGGATAGAGGGTTGGCGTTAAAACGTATCCTGAACATAATCCATTCCTGTGGGTGTGAATCCATTATAAATAGGATCTTTTGAAGGGGTTACTTAAGGTGTGACCCACCTGAATCAGGATGGGTCTTAATCCTATTACCTGAGGCCTTATAGAGAATGCCACAGAGAGAAAAGCCAGCAGGGAGAGAAGAAAGAAGCTGGAAGTCAGCATAACCCAGAATAGAAAGGAGAAGATGCTGCCGTGTACATTGCCATGTGACAGAAAAGCTGAGAAACACCAAAGATTGCTGTCCAGCCAGAAGACACCAACAGGGAGGAAGCAATCCTCCTAGCTTCTGAAACTGTGAGCCAATAAATTCCTGTTGTTAAGTCAGTCCATCATATGGTATTTGCTTTAGCAACTAGGAAACTAAAATTACTGTGGAGGAAAATATCTACTATTCCTTGTGCAGTATTTAATGATAACAGTTCTTCAAATAGTAAACAGTTAACATTTTTCTAAATAGGTATAAACTACTTTCACAACTAATTAAAACTTACAATTTAGCAGCTTACATTTTTCTAAACTTTTAAACATTAGTTGCCAACCTAATTAATTTTAAGCTTTTAATTAAACTACCAAGTGTAATATATGAAATTATTTTAAATGTTTTAATACCTTAAAAAGTAGACAAGATACTGACAGCATACTTATCTACACACAACACTAAATCTGACTGTAAATGAATCAATTTCAGGGATTTATGTTTATGCATTCATTATCTGTATTTTAATTTTTTTCCCTCCTGAGAGTACAATTTTCACTTATCCTGGAGCATCAGGGTTACTATCCCAGAGAGTTGAGGATGCAGATACAACTGGCCAGTGATGATTCAGAACTAGGGATCCGAGACTTCTTTGTGATTTCACATGAGTCCTTTTCCCATTGAGCAGTCCCATTTCTAAGTTAGATATTTTCCCTTACATCAGAAATTCTACCTTTGGCTCCAACAATCAGATGGGTTTTGATTTTTGTAACCTTCCAATGATGCTTGCTCTGGGTGCCTTCTTTTCATAGCCTAGCCCAGTGTAGGTCTATTTGGATATCACTTGTTCCCAATAGAGTGTAATCCAGTTCAGGTTAGTTTCTTCAGTCGCAACTTCTCCTTTTTTTTTTTTTTTTTTTTTTTTTTATTAATTAAAAAAATTAACACAACATTTAGAAATCATTTCATTCTACATATACAATCAATAATTCTTAATATCATCACATAGATGCATATTCATCATTTCTTAGTACATTTGCATCGATTTAGAAAAAGAAATAGAAAGACAACAGGAAAAGAAATAAAACGGTAATAGAAAAAATAAAAATAAAAAAAACTATACCTCAGATGCAGCTTCATTCAGTGTTTTAACATAATTACATTACAATTAGGTATTATTGTGCTGTCCATTTCTGAGTTTTTGTATCCAGTCCTGTTGCACCGTCTGTATCCCTTCAGCTCCAATTATCTTACCCTATTTCTATCTCCTGATGGTCTCTGTTACCAATGACATATTCCAAGTTTATTCTCTAATGTCAGTTCACATCAGTGGGACCATACAGTATTTGTCCTTTAGTTTTTGGCTAGTCTCACTCAGCATAATGTTCTCTAGGTCCATCCATGTTATTACATGCTTCATAAGTTTATTCTGTCTTAAAGCTGCATAATATTCCATCGTATGTATATACCACAGTTTGTTTAGCCACTTGTCTGTTGATGGACATTTTGGCTGTTTCCATCTCTTTGCAGTTATAAATAATGCTGCTATAAACATTGGTGTGCAAATGTCCATTTGTGTCTTTGTCCTTAAGTCCTCTGAGTAGATACCTAGCAATGGTATTGCTGGGTCATATGGCAATTCTATATTCAGCTTTTTGAGGAACCGCCAAACTGCCTTCCACAGTGGTTGTACCATTTGACATTCCCACCAACAGTGGATAAGTGTGCCTCTTTCTCCACATCCTCTCCAGCACTTGTCATTTTTTGTTTTGTTGATAATGGCCATTCTGGTGGGTGTGAGATGATATCTCATTGTGGTTTTGATTTGCATTTCTCTAATGGCCAGGGACATTGAGCATCTCTTCATGTGCCTTTTGGCCATTTGTATTTCCTCTTCTGATAGGTGTCTGTTCAAGTCTTTTTCCCATTTTGTAATTGGGTTGGCTGTCTTTTTGTTGTTGAGTTGAACAATCTCTTTATAAATTCTGGATACTAGCCCTTTATCTGATATGTCGTTTCCAAATATTGTCTCCCATTGTGTAGGCTGTCTTTCTACTTTCTTGATGAAGTTCTTTGATGCACAAAAGTGTTTAATTTTGAGGAGCTCCCATTTATTTATTTCTTTCTTCAGCAACATCTCCTTTTAATGGACTGTCAGTGTATCTTTTCAAAAATGTTTATTTACAAGATTGACCATGAGTTGAAAGTTACTGAAACTGGATAGTGAATACATGGGGGTTGTACTTATCTGTCTCTATTTTTATATGTGTTTAAAATTCCCTATAACAAAATATCTAAAAATAAATACAGTGAGCCATACATGGCCTGAAGTATCCTTAGCTCATGTTTAAGCCTCAGAAAAGGGGCTAAAAAAGCTGAGCCATGTGAAACCACCTGGCCATTGAGTCACTCCCCTGGGCTACCAGGAAGGATGCACATGGATTTTTGTAACATGAAACTATTAAAATCCGAAGTGTGTTAAAAACAAACACTGAGAGGTGCACGAGTCATTCAGTGGTAGAGTGTTTGCCTGCCATTGAACCTGAGCTCAATTCCCAGCCCATGCTCCCTGTAAAAACACACAACAACAAAAACACTGCAATGTGATTTCTGGAGAACCCACAGAGTATGAGGCATGAAGTAAAGCAACCCAGAAACTACCATGAGCAAAACACTGCCTCTCCACAGTGGCAGTGGGGAGAGCACAGTGGTTGGATCTCTAACAGGGAGACAGCACAGCCACCCAGCTGCCAAGCGTGCAGCAATATGCTATCACATGGGAAAGGCAGAGGAGGAGAGGTCTTCCAGGCTAGGGATTGGCAGGCACACAGATCTGGAAGGGAGAATGTAAAGGACTGTGGTTCATGGAACACAGCGTGGAGCTTTTGCAAAGAGAAAAGGGAAAAGGTGAGGCAAATGGAGAAGACAGGGTTGGAAAGGGAGGTTGGGACCCAGCTGGGAAGGGCACTGAGTGCAGAGCCTAGAGATTGGAAGTTGATTTGATGAGCCAGGATGGGAACTGGGGAGAATGTTTAATATTTAGTTAGAATTTTGAATCGCAGTTATCTCTTAATCCTTTTTTTTTAGTCATTGTCTCCCATGAGTTGTCTCTACGTCATCAGCATCTCCTTCCACATTCCTGTTGTCCTCTTCCAGGGTACCACCTCAAACCTTCATGAGCGCATGCCCCAGGCACCGCTAGTTTCTTCCCAACCCAAGATTGGACAACCCAATATTTATTTGACTAAAGTAGAATTTTTTCAAACCATTTTGATAACACTCCTTAGTAAGAATTCCATTTACATTAAGGTATCAGAACTTAGTGTGTATTTATACATACAAACAACCGAAGCAAAAGGCTCACAAGACTGTCCTTTGCTTATTCTGGTTTGATGCATGTTGATACTTGCTTTTCTGTTCTGTTTGATTGCTGATGGTGACTAAATTGATCTTACAATCTCAAAGCAGGTCTTGACCCACAGTTTGAAAAACAGGGTTCTAAGGAGCTCTGTTCATTTTATATTTGTTCTCATTTTATATTGAGAACAAATCAGGGTAAAGAGTTGTGTATCATATGTAACTTTTGATAATCATAGAGTCCTACCAGAAGTAATTTAGACTACAACAGTGACATCAGAAAACATTTTTAATTGGTTCATCCTGACACCATATGTAATTTTAGGTTGGTTAGTACGTGATCTGATTACTCACTACAGCAAATACTGATACTCTAACATTAAGCTAATTTAATTATACCCTTTTGCATTTAACTTGCTAGATTTACTGACTGGTTTCAGTCATTTAACTTACAATTTTACAATTTGACTTACATTTCTGACATGATACAAAAAACATCCATAGTAATAATAACAAAAGCTAAAACTATTAATGATCCAACTGTACTGAGTAACTGAAATCTAATACCTCTGTTACTTTAAGAGATTTGCTTTTATTTCTCATTAGTAAGATAAGTCATTTTGTTCTTGAACTAAACACATAATTCACAGTGTAGTTCACATAACCATGTATTTGTGTGGACACCTGCTTGATATCTAGTTTGGCATTTGTCTTGATGCCTTTTTAGTTTGTGCCTATTGTCTCAGATCAGAGTGGACTAGAGTGACAGATGAGTGCCGTGGATGAAAAATTGTTGAGCATTTAACCAGTCATCATCAGGAAATTCTTAGTTTCTCTCCCTGCTCTGTGGCAGAAATTCAGGAGAGGAAAGAGCCACAAAGTCAGGTTATAAAAGTTTCAGTTTGCCACCACCACACTCATCTGCAATGATAAGCTAAGAAGTTTACAAGGAGGTTTTCAGCTGGGCAAGTTTACCCACCAACGAATATTAGATTTTGCATATTTTCCATAAGATCATTAAAGATTTGGGCATAACCATAAATTCCACGGTATGTGGTCATTTTGGTATTATTCTGTTTAGGGCTTTTGGATGGACCAGCATGCCTCACAAATAGATGTGAGTGCATCAGACATACTGGAGTTGATAGTGAAGTGGTGACTTGTATTTCTTTTAACTTTGTATCAAAAGACCTTGCAATGAGATTTTCAGTGTATAGATACAGGTGGGTCTCTTCGCTGGTATTATGTAGACAGAGTATAAATTACATGAAAACAGCAAAGAAAAATTTAATGTTAAAGGGGGACTCTGAGTTCTGGAACTTAAGCATATCTTATATAAGGTATCTTAAATCGTAGGCAAAATGTGCAGTTAGTAAAGAAGAGTGGCAAGAAAGAGAATACACTCTTCAGTGATTTTTTTTTTTGTATTCTTTTAACATTTTTTTCTTGAGCCTAGTATGTATGTGTGCTGTGTGTGTGTGTGTAAACATCAACTTATCAGCTTATGAAACAACTTGTAAAAGCATATTTGACTCACAGCCATTTCAGTTACAGTTTTACATTCTTCTAGATAACCCTGAGGACCTTTGCTAGTAAATCTCAGAAATTTTTGGCCCAATTCCAGAGGTTATTCATAAAGCAAGCACAACTATAAAACAGTTTAGTACAAAACACCCCAACTTTTGTGCAAATTAAAATGTTTTGTGTGCCTACCAGTTTGGTGTTGGGAGATGACTGCAGTTAGTCACCCCTGTGGAGAAACCCCACCCCCCACCCCCCATCCCCAGTCCTCTTCTGGCTAACCTTGTAGGTCTTTGCTAATTCAATTGGTTTTAATTTGCATCTCTTCAATTTCAGTGAGGTTGAAGATGTTTTCAAATGCTTATTAGCCATCATAAGCATTTTCTATTAGCCATTTGTTTTCTGTGTATTATCCATCTTTTACTCATTTATCTATAAACTTAGGGTTTTTGGGATTTCATTCATCATTCAACAAATGAATATTGAGTATCTATTATATGTTTGTGTTACATTTTTAGTGCTTCTGTAACAAATTACCTCAAATTTAGTGGCATAAAACAATGCATATTTACTCTCTGAGAGTTCAGTAGAAGTCCAAAGTGAGTTTTACTGGTCTAAAATCAAGGCATGGCCGTGTTCCTTTCTGGAAGCTCTAGGGAGATATCTCTTTCCTTGTTTTTTTCTAGAGGCTGTTCACATTCCTTGGCTTTCAGCCCCTTCCTCCATCTTCAAAGCCAACCAAATTGCATCTATCTAATCATTCTTCCCTAGTCACATTTCCCCCTCACTCCCTTCTGCCCCCCTCTTCCACTTTTAAAGACTTTTGTGATTACCTTGGGCCAATCTGCATAATCCAGGATTATCTCTGTATTTTAAGGTCAGATGATTAAGAACCTTAATTCTATCTGCAACCCGAATTCCCATGTGCTGTGTGGGCTGCTTAAATAAATGCCATACAATAGGTTGACTTAACAGGAAATTATTGGCTCAAGGATATAGAGGCTACAAGTCTGGCTTCCTCCCAGTGTCTACATCTTCTGACTTGCTGGCAATCTTTGGGGTTCCTTGGCTTTTCTGTCATATGCCATGCCCGACATCTTGTCCTTTCCCTTCTGGGTTCCACTGACTTCCAGCTTCTTGCTTCTCCCATGGCTTCTCCTCCTGTGTCCAATTCCCTTTGCTTATAAGGATTAAGACTCACCCTCATTCAGTTTGGGCACACCTTTACTAATAACATCTCCACAGGTTCTGTTCTATTAACATACTCACAAATTCTGGGGACTAGGAGTGTGGCATTAATTTGCTTACACAGTGTTAAGCCAGGGGTATGAAATTTTAGAAAGGACAATACATGGATCCTACATGGAAAGACAGATGACTAATCAATCATACAGATTTCTTTTATACCATTTGTCGGACTTTGACATTAAGATTACTTAACATTTATCAAATGAATTAGGGAGCTTTCCATTTTCCTGTGATTTAAAATGATCTCTTCAAAGATTGAGTAGAATTCAGCTGTAAAACAGTCTGGGGCTAGTACAATTTATAAAGGTGGATCTTTAATATCATTAATTTCTTTTGTAGTTATCAATCTCATTAAAATTGCAATTAGAAAATAATTTTATCTATAAAATTATAGGTATAATTATTGTTATAGATAAAATTATTGCATCCTACATACCTCCAGATAGGCACTTGACTTGCTCCTCTCCCCTTCTAGTCTCTAACTTAAATGTTATCCTCTCCTCAAGGCTTTCCATGTTACCCAGATTGAAATTCCCCATTTCTCCTGATTTTCCTCCCTAGTGCTTGATACTTTTACTTTCTAGCCCACTATATATTTAACTTATCTTATTGTTGTGTCCCACTAAAGTGTAAACTCCAGAGGGTGAGGGGTTTTTGAGCAAATGTTTAATATCTTATCTGCTGTTTATAAAATTTCAGAGCTTTCTCACCTGTTCATTCTTTTTTCCTTAAAACAAATTTTTTTTACAAAAGTAATACATGCTTATCATTAAAAATGCAAACTATACAGAAGTGTCTCAAGTAAAAATCTGAAGTCCTTTCTTCTATCATACCCCCTGGAATCCCACCATCTCAGGGTTAATAGTTAATAGTTTGTGTATCTCTCCAGACTTTTCTGAGAGCACATATATACTATTTTTTAAATAATAGGAAGGTTAGAGCATATTATATATAAAAACAATTCTCCCATTTGACTATTTCATTTAATGTATTATAATCTTCCTTCTTTGTCAGTAAGATACATATCATTCTTTTAAATAGTTGTCCCTTGTTAAATTGCAGTGATGCTTGGTAATTTATTTAATCAGTCTTCTATTTGTGGGTTAATGCATTTAGATTTTTTTTTTGCAGCTTCATTCAGTGTTTTAACATAATTATATTACAATTAGGTATTATTGTGCTGTCCATTTTTGAGTTTTTGTATCTAGTCCTGTTGCACAGTCTGTAATTGCATTTAGATTTTAAAAAATGTTTTTTCTATTGCAGTCAGTACCTATCTTTGTATGTATGTCATATCAACTTGTGATTGTATTTCTTCTTGGAAATGGAATTGCTGGGTCTGAAAGTACACATATTTCATATATTTATGTACTACACAGTTTTTCTCCAAAATGGCTGTACCAGTTTATACTCTTGAAAAAGTTATAACCTCAACAACATGGAATACCTTGATTTTTTTTTTTTAATTTTTATAGACTCTTCCTGGTTAATTATGAGGGTTCTTCTTGAGTATTGCTTTTTGAATGACATTTTGATGTCTATTATAATGTTTTTTTCTTACTTGATAATCTCATGGAATATTAGTTTCATTGACAACAATATTTAATTTCATTTCCTTGAGCTGTATTGAGGAATTTTTTTCCCCAAAAGAATAAGCATGATTGGTTCACAGTTTTTCTTTCTGTGCTGTCTTTGTCAGGATTTGGTATAAGAGGAATTATGGCCTCATAAAATGAGATATGCAGTGTTCCATCTTTTATATGTTCTGATATAGATATACAGGGTGTTCAGTGAAAGTTTGAGAGAATTCTTCCATTAAACCATCTGATCCCAGAGCCTTTTTGGATACATTTCTTGGATGTTTTTTTAATCTCTTTTCTAGTTTTATAATTTTTCTTTTCCAAAAAATCCACTTCAAGATTTTCACATGCTTTAAAGATGAGATATAGTATTCTCCCTTGTTCCTGTGTTCTTCTAAAGATACAAACTTTCACTGTGAAATACAAATATGATACTATAAACAGAGATTAAGTTGAGATAAAGCCAGCGGTCAAATGGAAACTGGCTGAAATGAAAGGAAAATAAAACAAGCAGAATTTAACATCTTATTGGAGAAAATGATGAATACCCTTGACTCTGAAGAAAATTAAATCAGTGATGGTGAAGAAAACCTTGTGATACCCTCCCAGGATGCAGAGGAAAAGTCAGAGAGATTTAAATGGTAATCCAATGTGATCATTTCAGGGAGGGGAAAAAATTTTCACAGAAGGGACAGACATTTATTAGAAGAAAACTTTTGTAAGCTGAAAATAGACTTCTTTTGTTTCTTAGAAAAAGGTCCACACTAAAAGAAAGTAAGAAAAACATCCACACTCAGACTTATACTAGCAAAATATTTAACTTTTAAGGGTAAAGAAAAACACCTAGGAGCACCTAGGCAAATTGCTTACCTAGAACAGACAAGTACAGCTGGCTGGGCTTTGCTGCCATTTTAAGTGCCAGAAGACAACTAAATAAGAGCAAGACTGTGTTTAAAAGGGAAATGTTTAGATTGAAGAATTTCATTAACAGCCAAGCTACCATTTGTGCAGCATTCCCATATGAGGCAAGGGCATAGAAAAATACCACCTTCACAAATCATTCCTGAAATACCAGTCAAATGAGATGAGTCCGAATGAGTAGAAAAATGAGAGCCTAAAAAACTGGCAGTGACATAGAAATCAGCTAAAGCTGTCAGAAACCAAAAACAGTGATTGTGAAAGGATTCTGGGGCATAAAAAATGTAAAAGCTGAGGTGTAAGTAGGTGTAAGAGCAGCAGGCCAGAAGACAGAACGGCACATAACATTTCTTATTACAAAAAGAATAATACAATAAATAAATGATTTGTCACTGACTTTAATGATTTGTGAAACATAAGTTTTATTTGATAAACTTAAAGGCAGCCACCAGGAGAATTAAAAATGAGCTTTCTGCCTTGCAACTCACAATAGAAAATAAAAGCAAATATAGAAAAATTCAGTAAGCAGGAAATTAGCAAGAAATAAAAACTATGGGAAAACGGAAGATCAAGCACATCAGTTGTAGTAGAGATATAAGTGATTAAACCCCAGCCGGAGTGGATGCTGTGCAGCATTCAGAATGAACCGTTTGTGCTTCCCGGGCTGTGCTAATGCCGAAAATTCTGCTAGGTTTGCTACTCATTCTATTCTAGGCTAAGGCCTCATCTCAAAGCAGATACCCCCTTCCTCCCGGCAGCCATTCCCGATTTGCCCTGGGCAGGTGAGCACATCCCGCCCGAGCGCGCGAAGTTGGCTTTCCAGGTCGGAGACCACACCTCCCTCCTTACCCCCGGAGGTAGCTTGGGGGAAGATTCCGGCCTCGGGACAAGAGCAGGGCGCTCAAACCCTCCAGGATTGTGGAGTATCTTCTCTTCTCCAGCCTTTTCCCCCGGACGGCGAGCCTCCGGGAGCACAGAGTTTCAAACTGGCTTAGTTTGAGGAGTGACGGAGTCAGGACCCCTCGACGCCTGTCACTTGTCTGCCTGCGGTTCTGGCGCCCCAGCGGGTCTTCCTCCTGCAGTTTCGGGTCCTTCCGCGACGGCTCGCCCCACCTTCACCTTGCAGACTTATAGGGTATCCAGACGTCCGCTGGGAGCCTGGCCCCGAAGAGCTCAGGCGGAAGAGGAGTGGGGCTCCGGGCTGGGCATCCAGAGCTCCTTCCCCAAGCCAGCGATGCCCCTCTCCCTCGCCAACGATGTGGGATTTAGGGAGGGCACAGCCCTGCTGGATATGCCGGAGAAGAGACTCGGGTGAAATTGAGAGGTCTTGCACAAGGGTTGGGGCGCAGCGGCGAAGAGGTTAAGTCACAGCGCCCCGCCCCCGCTCAGGGATTGGTGGCCTCGGGGGGCGTGGCTGGAGGGCGGGCCCGCGTTTGCCGCAGCCGCGGGTGGGCGGGACCCGGGCGGAGAGCGGGAGGGGCGCCGCGCGGAGCCGGGCCCGCGCCGCGCGCCCAGCCGGGCGGGCTTCGGGCTGCGCCAGCTAGCCGGGCCGGTGGCACCGGTTCCGGAGTCCCCGCGCGGTACCTCCAGGCATCTCACGAGTAAGTGAGGCGGGTCCGCCGCGCAGCCCCTGCCGGCTCTGGGTGGTCGCCGTGCTCCGCTGCACCTTGCGGCGGGTCCCACCGGACCCCATGCTGGGTAGGGGGTGCGTCCCGCTGCTGGGGTCCCGGGGGGAGGGGAGGGGAGATGAGACCGATGATGTCATGGATGCTTCTCGGGGCCTGGGGGGAGGTGGCGGCCAGAGGGGGTGCGGCTCGGATTATGTCACCTCTTCCCTCCGCGCCCCGCCCCCTGGGGGCCGCACACGTTAGTGGGGGGTGCCTTAAGAGGTGCGGGCGTGGCTCTCCCCACAGCAGAGACCCCCCAAGCACCTGTGCCTGACGGCTTTTGGCTGGGGTCTCTGTTGGCTCTGCGGACCGTGGATTGCTTGTGAATGGCGATGCTCCCCCCACCCCCCGCGAAGGCTCGTGTGTGTGTGTGTGTGTGTGTGTGTGTGTGTGTGCGTGTGCGCGCGCGCGCGTCTGTATGTGTGTGCTGGGATGGGGGGGTGGCGCTGTCGGCCCCCTCAGTCCTGAAACATGCGCTTCAGCAGAGCCGGGATCTAGATGGGCCCCTTCTGCCGTCGGCGCCCACGCCGCCAAGGGAAGACAGATCTCCCCTCACACATCCCAACCAAGAAGTTCTGGAGACCTCTGCACCCCAAAATCCTTACAATGCCCCCGGATCTCTTTCGTCCCTCAGTCTTTCTTCCAGGAAGCCTTTCCTGATTTTCCTGCCGGATTCATTGCCTTTTTGCATTGCTGTTAACTAGCATTCCTACATGCATTTTCCCAGTATCTCCTCTGGGCCAGCGCCCAAAGACCCCCAGGATTCAGCTGTCTGTGTCCCTGGGATGCCCATGGACCAGCTCCAAGGAGGCCTCAGAGCAAAATTTACCCCAGGGTGGCCTGAGCCAAGTGCTTCAAGAGCTTCCCACTGTCCTGGGAGGCAGCATTTGGACTGGTCTTTGAAGGTTGTAGGATGGGCACAGAAAGCTAAAAAGGTTGTGCATGGAGTGAAGGGGGGGGTTCAGGTCAGGGGAGATAGCATAGGACTGTGGGAGGGGCTTGCTGCCTTCTCTGCTCTGGGTCGGAGCCAAGAGGGAAGCCAGGCATTTTACTCAAAACACATTTACTTCATATGGTTCCTGCAACGTAGGTGGAGAAACTGAGGCTAAGAAAGGTGAAATAACCTGCATGAGGTTCACCCCTAATCAGTCGAGCTGGGATTTACACTTGGAGCTCATGCCTCCAGAGCTCTGCTTCTGCAATTGGTGCTGCTCATGGAAGGGTTTGGGCAGAGCAGGGACAAGATTGGTTATGCCCTTTATGAAGAGTCCCCTGGCAGACACATGGGGGAGGGAGTACAAGGGAAGAAAGGCCAGTGAGGAGGCCCTACAAGGGCATTGGCAGGAGGGGCTGCTGAGGGCTTTAGGAGGTGGCCTGAGGCCCCAAGAGAAGGGTAGAGTGTTCCTAGCTTTGGGAGAGACACGGGTGGGGACCAGACAGATGGACAGTGTGGATTCAGTGGGTCTACCTGTGTAACTACTAGGTAGAGTCTGTTTAGCCTCTTTGTGTGTAATGTCCCAGGCACTGAGGGCTGATGGGACAGAGAGGCAGAGCCAGGCAATAGGCTGTTATCTGGGGTTTTGAGCTGATGCCACGAGGCTGCCTTTGCAGACCACGCTTGGGCAGTTTAGGACCCTGATCCCAAGATGAACCCAAACCTTTCCCCTGTCAGAGAAACAGGAAACATATCCACCCCCTTGTCCCGCAAGCTTCCCACCCAGGTTTTGAGGAGAGAAGCTGCAGCAGCCCAAACTTGACAGAAGCAACGGGCAAGGAGCACTTACATGGGGTTAACTGTGACAGGTTGGAATTATATATAGAATTAGAGAGCTGCTGTGGATTGGCAGTCAAGGATCCCCAAGTAGAGTATGGGGCAAGGGGACTCAGGACAACATCCTGGGACCTCATTTCCATCCAGGACTCCAGCGTCTGAGCCTGGCTGATGACCGCACATACTTAGGGGAAACAGTGGGACAGAGTGGCACATGACCAGCCTCAATCTATGGTTAGATTCTCCTTTCCTGAATCTTAAAGAAGGTGGTACAGCATGTTTGTACTGCACCTTACAGTTTACAAAGCACCTTCCCAAATATTGTCCCCTGTCATCCTCACGATCAACATGATTTCTTCTGGGTTTTTCTCCAGTTCACACCACTTCTGGCACACCGCTTGCTGCTTACCTAGCTCTTTAATCCCACCCTCACTATTGGTGTCTTTTTTTGGTGTATCAATCACACTCAGGTTTCTACTGTGTTTAATTTTAAAATAAAAAAGGATTCCTTAGGTTCCGAGATCTCCTAAAATGACTGCCTTCTCTTTTAGCAGAGAATTATCCCATGTCTGTCTCTGCACCACTTTCCCTCTGTAGTCTGGTTTTGCCTGTACCATTTTCCTGAAACCATCCTATCAAAGACACCAGTGATGTCCCCACCTGTCAAATCCAAGACACAATTATCCATCCCAGTTTTACCTTTCTTTCTTTCTTTTTTTATTGTAATTTATGTATAAAACATAAAATCTGCTATTTTAACCATTTAAGTGTACATTTCATGTTATGCTCTTTACCACCATCTATTACCAATTTTTTTCATCATTCCACATAGAAAACTCTGTACTCATTAAGCAATAACTCCCCATTTCTCCTTTTCCTCAGTCCCTAGTAACCTCTAAGCTACTTTTTGCCGCTGAATTCACTTATTCTATATATTTCATATAAGTGGAATCATATAGTATTTGCCCTTTTGTGTCTAGCTGATTTCACTTAGCATAATGTTTTCCAGGTTCATCCATGTTATTGCATTTATCAGAACTTCATTCCTTTTTATGGCTGAATAATATTTCACAGTGTGTGTATGACATATACACCACATTTTGTTTATTCTGTCAGTAGACACTAGGGTTGTGTCTATTTTTTTACTATACTGAATAATGCTGCTTTGAACATTGGTTATTCAAGTATCTGTTTGAGTCCCTGCTTTCAGTTCTTTTAGGTATATACCTAGGTGAGGAATTTGCTCCCTCAAAAAAGAGCCAAAAGAGGATGGCTCCCTTCTTTTGGACACCAGGAGGGGCTCCCACATTCTTTAATCTCCCCTGCCTATTTTGGCTTTCAGGACCCACCTCCTGTCTTTCCTGCTTCTTCCTTCCTCCAAAGCTTCTGGGTACTCTGCAGCCCAAGCTCAATGCCAGGTCTCACCCACACCTGCCCTGAATGCCGATGACCCTAGTATCTCCAACAAGTGCCAGAGAGGAATCTTTCTCTGGTCTTCCCAAGATCCTCCAAGCCTTTTCCCCTTGCTATGTTAAGCAGGTCACACCCACCTGCCCCAGCCCAGACTTCTTCCTCACCCTACCCCAGGAAGCCCATCTGCTCAGGTCTGGGCCATTCTTCCTCCCTAAACCCTCCCAGCCCTTTCCACTGGTTCCAAGCCTTAGACCACACAGCCTCCATCCTCCCAGGCCCCTTTCACCTAGGGAAAGAAAAGGGGGCCATGCTTCGGGTGGGTTGGTGGTTTCTGGGTTGAGGGGCTAACAGGCTGGAGCATTCTGGAGCAAGGGCAGGGCCAGAACTAGGATGAGGCAAGAGAGGCACCTTAGGTGCAAAATTTACAGTGGCAGTCACTGTCAGAGCCATGTACTTGCTAATCCTGCACTTAAATTGCATCTTAGGTGCTTCTCTTGTTTGACTCTAGTCCTGGTCCCTGTGTGTGGGGCAGATTGGCCAGTGGGAAGAAGGTGGCAAAGTGTTGGCCTCACCCGTGGAAAAAGACACTGAGAGAATGAAATTCTACAAAGGCCGTAGACTAGCTTGGTGGTGAACTCTCCTACAACCAGGGCTGTAAATCCTGGCATGGTAGCTAGAAGACTCCTAAAGTACAAGGGTGGGGGGTTGTCAGGCCCCCCTGGTTTGTGACCTATTAAAGGAAGGATGTAGCATTAGGAGTGGGCATCTGAATCGAAAACTGCGGAGCACACAAGGACCTTGGGGTGCAACATGGACCCCTTGTCCTGATAGGGACTGAGGTCTGCCTGCCTGCTCCCTGGTGGGAGTAGGGTTTAAAGACCTGAAGGCCACTGCGGCCCATCTTTTGCGCACTTATTGCAGCGTCTACACCGGGGCGGGCACTGCCACTTGCCCTTGGCGGGCACGATTTTGCGGATCTGGGGCAGGTGTTTCCCGGTACGGACTTGAGACAAAGGAACCAGGAAGCGGGGCCTCCCTGAGCACAGGTAACCCGAGGCCCTGCTCCCGTGGGCCGGCCCTGGGGGAAGGGGGAGCGTGCGCCCACAGAAGGGCTCAGAGGACTTCATGGAGAACTGAGCAGGGTCAAAGTCCACAGGGAACTGGGGAGGGGAGGGACGGGGGCTGTAACCCGAGAAGTCTTCCCGGTGGGAGTGAATTCTTAGCGGGGTTTGGCGAGTGCGGAATTCTCTGGGGCGCCTTGGGGTGCGGAGGCCCCGCCCCTCCCCCGCCCACCTGCGGGAAGGGCAGGTCCGGGGGAGGCACCGCCAGCGCCCATCGCTAGCGGCCCTGCGGCGGCCTCAGCCCGCCCCCAGGCCTCAGCGAAGGTACCGATCTTGGGGAGGAGGCCCTCTCGGCCCAAGCCCTCTGCGGCCGACTTGGGGAGACCTCCGGGAGGCCTCTCAAGCAACCTGCTGCCGCCGCGGCCCCCGCCCGCCCGCAGGGGGCGGCGCGTGCCCGAGCGGTGCCCACAGGACCAAGGCGCCCCAGCTGCGTACCGCAGCCGCAGCTCCCACCCACCGTCTCGCAAACCCGCCTTTACCTCGCGCGCCCGCCTCCTCGGAGCTTGGCACGCGGCAGCCCCCCACCCACCCCCAGGTAGGTTCTTCATTCCTCCCATTTCGCAGAGGAGAAAACTGCAGCCCGGATGACTCAGTCGTCCCATCCAAAGTCACGCAGCTGCTTCGAGCACAATCCCGACTGCGGGAGTGACGCACATGGCCCCTGCAGACCGGGCTTCGGAGGGTCCCAGGCTTGAGGACCCGTCGGCCTGCTGTCCCTCTGGCAAGGAGAGAAGCCTGCGCTGGCAGTGAGCCTTCACATCTGCCCTTCACTGCAAGACCCTAGGTTAGGGGACTGGGAAGGACCACTCCTCCTCCACCCCCTACACTTTTTGGCTAGAGATGGGTTTCTGCCCCTCCCCTAAATTGGGTGTTCTCTATTGGATTTAGGTACTGCTGCCCCCTTCCAAACCCATCTCCCAGCACATGCAGTTGGGACACAGGGGCCCAGATGGGGTAAAGAACCTCTAAGCTCTGGGGTTTGCAGTGAGGAACTGGGGGCATTGCTGATTCTGGGAGGTTCATGGAAGAGGTGGGGTTGAAGCAAGAGTGGAATGCATTCCAGGCACTGGGAAGAGCTGAGCAAAGTACATCGTGCCCAGGGGGTAGGCTTTATCAGGTGGGTGATGGTAGCCCAACCTCACCAAGCTGTCACTCTTACCCCAACCCACTTCTACACCCTGGGTGCCAGGAACTCTCATAGCCTTTGTAGGGAAGGGGCAGATTGCCAGTGGTACTGGGACTGACTAGGCTGAAGTGGGGGTGGGGTCTGACCTATCTCTTCCTTCCCACCTGTTCTCACAGTGCCCAACTGGCTTAGTCATGGCAAAGCTGGAGACACTGCCTGTGCGTGCTGACCCAGGACGGGATCCCCTCCTGACCTTTGCCCCACGGCCCCCTGAGCTCGGAGCTCCGGAGCCCCGCCTGGCCATGGGCAGTGTGGGCAGTGGGGTGCCCCATGCCCAGGAATTCGCCATGAAGAGCGTTGGCACCCGCATGGGGAGTGGGGGCAGCCAGGGCAGTTTCCCCGGCCCCCGTGGCAGTGGCGGTGGGGCCAACAGGGAGAGGCCCAGTCGCTACCCCTCAGAGGACAAGGCTCTGGCCAACTCCCTCTACCTCAATGGCGAGCTGCGCGGCAGCGACCACACAGATGTCTGCGGCAATGTGGTGGGCAGCAGCGGGGGTAGCAGCAGCAGTGGTGGCAGCGACAAGGCCCCACCTCAGTATCGTGAGCCCAGCCACCCCCCCAAGCTCCTGGCCACCTCTGGCAAACTAGACCAGGTCAGTCCCCAGGGTGTGAAACCCTCATGGCCTTTGCCTGGGGAGTGGGGGACAGCCCAAAGAGGAGGGAAAAGGGGGCCTTTTTGAAGGCTGGGTTGTAGTGGCGGGGAAGGAAAGTGGGTAGGGCAGCCATGGGGTGAGGCCCTGAGGCCCAAGTACAGCTGGTAGGTCCAGGACAGACAGAGACCTGGTTGAGGGTCCATGAGGGTGAGTCCCAGATGAAGGACCCCAGGATGGAGATCCAGTGGGGGTGGGAGGTAGGGCAGGACAGTCTTAGCCAGGGGTGGTGGGGATAGGGAGTGGTGGGGAGGAGGCTGGGGCTGAGGCTAAGGCCCCATCCCATACCCACTCCCCCTTGTTTGCTTTTATGCAGTGCTCAGAGCCGCTAGTTCGACCTTCAGCTTTCAAGCCTGTTGTACCCAAGAACTTCCACTCCATGCAGAACTTGTGTCCCCCACAGACCAATGGGACCCCTGAGGGACGCCAGGGCCCTGGCGGCCTCAAGGGAGGCCTGGACAAATCTAGGACCATGACCCCAGCGGGTGGGAGTGCGGGTGGCCTCTCAGACTCAGGCCGGAATTCACTGACCAGCTTGCCCACCTACAGCTCCAGCTATAGCCAGCACCTGGCACCCCTCAGTGCCTCTACCAGCCACATCAACCGCATCGGCACTGCTGGCTATGGCAGTGGCAGTGGCAGTGGTGGCGGCAGCGGTGGTGGGTCGGGCTACCAGGACCTGGCAGGCTCTGACAGTGGGCGGGCCTCTAGCAAGAGTGGGTCGTCCTCCATGGGGAGGCCAGGCCACCTGGGGTCTGGTGAGGGTGGAGGCGGAGGCCTGCCGTTTGCGGCCTGCTCCCCACCCTCGCCTAGCACGCTGATCCAGGAACTGGAGGAGCGACTGTGGGAGAAGGAGCAGGAGGTGGCAGCTCTGCGGCGCAGCCTGGAGCAGAGTGAGGCGGCCGTGGCCCAGGTACTGGAGGAGCGACAGAAGGCATGGGAGCGCGAGCTGGCCGAGCTGCGGCAGGGCTGCAGTGGGAAGCTGCAGCAGGTGGCCCGCCGTGCCCAGCGTGCCCAGCAGGGCCTACAGCTGCAGGTGCTGCGGCTGCAGCAGGACAAGAAGCAGCTGCAGGAGGAGGCAGCCCGGCTGATGCGGCAGCGGGAAGAGCTTGAGGACAAGGTGGCCGCCTGTCAGAAGGAGCAGGCCGACTTCCTGCCCCGGATGGAGGAAACTAAGTGGGAGGTGCGGGCTGGACGCTTGGGCCTTCTCCCTCAGTCTCTCCTTCCTTTTCTCCCTCTGGAGAAACCCAAAGCAGTAGCCTACCACCCACATAAGGGAGGTGAAAGGAGTGAGGGGGACAAAATCTATTAGTCGTGTCTGTGAGGACCAGAAACTACCCCTGGGTGGAGTGAAATGTTGCTACTTGATGAGTCATGTCTGCTCTGAATTCAGGGAAGGGAACCCCATGTGTTAATTCTGAAGAAGGCGCCACTGGGGCTAGACATGGGGGCTGGGATGGGGGTGAGCAGAGAGCCCTGCCTTTACCCTGGCCTCTCCTCACCTGTCCCCCTACCCAGGTGTGCCAGAAGGCTGGGGAGATTTCCCTCTTGAAGCAGCAGCTGAAGGACTCGCAGGCGGACGTGTCGCAGAAGTTGAGTGAGATTGTGGGGCTGCGCTCGCAGCTGCGGGAGGGCCGGGCCTCACTGCGGGAGAAGGAGGAGCAGCTGCTCAGCCTGCGGGACTCTTTCGGCAGCAAACAGGCCAGCTTGGAGCTGGGAGAGGGCGAGCTGCCTGCGGCGTGCCTCAAGCCGGTGCTGACCCCCGTGGATCCCGCCGAGCCCCAGGATGCGCTGGCTACCTGCGAGAGCGACGAGGCCAAGATGCGTCGTCAGGCCGGAGTGGCTGCGGCTGCCGCCTCCTCAGTGTCCTTGGACGGGGAGGTCGAGGCTGGGGGGGATAGCGGGACGCGGGCCCTGCGGCGGGAGGTGGGGCGACTGCAGGCAGAGCTGGCGGCTGAGCGGAGAGCCAGGGAGCGCCAGGGTGCCAGCTTCGCGGAGGAGCGCCGCGTGTGGCTGGAGGAGAAGGAGAAAGTCATCGAGTACCAGAAGCAGCTGCAGCTGAGTTACGTGGAGATGTACCAGCGCAATCAGCAGCTGGAGCGGCGGCTGCGGGAGCGGGGGGCTGTCGGGGGCGCCAGCACGCCCACCCTTCAACATGGCGAGGAGAAGAAAACCTGGACCCCCTCCCGCCTCGAGCGCATCGAGTCCACAGAAATCTGATCCCCACCCTGGGCACGTGGTCTTTTGACAAATGCACTGTCCAAAGACCTGAGTCCCCAGTGTCCCTCCTGTCCATCTCTTTTCCCAGTGTCTCCTGTATCCCCAAACCAAAGAGGTTCTCAAAGCAGCCGTGACCAGGTTACCCCCGCCCCACTCTGGGTTGGGTGCCCCCCCCAGTACCCCCCCCCCCAGCTCTACTACTGCCCCTTGGGGCAGCCCACCCAGATCAGGGGGAGGGCAGAGTCAGCGGGGATGAGGGACCCAGGCAGCAGGGAAGCCTATGCTCCCTTTCTTGGCACCCCGTTGTTAGAGACGGGGGCAGCAAGTCTGCAGCACCATGAGGTGCCCCAGCCCTTGTGTGAGCCTTTATGGCTACTGTTGGCTTCCCGGTGTCCAGTTGTGCTCTCTGTGCTCACCTCCTAGGCCATGTAGCCTGTGAGGGCCTGTGTGGGGTCTGCTGAGGCTGACAGGCCCCAGGGCTCCTGGCCTTTTGCCTTTCTGTAGTCTTCTCCCTCCCTATGCAGATTGGCAGGGCATTGGGAACAGATGGCCTGTCTGTGGTTGAGAAGGCCACCTGCCCAGCCCCTCCCCCCAAGGCTTCTTGGGCTCAGGCCTCAGAGCCTGGCCTGGTCCCTAGTGTGTCTATAAGTGTGTGTTGGGGGGCTGGGGCTCAAGGATCAGTGCCCAGGGAGGATTTCCCTCCATTCTTGGGAAGGGTCACCTGGAGGCTTCTCAGCTTCACCCTCACCCTTTGGCCAGGATCCCACAGGGCCACAGCCCTATCTACTTGATTTACCCCACACCCAGGGCCACTGTCCGGCTCTAACAACAGCTATTAAGTGCTACCTGCCTCTCAGATACTTCTCTCACCCAGTTTCTGAGGTCAGGTGGGTGTCTCTGACATCTTCCTGTGTCTTCCCCTACTTGATTCCTCCCTCCTCATGCTTAGAATTTTATCGTCCCAGGCTGTCTCTTCCCCAAAGTCTTACTTTTCCTTCCAGTAGAAAATTCTGCTTGACTTTTGGTGCACTGCCCACTTCCAAGCTCTGCCAGGCCCAAGTCTGAGCCTGAAATGGCCTTGTTTTGAGGGCTGGATGTGACTACCCTTGAAAACAAGGCTGGCCTGAGAGGAACACTGACCCCTTGGCTTCCAGGGCCCTGGGGCAGCCCGGTGTTTGCCCAGAATAGGACTGGCATGGCATGAGTGGGGGTTGGGACAGCCAATGTCACTCCTTTCCTCCTCTAGGGGCCCTCTCAGAGTTCAACTTCCCAAGGCAGGGAGGGAAAAGAAAATTTCTAATTCACCAGCAATAAAAATTGGAGGAGGCTTGGCCCTCAGTCCTTATATTTCTCTCTTTTTTCACTCTCTTCTTCCCACTCCCAAGACGGTTTGGGGGAGCAGGGTGGAGAGAGCTGGCAACTACTGTGAGCAAGTTCCCCAGCCCCTGACCAGCCTCCTCCCATGACTGGTGACTGTTTGACGAGCTGTGCGTCCCCCACAAAAACAGGAGCGCCCTTCTGTGTGGCCTCTACCCTCACTGCACAGCCCCTCCCCTCACCAGGTCCCTGAGCTGGGAGGGAAGCAATGCTGGCCACCACTGCCCATTCTAATCACCCCTGACTGCACCTGCCCCTGAACCTAGACCTGGGCCAGAGGGGAGGAGAAGTCAGCAGAAAAACATAAGAAAAAAATATGAATAGATTCAGCCTTTGGGACTTTCAAGTACAAAAGAAATTATATATAAATATATATAAAAATATATATCTACCATATGTGATGGAAAGATTTTTTGTTTTCCTTTCCCAAAGAAATAAAATGGAGAAAGTCTCTAGAGTGGCATTCTTTGGTCTGCATGTGTCTTTGCAAGTGTGAGAAGTGAGGCTTGGGTGAGGGGGGTGTGAAGGGTAAAGCTGGAATAAACAGATTTCCTAGAGCGGCTCACTGAGCTGGGCTAGGGAGGAACTAAGGCTCCTTGTTTCTGCCCGAGGGGGCCTTCTCTTCAGCTCAGACTGCAGCAAAACAGTTTCAAGCTGGTTCTATCTCAGAACCTGACACCCGCCTGCTGGCCAGCAGGCAGGTAACACAGGACAGCAAGATGTAGCCCGCAGCACCTTGAGTCACTTGACAGCATTTGGCTGATGTTTAAGGCAGAAAGGTGCAGAAACAAAGGATGAGGCTGGGTTTGTAATTAATGGTGAGACCCTGAAGGCAGAACTAACACAAGCATGCTGCAGAGGAAGAGCTGTCCTTTGGGGGTAAGTACTGTCCTTTCTGACGGATCCTTCTGCCATCCTCACAAAGCCTCTCCCACTCCCCCCAATTTACTTGTAGTATTCTGCTACAAGTAGCAAACCTGATGTATAGGACCTTAAAGACTGGTTTATTTTTCCTCACCTGGCAAGGAATCTGGAAGTCAGTATCGTAGGTGTTGGTTGATTGACTCTCACTCTCCCATCCTTAGCATGTTGTTCCCTCCTTGCCACAAGGTGGCTGCCACAGCTCCGTGAAGGGATTGGAGCAGCATCACTTTATTATGAAAGTAAAAACTCCCTTTAGATGTATGAGTTTCTTTTTTCTTTTTATTTCTTTTTCTGAAGGGCTGGAAATGTCCTAAAAATGTTCATAGTGATGAATTCACAATTATGTGATGATATTGTGTGCCACTGATTGCATACTGTGGATGGACTGTATGTATGTGAAGATATCTTAATAAAAATATATTTTTTAAAATTTTTTATTAATTAAAAAAATATTACAGAAAGAAATGCAAACATTCCCAAAATGTGATCATTCCATTCTGCATATATAATCAGTAATTCACAATATCATCACATAGCTGCAGATTCATAAAAATATTTTTTAAATGGGGGGAAAAATCTAAATCGTGGAATCAATCAAATTACCAATTAATAGGATATTGGTTTAATAAACTAATTTAAAACACTCAAAACAAAAAACTCCCCTTAAATCTTGGCCAGTCCTAAGTCATATGCTCTTCCTACTTTAAGGGAGACTGAGAAATTGAGTACCTGGCAAAGAGGAGTAGTATCGTCATAGACTGCCTGGGGCAATCATGGTTCATCCTGCGGCTGGGTTCTCTGCTTTCTATGGGTTCTGCAGATGGTAGTCCTGATGGAACAGCAACTGTTTGCCCTGGGCTGGCCTAAGTTAGAAAACCCTCCCTGAGCAAGAGTGTCAGTGGTCTGGGTTCATAGGCAGACTGTGCCGTCCATAGAGGTCAGGAATTGGGGTGCCAAGCTTGCTTCTTGCAGGGAAGTATCCTCCCTGACCCGACGACACCCCAAAGGGAACATTTTTCTCCCCTCCCAGACCGTAGGATGGGTGGACCAGTAGGAAAGGCACTAACACACATGGTATGAAGACTGTGGCAGGCAGCTCTCAGGTGCCCCAGGGATGGCAGGCTGGGGTCAGGCCCATGTGGAAGCTCTTGGTAGAGTCTCTTCCTTGCCTATTGTGGTGGTTTGAAGCTGTTATGTACCCCCCAAAAGAGCCATATTCTTTTAATCCATTCTTGTGGGTGCAGACCTATTATAGGGGAGACCTTTTGATTAGGTTATTTCAGTTGAGGAGTTGCCCCAAGGTGGGTCTTAATCCTTTTACTGAAGTCCTTTATAAGAGATGGAACCCAGAGAGTCAGAGAAGCCCAAAGAAGCTGAGAGACAAGGACAGACCCACAGAACTGAGAGAGGCTTCCTCAGAAGCTGAAAGCAACACAACCCAGGAGAGGGCCAGCAGACATCAGCCTTCCCATGTGGCAGAGATATACCAGATATCGGCAGCCTTTCTTCAGAGAAGGTATTGTCCTGTTGATGCCTTATTTTGGACATTTTCATGGCCTTAGAACTATACATTTGTAAGCTAATAAATCCCCATTGTAAAAGCCAACCCATTTCTGGCATATCGCATTCCAGCAGTGAAATAGAAACACCTCTCTTCTACTAAGAGCTCAAGTATGAACTCCACTATCTGGGGTCCAAATCCTGGAGAAACAGCTCAGACCTGGATGGCCCTACTCAGAGAGTTATTGGATTTCCTCGGTTATCCACCATAGTTCTGCCCTCCTCGAGCTCCAGCCCCTCAAATCCATGTCTCCTAACCAACTCACGTATCCATCACTAACTCCTCCTCTGGGAGCACTTTATACACACATCTTTATTATAAATGCATTATAACCTTCAGCTTATAGACAAGAAATCAGCCTTGGATAATTGATGTGACTTCTCCCAATGTAATCCAAACTCGACCTGTAGGCCTAGGATTGGAACCTAAACCTTAGCTTCCACAGCGGTCCAGCCACGGCAGCATTTCTCGACAGGTTCTAGATATGCTCCTCTCCATTTCTAGAGTCCGTGCTCCCGCCCTGCTCAGCAACGTCCTCTGACAGAAAGCGTCCTTGGAGAACGCTGACAGCGTTTTTTGAGCCTCAGCTGCACCCGTAGCTCGCGCAGCAAGCGGAAACAGCGGGCAATTAGCCGGAAGAGGGATTGTGATACCCGATTGTTTCTGGAGGGTTCGCTGTGTAGTGGCAGTCCGCGGGATCTGGGGTCCTGGGACGCGGCGCCCTCGCTCGTCAGGCTCAGGTGAGTGGCAGCGGCCGGGGAGGAGGTCGCGATTGCAGCTTCCTGCTTTCGCCGACAGCTTAGGACTCGGCCCACGTTTGCCTCTGTCCCGGCTACCCCAAGGCCGGCACCCGCTGAGGCCAGGCTTGGCGCTGCCGCCTCCTGTCGCAGGCCTGGCTCTCGGAGGAACCTTGGAGACCCTCGCCATTCTGGAGTTCTGTGACCTTTTGACGAACGTCTTATCGGGCCCTTGATTTTCCCTCTGTGTACTTGACTCACAGAGCTGTTGTGAAAATGTAGTGCAGAATCACGGCGCTGTTGTGAAAATGTAGTGCGGTATTCTGCCGCACCTCATACCACGCTTTTAACAGGCATACTAATCAGGGGTCTGGAGAGTGTGACTCTGTAGGTCTGGGATGGGGTTCAAGATTCAGCATTAGTAACCAGCTCCCAGGTGAGGCTGATGCCGCTGGTCCGCAGACCATATTTTGAGCAGCAAGGCCTTACTATATTTTTAGTACCTGGGACTGTCAATCTGGTATCCACACTTCCCCCGTTTTTAGCAGACCATTTCTGGTTGTACAAGCCTAACTAAAGGTGGTGTTAATATTCTCTTTTTTTCTCTCCAGAGATAAGAAAAATAGTTACCTTCCTCTTTATGCACAAATCGTGACACAGCTCCTCTGTCCTTATTCAGGGAGCTTTGGGCCTGGCTTATACCAGCTACGTTCATCAGCTTCCATTCCGCGGAGCTGAGAGCCAGGTGCTTTAGCCCTTAATTTTGTGTTTTGTGCTCCGTTCATTTGTTGTTGCTGAAGTCTAAATTCATGTTTACTGCACTTTGGGCATATCTCCAGGACTGAATTTTAGAAGTCCCTTCCATTAGACTAGAATCATGGCACTTAGTTGTGGGTAGTAGGAACAGCTGCCTTTCCAGAAATGAGATTTGTATTTCACTACCCTGTATGGCTGTGAGCAAGTCTTTGGATGAATTTGCTACTGCCTAGTAGACCAAAATAAAATCTGAAGATACAGTGCCACATAATACACCTGAAAAAGTGAGGCCTTTGACATTATTCAGGTGTAATTTAGTTGTCAGTATGGTTCCCTTCCCCGTTGATTCATTTATTTTCTGGTCCCTAACAAGATCTTACTCATTTTGCGAATTCTGAAGTTCTTCCTTTGCTTGACTAAAGTACTTATAGTGCATTCTTGGAAATCTAGGAAAGCAGGTAAAACCAACTGTTTGATTGCGCTAACTGTGATATGTACTAGAGCTGTACTTGAGCCGTTTATGTGGGAGTTTTCTCTAATTACTTTATGGGTACAGATACTTTTCTTTACCTGTCTGGATTTTGTCCATCCTCTGGTAGACACATTCAGATGGTCTGAGAGGAAATGACTATTTCTGAAGATAGTCTTAAAGACACCATTTAAGTAGTGGCTGTGACAGACCCATCTCTGGGACTTTGTCAAACTATGTCTACCTGTTCTCTTCTTACCTTTCTGATAGGGTAATATCAGAGTCCCTGTCAAAGTCCTAAAGGGAGCCAGAAAGGCTATGTAAGCTGAAAAAGTTTCACAGATGATTATGATATGCTGTTTTCTCTCCCATAGGCATGAAAATGAGAATAAAGTGGAGGGGAATGGATGGCTAGACTTCATTTGGTTTGGTTTAGCTTTGTGGGTAATACATATTTTTGTTTTTTTTTCTTATTAGAGAAGTTGTGGGTTTATAGAAAAATCATGTATAAAATACAGGGTTCGCATATACCACCCTATTATGAATACCTTGCATTAGTGTGGTATATTTATTATAATTGATGAAAGCATGTTTTTATAATAGTACTGTTAACTATAGTCTATAGTTTACTTTAGGGTTCATTGTTTGCATTGTACAGTTCCATAGAGTAAAAAAAAATTTTATTCTAGTAACGTATATACAACCACAAAGTCCACTTTTAACCCCTTCAAATAAATAATTCAGTGCTGTTAATTTCATTCGCAGTATTGTACTGGTGATGGCGCATGACATTGTGGTACGTATCTTGACCTAAGCACCTTTGTGCTAGTGCTTTACAGTCATAGAACTAGTAGACTCCTCTTTCATAGGTTCTCCTCCTCTGTGGAAGTGAAAGCCCAGAAGAGTCCTGTTAGCATTTTCATCAATAGGTAGGTCCTTGTCAGTCGTAAGCCCTCACCCGCGACTTTAGAGCTTTAAGCTCTGTAAACTTTTCAGCAGGAGATAATAGCACCTAGATAAAGGTTTTGTTTTTTTTTTTTTTTAATAAATTCTAAAGGTTACTCACCAGATCTTTGCTGGGACAAGTATCCATTTATTTGTAGCAGGTTTATCCGGACCCAGGAGTGTTAAACCTTTTTATCAAAAGGATTAGAAATCAGCATTGAGGGATAAGATCAGGTACCTGGTAAATTGAATATCCTGAGGGTATCATATAGTTAATCTACAGTTTAGTGTGACTGCTTTCTTCTAATTTCTGTACTGTAGTTTAAAACAAAGCTATTTAACCTTACTTAGACCTATGACTGGAAGGTGGAAAACTAGATTCCTCGCTTCTATGAATTCACAACATTCAGGGTGCTTTGGGCAATGCCTTTCACAATAGCCAGAGTCTGGGGGTTTCAAGCTTAACTTTGGTTCTTTAGGACCGCTGAAGAAGAGATGGGGAGGAGCAAATGCTGGGACATATAAACTAGGAAAGGGACTTTGTGAAATGATGTCAGATGTTTCTGAACTTTTAGACTAGGAGTCAGAAGTTGTTGATTGGGCTACTTGTAGTGTTGTTTCTAGCTTTCTTATGGAATCTCTGAAAGTTGGAAACTACTCTCCCTAACATATGTTTTCTCTACCTGAGCAGCACATCCTAACCTCCTCCCCTCTGCGGTGCCTTTTCTCCCTATGGTTCTACTTTTCTGATTCTGTATCTTCCTTATTTTTCTTTTATTTTCTTCCCCATAGCACTCAAGTCCCAACTTCTGAAGTGGTCATATTTTTGACCTGTAGGTATACACATAGTGTCCATATATTTACTCTAAAAGTTGCATGGTGAAAAAGTAAGTAGCCACTGTTTGCCATTTGCAGTTTGACTCTGCATGTTTCTAGAATTCCTTATTTTGTCATCATTTCTGTGACTAGGCATCCATAAAGAAGTTGTATAGACAGTAGAGTGCTTGCACTGGAAGTAACTTTTTTTCATCATTTTCCATGAATGTTAAGATTACTTTTTCTATTCATTGATTTTCTTCTTGAAGAATACCTTAATTTCCTTTTAGCACATATATTCTGTAAATTTAATTTTTTTCAAAATACACATACATGTATTTTGGTTTTAAAATACATGTATATATTTATGGTTTTAAAAGTCAAATCGTTTTAAGAATGTATAACACTAAATATCAGTTCTCTCCCTGCTCGACCTGTGTTTTTATTCTCCAGAGGCATTTTCAACTACTTATTTGTTTATTTGGTAATTATCAGTATATTTCTAATTTCTTGATTTTTCCAGTTTTATATTTAATCTTTTGTCTTCCTGTTTTTCCCCTCCCTCCATCCTCCCAGTATTTGATCATAATTTTTGGCTAGGTTAATATTCAAAGTTTATATTACTAAATTATGTAAATATTATTCAGAGCTGATCAGGGAGTGTAACATTTTCTGTTTCATATAACATTTTTGTTTTCCATGGAGTTAATCATTTTTGTGGCTGCTGTTGCTTGGTTTTTTGTCTCCGTATCACTAGTTTGTCCCCAGATTATCTATTAAAAGTGTAAATCTCTTCTGTCTTGGATTGGTTGCTTTCTACATCTGCTCACAATGCTTCTTGGGATCTTCCTTCATTATCCTGGGATTTTCCTTAGCCTCTCTCCTGTGTTGGAGCCCTTAATTTCTGGATTCCATATTATCCCCCAGCCATCTTTCCGACTTTGACTTGTGGTATCTATCTTCATGCTGATACTGGGTCACTATGCCGACATGTTACTTAGGGTAGTTTTAAAAGTTTTTTCTTTGTTCATTTTGTAAGCAGTATAAACTAGATATAGTCAGATCTAGAATCCCAGACTTTAGAGGTAGGAAGGGCATTCAAGCGCACCGGATTCTAATCTTTCAGCTCCCTGGCACCTGGGGGGTGGGGGGGGACATTGTTCAGAGGCCCCCTCCAGGCTAAAACCTTTTTGTCTAATTACTCTCATTCTTGTCTCAAAGAACACCAATAATGTAGGTTTTGGAGTCACAATTTTGAATGTCAAGCCCCAGGCCATCTCTTGGTTATGTAACCTAAGGCAGGTTTCTTAATTTTGTAAAGTCTATTTTTCCTCATCAGTAATATGAGGGTACTGAATTGACCTTATAGGATGGTTGTAGGGGTTGAAACTTACACAGATAAAACAACTCATACAAGGCCTAGTGCAGAGGAGACCCTAAGACAATTATAGCCCCTATTTTTTCCATCTTGGAACAGCCTGTATTTTTATAAATCAAAATGAACCATTTAGAACATCAATTCAGAACACGAGCTCTACATAAGTCAAACATTGAGATTCCAGGAAATGATTATTTCATTCATTTTATGTACAATAATTTCATTAAGCAATGTTAGGTAATATTAATTGTCATAATTATTATTATTTAATATGCTTTAAAATTAAATTAATCCTTGTCTTCTACTGTATTAACAGTTTTAGCCCAAATAAAAAGGGGAAGAGGTTAATTTATCAACGACAGAACAAAAAGTCTCCCTGCAAAGAAGCTATTTAATTCCTTTCCCTTTTCCGTAGGTGTATTTTAGGTGATGGCACTAGATTGTGTTCAGTGTTTCACTGAATATTTGTAAATTTCCATGTTTCAATTCTGGCCACATATTTATCCTGTAAACTGTCCTCTTCCTATTAGATGGAAATTTGAGTTGTTTTCAGTTTTTTGTTTAGAATAACAGTTACTTTGTAAAAAGTCATTGTTTTTTCTTTTGAGTTACTTCTTAGGTTCTCCTTCCCAAGGTGAGATGTATTACAGATTTGAACAACTTGTAGCTTCTGTTGCAAATTGTGTTAGACTAAATTTTGATTCTGGATTCTAAAACAGGTCTTCTTAAAAGCGCTGTTCTGTAAACTGGAGAACAGGCTCCTATCTCTGGTTCCCACCATGTGTGTGCTGAAATATTAATCCCTAGTGATTACTTTGAGGCATATTACTTAAATTTTCACCTAAATATTAAAGAAAAATAAAATTATTTCAGTACTATTTTCCTAATGTTTTTCTAACTTTTGAAAAGTTGGCTTTCTTCATTCAATAGTAATAAACTAATGATCATATATATATATATGCACATATATATTTTTTATTTTTTATTTTATTGACAAATCTTCACATACATCCAGTCTGTACATAGTGTATAATTAGTGGCTTACAATATCATCATGTAGTTGTGTATTCATAACCATGATCATTTTTAGAGTTTTTACATCACTCCAGAAAAAAACGAAAAGAAAAGCTCATACATCCCATACCCCTTACGCCTCCCTCTCATTGACCACTAGTATTTCAATCTACCCAATTTATTTTACCCCTTATCCCCCATATTATTTAATTAATTAATTAATTAATTAATTTATTGGCTTTTAATGAGGGGAATTTAATGAGTTGCTAGTTTACAGTTCTAAGGCCGAGAAAATGTCCCAATTAAAACAAGTCTATAGAAATGTCCAATCAAAGGCATCCAGGGAAAAGATACCTTGGTTCAAGAAGGCCGATGAAGTTCAGGGTTCCTCTCGCATCTGGAAAGGCACATGGTGAACACAGTCATGGTTTCTCTCTTAGCTGGAAGGGCACATGGCGAACATGGCGTCATTTGCTAGCTTTCTCTCCTGGCTTCCTATTTCATGAAGCTCCCTGGGAGGTGTCTTCCTTCTTCATCTCCAAAGGTCGCTGGCTGGTGGGCTCTCTGCTTTGTAGTGTTGCTCTCTCTGAATCTGAATCTCCAAAATGTTTCCTGTTTTATATATTTATATTTTTAATCCATATTTTTTTACTCATCTGTCCATACGCTGGATAAAAGGGACATCAGACACTAGATTTTCACAGTCACGTAAATCTTTTTACAGTCATCTTCGACAATCAAGGTTACTGGGAACACAGCTTAACAGTTTCAGGTACTTCCCTCCAGCCACTCCAAAAAACTAAAAACTAAAAAGGAATAACTATATAATGCATTAAAATAATCTGGAATAAGCCACTGGCCTGTCCTTCAGTCCCCTGGCACTAATACTTATGCTCTGGGCTCTAGAAGGAAGGAGCTGACAGAGTTGGGCAGGCCTTCTAGAAAATCATTCTGGCACCCTGTAACCCTCATGAGATTTTCTTCAGCAACAGCCCAGCTGGTCCATTGGTTGGCAACTCAGGTCTCTCTGGGCCTTGTTTGTCAGGTTTGGCACTTCTTAAGTGGAAGGAAAGAGAATACACTTCTAAGGAAACCAAGCATACAACAGAGTCTGTTTCATAGCCTCTCATGGTTTCTACCATGGGAGAAAAATACGAGTTGTGATGCTCAGACGCAGGATAAGAAAGTAATTAACTCTTGACACACTGGAAACATTGCTAATCCACTTTCTCTAGAGGAAGGCCATGGTGCTTTCCTGACTTGTCAGCAGGGCAGTTGCAGGAACTGGCATTCCTTGAACCCTGAGCCCAACTTTGAGATGCTCTTTGTTTCCCATCCAAGAGTTGGCAGTGAGCAGGGCTTCAGCTTTTGCCCTCCACCTCCCCCCAAAACTGGATGTTTTTGAGCATACTTCCCAGTTTGGAGTATATTTTCTGTTGCATGGCTATTCTGTGGCAGCGATTCCAACTCTGTTATAGGCCTCTGTTATGGGCCTCTACTAAATGCTGTGGGATCTCACAACTTTAGAATGACAGAATTCTGTAATTGAAACTTTTGTCCTCTAAGAACAGGGAGGGTCAATTGTGGGTATAATTAATTGAAGTTTGACCAAAGTTAGAGCTCCTTCCCTGTAAGACCTGCCCAGTGGTACTCTGGTTTGGGGTTTCGCTGTGCCTTTGTGCAGGGCATGTGGACTTTATACCTGATAAATGCTGACATAGATGTGGTTTAGGCATTCACTAACATTGAACTTACTTGAGCGGACAGCAGTACAGTTTTAATCCGTTTCTTAGAATATGTGAATTTTGGTGTTGTGATAGGTGGACGCTACTCATTGTTCATCTACCCTTTTTTCAGTATTTGGCACCAATTCTGGCCCAGTCATTTGTGGTCCGTGGCTCTTGTGATATGCTGAAGATTTCCAGGCAGTTTCTGTGGAACACTTCCCTGACCAGCTTTAATCAAGCACCATTTAAACAAGAAATGGCCTGGCCAGACCTGTGAGGACTATATTCTGACTGCCAAAAAGATCAGTACTGACACCAGAATGGCAGCCACTCTCAAGTTTTTAAAACCTCAAGGGTTTTGTATTCCTTTTGCCTACACCACAACCCAAAGGGTGGCATATTGGAATGTGGGAAGCAGTACATGGCATGGCAGACAGGATCCTTCAGAATGCAGTAGCCCCTGCCATCCTGTCAAACAAGTTGAGAACATTTGTAGTACCTCCTTTTCTCGGAGGATCCTGACAACTACCAGTGCCCTCTTGGGTTTGGAATTCAGCAAGGCTTCTAACTTTAAGACCTGCCCATTACATTTGAGCTCACCAAGGACCTTGAAAGTTGATGAAGAGGATGTGGAAGCCTTTGATTCCCTTGAAGATCCCCGAGTTTTCCTGCAGCTAAGACCGGAGTATCAGCTTCACAGCTATAATAGATTTGAGAATTGTCATGCCCTGACTGTTTCAGAAGGTGAACTAATTTTGGACAATGTCACAGTTTTTAAAAAAAATCTCCAGCCCCAGATCATTGTTGATTATTTCTGTAAGCTGAGCTCTTTGCCTGCAGAGCAGCGTCCTGTTTTGCTGTCCAGTACCAGCTTTGTTTTGCTCTGTCAACTGAGTGTGAAAAACATACAGTTCTTTAATGCTGCAGATCTGATCAGTATTTTGAAAGCCTTTGTCACCTTAGGAATCCCTCACTCCCACCCAATGCTAGATGTGTATGAAACCAAATTTTGCCATCAGGTGTGGGAGATGAGCCTGGATCAGCTTCTCTTGGTGGCTGACCTCTGGCGGTACATGGGTCGCAGAGTACCTCGCTTTTTAAAAATATTTTTTAATTATCTTAATTTGCACTGGAAGGATCTCTCCTTACCCCAGCTGATTCATTTAATTTACATTATAGGTGAAAATCGGCAGGTACCCCAGGACCTAATGCAAAAACTGGAGTCACTGATCCTCAAGTATATAGATTTGATAAATTTAGAGGAAGTTGGTACAATCTGTTTGGGATTCTTTAAATCAAGTAGTAGTCTCTCTGAATTTGTCATGCGGAAAATTGGAGACTTGGCTTGTGAAGACATGCAACATCTGAGTAATCAGGCCTTAGTGAATATTCTTAAAATGTTCCGCTTCACTCACGTTGATCACAAACAATTCATGAGGCAGTTTGGACAGATTGCTCCTCAACGAATTCCTTCCCTGGGAGTTCAGGGTGTCATGCACCTAACTCTTGCTTGCTCAGCCTTACGCTTCTTGGATGAAGGGTTAATGAATGCTGTGGCTGTTACTTTGCCTCCTCGAGTAACACACTGTCGAAGTAAAGATATTGCCAAAATCTTGTGGTCATTTGGAACCCTAAATTATAAGCCACCCAATGCAGAAGACTTTTATTCCAGCCTGATGAATGAGATTCACAGAAAGATGCCCGAGTTTAAGAAATACCCAGAACATCTGCTCACCTGCCTGCTGGGCCTGGCATTTTCTGAGTACTTTCCAGTAGACCTCATTGATTTTGCTCTGAGTCCAGGATTTGTCAGGTTAGCTCGTGAGAGTAGAAAATTTGAACTCATTAAGGAGCTGTGTACTCTTGATGGTACAGTTGGCATTGAGTGTCAGGATTACAGAGGCAGTCGTCTTAGTTCTTGTCTTCAGCAAGAGGGGTCTGAAATGCTATGGAATTTAGCACGGAAGGATATGACCTCAAAGCCTGAATTCCAGGAAGCTCTCTTTTTACTTGAGTCCATGTTGGGTGGGCCCCAGTACATCAAGCACCATATGATTTTGCCTCATACCCGATCTTCTGACTTAGAGGTACAACTTGATGTGGATATGAAGCCTTTACCATTTAACAGAGAAGCCAAACCAACTGAAGATATAGCCAAATTAAGACATAAGCATATGGGACTCAGCCTTACAGATGATTTGATGAATCAACTGTTAAAAGGGAAATCAAGAGGGCATTTCCAGGAGGAAATTGAATCAGAAATTTGGCAGCACCCCGAGGAGTTAGAGAAGAATGCAGCCATACACTTGGGAGGCTCCCTTTGCAATGTGGGAGATAGTTTGGGGTCCATGGAAATGGCTGGCTTGGGTCCCCTAGCTTGTCTCCAGGCCCCACGAGTGAAGCTGGCTATTCAGTTGACAAACAAGAACCAGTATTGCTATGGTACCAGACGTCTGCTTGGGCTACACAATATGAAGAGGCGGCAGCTGGTTCAGCTTGGGTACCATGTGATAGAATTATCCCACTGGGAATGGCTCCCACTACTGAAACAAACTCGCTGGGAAAAGCTAGCATTCCTCCATGAGAAAGTGTTTACCTCTGTACTATGAAGGGTGAAATATAAGAGAAATATAAGTATTTCTACTTATAAATACTTTAGGTGTACTCTGTACCAGGTGGTGTGAAACAGTGATAAAAGCCAGAATGTAAGTTTGATAATAAAATCGTCTTTTGTGGGAACTTAGCTGTGCTCTCATCTGTGGCAGACTGAACCTAATATAAGTAACCATGAATTTATTGTAATGTGGTCCAGTTGTACAAGATGCTGCTAATTTGTGCATATTACTCCTAGGCAAATAAACATCTTAAAATATTTGGTCAAATAAGTCCTGTTACATTTTTCTTTCTCTTTTGCCTGCCTTATCTCAAGGTTATTTTGAATTTTACAATAAAAATAAAGCCAATTATTTAAACATTTTTATTGTGAATTATATACAAAAATAATAATAATTTTCTAAGTACACTCCAATAAGCAGCTACAGAACAGATTTCATAATTTAGTATGGTTTGCCATTCCACAGTTTCATGTTTTTCCCTCTAGCTGCTCCAAAACACTGGAAGCTAAAAGAAATACCAATATTGTGGTTCAGCTATCATACTCATTTGTTAAATCCTCTCTTCTCTGTTATAGCTCCTCCTCCTTTGATCTTTCTCTCACTGTGTAAGGATCTTTGGGCTATCCCCTTTCTAATTTTTTCATGTTGAAAAGGGGTGTCGATAATATAGGATAGGGGGATATTCTTGGAGAGGCTGGCCCCTCTGGATTTCAGGACTAATCTAGAATAGAAACCTTCTGGAGGTAATGGGTTTCAGGAAAGTAAACTTAGTGCATGAAACTTTTATAGTCTCAGAGCCATAGGTGTTCTTTACAGTTAATAGGTACGAGGTTTGTTGGAGTTTGGCACACTGCAAATAGCAATATCTAGCTGAAGCTCGCATAGAAGTAGCCTCCAGAATAGCCTCTCAACTCTTTGAAATCTCTTAGCTAATGATACCTTGTTTTGTTACCTTTTCCTCCTTTTGGTAGAGAAGGCATTATCAATCCCACAGTGCCAGGACCAGGCTCATTCCTGGGAGTCATGTCCCATGTAGTCAGGGAGAATTTTACCCCTGAATATCATGTCCCCTGTAGCAGGAAGACTAATGATTTTCCTTGCAGAGTTGGGCTTAGAGAGAGAGGCCACATCTGAGCAACAGACGAGGTTTCCTGGAGGCAACTCTTAAGCGTAATTATAGAAAGTTTTAGCTTCTCCACTGTAGAAATACGTTTTATAAGGACAGGCCTCAAAATCAAGAACTTGACTTATTTTGGGGGGAGTCCTTGATGTTTCAGAGAGCACCAGGGGATTTCCCAAATGGGAAAATTTAATAGTTGTATATTTTTTCTCCAATCCCTCAGGGAACTCTACTTTTTTTGTTTCTCTAGTCCCTCAAGGGACCCTGCCAATACCTTTTTTTTTCCCTCCAGTCCCTCAAGGGACTCTACCAATACTTTTTTTCTTTAACATTTTTTGTTATAAAATAGAACATATATACGAAGCAAAGAAAAAAAAGCAATAATTTTGGAAGCACACTTGAACAAGTAGCTACAGAACAGATCCCAAAGTTTGTCATGGACTGCTATTCCACCATTTCAGATTTTTCATTCCCGCTGCTCCCGAACGCTGGAAGCTAGAAAGAATATTAATATAGTGATTCAACAGTCATATTTATCTGTCAAATCTTATTCTCTCTGTTATACCTCCTCCTCCTCATTTGATACTTCTCCCAGTTTATAGAGATCCTTGGGTAATACCTGTTCTGACTTTTTCATGTTGAGAATGGATGTCGACACTAAAGGATAGGGGAATATAATTAATTGGTAATCTTGAAGAGGCTGCTTCCTCTGGGCCTCAGGACCCATCTCACCTAGGAGTCCTCTAGGAATTATAGGTTCCAGGAAAGCAAACTTAGTGCATGAAACCCCTATAGAATCTCAGTTCAAGTCGTAGGTGATCCTAAGAGTCAACAGCAGTGATGTTGTTTGGGGGTTTCCAAACAATGACAATCAGCACTGTCTAACTGAAGCTTGTATAAGAACAGCCTCCAGAATACCTTCATGACTCCATTTTATCTCTCTTGGCCGCCTCTTTTCCGCACCTTGGTCCAGAAGGCTGTGCCGATCCAACAGTGCCAGGACCAGTCTCATCCCCGGGAGCTGTGCCCTACACTGCCAGCAAGACCCTTACACCTGAGTGTCATGACTCACAATGGGGGAGGGCAATGACTTTCCTTACAGAGTCTGGCCTAGAGAGAGAGAGAGAGGCCACATCTAAGCAACAAAGGTTTCCTGGAAGCAACTCTTAGGCCTCACCATGGGTAATCTTAGCTTCTCCCCAACTAAAGCAAGCTTTGTAAGGGCAAGCCTGAAAATTAAGGGCGTGGCCCATTTTCCTGGGAGCCCCCAATGATCAAGAGGATACCCGTGTCTTCCTAGATGGGAAAGTTCAATAGTTCCATACATATATATATACACACACATATATGTATGTTTATATTTTCCCTTCAGACTCTCAGGGGACTCCACTAATACCTCCTAATTATCACCCCACAACTGTCTTGAGACGTATCCCAGCACAACACCAAGCTATGCCGAACTACAAGGCCTTGTTCCTGTTCTGGACCTCAGGAGTCTGGGTTGTTCAAATGAGGTTGATTTAGATCAGGAAATCTAGGTTCTAGACATAATAAACCTCTCTGCTTTTGGTCCCATATGGTAGGTGAAGGTCTAGAGTACATACAATATCATCTTCTACCTAGTGTTCTGGTTTACTTTAGACCCAGCCAAAGTGGCTTTGTTTTTAACTCTAATTGAGGCCTGATCTCCCCTTCAGTTACTTTAACTGTTATTATACATAGCGATGCTAACCTTCAGGGCTGTAGCACTCCACCTCTGGATCCCAAGTGTCACAGAGTTACTCAAAGTCCTAGGGAAATAACAGCTGATACACATAGCTCAGCATCCAGAAATACATTTACAATTTCAGACTATGTGTGGCTGCTATAAGGGCTTACACTCTAGACTCCAGTTTTCTTATAAGTATTTTCTGAAAGAAACCTTAGCATGTTTGTTCTTTTATTTCTGGCTATTTTACACAACTTATTGTCCCCAAAGTTTATGCAGTTCATCGCATGCTGCTTGACATCATTCCTTTTTGTAGCTGCATCATATTCCATCATATAAATGTATCATGATTCGCCATTCTGCTTCTCAGTTATTGTACCCTTTGGCTCCCTCCATCTTTTGAGAGTCCTGGATAATATCCAGAATAAACAAACTGTGTCTTAACAGTTTCCTCACTTAGTTGCACAATCAGCAGTACTCTAAATTTTAGACAGTTTTCATTGATCCATAATGGCAACTGACAAACAGCATCACCAACTATCAAATCAAAACTACCCCTTATCACTTGCCCCTGCCCCCCAATTAGTTGCCCCTGGTAGTGATGTAGTACTGTTGATATCTTCCTGTTAATATTCGCCATAGCATGCCTTTTTTAGTTTTCCCCCTATACCCCTCTACTGTTGACTCTTTGTCCACTATCAAACCATTGAAATAGTTCATGTGAGAATTTATTTATAATTTTAAATTTATTCAGTGGTATAGTTGGCACTATACATCCCCTTTCAATCATATTCACCTTCAATATCTCAGTGTTACTTATAACCCCACTAATTAGTTACCATCATTTCTACCTGTCCCCTTGCATTTAGGTAGAAATTCTACAGTGTAACCGCTGAGATTACCAGAGCCATAATGTAGGAATCATACAGTATTTATCCTTTTGTGTCTGAGTTATTTCACTCAGCATGTGTCCTCAAGGTTCATTCACATTGTCATGTTTTAGGACCTCATTTTGTCTTATTGCTGCATAATATAATGTTGTATGTATATACCACATTTTGTTTATCCATTTGTCTGTTGATTGGTACTTGTATTGTTTTCATCTTTTGGCAGTTGTAAATAGTGCCACTATGAACATTGGTGTGCAAATGTCTGTGTCGCTGCTTTCAGCTGTTCTGGATATATACTGAGTATTGGTATTGTTGAGTCATAGGGCAACTCAATATTTAGTTTTCTGAGGAATCGCCAAACTCCTCCATAGTGGATACACAACTACACATTCCCACCAACAGTGAATAAGTGTTTCAATTTCTCCACATCCTTTCTTAACATTTGTAGTTTTCTTTTTGTTTAATGGCAGTCACTCTTATACTTGTGAGGTGATATCTCATTGTCTTGATTTGCATTTCTCTTATAGCTAAATGAAACCGAGCATCTCTTCATGTGCTTTTTAACCATCTGTATTTGTTCTTCAGAAAAGTGTCTATTCATATCCTCTGCTCATTTTATAATTGGGTTGTTTGTTCTTTTGTTGTTAAGCTGTATAATTTCTTTATGTACACAAGATATCAAGTCTTCATCTGATATGTTTCCAAATATTTCCTCCCATTGAATTGGCTGCCTCTTCACCTTCTTAACAAAGTCCTTTGAGGCTCAGAAGCTCTTATCTTAGGGAGTTCCCACTTTTCTATTTTTTCTTTTGCTGTTTGTGCTTTAGGTATATAATTTAAGAAGCTGCTTCCTCTTACTAGATCTTGAAGCTGTTTCCTGGCATTTCCTTCTAGAAATTTTATGGTACTGGCTCTTAGATTTAGGTCTTTAATCCATTTTGAGTTAATTTTTGTATAGAATGTAAGATAGAGATGCTTTTTCATTTTTTTGGCTATTGAGATCCAATTATCATTTATTGAAAAAACTATTTTGTCCCAGTTCACTGGATGTGAGGACTTTATCGAAGATCAATTGACCATAGATTTGGTGGTCTATCTCTGCACTCTCAGTTCAATTCCATTGGCTGATACTTCTGTCTTTGTGCCAGTACCATGTTGTTTAAACCACTGTGGCTTTTTGTAAGCTTTGAAGTCAGGAAGTGATAGTCCTGTCACTTCACTCTTCTCTTTTAGGATATCTTTAGCTATCCAGGGTCTCTTTCCCTTTCAAATGAATTTGATAACTAGTTTTACCAAGTCTTCAAAGTAGGTTATTGGGATTTTGACCAGAATTGCATTTAATCTGTAGATCAGTTTGGGTAGAATTGACATCTTAAGACATTCCACCTTCCCACCATGAACATGGAATGTCTTTCCATCTATTTAGGTAATTTTTTATTTCTTTTAGCAATGTTTCATAATTTTCTGTGTACAAGTCCTTGACATTCTGGTTAGGCTTATTCCTAGATTCCTGATTCTTTTGGTCACTATTTTGAATGGAATTTTTTCCTTAATTGTCTCCTCAGATAGGTCATTGCTTGTGTATAGAAACATTACTGATTTTTTACAGTATTCTTGTATCCCATCATTTTAATGAATTTGTTTATTAGCTCAAGTAGCTTTGTCATAGATTTCTCAGGGTTTTCTAAGTATAGGATCATATCATCTGCAAATAATGAAAGTTTTACAACTTCTTTTCCAGTTTGGTTGCCTTTTATTTCTTTCTCCTGTTCAATTGCTCCAGCTAGGACTTTTAGTACAAAATGAGCATTCTTGTCTCATTCCTGATCTTAGGGGGAGTGCTTTCAGTCTCTCACCATTAAGTATGCTGCTGGCTATGGGTTTTTCATATATGCCCTTTATAATACTCAAAAAGTTTCCTTTGATTCTTACCTTTTCAGCTGTTTTTATCAGGAAAGGATGCTGAATTTTGTTGAATGGCTTTTCAGCATCAATTGACATGATCATGTGATTTTTCCCTTTGGATTTGTTAACGTGCTATATTACATTGATTTTCTTGTGTTGAACCATCCTTGCTTTCCTGGGATAAACCCCACTTGGTCGTGATGTATAATTCTTTTCATGTGTTGTTGGATTTGATTTGCTAATATATTTTTTTTAATGTAATAATTTTAATGCATGAACTTACTTGATTATTATGATGATATCAAGGACATAAACATAAGGGCTTTATACTGAATTTTATTATGTAACTATTTGAATGATATTATAATAAAGTAAATTCATCCTTTTGCATAAAACTGGTGCAAGAATATGAATGGTAGCATTATTCATAACACAAAAAAATGTGCAAACAGCCCAAATGTTAATCACCTGAAGAAATGATTTTTAAAATGGTGTAAATCATACAATGGAAAATTATCAAGCAAAAAAGGTGATAAAGTACTGGTACTTGCTAAAACAGGGATGAAACTGAAAATATTATGCTTCATGAAAGAAGCAAGAAACAAAGTCCATGGAGGAGTGATTGTGAGTACATGAAGTGTGCTGAGTAAGTAAAAACATAAAGACAGATAAAAGATTAGAGATCATTAGGAGATGAGAGAAAAAAGTGGGGGCAAGGAATTGCTATGGATAGAATTTCTTTTTTTGTTTGTTTGTTTCTTTATTCTTTTTTTAATTTTATTAATTAAAGAAAATTACAAGAAACAAACATTCCCAACACATACACTTAGCAATTCACAATATCATCACATAGTTGAATATTCATCATCATGATCATTTCCCAGAACATTAGCATCAATTCAGAAAAAGAAATAAAAAGACAACAGAAAAATATAACAAACAGAAAAAAAAAATTTTACAGGCCATACCCCTTACTGATCCCTTTCATTGATCACTAGCATTTCAAACTAAATCTATTTTAACATTTGCTCCCCCTATTATTTATTTTTATTCCATATGTTCCTCTCATCTGTTGACAAGGTAGATAAAAGGAGCATCAGACACAAGGTTTTCACAATACACAGTCACACTGTGAAAGCTATATCATTATACAATCATCATCAAGAAACATGGCTACTGGAACACAGCTCTACATTTTCACGCAGTTCCCTCCAGCCTCTCCATTACCTCTTGGATAACAAGGTGATATCTACTTAATGCATAAGAATAACCTCCAGGATAACCTCTCGACTATGTTTGGAATCTCTCAGCCATTGACACTTTGTCTCATTTCACTCTTCCGCCTTTGGTCGAGAAGGTTCTCTCAATCCCTTGATGTTAATTCTCAGCTCATTCTAGAGTTTTTCCCAATCCCTTGATGCTGAATCTCAGCTAATTCTGGGATTTCTGTCCCAGGCTGCCAGGAAGATCCACACCCCTGGTAGTCGTGTCCCACGTAGACGGGGAGGGTGGTGAGTCTGCTTGCTGTGTTGGCTGGAGAGAGAGGCCACATCTGAGCAACAAAAGAGGTTCTCCTGGGGGTGACTCTTAGGCTTAATTTTAAGTAGGCTTGCCCTATCCCCTGTGGGGTTAAGTTTCATATGAACAAACCCCAAGACTGGGGGCTCAGCCTATAGCTTTGGTTGTCCACATTGCTTGTGAGAATATCAAGAATTCAACTTGGGGAAGTTGAGTTTTCCCCCATTCTCACCATTCCCCGAAGGGGACTTTGCAAATACTTTTCCACTCACTGATCAAATCACTCTGGGATTCATCAGGGCATCACCTGGACAAACCAACAAAATCTCATGGCCTATACAAAGTTCCATGTACTTATGGTGTTCAGTCAACTATCTACATAAGTTATATTAGGAGATGCACTAGTCAAAGTATAGATTTGTACCAAATAAACATTTTTTTGCTTTAGTCTCACACATTAGTTGAAATTTTAAAATATTAAGTACCATCTATTTTCAGCACACTGCAGTAATGACATTCTTTTGTTCTTCCTCATGCAAAAACATTTTTTAAATTTGTACATTTAGTCACTATCATTATACACTCTAGGCATTCCTAGATTACACCATCTCAATCTTTATCGTCTTTCTTTGTCGGTTTGCTAGTATTTTGTTGAGGATTTTTGCCATCTGTGTTCATCAGGGAAATAGTTCTATAGCTTTCCTTTCTTGTAATGTTTTTATCTGGTTTTAATATTAGGGTGATGTTAGCTTTAGGTAGCATATCTTTTTCCTCAGTTTTTTGAAAGAGTTTGATCAGGATTGGTGTTAGATATTTTTAGAATGTTTGATAAAATTCCCCCATGAAGCCCTCTGGTCCTGGGCTTTCCTTTGTGGAAAGATTTTTGATGACTGATTGAATCTCTTTACTTGTATTTGGTTTTGAGATATTTTGTTTCTTTTCAAGTCAGTGTAGGTAGTTCTTGTAATTCTAGGAATTTGTCCATTTTCATTAAGTTTGTCTAGTTTGTTGGCATATAGTTGTTCTTAGTATTCTCTTATGATTTTTAAAAATTTTTTCAGGGTCCATGCTAATCACCCCCTCTCTTATTTTATTTGTGTCCTCTCTTTTTTTCTTTGTTAGTCTAGCTAGGGGGATCCATCAGTTTTATTGATTTTCTCAAACAGTCAACTTCTCGTTTTGTTGATTCTTTCTGTTGTTTTATTGTTCTCCAGTTTGTTTATTTCTGCTTTAATCTTTGTTATTTCTCTTCTTTTATTTGCTCTGGGGTTAGTTTGCTGTTCTTACTCTAAATTCTCCAGTTGAGCAAGTAAATCCTCAATTTTTATTTGTTCTTTTTTAAAAATTATTATTATTATTATTTTTTGCATGGGCAGGCACTGGGAATCGAACCCGGGTCTCCAGCATGGCGACGAGAACTCTGCCTGCTGAGCCACCATGGCCTGCCCTATTTTTATTATTTTTTATTGAGATATTGTCGTGCACTACACAGTCCATCCAAAGTATATAGTCAGTGGCTCATAATATCATCACATAGTTGTGTGTTCATCACCATGATCATATTTAAAACATTTGCATAGCTCCAGAAAAAGAAATAAAAAAGAAAAACCCATACATCCTATATCCCTTACCCTTTCCTCTCATTGACTACTAGTATTGCAGTCTAGCTAGTTTTTTTTTCACCCTTTATCCTCCCTCTACTATTTGTTTATTTGTTTGTTTATTTATCGTCTTTATTTTTTTACTCATCTGTTCATACCCTGGATAAAGGGAGTGTCAACCGCAAGGTTTTCACAATCACATAGTCACATTGTAAAAGCTGCATAGTTATACAGTCAGCTTCAAGAATCAAAGCTATTGGGAGCCATACAAGGGTCGTTCAGTGGTAGAATTCTCACTTGCCATGTGGGAAATAAATTCCCAGACCATGCACCCCTCCCCCCACTCCCCCCAAAAACAGCTCTTATTTAAATACTAGTGGTCAGTGAGAGGAAGGGATAAGGGGTATGGTATGTGTGAGTTTTTTTCGTTTTTCTTTCTTTTACTGGAAGGATGCAGGTGTTCAAGAAAAAGATCATGGTGGTCAATACACAACTATGTGATGATATTGTGAGCCATTGATTTTATACCATGTATAGAATGTTTGTATGTCAAAGTTTGACAATAAAAATATTTTTAAAAAAAGAAGGCTACTGGAATACAGTTCAGCAATTTCAGGTAGTGCCCTCTAGCCACTCCAAAACGTCATAAACTAAAAAGGGATATCTATATAATGCATAAGAATAATCTCTAGGATAACCTCTCAACTCTGTTTGAAATTTTTTAGCCACTGAAACTTTATTTTTTCTCATTTCTCTCTTCCTCCTTTTGGTCAAGAAGGCTTTCTCAATCCCACGGTGCCAGATCCTGGCTCATCCCCAGGAGTCATGTCCCACATTGCCAGGGAGATTTATGCCCCTGAGAGTCATGTCCCATATAGGAGGGAGGGGAGTGAGTTCCCTGCCAAATTGGCTTAGAGAAAGAAACCACATCTGAGCAACAAAAGAGGATCTCTGGGGGTGACTCTTTTTTTTATTATTATGATTTTTAATTTTAATTTTATTTTATTAACCAAACAAAACAACATACAAACATGAACATTGTTCACATATGAACATTCCATACTTGGTGTACAATCAGTGGCTCACAATATCATCACATAATTGTATATTCATCACCATAATCATTTCTTAGAACATTTGCATCACTCCAGAAAAAGAAAGAAAAAGAAAAAACTCATACGTACCGTACCCCTTACCCCTCCCTCCCTTCACACCACTAGTATTTTCGTCTACCCAATATAGTTTAACCTTTGTTCCCATTTTTTTTCTATACCCCGTTACCACTCCCTTTCATTGATCACTAGTATTTAATCTACTCAATGTATTTTAACATTTGTTCCCCCTATTATCTTATTTTAAACCATATTTTTTACTCATCTGTCCATACCATAGATAAAAGGAGCATCAGACACAAGGTTTTCACGATCACACAGTCACATTGCAAAAGCTGTATCTTTATACAATCATCTTCAAGAAACATGGCTACTGGAACACGGCTCTACAGTTTCAGGCACTTCCCTCTAGCCTCTAATACACCTTAAACTAAAAAGGAGTTATCTGTGTAAAGTATAATAACCTCCAGGATAAACTCTTGACTCTATTTGAAATCTCTCAGCCATGGACACTTTATTTTGTCTCATTTCTCTCTTCCCCCTTTCGGTCAAGAAGGCTTTCTCAGTCCCTTGATGCTGAGTCCCAGCTCATTCTAGGATTTCTGGCCCACATTGCCAGGGAGGTTTACACCCCTTGGAGTCATGTCCCATGTAGAGACGGGGAGGGCAGTGAGTTTGCTTGCCATGTTGGCTGAGAGAGACAGGCCACATCTGAGCAACAAAAGAGGTTCTTTGGGGTGACTCTTAGGCCTAATTTTAAGTAGGCTTACCCTTTCCTTTGCGGTTGTTTAAGTTTCGTATGAACAAACCGCAAGATTGAGGGCTGAGCCTATTGATTTGGTTGTCCCCACTGCTTGTGAGAATATCAGGAATTCCCCTGATGGGGAACTATAATATTTCCTCCTTTCTCCCAATTCCCTCTAGTGGGATCTGCAAATACTTTTTTATTCTGTGTCCAAATTACTCTAGAATATATTGGGGCATCACACTGACCTGTACAATTCAACATGATCTCACTTCCTATTCAAGAGTTCATGTCATTATGGTGTTCGAATAAACTGACCATACAAGTTAAATTAGATATTGTGCTATCAAATGTAAATTTTGCATCAAATAAAATCTCTTCTTTTGGTTTCACATAGAAGTTAGGTTTTAAAATATAGACGATATCATCCTTTATCCTGTATTCTGGTTTACCTTAGTCCAGTCCAGATCAGCTTCATTAATATCTCTAGTTGAAATCTGATCACTTTCTCAACTTTTTAAACAGTTGCTGTATGAGGTAATGCTGAATTTTATATCTTCAGGGTTCTAACTGTGAGTCTCAGGTGTCACTCAAATACCCGAAATTCCAGGGAACGACCGAGTTATACACAAACAGTTCAGCATCTCAGAGTTTAGAAACAACAATTACAATTCCAGAATAGATGTGACTTCTGTAAGAGCTTACAGTCTAAGAGACTTTATAGTAGGCCTTAATCTGATAACCTATGCTCTCAATTTCAATTCTCCAAGTTTGTATATTATAGTCTAATGAGTGGGCATGATAATATTTGCTTTTTGTTTCTGGTATTTCATTTGCCATATTGTCCTCAAGGTTCATATACCTAATTGACTGCCTCCTACCTATCTTGAATAAACTTTTAACCCCTAGATATAGTACAAAGAGAAGAGATTGAATAACTCCATGGAATGACAGAGAAGAGACATCTTCCCTTCCCCTTCCCACAGATAAGGTGCAACTGAGCAAAATCTTGAAGAAAAGTAGATTCTTTTAAGGGTAAATGTAGGTCATTCTAGGTAGATGACATTATTGTTGCACATAGAGTAAAGCCTACCTGAACTGACAGAACCCTCTGTACTTGGCCCTTGCTATTCTTTTCTACCTAACTTCTCTCTCCTACCCCTTGTTCACTAAGCTCCAGGGTCCTACCATGGCTGTTCCCTCAGCCTGGAATGCTCTCCTGGGTCATTGGAGGGCTCCCTCGGACCATTTTTCATGTCTCCTCTTCAAGGTCCCTACTTCAGAGGGGACTTCTTTGTCCCTATTAACCAAAACAGTACCCCACCAGTATTTCATCATGCTTTGTCATCTATTCTCCTTCCTATACTCAGATGTATTAGAAATTATTCCTTATTTATTTATCCTCTCAATTAGAAGGTAAGCCCTTTGAGTTAACTTTGTCTAGTTAACTTTATCTCCAGTGACTAAACTAGGTCTCCGCCAATAAATAATAATGTTTAGTGAGTGTACTCTGGGAGCTTAGAGCAGTTAAGTGCATTGCTGGAGAGTCGGGGTGGAAGAAAGGCAGAGGGTAGGACTGGAGAGGTAGATGTGTAGGAGTCACCAAGGCCTTATACCTTGCTAAGGAGCCTAAGTCTACAGGGATCCCTGTAGACTAAGTCCCTCTGAAGAATTCTAAGGGAGTATTTGGACAGATTTGTGTTTCAGAAAGGTTAATGAAGGAGCAGGATAGAATTTGATTGGAAGGGCAGCAGTGCATGGGACAGGTCAGGGGGAATATTTCACAGATGTTTACGAGAACCCAGGTGAGAAATAATGAGAGCCAGAAATGTTGGAAAGAAAAGTTAATTCCAGAGATGTTTCCAAGAGGAAGTTAATAGTATTTGCTAAATGACTGGATTAGGATTGATGATTTTGGTGCCTAGATTGATGAAGTATCAGCAACTAAAATTGAGATTAAAGCCGGAAAGATGTTTGTGTTGGGGGTTGCTGATGAGTCAGCCCTGGTCATGCTAAGATGTCAGGCATCTGGGCAGAAAGGTCCAAGCTGGGTCTCAAATGGGACTAGGATGGATGACAGAACTTCAGGTGAGTGAAATTGCCTGGGGCAGTTGAGAGAGGACTTATTGCAGGCAGGGGAGAGAATAGTGACCAAGAATAAAATACTGACATTCATGGGGAGGGTATCTAGTGATAAAAATAGCAAAGGGGATTTAGTGATAAAGATTGAAAAAGAACAGTTAGATCATCAGTCTTAGGGGAAAATAGTGGTACAGAAGCTGAACGGAAAGGAAGGTTTGCATGTCAGGTGCTGGGGAGAGATGAATTAAAGCAAGAACTGAAAAGTGTCCAGCAAAATTAGTAACTTGAATATATCTTGACCTTAGCAATAGCAGTTTGGATTGACTTATCAGAGCAAAACAAAAACCAGATTCAGATTTTTAAATGAATGGAAGGTAAGGAATGGGTTGCAGGTATTGAGGATTCTTTGAGAACTTTGGAAGAGAAGGGGAAATGTGAGCAAGAATTAAAGAGGGGCTAGGGTTACCAGACAAAATACAGGGTGTCCTTTATTTTTATTGCTAAATCTATCCACTTAACATCAAGGCTTTTTTTTTTTTTGTAAGTGGAGAAGGACAAAGGGACTTGAATATGTTTACATGTTAAGGAAATATGTGAAGGGTCCAATAGTCAGAAGTTGAAGATTAGGAGAAAGGTAAGAGTGGATGGAATAAGGCCCTGGAGGAGAGGGATGGCATAGGCTCAGTTTGTACATGGAGAGCCTTACCAACTTGTTCTGGGTTCCCATAGAACTTTGCTGACACCACTGTTAAGGTGCTGAGTAAAGGGTGTTACAGCCCTTTGCATATCTGTTTGTTTTGAGATGAGTCTCTTAAAAGTGAAAACTATGCATACCTGTGCCATATATTGAGCCTGTGGGTTTTTTAGGAATAAAACCTACGCCTTCTTGTGCCTAGCAGAGTGCCTTGCACACAGTAAAACCTTGCAGGGTGAATTGGCTCCAAGTGGTATAAAATGGCAAGCTTCTTTTGGGCTCACCCTTGTGTTCTGGTCTTCATATGTACCTCTTACTGGTGAATGATTGTAGGATAGCTGTCTTTCATTTTAACCAGCTCTTAGAAAAACTCACACAAGTCAGTTCTTTTTTTCATGGGTGGACAGGTAACTCAATTTAGAAATTATAAGAAGTATTATGCTTCTTGAAAAGCTGAAGTGCCCAATTTATAAAATTGCTCAGTGCATTGGTATTCCACCCACTCTTTGAGGTTAAATGCTTTTCTCTTGATGGGTAATTTTTTTTCCCTCTGTAACCTGTTTGAGCCTAGTCTTTAAAAAATGTGCATCTGGCAGAATTACTTTCCATTATATTTTTGTGAGACTCAGAATCATATTGTATAACTCAGTTATTGCAACTTCTTTGTAGACCAAAGGAAGATGGATGCTTAGGTGTTCAAAAAATACCACAACCATTTTATTCTCTTCTAAATTATCCCTCCCCATCCCTCAGCCCCAGATTTTGAATCCTCATCAAGCAAAGATTTACTTGGTTCCTTCATGCTCCAAGGAAACACAGACAGAAACCTTCTGGATATGGTAACTAACTTGTCCCAGTTTACTAGGGACTTTTTTCAGTTTTAGTTCTCTAAGTCCCGTATTCTGGGAAACCCTTAGTCCCAGGTAGAGCAAGATGGTCATGCTACTTCCTGATCCCTTCCCAAACATTCCCTTGCATTTTTCTGGACTCAGCCTCAGTACAGGGAGGCAAAGGAGAAAGGTTTGTTTCCATCTGGACAGCCAAGTCTATAGGGACTGTTGACTGTATGTACTCTGTATGTACTGTGGACATATATCTAGATCCTTGATACTCTCTGATAGCATTCTGAGACCTCAGAAATACATGCCAGTTGTTTAACCACTTACATCAATTTTAAACATATAAAAGGAAAAATACAGCTTATCCCACCACTCTAACACATTGCATATTTAAATTTCTAAATATCCACCACTACCTCCCAAATTCATGTACACATATTCCTCGATACAGATTTTACCAAATATGTGATCGTAATACTACTATTTTTGAGATCTTTTTGTTTATTTTTACTTATGTTTACATTTTTGTACATTCTTAACATTTGAATAACATGAATGGCAAAGACATACACATCACTCAAATTCATTATTAACTTGATAGCCACTTAGCTGGAGTCTTCAGTTGAGGGGCTTGGATCTATGTGAAGAACTGCAAGACTTCTATGTAATAAAGTATTTGGATTTATAAAATAAAGAATTTTTTATAGGCTACCACAAGAGATTCCTCTGGTGATGAAACAGTTCTGTATCCTGACTGTGGTAGCAAGTATACAGATTTACACATGTAATAAAAATGTGTAGAACTAAATGCAAACAGACACACAAATGAGTGCATGTAAAATTGTTGAAATCTGTAAAAGATCGATGGATTGTCTCAATATATCATTTTCCTGTTTATACTATAGTTATGATAGATGTTACCTATAGGGGAAACTGGGTGACAGGTACATGAACTCTCCCTGTTTCTTATAATGCTCTGTGAATATTCAATTACCTTAAAATTAAGAGTTCAATTAAAAAGTAAAAGAATTCTTAGAAGGTAGCTTTAAAATCCTTGTGAGATGCTCAGTAATGTTATATATAACTCATTTTTCCTTTTTCCTCCATTTAAAGAATAGCTCTCTCAAAAAATGAAGGAAGAAAATGTCTTAAGAGAAAGCCTGAAACTACTTTTTTTCCGTTTATTTCTAAGTGTTTTGTACTTTGATACTTATCTTAGATGTCTTCAGGAAGCTATTTGCAAAGATAGCCCCTAGTGAGCATCAAAAAGATAGTGGGAGTGCATTAGTCAGAGAAAAGGGAAGCCCCTTGAAGGGTGAGTTGCGGCTAAGTGGTTCAGAATTACTGTTATCATCTAGGAGGTTAATGGCAGACTTTCATTAGTGTCATTTCTTTCCCTGGTTATAAACCTTCTATGACTTCTCTCAGATCAGTAACTTTCAAACTTTTTTTTTTTAAACTGTAATCCTTAATAATAAATGTCTTTTGCATTAAAACTTAGAATAAACATATGTATTATAAAACTGAAACAAAAGTTTCACAAAACAGTGCTTACCCTCATGTGTTATATTCTGATATTTTCTTTCTATTAATTTTTTTTTAATTGCTGGCTATTGCTCAGTAATTTGAGGTCTTGATTCTTGACTTGTAGTTCAGAACAGTGCTGGACCAGCCCACCAGGTAAAGTAGTCTAAGCCCCTTGACACCACATTTGAGGCCCTTTCTATCTGACTCCACCTGACTCCTCAGCCCTGCATCCTATTCCTCTACTAACTATATACTTAGCGTTTCCTGAACCTGCCTTGTACTATCCTTCCTCATGCTGTCCTGCTTCTGTGCCTTGACTCTTAATGGTCTCTCCCTTCATGCCTTTGTCCTTCTGCTCTTATCGATGCCTCTTGGCACCCATAGTCAAGGATTTGTAGTCGTTGTACCATTAGTTGTAGTATCTGCCCTTCATTAGAGTTGCCCATAAGATCAGGCATATGTTCTGGTTGTACCTAGTTCAAATGTTTCCTGTGAATTCTTCCCTGTCTTCTGGGTATCCTTTTGGCCTTTCAAACTTTTTAATATACATTTGTTATCCATATATGAAACAAAAACAAAATTAATATACCATATACTCTTTGATATTTCATATCCTAATTTGCTTTTTATTTCTGTTCTTTCTTTGACCTATAATTTGATTTCAAAAACCGCAAGTTGAAAAATACTAATTTAGGCCATTCTTCCATACCCTGAATGACATCTATAGAAACCTCTCTTACAAACCTTTATATTCCATAATCACTGCTGGAAGGTAGTCTGTATCATTGTTAAGACTTGAGGACAGAACCATTTCATTTTTCCCAGTACCTAGCACTGGACCTATAAATGTTAACTTATTTAAAATTAAATCTGAATAAATAAAATTCAGTAGTACATTTAAAGAATGATCTGCCACAACTAATAGAGCCTATCTTAGTAATAAAAGATTGACTTGAAATTATAAAAATGTATTAATATAATCTCATGTTATATGTCAGATAAGAAAATCACATACATAGAGAAAAATTTGAATTCAAGGCACATTCCTACTTTCAGAAAAATTTATGAAATTTGGAATGTTTTATTACGAGTCTGTCAACATCTATCTGTAATTATCAACACTATTTTCAAAGATGAAGCACAGGAAGCATTTCCCTTCAAATATGGGAACAAACCAGAATGTCCACTCTATTGTTTCACATCTGAAAGTTCTATCTAATGCAGTAAAGATGAGACAGTAAGATGGTAAGCTACGTTACCATGTTGAGAAAGGAATTATTAATGATAATAGAATTATAAGAACTCTTAAGAACACAATAAAAAAATGTATTGAAATGAGTCCAGTAAGACCCTCAGTATATGATAAAAGTACCATAGTGAAAACTTTCCTGTATATAGCAATAACCAGTTAGAAAAATGCAGTAAAAAGATGCTATTCATAAATAGCAACTTTAATAAGAAAAAGGTAGGCTCCCTGTTCTGGTTTGCTAGCTGCTGGAATGCAATATACCAGAAGCGGAATGGCTTTTAAAAGGGGGAATTTAATGAGTTGCTAGGTTACAGTTCCAAGGTCAAGAAAATGTCCCAATTAAAACAGGTCTATAGATATGTCCAATCAAAGGCATCCAGGGAAAGATACCTTGGTTCAAGAAGGCTGATGAAGTTCAGGGTTTCTCTCTTAAGTGAGAAGGCACATGGCGAACACAGTCAGAGCTTCTCTCTCGGCTGGAAGGGCACATGGCGAACACAGCATCATCTGCTAGCATTCTCTCCTGGCTTCCGGTTTCATGAAGCTTCCCAGGAGGTGTTTTCCTTCTTCATCTCCAAAGGTCACTGGCTGGTGGACTCTGCTTCGTGGTGCTGCAGCATTCTCTGCTCTCTCTGAATTTCCCTCTCCAAAATGTTTCCTTTTTTATAGGACTTAAGAAACTAATCAAGACCCACCCAAATGGGTGGAGACATGTCATCCCTTAATCCAGTTTAACAACCACTCTTGACTAAATCACATCATCCAGGGAGATGATCTGATTACAGTTTCAAACATAAAGTATTGAATAGGGATTATTCTACCTTTATGAAATGGGATTTATATTAAAACACGGCTTTTCTTAGGGGGCATACTTCCTTTCAAACCAGCACACTTCCCTAGGAATAAAAGTGAAAATTGTACTGAGAGAGTAAAAGGAAAACCTATTAAGATTTTTATCTTAATATTATGATAGTAAGAAATTTGCAAACAGCCTAAGTGGCCAAGAAGAGAATAGTTTATAACTAATACCACATTCTATTTCAAAATTATTTTCAGGTAGCTTTCACAGTGTACACTATGACATAAGTGAATTCAGGCAAAGAGAAATTTGAGGGGTGGGCCACAGTTTTTGTATTTTGTTTTTGTATAATATAACATATATACAAAGTAAAGAAAGAAAAAGCAATAGTTTTCAAAGCACACTTCAACAAGTAGTTACAGGACAGATCCTAGAGTTTTGTCATGGGCTACCATACCATCATCTCAGATCTTTCCTTCTAGTTGCTCCAGAACATTGGAGACTAGAAGGAATAAATGTATTTTTTAATCATCACAATCGACTTTTTTTTTTTGAAAAATAACATATATACAAAAAAGCAATAAATTTCAAAGCATATCACAACATTTAGTTGTGGAACAGATTTCAGAGTTTGGTATGGGTTACAGTTACACAATTTTAGGTTATTTCTAGCTGCTCTAAGATATTGAAGACTAAAAGAAATATCAGTATAATGATTCATCAGTCATACTCATTTGTTAAACCCAACCTTCTCTGTATAATTCCACCATCACTGTTGATCTTTCTCCCACTCTTTAGGTGTATTTGTACTATGCCCATTCTAACTTTTTCATGTTGGAAGGGGCTATCTATAATAGCTGATGTTCTGGAGAGACTGGCCCCTCTAGGTTTCAGGACTTACCTTTTCAGGGACCTATCTAGAGGTTGTAGGTTTCTGGAACATTACCCTGGTGCATGGAAACTTTGTAGAATCTTATGTGTTGCCCTAAGTGTTCTTTAGATTGGCTGGAATAGTTTTGCCTGAGGTTTGGCAAATTATGATAGGTGGCAATGTTTAAGTGAAGCTTGCATAAGAGTGACCTCCAGAGTAGCCTCTTGACTCTATTTGAACTCTCTCAGCCACTGATACCTTTTTTGTTACACTTCTTTTTCCCTTTTGGTCAGGAAAGCATTGGTGATCCCATGGCACCGGGCCAGACTCATCCCTGGGGGTCATCTCCCACGCCACCAGAGAGGCTTTCACCCCTGAATGTCATGTCCCATGTTGTGGGGAGGGCAGTGATTTCGCTTGCTGAAGTTAGGTTTAAAGAGAGCGATGGGCCACAGTTTTTATTCTGAGCTTTCCAGCAGTCAAAGTAAAGAAGGTATCATACTCAACTGTGATACATAGTCACAACATAAAATATTGAACTGCTAGGGAGAAACAACTGTTCCTGGCACTGAGGCCAAAAGAGAAAATTTCCCCATGAGTCTCAAAGGAAGATATTGTGAGGGTAGAAAATGATCATTTTAACAACATAATAAAATAGCAGTCAACTTTATTGAGCTGTTTCTCATGAAATTCCTTGCCAGTAGACCACACAGAGCCAATGAAAAGTTAGAAGAGCAGTATTTGCACTGGGGTGAGGAATGTGATGGTGGTAACTGGAATGAACACAAGAATAGTCTGGTACCCTTTTCTGAAGCTCAGCTCCATGCAGTGATACATTTTAGAGACTAAAGTTGTGGTTCACAAATGATGTGTTGTGCCACACTGGTGTCCTGTGAATCTTCACAGATTGGCCACTGAATTTTTATTAATGTGTTAATTTTTTTTTTTTGCTACAGCTGAGGATCCAAACTGCTATGATGTCTGTCAGATGGTGGAGTATAATATGCAGCAGCTACTAAGGATGCCAGGCAGGAAACCAAAGGTGGCTGGCACTAAAGAGAATTTACTTTGGATGGACTGAACATACTCCATAAATATTCTTTCAAATTGGATTTTGGTAAGTGCTGCAGAGAGCAAGTAGTCTATGTCTGTCCAGGTAGAGGTCCAGTGGCACTGAGAATCTCTGTTGAAGGTTGAGATGCTTTTTGAGGTGAGATACTTGAATAGAAGACTAGCCTGCCTCCACAAAGAAGTGGGAAGAGGGTGTAACTATGGGCAGGACCAAGATTTTCCTCAAAAAACAATTTGAGGTGTGATCCAACATATTTTTGAAAGGGCAGTCAAGGTTCTCACATTTCTACATCATAGCACATATTCATGTTGTTTTTAAGTCTGGACAATTTTTTTTTAATGAATGATACTAAAACTCCACCTAAGTAACAGAAAATTAAAAATAGGTAAGATATCCGTAGAATATCTAACTTTAAGCACTATAACTTCCTGGTAAATCCTTTAAGGCAAATGTCCAAGTAAGATAGTAAGCAGAGTGGCTAATTAAGGTTTGAATTAACCAATTACAGTTCTTCATCTACAAGATAATAATATTAGCCCCTACTTTGGGGTTGTTATGAGATTTAAATGAAATAGATGATGCAGGTTATATATTTAACATAATGCCTAATATATAGTATTAAGCTCAGTAAACATTAACTTTCATTTATTATCATGTCATTAATGTAATTTCAGATATTCACTGGATATCACCGAATTTGCAGTTAAACAAGAAGAAATCTGGCATAATCTGAATTAATGAGCAGAGATAGCATTCCCATGAATACCATAATGGTATCATGATATATCCCCAAATTGCTCTGTAGCTTCAATAAAATCTAATAAAAATCCCAGCAGTGTTTTCATGGAACTTGACAGAAAAAATTCTAAATTCTAAAATTTGTGTGGAAAAGCGAAGGACCATGAATAGATAAGTCACTCTTCAGAAAGAAAAAGTGAGATTTATCCTATCAGATAACCAAAATCAAGACTTTTAAGCTGTAGGATGAAGGCACTGCAGTATTTGCATAGACGCAGATAAATATGTCAGTTAAAGAGAATAAAGAACCTAGCAAGTGATCCACATATATTTAGAGACTTGAAAGATGAGATGGTGTTATAGGTCAGTGAGAAAAAGCACAAACTTTTTTTTTTAATTTTTAAATTATTTTTTTAAATACCAAAATATACCAAACAAATGCAAACATTCTTAACTTTTGATCATTCCGTTCTACATATATTATCAGTAATTCACGATATCATCACATAGTTGCATATTCATCATCATGATCATTTCTTGGAACATTTGCATCTATTCAGAAAAAGACATAAAAAGAAAACTGAAAAAAATTCATACATACTATAGCCTTTACCCCTCCCTTTCACTGATCACTAGCATTTCAAACTAAATTTATTTTAACATTTGTTCCCCCTATTATTTATTTTTATTCCATATGTTATACTCATCTGTTGACAAGGTAGATAAAAGGAGCATCAGACACAAGGTTTTCATAATCACACAGTCACATTGTGAGAGCTGTATCATTACACAGTCATCTTCAAGAAACATGGCTACTGGAACACAGCTCTACATTTTCAGGCAGTTCCCTCCAGTCTCTCCATTACATCTTGAATAACAAGGTAATATCTATTTAATGCATAAGAATAACCTCCAGGATAACCTCTCGACTCTGTTTGGAATCTCTCAGCCATTGTCACTTTATTGTGCCTCATTTCACTCTTCCTCCTTTTGGTCGAGAAGGTTTTCTCAATCCCTTGATGCTGAGTCTCAGCTCATTCTAGGATTTCTGTCCCACATTGCCATGAAGGTCCACACGCCTGGGAGTCATGTCCCACGTAGACAGGGGGAGGGTGGTGACTTTGAAAAGCACAAACTCTTAAGTAATACTGAAACAGTTGAATATTCAAATGAAAAAAAAGAAAGAACTAGGATCCCTATCTCATACCATACACAAAATTAATTCCAGGTAGATTAAAAACTTAAAAATGAAAGGTACAGCTTCCTTTAAAACACTTGAAAGAATATATAAGGAGGACATCACACTGACCAGGAAGAGTTTCTTAAATAAAATGCAAAATCACAAAACATCAAGGACTGGTAAATCCCACATTACATTAAAATTAAGAATTTCTGTTCATCAAGAAACACTGTAAAGAAAATGAAAATATATACCACGAATTGGAAGTAGATATTTGTCACTCATACAGCTAATAAAGTATTAATAATCAGAATATATAAAGAATTCCTATGAAATAATAAAGAATAAAACTTAGAAAAATGAGCAAAAGATTAACATTTCACGGAAGACGAAGCATGAAACGACAGTAAATATATATGAAGAGATTTTTAACCTCAGTAGTAGTTAGGGAAATGATGATTAAAGTATCAGGAGATACCCATTTAAACACTAAATAGGTAAATTGAAAAATCTTGACTTTATATACTATTGGAGTATAAATTGGCATAACCACTTTGGGAATAAGGTATATTTCAAATTGAGACTCACAAAACATCAGTAGATTCTTAAGTCATTTTGGGGTCTAGACCAACATTAGGAAAGAGAAATACTGGAGTTCATTATATGTAATGGGTAAATATTACCTCATGAAACTTGAAAGTATGTATATATACATACACATGCACACACATGTGTGCTTACCATGCAGTCTGACATTTCGGCTATCTCAGACATCAATTTCTTTTTACTTTCTTTCTTTTTTTTTTTGGAGGGTGGGGTGCATGGGCTGGGAATTGAGTCCCAGTCTCCTGCATGGCAGGCGAGAATTCTACCACTGAACTACCTTGCACCCCCACTTTTCATTTTTGAGTTATTGAGGAGAATAAGAAAGAGGGGAGAAGCCTGGAGAAATTTTTCATCCATTCCTCAAAAAATGAATTCTGTAAAATATAGTCCATGCTGAGTCCAGACCAGATTCTAAAATGCTCTGATAAAGAGATGGTGTGTATGCCTCAAAAAGTGGGAACCACTGGGAGTTTCACACAAATTCACAAAGAACAGGAGACTTTAGGCCAGGAGCTCTCCTCTCCAAACCATCAGATTCATCTCCCTTTTGTATTTTTTGTCATGGGCAGGCTCTGGGAATTGAACCCAGATCTTCAGTATGGCATGCCCTCATCTCCCTTTTTTTAATAACACATATTTTGTAATATTCCTTGTATTGTCCTGAACTTAAAGTCAGGGATAATATAAATGACCTGTGTATATTACTTTTAAAAACCCAACAAATATATATCCATGTTTATCATCTATCCATTCATCTATTTTCTAAACATTTGAGAATGGTTCGTATATATCATATTCTTTGAAAACTGGATACTCCCATGTATTTTTCCTAAGAACAAGGATATTCAGATATTTACTTATGTAAGCACCTTAACTACAGTCATCAAATTCAAATAATTTAACATTGATAGAGAACGTACAGTCGATATTCCTGTCTATCCTCCAGATTTTTTCAGCTGCCCAGTAAAATCCTTTGGGACATTTTCTCCTCCATTATTAGATCCAATCTGCAATAATGTGTTGTATTGAGACATTATTTTCTCTTTAGTCTCTCTTTTCAGTTGTGTGAATATATAGACAACATGAACTTTCCCATCTCAACTACTCCCAAGAATACAAATCAATGGAATTAATCACATTCACAATTTTTTGTCACCCTTATTACCATCCATTACCAGAACTTTCCCATCACTTAGAACATAATCAGAAGCTTTTTACCAGCATGTAGAATTACCTAGGATGCAGACTGACATGTGTGTAGCATTGTTTTCAGTGATACGGTTTTCAGAAATGGTCAGCACCTCTTGGTAAAGGTCTGAAAGAAACAACAATATTTCCATGATTTATATGGAAGTTTCCTTCATAGAAAATTCACGAGCTCTTAAAATCATGTTAAAAAAATGCCTTGTGTTAATATGTAAAACTGATTTAAGGACTAGGCTGAAATAATAAGAAAGATTTAAAAGTCACCTGAGACAGATCTACACTGTGAGAAACTTGCCCACTCAGATGTTGCAGAATGCCTGGCCTCTGCTTGACTTGCCAGGCCTCTGCAAGTAGCACCTATCAGGCATAACAACAAAAAGACCCCAGAGGGTGATCTGTCCCTATTGGGCCAAAAGAGTTTTCCATGGCATTGTCTAGGAAAAGCACAGGGCAGTCTGGCAGAAGAGTAAGTAGCTGGCTGGTCTCACCCGTGGAGTTCAGATCCATTGGAGGGACCCGCCACTGGAAGGGATGCTTATAGTGGCCGCCTTACTTCTTTATAGAGGAGTATCAAAGGGTGTTAGATAAATTGCTCATTAAAATGATCTAAGATTTTACTTCTGAATAATTATTTTTTCTGTTATAATTGTTTTCTTTTTCATAAGAAAATATAATTGCACTGGCAAGTGTTAAGTGATAAAATTGTCCAGCACTGCTGTGATTATTTTCTCTGACCTTTTCTACTCTTAAACCCTCTCGCTCAGTGGTCCTGTTCTTTATTGAGCTGAGGCACTGTTGGCCCTCTCCTTACTGTTAGGAGACCCCTGCAGAGTTGATAAGGTCTTGCCCTGACTAGCTTTTTAGAGCAACTGTCAGCTGGAGAACTAGGAGGACTGCTCTTATCTAGGCTAATCTGCTCAGCCTGCAGTAGTATTCTGCAAAATTTTTAAGTGACTAATTTTTTTTCCAACATCACATACAGAATATAAAGAGAGTAAGCATAGATCATGAGTGTGTGTGTTAAATTTTTTGTTGTAACCTTGCATGAGTCTGTTCTCTTAGAAATCAAGTCCTGAAAGTTTAGAATTAAATTTTAACTTACCTAATTCCAAGGTTTTTTTATTTTTATTTTGTTTAAGGCTGTTTCTGATGCTTGGAAGTTATTCTTTCAACCACAAAGATGGTAATAAATCTTTGCCTTCCCCAGTTCAGACCAAGAATTCACTGCAACAAGGTAAACAAAGCAAGTAATATATACTTATGTATAAATATACAATATGTATCTTTCATATTTTCCCCGTTTCCTACCCTGTGTATGTGAACTTAATTTAGGCTTAGTGTACTTTCACTGTAATTGTTTTAGATTCCCACTGGTGATATTTAGATAAGCATGGGTTAGGCTTAAGCACTGTTATAACATGAGCCGTGACTCATTTTATGGAGGGTCTTTACACGTGCTTTTCCCTCTGATCAATTTTAGTTCCCACCCAAAGTTATTAACAGAGGTAGAAATACCCTCTCCTCCGTAATTCTTGCTAAATTTCAGTGTTATAAATGATCATTTATATTGGTTATTTGTATACCTTAGTCTTTGTTATTTCAGTTAAGCTCCTCCTTTTATACAAAGGAGAGTATCTTTCCATAGCCCAGACTAAGAATAGAGCAACAAGAGAATTGGGCCCCTTCCCTAAGTTGGAGTTTATGTACATACTGCATATATGTAGTATAGACCTTGGCATACAAAAGGTCTCAGGTAATTAGGCTAACTCCTTTGGACAAAGATATCTTAAAATTTTCACTGGTTATAACAATTTTAGAAATATTGAAAGAAATATTTTTAAAAATCACACTCAATTCCACCCCCTAGCACATCTATTCTTTTAACTTTTCCATTGTCTTTTGTGGCCTTTGTTGCTGAGCATACATTTTTTACCAGGTTTCATCATTCATAGATTTACAAAAAGCTTGCTTCTTATGCCTTCCAGTGAAAATGTTAAAATCAGTAGAGTCCAAATACAACATGAAAAAATTTAATGGACATCTTTGTTTTTCCCTAAATCTGCATGTTTTCAACCCCTGAAATAAAAAGCATTAGAATTTCTGCTCCCTCTTCATAGAGATTTTTTTTTAAGAGATTTTTGGTTTGGTTGGGCAGGGCATGATTTTATTGTTTGTATATTTTCAGGATGGGCAGTACTTGGGGACATAGCTGTGTTCTGCCTTTGACCTGATTTTGGGTACCTGCAAAACAGAAACAAAAAACTGGAGAAATTAGGTTTTATAGAGGAAATTTTAAAGGAAGAACTTCAGATTTTCTTTAAGGTGTTTTTTTTAGAAGTGGTAAGTTCTTGAAAACTTATCTTTATTTGGACCTCATCAAATCAATGTGTCTTTTATTTGTCATTAACTCTAGATATCAGCTGATGGTTATGAAGTAGAAAATCTCATCTCTGAAGACCTCATAAAGAGAAGTCGTGGTTTTAGGTCAGAGTATTTCATTAGGCCACCAATCTATGTGATTGTTTCCTTTCCTTTTACTGTGGAAATCTGTAGGATCAACATAGACCTCACAGCCGGGGGAGCCCAGAATGTCATTGGCCTGGAAATGTACACATCTGCCTTATCCAGCAGTGCTTCTTGGAGTACCTCTGAGTGTCAGACTCCAGGCCCAGCTGAGCCATCCATTCCAAGCAAAGAGGTATTCACCTTGGTAGGCAAAGTCTTGTTGAAAAACCAGAGCCAAGTGGTATTTACCCACAGGGGGTTCAAGGCCCGACCACCTTTTGGTCCAATGGAAGCTACACTACCTTCCCCTGCTACTGTGACCCAAGAGCTCTGGAATAAAGGGGTTCTTTCCCTTAGCCACGTGGCCCATCTTAAGATCTGCATCACCCATGTAACAGGCAGTGGTATCCCTTGCATCAAGCGATTGGAGGTATGGGGTCAGCCAGCCAAAACCTGCTCTCAGGAGGTCATAGACAGTGTCCTGCTGGTTGCTTCAGAGAGCCTCCCTCAGAGCTTGGCTCTCCAGGCCCCAACCTTGCCCATGGAGAGTGACTGTGACCCCAGGAACCAAACTGAGGACCAGGAGGCCCCCTCCAGGCTACAGGAGCTTGCCGAGGTAATACAGGATGTGCCGGAGGAGTTCCTGGATCCCATCACCCTAGAGATCATGCCTTGCCCCATGCTGCTGCCCTCAGGCAAGGTCATTGATCAGAGCACACTGGAGAAATGTAACCGCAGTGAGGCTGCATGGGGCCGTGTGCCCAGCGACCCTTTCACAGGAGTAGCCTTTACTCCACACTCCCAGCCTCTGCCACACCCCTCCCTAAAGGCCCGGATCGACCATTTCCTGCTCCAGTACTCCATCCCTGGCTGCCACCTGCTTGGGAGAGCACAAACTGCAGTGACAATGACGCCTTCTTCCATTGCTATGCCTTCTCGGAAAAGGAAGATGGAGCAGGCCGAACAGGCCCCAGGCAGTAGCATTGATATGATTCCTTCCTGTTTTTCTACCACAAACCCTTTGGTCTCACCCACTACCTCAATGCACACTGCTAAGAAAATGAAAGCTTCCGGTGAGCTTGGCCTGACACAAATGGACTGCTCCACAGGTAATCCATCATGTTATGTCCATGACCCATTGTCATCCTTACCCTTGGCAGATGATGTTTGGCACTTATCTATATTTTGCCACCCTAAAATCCTTCAGCTGGCACCATGCTCCTTCTCATTTCTCATTGTGGGGCCCTTCAGCTTTGTCTTCAGACCAGCAATCCTGAGGCCTTGGAGGAGCCTCTTGTCTTTCTAGTGCTTCAGTCTATGTGTTTTATTCCTCCATCCAATGGTAGTCCCAAGACTGTTTTTGGGCTCTCTCTCAGGCTCCCTTTATGTGCCCTGGCCAAGTCAACACTTTTTTTCTGGGCTTGAAATCTCGGATCAGAGCTGTTGGGAGGAGAGACTCCAGTACCTCAGAGCAGACCTTTTTTCCTTTTGGTACCTTCTCTTCGTTTACTCATGTCTCAGTGGGCTTCTTCAGGGTATTGTTTCTAACCTTTGCAGATGTCCTTTGACGTCCCCTCTGCCTCAGTCTGCTACCCCATGGGGTGCCATGGACACATAGAAAAGTAAAAAAGTATAGATTGTGGGCCTTCCTTCCAGGAGATGGTCTTACTGAAGAGACAAGACACATTAAAAAAGGTGCTGTCAGTAAATGTGTGAATGAGTTGAAACATTCTTTCATATACAGTTAAAGCATCCTGCCTTACCTGGGGCATTGTCAGTGATTCCTGGGACGACTGATGCTTGCCATCTCCTGGGGGGAGCATGCTTGGTTCACTTGGTGACCTCTGCAGCTAAGTGTGCTCAGTAAGCCATAGTTGCTTTGTTTAGCTTTTTTCCGCAGTCAAACCCCAACCAACCACCTACTCACCTTCCACATATTTCTTCCTTCATTGGTCTCAGATTTAAGGGCCTTTGTTTTACTGGAGCCTACATTCATGTTCATTCCCTGAGCCCCTGTATGAAAGATCATTGTGGTTTTCATGTGTTTCAACCCGAATGACAAATAATGTATTTATTCTAGTAAAATATAGGAGGAGAGAAGAGAAATGAAGAAATAAATGAATTTAAAATGTCCTAGCTGAGGAAAGCCACAGTGGAAGATCCTAGTACCTCAATTAGGACATTTATCTTCTGGTCATAATTACTGATTTGGGCAAAAGCTATTATGAAATTTACAAAGAAAAAGAACAAAGTCAACAAGATATTTTAATTGTAAAATTGAAACAAAGATTTGTGATTTTTGGAATTGAAGATTAGGCAAGAGCTTTAAAGTTGATATAAAAAAATCTTCAGACCACTTTTATCACTGTTCGGCTTAATTTCATCCAATTTTATTAATAAGCAATATATTCATACAGTAAAAATTGTACCTACACACAGTGAAACATCTAAATCTCTCTTTTTGATGGGCATTTAGATTGTTTCTAATATTTTACTATTACAAACAACTCTGAAATGAATAATCTTTCACTTATGTACATGTGCAAGTATATCTGTAGAACAAGATTATAGAAGTGGAATTTTTGGGTCAAAGGATATATATCTGTAAATTTGATAGACTTTGCTGAATTGCCTTAGGGAATATCCTACCAGAAGTGTGTATGAGATTCCTCATAGCCTTGACAACAGAATATATCACACTACCATTTGATAGATAAAAAATGGAGTCTTATGTTGTTTTATTTTCATTTTTCTATTTATTAGGGAGATGAGCATTTTCCTATATGATTAAAAATCGTTTGTGTTTCCTTTTCTGTGAACTGCCCATTTCCTAGTTGTTGATCTTTTTCTTAGTAATTTCTAGGAGCTCTTATACATTTATAGAGATTAGGCCTTTGATGTGAACCGAAAATATATTTTCCTGTTTTTTTGTTGGTCCTTTTTTAGGGGGAGTTGGGGGCAGGAGTTGGAGTTATATGTACCCCAGAAAAGCATGTTCTTAAACTTAATCCTTTCCTGTAATGGAAAGGTTTTGATGAGGTTACTTCAATTAAGGTGTGGCCCACCTCAGTAAGAATGGGACTTAATCCTATTAATGGAGTCCTTTGTAAGTAAAATGAAATTCAGACATAGAGAAAGCCACAGAGGGAGCAGCCAGAAGCTGAACATCTACAGAACCCAAAGAGAAAGGAAAGACCAGGAAATGCCAATATGTGCCTTGCCATTTGATCAGCTAAAGACCAAGGATCACAAGCAGCCAGCTGCAGGACATCACATTGCCTTGCTGATTTCTTTTTTTCTGTTGTTAATTTTTGTTAATAAAACCAGTCAGCATACAATATGAACATTCTTTTTTTATCACATAGTTGTATATTCATCATTATGATCATTTCTTAGAATATTTGCATCAATTCGGAAAAAGAAATAGAAAACAGAAAAAAAATTCGTAAATACCATACCCCTTACCCCTCCCTTTCATTGATCACTAGCATTTCAATCTACTAAATTTATTTTAACATTTTTCTCCCTATTATTTATTTATTTTTAATCCCTATGTTTTACTCATCTGTCATAAGGTAGATAAAAGAAGCATCAGGTGCAAGGTTTTCATAATCACACAGTCATGTTGTGAAAGCTGTATCATTATACAGTCATCTTCAAGAAACATGACTGCTGGAACACAGCTCTACAATTTCAGGCAGTTCCCTCCAGCCTCTCTGTTATACCTTAACTAAAAAGTTGATATCTGTTTAATGCATAAGAATAACCTCCAGGATAACCTCTCGACTCTGTTTGGAATCTCTTAGCTATTGACATTTTATTTTGTCTCATTTCTCTCTTCTCCCTTTTGGTCAAGAAGACTTTCTCAATCCCTTGGTGCTGAGTCCTAGCTCATTCTAGGATTTCTGTCTCATGTTGCCAGGAAGGTCCATACCCCTGGGAGTCATGTCCCATGTAGAGAGAGGGAGGGCAGTGAGTTTGCTTGTCGTGTTGGCTGAGAGAGGCCATATGTGAGCAACAAAAGAAATTCTCTTGGGGGTGACTCTTAGGCCTAAGTAGGCTTAGCCTATCCTTTGCGGGGTTAAGTTTCATGTAAACAAACCCCAAGATTGGGGTCTCAGCCTATTTCTTTGGTTGTCCCCACTGCTTGTGAGAATATCAAGAATTCTCCACTTGGGGAAGTTGAATTTTCCCCCTTTCTCACCATTCCCCCAAGGGGACTTTGCAAATACTTTTTTGTTCAAATCCTTCTGGGATTTAACCTTGATGATTTCTTGATCTAGACTTTTTCTTAGCCTCAAAACTGTGAACAAATATAAATTTCCATTGCTTATGCCATCTTTCTGCATGGTATTTGCTTGAGCAGTCTAGATTTTAGCAAAATCTAAAACAAATTTTGATATCAGGAGAGTGGGGTACTGCTTTTGAAAATACCAAAAATGTGGAAACAGCTTTGGAATTGGGTAATGGGTAGAGGTTGGAAGAATTGTGAGGTGTTTGATAGAAAAAAGCCTAGATTGCTTTGAAGAGATTGTTGGTATAGAAATAAGGATGATAAAGTTACTTAGGAGGCCTTAGAAGGAAATGACTGTGTAGGTGGGCACTGGAGGTAAAGTGATCCTTGTATTAAAATGGCAGAGAGCTTGGTGAAATTGAGTTCTTGTGTTGGGTAGAAGGCGGAACTTGAAAATGATAAACTTGGATATTTAATTGAGGAGATTTCCAAACTAAGTGTAGAAGGTACAGCCTGGTTTTTCCTTGCAGCTTATAGTGAAATGAGAGAGGAAAGGGATAAGCTTAGAACTGAACTCCTAGGTACAAAGAAACCAGACACTGATAGTTTGGAAAATTCTCAGCCTATCCAGAATAGGTCTCTATGTGAACGTTTATGAACATGGAACCAGCCAGCAGTTTCCATGGAAATCAGGATTGGAGTTACAGTTATCCAGGAAAGATCTGTGGAAAGTCTTTTGGACTGAGGGATTCGACCCCCGTGAACTGTGTGCAAAGCTGACAAGTTCTTTGTGAAATCTGTATGAACAGAACCACTGCCAGTCTGAACTAAAAGGGACAGAGAAGGGGCACATTAAAGGAAGAATGACCTCAAGGGCAGAACAATGGAAGCAAGGTCTGAACTGAGGAGATTTCCTTGGGCCATGAGGAGCAGGCTCATCCTTGTGTGTAGAAAGGACAATTCTGCCCTAAGGTTTTAGAGTGGGTGGACGTTCCACCTTTTGCTTTGGGAGAGCACTTCCACCCAGTGCTTGGAGATGGTAGGGCCTGTGCCCCAGTGTTGGTGATGAAGAACCTGGCTGCCACTGCAGCCTCACTGCAGTGAGGTGAGGCTTGTGCCCTGGGGTTTGTAGAGAGCAAGGTCACGTCCTGGGTTGTTGGGCTTAGGGCCTGAGTTCATTGCTAGGTGTTGGCCAGAGGCTGCCCTCAGTTCTTTGTCACATGGAAGCTCACAATATGGTAGCTTGCTTCATCAGAGCAAGCAAGCAAGACAAGCAAGAGAGTCCAAATAAGATGGAAGTCAAACTTTTTTATAATCTAATCTTGGAAGTGGCTTCCCATTACTTTTGCTGTAGTCTGTTTGTTAAAAGCAAATCACAAAGTCCAGCCCATGCTCAAGAGGAGGGGGATACCCACAGACATGATTATCATCAGGTGAGGTTAATCAGGAGCCATTTCAGAAGCTACCTCCCACACCATTAATTCCAATTTTATTAACTGTTTTTATTCAGGATTGGTTGCTGAATGTTGTCTAATACCTTTCGGTGTCAAGGAGATGATTACGACTTTTCATCCTTAGAGTGTTTAAATCTTTTAATGTAATGAAGTACACTGACAGATTTCCTAGATTTGAACCACTCTTACATTACTGGAAAAAAATGCCATTTGATCATGATTCTTTTAATGTACTACTGACTTCTGTTTGCTAGTGTTTCATTTAGAAGGTTTGCATGCGTTGGTAAGATTGGACAGTAGGGAGTGTGAGTGTGTGTGTCTGCATGTGCACACATTGATCAGGTTTTGGTATAAACGATTTACTTGCTTTATAAAAAGAATTTGGAAATTTTTCTTTTTCTACTCTAGAACAATATAAGTAGTATTAAAACCATTTACTCTTTTTTTCAGTTTTTTTTTTAATTAATTAAAAAAATTAACTAACAACATTTAGAAATCATTCTATTCCACATATGCAATCAGTAATTCTTAATCACACATAGATGTGTGATCATCATTTCTTAGTACATTTGCATCGATTTAGGAAAAGAACTAGCAAAACAACAGAAAAAGATATAGCATGATAACATAGAGAAAAAAATAAAAATAGAAATAAAAAATAAAAAAATATATTAAAAAAAGGAAAAAACAAAAAACACAAACAAACAAAAACTATAGCTCAGATGCAGCTTCATTCAGTGTTTTAACATAATTACATTACAATTAGATAGTATTGTGCTGTCCATTTTTGAGTTTTTGTATCTAGTTCTGTTGCACAGTCTGTAACCCTTCAGCTCCAATTACCCATTGTCTTACCCTGTTTCTAACTCCTGATAGTCTCTGTTACCAATGACATATTCCAACTTTATTCTCTAATGTCGGTTCACATCAGTGGGACCATGCAGTATTTGTCCTTTAGTTTTTGGCTAGTCTCACTCAGCATAATGTTCTCTAGGTCCATCCATGTTATTACATGCTTCATAAGTTTATTCTGTCTTAAAGCTGTATAATATTCCATCGTATGTATATACCACAGTTTGTTTAGCCACTCGTCTGTTCATGGACATTTTGGCTGTTTCCATCTCTTTGCAATTGTAAATAATGCTGCTATAAACCTTGGTGTGCAAATGACCGTTTGTGTCTTTGCCCTTAAGTCCTTTGAGTAGATACCTAGCAATGGTATTGCTGGGTCGTATGGCAATTCTATATTCAGCTTTTTGAGGAACCGCCAAACTGCCTTCCACAGTGGTTGCACCATTTGACATTCCCACCAACAGTGGATAAGTGTGCCTCTTTCTCCGCATCCTCTCCAGCACTTGTCATTTTTTGTTTTGTTGATAATGGCCATTCTGGTGGGTGTGAGATGATATCTCATTGTGGTTTTGATTTGCATTTCTCTAATGGCCAGGGACATTGAGCATCTCTTCATGTGTCTTTTGGCCATTTGTATTTCCTCTTCTGAGAGGTGTCTGTTCAAGTCTTTTTCCCATTTTGTAATTGGGTTGGCTATCTTTTTGTTGTTGAGTTGAACAATCTCTTTATAAATTCTGGATACTAGACCTTTATCTGATATGTCGTTTCCAAATATTGTCTCCTATTGTGTAGGCTGTCTTTTTAGTTTCTTGATGAAGTTCTTTGATGCACAAAAGTGTTTAATTTTGAGGAGCTCCCATTTATTTATTTCTTTCTTCAGTGCTCTTGCTTTAGGTTTAAGGTCCATAAAACCGCCTCCAATTGTAAGTTTCATAAGATATCTCCCTACATTTTCCTCTAACTGTTTTATGGTCTTAGACCTAATGTTTAGATCTTTGATCCATTTTGAGTTAACTTTTGTATAGGGTGTGAGAGATGGGTCTTTTTTCATTCTTTTGCATATGGATATCCAGTTCTCTAGGCACCATTTATTGAAGAGACTGTTCTGTCCCAGGTGAGTTGGCTTGACTGCCTTATCAAAGATCAAATGTCCATAGATGAGAGGGTCTATATCTGAGCACTCTATTCGATTCCATTGGTCGATATATCTATCTTTATGCCAGTACCATGCTGTTTTGACCACTGTGGCTTCATAATATGCCTTAAAGTCCAGCAGCGTGAGACCTCAAGCTTCGTTTTTTTCCCTCAGGATACTTTTAGCAATTCGGGGCACCCTGCCCTTCCAGATAAATTTGCTTATTGGTTTTTCTATTTCTGAAAAATAAGTTGTTGGGATTTTGATTGGTATTGCATTGAATCTGTAAATCAATTTAGGTAGGATTGACATCTTAACTATATTTAGTCTTCCAGTCCATGAACACGGTATGCCCTTCCATCTATTTAGGTCTTCTGTGATTTCTTTTAACAGTTTTTTGTAGTTTTCTTTGTATAGGTTTTTTGTCTCTTTAGTTAAATTTATTCATAGGTATTTTATTCTTTTAGTTGCAATTGTACATGGAATTTGTTTCTTGATTTCCCCCTCAGCTTGTTCATTACTAGTGTATAGAAACGCTACAGATTTTTGAATGTTGATCTTGTAACCTGCTACTTTGCTGTACTCATTTATTAGCTCTAGTAGTTTTGTTGTGGATTTTTCCGGGTTTTCAACGTATAGTATCATATCATCTGCAAACAGTGATAGTTTTACTTCTTCCTTTCCAATTTTGATGCCTTGTATTTCTTTTTCTTGCCTAATTGCTCTGGCTAGAACTTCCAACACAATGTTGAATAATAGTGGTGATAGTGGACATCCTTGTCTTGTTCCTGATCTTAGGGGGAAAGTTTTCAATTTTTCCCCATTGAGGATGATATTAGCTGTGGGTTTTTCATATATTCCCTCTATCATTTTAAGGAAGTTCCCTTGTATTCCTATCTTTTGAAGTGTTTTCAACAGGAAAGGATGTTGAATCTTGTCAAATGCCTTCTGTGCATCAATTGAGATGATCATGTGATTTTTCTGCTTTGATTTGTTGATATGGTGTATTACATTAATTGATTTTCTTATGTTGAACCATCCTTGCATACCTGGGATGAATCCTTCTTGGTCATGATGTGTAATTCTTTTAATGTGTTGCTGGATTCGATTTGCTATAATTTTGTTGAGGAGTTTTGCATCTATATTCATTAGAGAGATTGGTCTGTAGTTTTCTTTTTTTGTAATATCTTTGCCTGGTTTTGGTATGAGGGTGATGTTGGCTTCATAGAATGAATTAGCTTTCCCTCCACTTCGATTTTTTTGAAGAGTTTGAGCAGAGTTGGTACTAATTCTTTCTGGAATGTTTGGTAGAATTCACATGTGAAGCCGTCTGGTCCTGGACTTTTCTTTTTGGGAAGCTTTTGAATGACTGATTCAATTTCTTTATTTGTGATTGGTTTGTTGAGGTCATCTATTTCTTCTTGAGTCAAAGTTGGTTGTTCATGCCTTTCCAGGAACCCATCCATTTCATCTAAATTGTTGTATTTATTGGTGTAAAGTTGTTCATAGTATCCTGTTATTACCTCCTTTATTTCTGTGAGGTCAGTGGTTATGTCTCCTCTTCCATTTCTGATCTTCTTTATTTGCATCCTCTCTCTCTTCTTTTTTGTCAATCTTGCTAAGGGCCCATCAGTCTTATTGATTTTCTCATAGAACCAACTTCTGGTCTTATTGATTTTCTCTATTGTTTTCATGTTCTCAATTTCATTTATTTGTGCTCTAATCTTTGTTATTTCTTTCCTTTTGCTTGCTTTGGGGTTAGCTTGCTGTTCTTTCTCCAGGTCTTCCAAGTGGACAGTTAATTCCTGAATTTTTGCCTTTTCTTCTTTTCTGATATAGGCATTTAGGGCAATAAATTTCCCTCTTAGCACTGCCTTTGCTGCATCCCATAGGTTTTGATATGTTGTGTTTTCGTTTTCATTCGCCTCGAGATATTTACTAATTTCTCTTGCAATTTCTTCCTTGACCCACTCGTTGTTTAAGAGGGTGTTGTTGAGCCTCCACATATTTGTGAATTTTCTGGCACTCTGCCTATTATTGATTTCCAACTTCATTCCTTTATGATCCGAGAAAGTGTTGTGTATGATTTCAATCTTTTTAAATTTGTTAAGACTTGCTTTGTGGCCCAGCATATGGTCTATCTTTGAGAATGATCCATGAGCACTTGAGAAAAAGGTGTATCCTGCTGTTGTGGGGTGTAATTTCCTATAAATGTCTGTTAAGTCTAGCTCATTTACTGTAATATTCAAATTCTCTATTTCTTTACTGATCCTCTGTCTAGATGTTCTGTCCATTGATGAGAGTGGCGAATTGAAGTCTCCAACTGTTATGGTAGATGTGTCTATTTCCCTTTTCAGTGATTGCAGTGTATTCCTCACGTATTTTGGGGCATTCTGGTTCGGTGCATAAATATTTATGATTGTTATGTCTTCTTGTTTAATTGTTCCTTTTATTAGTATATAGTGTCCTTCTTTGTCTCTTTTAACTGTTTTACATTTGAAGTCTAATTTGTTGGATATTAGTATAGCCACTCCTGCTCTTTTCTGGTTGTTATTTGCATGAAATATCTTTTCCCAACCTTTCACTTTCAACCTATGTTTATCTTTGGGTCTAAGATGTGTTCCCTGTAGACAGCATATAGAAGGATCCTGTTTTTTAATCCATTCTGCCAGTCTATGTCTTTTGATTGGGGAATTCAGTCCATTAACATTTAGTGTTATTACTGTTTGGATAATATTTTCCTCTACCATTTTGCCTTTTGTATTATATATATCATATCTGATTTTCCTTCTTTCTACACTCTTCTCCATACCTCTCTCTTCTGTCTTTTTGTATCTGACTCTAGTGCTCCCTTTAGTATTTCTTGCAGAGCTGGTCTCTTGGTCACAAATCTCTCAGTGACTTTTTGTCTGAAAATGTTTTGATTTCTTCCTCATTTTTGAAGGACAATTTTGCTGGATATAGAAGTCTTGGTTGGCAGTTTTTCTCTTTTAGTAATTTAAATATATCATCCCACTGTCTTCTAACTTCCATGGTTTCTGCTGAGAAATCTACACATAGTCTTATTGGGTTTCCCTTGTATGTGATGGATTGTTTTTCTCTTGCTGCTTTCAAGATCCTCTCTTTCTCTTTGACCTCTGACATTCTAACTAGTAAGTGTCTTGGAGAATGCCTATTTGGGTCTATTCTCTTTGGGGTGCGCTGCACTTCTTGGATCTGTAATTTTAGGTCTTTCGTAAGATTTGGGAAATTTTCAGTGATAATTTCTTCCATTAGTTTTTCTCCTCCTTTTCCCTTCTCTTCTCCTTCTGGGACACCCACAATGCGTATATTTGTGCGCTTCATATTATCATTCAATTCCCTGAGCCCCTGCTCAAATTTTTCCATTCTTTTCCCTATAGTTTCTGTTTCTTTTTGAAATTCAGATGTTCCATCCTCCAGTTCACTAATTCTAGCCTCTGTCTCTTTAAATCTACCATTGTAGGTTTCCATTTTTTTTTCCATCTTTTCTACTTTGTCCTTCAATCCCATAAGTTCTGTGATTTGTTTTTTCAGACTTTCCATTTCTTCTTTTTGTTCAGCCCATGCCTTCTTCATGTCCTCCCTCAATTTATTGATTTGGTTTTTGAAGAGGTTTTCCATTTCTGTTCGTATATTCAGAATTAGTTGTCTCAGCTCCTGTATCTCATTTGAGCTATTGGTTTGTTCCTTTGACTGAGCCATATCTTCAATTTTCCTGGTGTGATCCATTATTTTTTGCTGGTTTCTGGGCATTTAATCAGATTTCCCTGGGTGTGGGACCCAGCAGGTTGAAAGGCTTTCCTGTGAAGTCTCTGGGCTCTGTTTTTCTTATCCTGCCCAGTATGTGGTGCTTGTCTGTCTGCGGGTCCCACCAGTAAAAGATGCTATGGCTCCTTTAACTTTGGAAGACTCTCGCTGTGGGGGAGGGTCGCCAGCTGACGCGGCTTGGGGGAGTGCCAATCCAAATCTCCCCACCGGCCCAGGAAGCCGCGCGTGGGGGGTGGGGGGTTGCCGGCCGCCGCGGCTTGAGGTACCGCCGATTCAAATCTCCCAGCCGGCCCGGGAAGGAGGGAGGGAGGGGCTCTGGCTGCCAGCCGCCACGGCCCGGGGAAGCACGCGCCTCTCGGGGACCTCACCGCAGCGGATTCTCTTAGCTGGTTCAGCCGTTCCAGAATGGGGTACGCTGTGTTTCTGTTCTCTGTCGTGGCTCCGGAGCTGTTCTGTACTGTTTCTATTTCTTTAGTAGCTATTCTGGAGGAGGAACTAAGACCCGCGCGTCTTACTAAGCCGCCATCTTCTCCGGAAGTCCACCATTTACTCTTTAAATATCAGTGCCTGGTGCTTTTTGGAGTATAGCTCTCAGACAACTTTTTTCCTTATGAACAGTCTGTTTAGATGGTATATCTTTTTAAATTTATGGTTGTTAAAATTTTCTTATTCTAAAAGGCCTATCAAATAGTGCACTTAATGGTTACATCTGTGGTCTTCTCTGATTTTGAGAGTAAATCCCAGTTAACATGACCCACAGAAACTCTTGGAAGTATCTGAGGTGCAGTGGGGAGAGAGGAAGAAAAAGGCCTTAGACTCCTGTTCGTGAAGATCTCTAGTGATGAGGACCTTGACACACTCATCGGTCACACAGGACTACCCTGACCAATGCTCTTTCAAGGCTCAAGCTGATATTCTGTCATACAAACTGTTCTAGTTTGATAGCTGCTAGAATGTAATATACCAGAAATGGAATGGCTTTTAAAAAAGGGAATTTAATACGTTGCTAAGGCCATGGAAATATCCAAAAGCATACCATGGTTCAAAAAAGTCAATGAAGTTCAGAGTCTCTCTCTCAGCTGGAAGGGCATGTGGCAAGCAGGGCAAAGTCTGCTAGCTTTCTCTCCAGGCCTCTTGCTTCGTCATCTCCAAAGGTCCTGGCTGATGGACTCTGTGGTTCTCTCATCATTCTGTCATGGTTCTGTGGCTTTCTTCTCATTCTCAAAAGGGACTCTCTCCAAAATGTCTCCTCTTTTATAGGATCCAGTAAACTAATCAAGACCCACATAGAATGGGTGGATACACGTCTCCATCTAATCAATACCCATGATTGAGTCACATCTCCATGGAGATAGCCTAATCAAGTTTCTGACCTAAGTGCTGAAAAGGGATTAGAAGAAACTGTTGCCCCTACAAGATGGATTAGGATTAAAACATGGCTTTTTTAGGGTACATAAATCCTTTTAAACTGGCATACAAACCATAGACATACTGTCCCACTCCCTTGCTTTGGGGCAGTCTTGCAATCCTGCTACCAGCCAGGTCCCTCTCTTGGGCAGCTGTCCCCCTCCTCTTTTGTCTTCACTCTCACCCCATAGCTTGGTTTCCTGTTGACTAGAATCAGAAAGTCCCCTAGATGAGGGAGGGCGCACAGTAAGGTCTTGGTTATCTTACTCAGTGGTAACTGCTTGGCCTTTACATGAGAGGGTGCAGACACCCAGAAAGAATGCAGGCAAGCTGCCCTGCAGCATGGTGGGAACCCTAGAGGAGAGTAGATGGGGAAAGCAAAGACTAAAACTGATGGAGGTTAGGGGGCAGGGGGGGAAAAGTGCTGGGCTTTTGCCTGCCCCAAACATTTCCTTGGCCTTCAGTGAAGGCCTTTAGAAAGTAGGATGCAGTTCCATGATTGAGCCACAAGGTGGCCTATGCCTGTTCAGCTGTTTAAGAAAGGTTAAAGAAAGCAGAGCCCAGGAACCCTGAAATTGATTTAGTATGGATGGGAACTTTCAGGGTTCCCAAGCTTTAACTTCCAATCTTCTGTTATCATAACTCACCTGTAGGCATTAGGAAGGATTTTCTTTACATTATATCTATTTGAAATGGGATGTGCATGTTTTCTGTAGTCTTCAAATTCACCAGCGAGTGGCCTACTCTTTTGCTGAGCCACTTTCTGGAGGTTATGCTCTGTTCCTTTCTCGACAGGTCCAGTATCCCATGAGCAGAAGCTGTCACAAAGCTTGGAAATTGCCTTGACATCAACCCTTGGCTCCATGCCCTCCTTCACAGCTCGGCTGACCAGGGGACAGTTGCAACACCTTGGCACAAGAGGGAACAGCACTTCCTGGAGGCCAGGCACCAGCTCGGGTAACATGGGCCCTGTCCATATCCCTGAAGCCTTTGAACGGATCGTCTATTCTCTGTGCAGTGTGCTGGGCCATGGTTCTGGGGCCTCTGTGGACCTCTGTGCCCAGCTTCCTCCTTAGTTCCAACACCCAGGCCTGGAGAGAGAACTTGTTCTCTTTCCTATTCAAAGTGGAGTTCAGGGCAGAATGCGAAGTTGAATTCCTCACAAGAAAGGCTTTAGATAATTATTAGTAATTATGTGAATTTAAGGCTTGGCTACATTCTGCTGTTTGTTTTTGTTTGTTTTTTTTTTTGTATGTGTGAGATCTAATGTTAATTATTCTCTCCTGAGAACTTTTATTTGTGTCTCCTTGGTTTATTTTTCTAATCTGTTTTTTCTCCCATCTGATCTCTAGAGACTTTATACAGATGTGGAGGGAACTTTGGAGTTGTTTATGCCATCTTCATCCCTTCCTAAAGAACATTTTCATCAGTGTCTTAGAAAAGAACAGTGTTATTTTACTGAACCAATTTTTGCCTAAAATGAGCCTGGAAATGCATTGTATGGTAGAATGCATTAATATAAAGTGAAAGGGACTGGCTTAATGGGTCATTTTTTATAAGATAAAACTTCGTGGGGCTAATGGTGAAGTGTACACTTGATTCCTCGATTCCTCCTGCTTAGTAGGAGCTATTTTGCTCTCTTATTGTCTCTTATTGTCATTCACCAGCTCCCTGTCTGTCTCGTTCCCATTCTGATTAGGTTTCCACAGTAACCATTCCTAAGAGCCTGTCTTGTCAGAGTGACCAGTGATTTCCATGACCCCAAATCTGAGGGTCATTTATCTTCTTAGCAGCATTTGATGAAGTTAGCTAGGCCCTCCATCTGAAACACCTTCTCCCTTGGTTTCTGGGATGTTATGCTCTTTTTGTTCCTTATCCCCAGTGGTCCTTATTCAGTTTCCATTGAGGACTCTAATTCTCCTACAAGACTCTGTCCCTGGATCCTCTTCTCTCTCTACTGTCACCCCAAATGAAATCCCACTTGTCCAATGACTGCCCCATGTTCATCTGTAGCTCCTGCCTCTCCTTAAAGTCCGACCCTCCACCTCCCTGACAACTGTTTGGCACCTCCTCTTGGGTGTCTCCTGGATATCTCAGAGAAAACATACTAGCAGTAAAGTGTTAATCTCTGCCCTCCAAAGCTTCCCCCCTGGCCCCACCAGCCCCTATCAACCCCATCTCCGTTAAAGAACAGCACCTTCTACCCTATGGTCAGACTTATAAGATGGAGGACATCCTTAAATTCCTTCCACATCCTTACCCTGACATTCTTTCTGTTATCAAGTCCTGTTCATTCTCCCATAAAATAAGCTTTCAGATTGGTTCTTTCTAGTCCGTTCCCCTCCTCCCACCCTGGCCCCAGTCCTCTTCCATACTCCTGTTGTAGTAGCCCCTGTTTGCTGTACCACATCTTCCCAAGCCTTTCCTAATACCATTGTCCTCACAGGAGCCAGAGGTACTTTTTTACCTGTCACTCAGAGCCTGGTATACCACATCTCTAAAGTCCTTCCATGGCATCCTGTTGAACTTCAAATAAAAAAAACCCCTGACCACCTTCCCCTGTAATCTCACCTTAAGCTACATTCTCACTGACACACTTCTCTGTCTTTATTTTAATGGATTTGCCTATACTTTGTACTGTCTACCCCTTTTGCTCTTTGCATGGCGGTTCTTTTGCATTCTGATGACTCTTCCTCTAAGAAGCTGTCCTTGACCACCCTGTCCAAAGTAGGGTACCTTTCTATTCTCTCTCTTAATCACCTTAATGATGTATTTGCTTGTTAACTTACTTTTTTCTTTTTAACTGTAACTACCTGAAAGTAGGGATCATCACAGGATCTGACCCTAAATACTCTGATGAAGAAAATTTAGGATCGGAAATATAGGAGATTTTATATGCATTAAGGTGCTTCCAAGTAAAGCTCCTTTGATTTGGCCTGCCTTCACAGGCGTGTGGCATCCAAAGAAGAGAAGTGAAAGTCCTGCTCCTTTCACCTACAAGGAATTCCCAGTGGGCTTTCAGAGCTATCATCCTTTGGCAGTCATACTTAGGTGGATTAGGAGTAGGACTACTGAAAGGTTTCAACTTTGGCTGAGGAAGGGCTTTCTGCATCAGAATGACCCAGGGCCACCTCCATGGGGAGAGTCTATTCAGTCTATTACATTTCCTGAGATATCTACCATTTCTCTTACTCTTCTTTCACTCATGATGTTCCAGGTGCCCCTCTGGTAACGTTTCCTTTCTGTCTGAAAAATATCTTGTAGCATTTCCTTTAGAGCTGGTCTTAGCAGTGAAATGTCTTGCTTTTGCTTCAGCTAGGAATGTCTTTCACTTTACTTCCTGAAAGACTTATTTGCTACATATAGAACTCTGGGTTGACAACTTACTTTCAGCCTTTAAAATAATATTCTAATGCACTCTGATTCTATGTGTTTGATGAGAAATCCCCAGACATTTGAATCATTGCTTCCCCATAAGTTATGTGTTATTTTTTTCTGGCTGCTTTCAGGTTTTCCTTGTCACTAGTTTCCTCATTTTGATTCTGATTTGTCTGTGTGTGGATTTCTTGTTTATCTTCTTTGGTGTTCCTTAAGCTTTTTGAATCTATAGTTTCTTGAATCTTTAAGTTTGAGTGTTCCAAATTTGGGAAGATTTCAGGCATTATTTTTTTTTTCTTCATAGTCTTTCTCCTCTCCTTCTGAGACTGTGATGACAGGAGTGTAGCACTTCTTGGAATTATTATCCTATAGTCCCCTTGATACCCATCAAAAACAGTATGTTCTCTGCTGGGTGCACTGAAATGACTAATTTCTGAGACACCCAGGTTTCAAAGAGAGAAAGTATTTATTGTTAGGTACAAAGCAGGTGATCAGATGGCCTATCAGCCTAAAAATCTGTCTTCCCAAACTCCAGTAATTCTGATAGTTTTTTAGTATCAAAATATGGGCAGGCTGTAGGATAATGAGCACAATAGCTTGAGATTACGGGGTTGGAGATGATCTCATTATTGAGCATCCACAAATTGATTACATGCTTAGTCACAGAATATATGTAAGAAATGATGGCCTTGATATGATGATTGGCATGGTTTTTAGTATTATAATGAAGTATAGGTCACTTAAAGGCTAAAGTTAAGCTGCTGTGCATGTCACTTGGCCCAATTTTGGTTAGATTTGGCTGTTTTCTAGTTAGTTTGGGAATTGGGGTGGATTAGTTCTGGGCTGACTAAAGGCCTTTCATTAATAAACATTAGGGGCTGTCTTGAGTGATCATAAAACTCTAAAGTTAAAAAACAGGATAAGGGGTACAAGTGAGGGTCAGTCACAAGGTTTTTATAATCACAAAGGATATATATATTTATATAGTCATTGTCAGAGATCAAGGCAGCTGAATTATAATTCAGAAATTTCAGGTATTTCCCTCTAGTCATTCTAACACACCAGAAAATAAAAAGAAATATCCTATATAATGATTCAGTAGTCATAATTATTTGTTAAATCCTAACTTCTCAGTTATACACCGAGGCTCTATTATTTTCTTCCATCCTTTTTTCTGTCTGTCGTTCAGATTCTGTTGATTCATGTTCAAGTTTACCACCTCTTTCCTTTGTCATCTGTACTTTGCTATTCAGATTATTCTATGTGTTTACTTTGGTGATTGTGTCTTACAGTTCTAAAATTTCTCCTTGGTTCTTTCTAATTATTTGCTCAGACTGTATCTTTCCATTCATTTCCAGAGTGATCACTCTTACTTCTTTGAGTGTGATTATAATAGCTGCTTTAAAGTCTTTAACATAGCGCTCAGAGTCTTTCATAATTTCAACATCTGTGTGATCTCAGTGTTGTCTGATTCTCTTTTCCCTTGAAACTTGAGGTTTCTTGGTTCTTCTTATGCCAGATAGCTTCGGATTGTATTCTGGACATTTTAAAATAACATGCTAGGAAATTCTGGGTCTTGTTTAAATTGTAAGGACAAGGGTGATTTTATTTTTGTTTTAGCCATAATCAACTTCATAAGATTCAGGTCACAAGTTCTGACCTGCCTTTTATGGTCTGTGGTTCCAACATCAGTTCAGTTTTCAAAGCCTTAGCAGGGCTATTTGGATCTATCCTGCATATGTGGCCCCAAAGGCCAGTTTGGAGCCTGTGCCATGGTCTGTCCTGTTATAGCTAAGTTCTCAAAGCCTTTGGTATGCTGTATAGGCTCAGATGCATGTTTATAAAGCTGAGTTCAGGATTTCGTACACTGCTTTGTGGGGTCTCTCTTTTGAGCTCCCTAATCTCCACAATCTCCCCAACACTTTTCAGCTCTCTGGGCTTCCTACCCCTTCTCAATCCTCCAGCTAAAAAGCTGGGTCTTTAGTTTGCATGTTTTATCATACAAACCTTTGAGAGTATCTTTCTGGCCTTAGTAGCAGGAACACAGAGGAAAAGCAACAACAGAGTATTTTCACCCACTCTTTCTGAGCCTTAGGAGTTCACTTTCCTGCTCCTCAGAGTAGAAATAAAGGGTTTCTCTTGGAACTTCTTCTGACTTCACCTTGTGCACAATTCTGGGCTTCAGGATACTTTTAAGTCCAGTCCAGGTGATACCAGAGGGATGAGATGGGAAACTCACTGCTTGTTTGGTGATGCCTCAATTCTGATCTCCTTCCCCAGTCTGTCTGCTTCCATTAACTTTTCAGAGTCTTCAGAGAGATAGCTGCTCCAGACATTCTGTCTGGGGTTTATGGTTACATTCATTGGGAAGGGCAGGATGGAGTATGCCTAGTACTCCATCTTGCTCAGAATTGGAAATACCCTGCAAACATGGGTTTAACCACATAAAACCAGCACATAAAAATCCTCAGCTTAAACCCAGTTGCCCAACATATCAGAATCATTATTTCTCAGCTATATTTAGGTGCCACTAGAAATATTTCATATGCATTCCCCTTACCATTTAAGTTCTACTAAATTACTCATGGAATGTTTAATCTTAAAACAGAAAATTTGAGGGCAGTTAAGGATCTTACACTCAAAATCTGGATTAGGGAAGCACAAAGGGTTGAAGCATTCCTGACACTAAAATGTTCATTGCTCAGGACCCTACAAAGTCAGTGGCTAAATACAGAAGTTGGTGCCCTTCCTCCCAACATTCCACATTCATGACAGGCAAATAGCCAAAAACTTCAAAGATACAGGGGTGGGGGCTGGGGTGGGAAGTGGTGCAAGGGTTGTTCAGTGGTAGATTTCTCACCTGCCATGCAGGAACCGGGCTTCGATTCCCGGCCCGTGCTCTTCCCAAACAAGCAAACAAATGAAAAACCAAATAAACAAAAATTCAACAAATAGTACTGCAATAAAGGGATACTCACATGGAAAAAGAATGAAATATGACCCCTGCCATATAGAATACAAAAAAATAAGGAAGATACAGGACCATACTAAATAAACAGGTTGAGGTTCTGTTCCAGCTTTGCCGCCTTCTTGCTTTTGGCCGGTTATTGGAGGACTATTAAATGGACAGATTCTGGCCCTGGAAAGAATCTGTTTGGCTTTGGGTTTCCAGCCTATTCAGAGCACAGCAATTTCCTCCTGATGAACTTTGTTTTTCTTCCTTTGTCACTGAAAGTACCCTCTCAGCCGCAGGCTTCTGAGACATTAAAATGGGGCTTCTTGTCAGTGCTAGAAAGAATTGGAGCCCTTCCATATGAACTGGGGTGGTGTTAGGTTTGATTTTTAAGACTTAAATGGGAAATCAGTCTTTATAAAGCACCTATAGGTCAGGCAGGTCTCTGAAGCACCCAGTCACGTGATGGAGATGACGTCTGCCCAGTATAGAGCTGCCTGCTATCTTCTCCTCCCAGGGCCAGAGGCAGCCTGGGGAGGGATAAAAGGGGGTTGCTATGGTGATGGTGGGGATGTTTCTCTTCCCCTCCAAGCCCATACCTTCCCTCTAGGATAGATGTGTAGACCCAGAGGCAGTTCTCCCTAACCCCGGCCCGTTTTCCTCCCTGATTTACCAGAGCAGCCTGGGAGCAGCCTGGGCCCCGAGTGTGCCTCCTGCAAAAGAGTGTTTTCTCCCTACTTCAAGAAGGAGCCCGTGTACCAGCTTCCCTGTGGCCACCTCCTGTGCCGACCCTGCCTGGGTGAGAAACAGCGGTCCCTGCCCATGACTTGCACAGTCTGCCAGCGGCCATTCGCCAGCCAGGATGTGCTGCGGGTCCACTTCTGAGTGGCCGTCTCATGCAGAGAAGACCGTGTGCTGGGAGGAGCTGAAGGGGCGCAGTAATGGGGGTCACAGCTACCCCAAAGTCAGGCCAAGTCCCAGGCACAGGGGGCCCAAGAAGGGATTCCTGAGCTGCCTTTTCTTTTCCACAGGGCTTTCCCTTTATCACTTCATACAATGTAGCATGGAGGTGGGGGAGGGGCACTACCCTCTTGCTCAAGTGGCAATAGGATAACAAAGCCATAGGTTGGGATGCAAGGGATGGGGTAGTATCCCTGACCTCCTGTGCCTCCCTTCCACTCCCAGAGATCAAGAGCTCAGGGCCTGCTGGAGCCAACCCACCCTGGGCAGGATACCCCTGGTAAGGGTTCCCCAGGTTGTCTGTACACACCCCCTTAGGCTTGTCTGAGCTAGCGTGCACACACACACTCACACACTCATCCATGGGGTAAATGTGAGAGGAGCACAACTGATTGTGATTTGGGACCTAAAGGAGAGCCTCCTCCTTCATAGTGACCCCCAAAAGTGAATGACTTCTCCCCCATCTGGCAGACCACTCTGAGCCTTAATAAAGTGATAGTTGACATGCTGTGGGCTTCTTCCCGATGAAGTGCCTGTCTGAGTCGTCACACCCTTGTCCCCTTGTCCACACCTACACAGTGAAACTGTCACAGGGCAGTGTGAGCAGTTTATAATTCATGTAAATGAACTGAAAGGACAAAAACTAGCATTTTCAGATGTCTGGGGTTTGAAGGTGTGGGCGGGGTGAGGTGGGGAACCCTCTGGACAGGCTGCTTGCGTGTATCCAGCTGGTGTCCGGAGCTCCTTGTTCGCAGAGCTGGCAGCTATATTTCCTGCAGTGGGAGGTGCCTTTTCTGCATAAGGACCATTTTGGGAACTATGTTTTTTTCCATTCAAAATTTAGCTCCATATAGTCTCAGAGGGAGAATATATATATTCCTACAATTCTGTTTACCACATCAGATAGATTCTAGTCAATGCAAGAATGTCATCGAGAAAACACCCACGCCAGTCTCTTTTCCCTTCTGTGCACATTTGGGAAGGAGCAGCCCAGAGATGCTTTCTGATCGTTTATCCTTGAAATTAATCACAGGTAACTGTGGACAGCCTGTGGGTGGACATTCCTGGTCCCTGGGAGCGCCCCAAAAATCAGCACCCACACTCCCTCCTCTCCCACAAGCCTGCTGCCTCTTCTGAGGGGCCCTCCAGGGCGGAGGCTGGTGCTCTTCTCCCTGGCTTCCATGCTAGGCCTCCAAGGCAGAGCAAACTATGTAGGCCTCACAGTGATGGGGGAGGGGAGTTTGTTTAAAATGTGGATTCTTGAACTCCAGTCCACAACCCAAGAATTTAATGTTGGGTTAGAGTTAGGGAATCTACATTTTTAAGAGTTTCTAGGAGCTTCATATGTCCGCAAAAGGGAAAGAGAATCACATTCTTCACTCTGCTTCCCAGTGGCACTTACTTTGATGCAGCCCTTACCACAAAGCTTTCCAAAAGGGCCAGAGAGATGGCACAGCCTGTGTGGATAGGCTCTCTTGCTTCTGCAGGTGCAGCTTCTTTGTGGTGTTCTTTGGCTTTAAATGGCTGTACCATGCAAGGGTTTGCCCTACCTTCCGTGTGTGCCATGTCTGTGGAAAAACGCCAGCATTTGTAGGAAAAGGATTTCTGGGGAGGGGTAGTCCTACTCTCTGTTTGTCATGGTTTCGAGGGTACAGCAAGTTGACATCCTCAGTTCACTGATGCTGGCAGTGCTCTCTTGAGGATACTTTCCACCCCCCACCCCCCCCCCCACAGAAGCCCCTAAAGTCACCAGCTTTAGATGAGAATAAAGCAGAGTGCTATAGGGAGGGTAAAGCTGCTGCCGCTAGGCTGTGCTGGAGGCACTCACTGGCCATGAGCTGGTCTGCCGAAACACCAAGGAGTAGTTGACCTGGCAGCTTGCCACTCCCCAGGCTTCTCAACTTTTGCTAGTGGGGCCTGGTTCCTTCCCAGGGAGCTAGTGGGAAACCAGGCATTGGCACCACTGCGTGGGCAATACCTGTCCTGCATCCAGGTAGAGTTACACCCACATCCTTGAATATATAGATATACGTACATTTTATCTTAAAGACTCCCCCACAAGGAAGTCATCTTTTTGCCACACGCGCAATAAAAGAGCTGAGCACTGTTGGACTTTGTCTTCTCTCTAAAATGGGAATAAAATTTTTGTTGCTGCCAATGGCTCAGTGGGCAATTTATTTCTCACCAGAGCTCTTCAACTCATGGGCTCGCAGAATTGAACTCCCCTCACTACCTGGGAAGTGTCTGGCAGAGCCTAGGCGTGACCTCCTCCGTTCTAGGGATTCACTGCCTCCTCCTTCCCCATTTCCTGTTGTCATTTGCTTGGATGGAAGCAAGAAACCTCTTTGAAGCATGCAGCACTGGGGCCCTCTGAGAATAGGGAGGCTAAAGCTGTGGCACTCCCCTCAGCTTTGTGAGGTGAGGAGGCCCAGACAACTCCAGTCCCCAAATCTCCAGCGTGAGATGCTGAGATGAGTGTCCTGGCGATTCTCCCCATAGGGGCAAGGTTTTCAGGCCAGCTGTTATTACTCTCCAGTTGCTCCTCCAGCCCTTGGGTAGCAAAAGGAAGGCCTGGTCAAAAGTAGTCCTGAAGGTAGAAGAAGTAGAAAAACCAAATTGCTAGGAAGAAGAGAAGCAGCTGCTCAGTGCTCACAGTGTTTTCCATCTCCCAGGAGTTGGGCCACTGCAGTGTCTGGGTCCTGGGGCTGAGTGGGTCCCCACAGGCCCTCCTCACCTGCCCTGCCCCTCCTGTGGGTCTCCAGCCTGAGGCCACTCAGCTGCTGGGTGCTTTTTCATTTCCCAGGAAACTGGGTCCCCTTCACCTAGGTTGCTGTAAGTAGGTCTTCAGACAAAGAGTCATGTCCTTGAAGGGAACCGCCCCATGGGCTGCAAGGTTGCTGCTCAGCCTGTGTATTATGATGTGGGCTGGCTGCCATTGTGATGGCCACTGAGAAGGGGATGGGGAGTGCTCAGGCTGGACACTTCCTACAGGTCACATGTGGCTGTTCTTTATGCAGGACTTAGCCCAAGAGCCAGCCCTCCACCCTCTTTCAACTTCCTGAGAGCTCTCCCCAACCTGCAGGAACCTCAGCACCACATCTCAGCCCACTTGCACATTCAACATGACTTCTTCCAGTAGGTTGGAAAGGAGTGGTAGGCATGGAGCCCCTGGCTAGGTTGGAAATTAACCAAAGCTGAACTGTGCAATGTGATTGCTATTAGGTGGCTGTGGCTATTTAACTTAATTAAAAGTAAAAATTAAAAAAATTAATTTCCTTGGCTGCATCAGCCTTATTTCAAGTGCTTAATAGTCACATGTGACAGGTGGTTACAGTATTGGACAATTCAGATGTGGAACATTTCCGTCATCACAGAAAGTTTTACTGGGCAGTACTGGACAAAAATATGAGCTTGGTGAGACTGGCCCTTGGTGTCCCCTTACACCTTTTATGAGTCTGTCTCCTGGAAGAGATGGGAAATGCCCCACCCTAAGGCTGGGGCAAGGTTATTATAAAGAGGAACAGGATAATGGGGAAGGGATGGGAGACATGCAGAGAGAGGGGCCATCAGTGTGGCCATCTCCCTGGGCTCTACTCTGCTGTAGTGCCCTTCCTGCCTCACAAAGAGGTATCGGGAATGATTTGGCTGCCAGTCTAAAGGCCCAGTGCCCTGACAAGATATCACGGAGTGGCACTGGGATGAGGCAGCCTTGTGGTCACTTGGCAGATATTTCTGCCTCAAGATGTGCAGCAGTAGGAAAATGCTATACCCCTATTATCTATCGTGACCACCACAAACATTTTGTTTTCCCTCCCATTATTTTTCTATAAGGAAAAAATATGTTTATATGTATATAATGTGTGTTTCTACATAAAAAGAAAATTTTAAACCTCTTGCATTGCAAAAAAAAAAAGCCACCATTAGCAAAGCAAAAAAGTGCAAATATATTTGCAACTTAGATTACAATGATTGATCTCCCTAATGATCTTCTAAAAGCAGATTCACAAGGAAGTACACAATACCTTTAAATGTAAAAAGATGTTCAGCCTTGCTCATAATAAGATAAATGCAATAAGTGACATCAAAAAATACTATTTATTGCTTAAAAGATTAGCAATAATCTAAAAGTTTAACTGTGCCTGTGGGTAAAGCTGTGGGGAAATGGACATGCTCATGTACAGCGTGTGGTCATGCAAGTGGTACAGCCTCTTTGGAGGGGGACTTGAGAATATCTAGCAAAGTTATCTATGCATTTACCCTTTCTAGGATTCTATTCCAAAGATCCTTGGGGATGGGGGGTAGGAGGGGTGGGGGAGCCAGCATGACAAGCCTGTGGAGGGACCACTGCTTCTAACACGTGGGCCCAGGAATAGGTGTTTTGCACATATATTAAGGAGATTATGGAACCCTTAAAGTCCATCCATAAAAAGTTTACATTCAAAAGTTAAAAAAAAAAATCTCTGTGTATTGAGCACAGTACCCTGGACATTGTGCTATGTGCTTTATATGCACTAAGACTCGGTTACTGGATGAGCAGATCTGACCGATTCCAAGGCTTTAACCCTTAGCCACCCAGATGCTCTGTGGGTGGCAGGAGCAGACAGACAGCCAACTGAAGGCCCCCTATGGCTGTGGCCTGGGTGTCCTGTCACTGCAGGACCTCTAAGGATCCGTCCATTGACCAGGGACTTAAAGAGGGACATGGGCACTGCTAGCACTGATGTGGTGGGAAACCACCCAACTACATGACCCGCAGGAACCTCTCCACTTGGGCTATGTGGTTCTGATTTAGAGGAACAAAATATCTAATTACGGAACAACAAAGTTGTGACCAGGTTACAACACAGCTTTTTTTTTTGCGGTTTTACTGAGATATATTCACATACCACAAAACCCTCCAAAGTATACAATCACTGGCTCACAGTATCATCACATCCATATGCACAAAAGCGCACGATCAATTTTAGAATTTTTTCATTACTCCAGAAAAGAAATAAAAGTAAAAAAGAAAACCCAAATCCTCCTATACACCTCATCATCCCCTCCTGACCCATAGTATTGCTGTAGTACATTTGTTACTGTTGACGAAACAGTATTAAAATATTACTGTTAGCAATAGTCCGTAGTTTGCAATAGGTATATTTTCCCCCATAAACTCTTCTATTATTAACTCCTAACAGTGTCATACATTTGTTCTAGTTCATGAAAGAATTTTGTAACATTTGTACAGTTAATCATGGACATTGTCCACACAAGATTCACTGTTATACATTCCCATGTTTTAACCCCCAACTTTCCTTCTGGTGACACACATGACTAAACTTGCCCTTTCCACCACACTCACACGCCATTCAGCACTGTTATTCACACACTAACATGCCATCATCACCTCTGTCCATATCCACATGTTTAAGTTCACCAGTGTGTGAGTCCATAATCCAGTAAGCCCTGGATGGTCCTGGTGGGTTGGGAAGGCATGAGGAACAGACATACTGGGGCAGTCATAGGAAGGTATGGGGAAGCAGGGGCAGGAGTGGGGAGAAACGGTGGGTTAGGGCAGCTGATGTCTTCTAAACTGGTGGGAGAGCTGGATTTGGGAAGAAAGGACAGCAACAGCGTGGGTAAGGCAGAGGCACAGGTTGGCCTCCACCTCCCAGGCCCCCTCCCTTGATTCCCTGATTCCTTGATTCATGGGTCCAGGGCCCAGACATCACCTGTGATTCACTGATGACATGCAACCCCATGGCTCATTAACGAGGCAGCCTGTAATTAGCCTGTCTCAGAAACCAGGATCCTCCAGAGAGAGCCCCTCTCACCTGCCTTCCTCTCTCTCCCACCTAAAGAATGAGATCAGGCTCAGGGAGATCTTGCCCCTGGGATGCGGAGGTGGAGGTGGAGCATGACTACCATGGGAAATAAGATGCCAGGGCACGCATCTATGCTTAAAACGGGCTTGGTAAAGTGACCTTCTATAATGAGATGATGGAAATGACAGGAAGCAGCCCAAAACTCTGAAAGTTTCCTCTGCATAAGCTCATCGGGGCAGGCTTGGAAACAGCCTGGCTGAATCTGCAGGAGCTGAGCCTCTACAACACCTGCAAAGCTGTGACCCAGGCAGTTCAGTCTTAGAGTCATAGGAAGCAAAAGGAACACAGCTTCAGCAACCAGAACGTCATTACACACTGTGATGTTGCTCAAGCAATACTTTGTCAAATTCCCCTTTTATCCTTCCAACTCTCCCAGCCCCTGCCCACCCCCCATTACTATTCTGCAGCTGCTCCAATGCCCCACTATTTCCTCAGAAAAATCTATTCCAAACCTTAGTCCTTTCCTCCTGACTGCACACCACTACGATGCTTTTAAAACACAGGTTGCGAATTATTTGGCACACATCAGCAGAAGGTGAGCTCTGATCCTCCTCTTGGCTCTGGACCAGCCTGTGATTACTGCCACCAACAGAGTATGGCAGAAGTGACTCTGATTTCTAAGGCTGGGTCATGAAATGCCACATGACTTCTGCTCGCTGAAACGTTCGCACTGGAAGCTCTGAGCCATCTTCCAAGATGGCCAACTTCCCTGAGGCCATGAGCTGCGAAGATGCTCAAGCTGCATAGAGAAGGCCACGTGACAGCCCCAGCTGCGCCCAGCCTCTGAGTCATTGTAGCTCAGGTGCCAGGCATGTGAATGGTGAAGTCTCCAGTGAGTCTAACCCCTGGCTGAGGGCCCAGAGAAAAGGTGTCCCTGCTGCGCCCTATTTGAACTGACCCTCAGATTCTAAAGGCATAATAAAATGGTTGCTGTTTTATGCCACTCTGCTTTGGAGTGTTTGTTATATATCAGTAAAAACTGGAACAAGTGCAAAACCCTAGGCAACTGTTATAGATGGGACCAGGGGAAAGATGGGGAGAAACTATAATCGAGAAGTTAGGATTAAAGGGATGATTATGGTTGTTGAATCATTATATAGATATTCCTTTTTGCTTTCTGATATATTAGAATAGTCAGAGGGAAATACCTGAAATCTTTGAACTGTAATCCAACAGTCTTATCTCTGATAATGATTGCATAGTCTTTAGCTTGTGCCCTTGTAATTGTAAAAACCTTGTGACTGACCATCACTTGTACCCATTTTATCCTTTTTTTTTTTTGCCTTTGGAGTCTGTGATCACTAAAAATAGCCATTAACGTTTAATGAAGGACTTTGGGTCAATCCAAAATGAACCCACCCCAATTCCAAAGTTATCTTAATAACTGAAACTGGATCTAACCAAAATGGGCCCGCCTGACATGCTCAGTTCCTTAGACTTTAACCTATAAGTCACCTATACCTCATTGTAATACTAAAAAATCATGCCCATCATCATATTAAGGTGACTATTTTCTTATATGCATTCTGTGACTAAGCATTTAATCAGTCTGCACATGCTCAATAATTAGATCACCCTTAATTCCATTATCTGGGGTCATTGTGCTCATTATCCTAAAACCTGCCCCTCTTTTGATACCATAAAACTATCAGAATTACTGCAGTTCAGGGAGACAGATTTTTAGACTGATAGGCCATCTGATGTCCTGCTTCGTGCCTAGCAATAAACTCTCTTTGAAACCTGGGTGTCTCAGGAATTGGACATTTGAGCACATGAAACAGAAAATCCACCACCTTTGTCTGGTAACAGAACCTGAAGACAAAGCCAGAATCCTCCTCAGCAGTGAGAGGAGGGGAAAAACTTTTCCATCACCACTGCCTCACTGTAGGCAGTCAGCACAAATCAAAGGAGCAGGAGGCTTGCTGGGGTTTGCCAGCACACTAGCTCAAGATGGTCATTTCCTGAAGATCCACTCCTAAATCCTGGGGTCATATTGATGAAAGGAACACTGTAGGGAAGAGAGGGAAATACATGCATAATGCATTTTAGGGCACCATCAAACTGAAGGAAGAGGAAGTCAGTTCTGCTAAGGCGGAGCAGGGATGGGGGTAAGGAAAGATGGGACACTGGACTTGATTCTGGAAAGATATCTTACTGGATTTTTTTGGCTGGGGGGGAATTAGCTCAAAACATCCATTTCTCCTTCCTATTATCACCCTGGTTTTCTTTCAAGGCCTTTCTTTATCAGGCAGAATTTGAGGGCACCTTATTCATACAGCTAAGGAATGGGCAAATGACCCAACTAAGCCAAATAGCAACTTCCTCGCTGGAATGTGAATCTGAGCAGAAGGATTAGGCTGGAGACACTTTAAGTTGTCCTGAGGTTGTCCTTGATGCTGAGCCCAGATTCTCATTTCCAATCGGCACGTCCCTCCCCAAGATGTGGTGTGGACTGTTTGTTAGTGGAAGGGAGCTGCCCTTTCTCAAAAACTTGTACTGAGCCAGTGGAAAGCAGTTCCCCAAGACACTACCTGGGAGATGTTCTTCCTGCCCACCTTCTTAGCCAATGGCTGAGTAACACGCAAGTACCAGGGGAAAAAATCAACCCTTTAGCCTCAAGGTGGGGCAACTCTGTGGTTTCATTCACATTCCAGAGCTCCCTATGGGATCAAGCTGAGGTCAGACACCAGCTGAGGCCACATCTTTACCTACCTTCTTCCCCAGCCTCATCCTGCTTCCCCTGAGGGCTCAGCCTCAATAAATCACATGCACAATTCCCAACTCAGGCACTGCTTCTGGGGAACCTGACATGTTCATTTCATGTGACATTCCTGAGCCTATGTACCACCAAGTTTCCAAGCGTGGTTGCCTTATCCTCTTCTAAGAAGTGAGTTCTCAACAGTCTAACAATAAATGCCTTCTGTTCAAATTTCCAAAGTCTGACACAGAGTATGGATCCAGTGGTGGAGGGCTGGCAACAGATTCTCAAGGATATGAGGGGTGTGTAGGGTCGTGCAGGAAGTACCAGAAGGCAGTGAAACTGATACCCATATTCTGGCGTGGAGCCTGGAGTCCAATGGCAGGTGGCAATGAGCCATGTCACTGGAGCCATATGCCTGGTGTATTGACCTGCTGCCACAGGTGATCTGGGTTGGAGGGTGTTTTAGTTTGTTAAAGCTGCTGGAATGCAATATACTAGAAACAACAGCTTTTAAAAAAGGAATTTATGAAGTTGCAAGTTTACAGTTCTAAGGCTGTGAAAATTAAGGCACCAACAAGAGGATGCTTTCACTCAAGAAATGCTGATACCATCTGTAACACCTCTGTCACCTGAGAAAGCACATGGCAACATCTGCTAGTTTTCTCTCCGTGTTTCATAAGGCTTCTCCTGGGGTGTTTTCCTCTTGCATCTCCAAAGATCTCTCACTGTGTAGACTCTGTCTGGACTGAAGCTTTTTCCAAAATCGTTCCCTCTTAAAGGACTCCAGTAAGCAACCCCCCCCCCTTGAATGGGTAGGTCACATCTCCATGGAAACAACAAAAAAGATCCCACCCAACAAGATTGAATGATTAAAGAATGTGGCTTTTCTGGGATACATGACAGTTTTAAACCAGTACATTCCAACCTTTGGACCCCAAAAAGAAATGTTCTTTCCAAATACAAAGTATATTCATTCCATCACAATATCACAAAACCTTACACCATTTCAGTAACAAAACAAATACAATACAAAGGCAGAAACAGTACAGAATCACATCAGAGTCAGCTACAGACACGGTCTGTCCTAAGACAAAATTCTCCTCTGGCTCTGGACCTGTAAAACTCAGCAGAAGTTATCTGCTGCCAACACACAAAGGAGGGACAGTCATAGGATACATATTCCCATTTCCATAGGGAGAAATTGGTCAAAGGTCCCAAGCAGTTCCTAAAACCAGCAGGGCAAACTCCATTCTATTTCAAAGTCTGAGAGTCATTTATCTTGGGACTTTAGAAAGCAGCAGTCCCACCCTTTTCAAGGGCCTATGCAGCAGCCTGGCTCTCTCCAAATGATGGGGTGAGAATTGCAACCTTGAAGGGCATTGGGGAGACCACCTTTTTCTAGACTCCACCCTTTCCAAGCATTGGGGCAACACTCGGTCTCCCTGCCACCTCCCGGACAAACGTTCAACTTTCTCAGAACAATATGGTGACAGCAAGGCTCTCCCCAATCTCCAAGGAATGTGCGCCACCCCCTCTGAGGCCTGAAGCACTGCCCTCTGCCTCCGGGGCAAATGCACCCTCTTCAAGTGCATAGCTGGGTCCACTCTCCTAGCCCAAGGTTTCTTGGCTTCAACCCATAGCTTCCATGGTTCTTCTGCCTTTGAAGTTATTTTTCCTTCAGTTTGTCCCTTTTCTGTCCATTTTAGTCCAGACTGGCAGTGGTTCTGTTTATACAGATCCCACAGCACTCTTGTTGGTTTTCGATATAGTAGGCAGGGATCATAACCATCAAACAAGAGGACCTTCCACAAATCCTTCCTGGATAACTCCAATCTTGGTTTTTTTGGCTGACTGGCTCCATGTTTGGTTAAATCCTCATGTGGGGCACTATTCTCTGGGGTCTCCCTTTCTGAAAGCCCAGAGTTTTTCAGATCATCAATTTCTGGTTTCTTTATACCCAACAGGTCAGTTCTCAACTTGTCTCTTTCCGGTTGCATTTCACTAGAAGCTGCAAGGAGAAACCAGGGTGCTTTTTCCATATTTAATTTAAAAATGTCTTCTACTAAATATCCAAGTTCAGGGCTTTTAAAATCTGCTCTCCACCCAAAACTAGTAGTCAATTTTGCTAAATTATCGGCCACTTTAAAACAAGGATTGCCTTCCTTCGAGTCTGCAATAACACATGCATCATTTCTGTCTAAAGCCTTATTAGAAATATCACTAGAGTTTACACTTCCACCAACAAGTCTCTTCAAAGCATTCTAGCTAGGCCTTCTCTATTAAACTTCTCACAATCCTTCCAGAATCTTCCCCTTATCCATTTAAAAAACTGTTTCAACATGTTTGGTATTTGCAAACTGCAGCACCCTACTTCTCTGGTACCAAAATCTGTTTCAGTTTGTTAAAGCTGCCAAAATGTTTTTTTTTTTTTTTTTTGGCTTTTAAAAAGGGGAATTTAATAAGTTGCTAGTTTATAGTTCCAAAGCTGAGATAATGTCCCAATTAAAACAAATCTATAAAATATCCAAATTAAGGCAACCACCAGAAGTTACCTTCACTTAAGAAAGGCTGATGAAATTCAAGGTTTCTCTCTCAACCGGAAAGGCATACGACGAACATGGCGATATCTGCTAGCTTCCTCTCTAGGCCTCTTGCTACATGAGGCTCCCCCAGGGGCATCCTTCTTCATCTCCAAAGGTCGCTGGCTGTGGACTCTGTGTCTTTTTTTTTTTTTAACTGTTTTTATTAATTAAAAAAATTAACAAACAAAACATTAAGATATCATTCCATTCTACATATACAATCAGTAATTCTTAATATCATCACATAGTTGCATATTCATCATTTCTTAGAACATTTGCATCGATTTAGAAAAAGAAATAAAAAGACAACAGAAAAAGAAATAAAACGATAATAGAGAAAAAAAAAGATTATACATACCATACCCCTTACCCCTCGCTTTCATTTACCACTAGCATTTCAAACTAAATTTATTTTAACATTTGTTCCCCCTATTATTTATTTTTATTCCATATGTTCTACTCTTCTGTTGATATAGTAGCTAAAAGGAGCATCAGACACAAGGTTTTCACATTCACAGAGTCTCATTGTGAAAGCTATATCATTGTTCAATCATCATCAAGAAACATGGCTACTAGAACACAGCTCTACATTTTCAGGCATTTCCCTCCAGCCTCTCCACTACATCTTGAACAACAAGGTGATATCTACTTAATGCGTAAGAATAACCTCCAGGATAACCTCTCAACTCTGTTTGGAATCTCTCAGCCATTGACACTTAGTCTCATTTCACTCTTCTGTCTTTGGTCGAGAAGGTTCTCTCAATCCCTTGATGTTAATTCTCAGCTCATTCTAGGGTTTGTCTCAGTCCCTTGATGCTGAGTCTCAGTTCATTCCAGGATCTCTGTCCCACGTTGCATTGCCAGGAAGGTCCACATCCCTGGGAGTCATGTCCCATGCAGAGAGGGGGAGAATGGTGAGACTGCTCATCATGTTGGCTGGAGAGAGTGGCCACATCTGAGCAACAAAAAGGCTCTCCTGGGGGTGACTCTTAGGCCTAAATTTTAAGTAGACTTGACCTATCCTTTGTGGGGTTAAGTTTCATATGAGTAAACCCCAAGACTGGGGGCTCAGCCTATAGCTTTGGTTGTCCACACTGCTTGTGAGAATATCAAGAATTCAACTTGGGGAAGTTGAATTTCTCCCCACTCTCACCATTCCCCGAAGGGGGCTTGCAAATACTTTTCCAGTCACTGATCAAATCACTCTGGGATTCATTGGGGCATCACTCTGGACAAACCAACAAAATCTCATGTCCTACCTGAGATTCCAAGTACTTATGACATTCAAGTGAACTATCTACATGAGTTATCTCAGGAAATGCTCTAGTCAAAATATAAATTTTGTAACAAATAAACATTTTTTGCTTTAGTCTCACACATAAGGTGACATTTTAAAGTATTAATTATCATCTATCTTCAGCACCCTGCAATAATGACATTCCTTTGTTCCTCCTCATGCAAAAATATTTTTAAAATTTGTACATTGTACATTTCACTATTATTATACATTCTAGGTATTCCTAGATTATACCATCTCGATCTTTACCATCTATCTTTCTTTCTGATTTCATTTATGTCCCCAGCCCTCCTCCCTCTATCATTCTCACATGCAGCTTCATTCAGTGTTTTAACATAATTACATTACAGTTAGGTAGTATTGTGCTGTCCATTTCTGAGTTTTTATATTCAGTCCTGTTGCACAATCTGTATCCCTTCAGCTCCAATTACCCACTATCTTACCCTATTTCTATCTCCTGATGGTCTCTGTTACCAAGGAAATATTCCAAGTTTATTCACTGATGTCAGTTCATATCAGTGAGACCATACAGTGTTTGTCCTTTTGTTTCTGGCTAATCACACTCAGCATAATGTTCTTAAGGTCCATTCATGTTGTTACATACTTCATAACTTTATTCTTTCTCACAGCTGCATAATATTCCATCTTATGTAAATGTCACAGTTTGTTTAGCCAACTGTCTGTTGATGGACATTTTGGCTGTTTCCGTCTCTTGGTAATTGTTAATAATGCTGCTATAAACATTGGTGTGTAAATGTCCATTTGTGTCCTTGGCCTCGTGTCCTTTGAGTAGAGACAGCATATAGATGGGTCCTGTTTTTTAATCCATTCTGCCAGACTATGTCTTTTGATTGGAGAGTTTAATCCATTAACATTCAGTGTTATTACTGCATGGGTAGTACTTTCTTCTACTATTTTGCCTTCCGGATTTTATCTGTCATATCTAATTTTCCTTCTTTTTACCTTTACTCATAGTCTTCCTTTCTACACTCTTCTCCACACCTCTCTCTTCTGTCTTCGTATCTGTCTCTAGTGTTCCCTTTAGTATTTCTTGCAGAGCTGGTCTCTTGGTCACAAATTCTCTCAGTGATTTTTTGTCTGAAAATGTTTTCATTTCTCCCTCATTTTTGAGGGACAGTTTTGCTGGATATAGAATTCTTGGTTGGCAGTTTTTCTCTTTTAATAATTTAAATACATTATCCCACTGTCTCCTCACCTCCATGGTTTCTGCTGAGAGATCTGCGCATAGTCTTATTGGGCTTCCCTTGTATGTGATGGATTGCTTTTCTCTTGCTGCTTTCAAGATCCTCTCTTTCCCTTTGACCTCTGACATTCTGATTATTAAATGTCTTGGAGTATGTCTATTTGGATCTATTCTCTTTGGGGTACGCTGCACTTCTTGGATCTGTAATTTTAAGCCTTTCATAAGAGTTGGGAAATTTTCAGTGATAATTTCCTCCATTAGTTTTTCTCCTCCTTTTCCCTTCTCTTCTCCTTCTGGGACACCCACAACACGTATATTCATGTGCTTCATATTGTCTTTCAATTCCCTGAGTCCCTGCTCATATTTTTCCATTTTTTTCTTATAGTTTCTGTTTCTTGTTGGATTTCAGATGTTCCATCCTCCAGTTCAGAAACCCTATGTTCTGTCTCTCAAAATCTACCATTGTAGGTTTCCATTGTTTTTTTTCATCTCTCCTACTGTGTCTTTCATTCCCATAAGTTCTGTGATTTGTTTTTTCAGACTTTCAGTTTCTTCTTTTTGTTCTTTTCTTGCCTTCTTTATATCCTCCCTTAATTCATTGATTTGGTTTTTGATGAGGTTTTCCATGTCTGTTCGTATATTCTGAATTTATTGTTTCAGCTCCTGTATGTCATTTGAATTGTTGGTTTGTTCCTTTGACTGGGCCATATCTTCAATTTTCCTAGTGTGATTTGTTGTTTTTTGCTGGTGTCTAGACATTTAATTACCTTAATTAGTTTATTCTGGATATTGCTTTCACTTCTTTTATCTAGGGTTTTCTTGCTGGATGAATTTGTTGTCTATCTCTTCTTTGACATTCCGTTCAGCTTTATCTGGACCTTTAGCTTAAAGTTTTGTTTAACAGAGGAGAATTTTTCAGTTCTTGTTTTCTTATTTCTTGCCCTGCTTGTGTGGTGCCTTCCCCCCTCACACACACTGAGGAGGGTCTACTTAGATATTATATACCCCAGATTTTCCCAGACCAAACTGGCTTCCTATTAGGAGGAAAGTGTCACCTGCATTGGTTTTCCCTGACGGTGAGATCCAGCAGGTTGAAAGACTTTCCTGTGAAGTCTCTGGACTCTGTTTTTCTTATCCTGCCCTGTGTGTGGTGCTTGTCTGACTGCACGTCCCACCAGCATAAGATGATGTGGTACCTTTAACTTTGGCAGACTCTCCTTGCTGGGGGCATGGTGGAGACAGAGGAGAGGTTGTAGGCTGGTTTTAATGGCTTCAAATTACCAAGCCCTGGTGTCTGAATTCCTTGATGGAGGGATTCCACCTGGGTGGGGCTTCAACCCTCCCCTGGGGAAGGCACAAGCTCCAGATAAGCCCCCCAAAAAGCTCACTTCTGCCTATGCCTGGGGCAGTTGCAGCCTGAAAAGTCCTGCCGCTGTATCCAGAGGCAGTCAGGCCTTTGTAGATACACAGCCACAAAAACCTTTGTTTCCTTTTTTTTTTTTTATCCCCTTTTTCTGTCAGTCCTGCCCCCTTGGCGCCGGGGCAAAAATGAGCAACCTCCGCTTTGACCAGGTTCACCTGAGCTGGGGGCCTACTTTTAGTAGTCAGAATTTGTTAATTAGTTCCACAATTGGCGTTTGATTGTGCCCAATCCCTGCTGCTGGTAAAGTCCTTTCCTTTCCTCTCTGGGAAGCGGCCTGTTGGGGAGGGGCGCTGGCTGCTGCAGCTTTGGGAACTCAGGGTTCTGGGGGGTGCTTGCAGCCGGTCCAGCTGGTCCAGACTGGGGTATGCTGTGTGTTTGGTCACTTACGTGGCCCCAGGAGCTGTTCTGTACTGTTTCTGGTTATTTAGTATTTGTTCTGGAGGACGAACTAAAACGCGCACGTTGTTAAGCCGCCATCTTGACTACACAGAACAGCTTTTAATAAGGGAATTCATTAAGTTGCAAGATTACAGTTCTCAGGCCATGAAAATGTCCAAATTAAGGTGCCAACAAGAGGTTATCTTCACTCAAGAAAGGCTGATACCATCTCAAACACCTCTGTCAGCTGGGGAGGCACCTGGTGACATCTGCAAGTTTTCTCTCCTCACTTCATAAGGCTTCCTTGGGGGGCATTTTCTTTCTATATCTCCAAAGATCTCTGGTTGTGTGGGTTCTCTTGGCACTAAAGCTTCTTCCAAAATGGTTTCCTCTTAAAGAACTCCAGTAAGCGCCTCTACCTTGAATGGGTGGAGACACATTTCCATGGAAACAATAAAAAAAAATCCCACCCAGCAATATTGACTGAGGATTAAAGAACATGGCCTTTCTGGGTTATATAATAGTTTAAACCAGCACAGATGTTTACAAGGGCAGTCACACCTTAGACTCCTGCAAGACAGACCCCTGTCCTGGCCCTGTGCCTGAGCGAGCCTGTCTGGCCCCCTTCAGCTGCAACCTCCCTTGCCCCAGGACTAGCAACATTTTCAGTGCCTATAGGCTGTGTCCCGGAACACCCTGCTTGATTTCACATGGCTGCTTCTTCAGCGGGGTATGTCCCCCTTGCTTGGTCCATGTTCTCAAGGGTAGACACCTCCTCTGGCGAGCAAATGCTAGCCTGAGGGTAGAAAGCAGAGGCTGTTTGCTAGGTCCTTGGACAGAGCTTAGATGTACAGGCTCAGGTGTCGGCAGAAGAGGCTGTGAGGCCCTTGTGGTGTGGGACAGAGCCAGCCTGGGGACAGAAGGGGAGAGGCTGGCTGTCCCAGCTGCCGAGATCTGATACACAGTATGCAGCTTCTAAACTTGAATGTGGCCTTCTAGATCCTCCTAGACGCATTTTAATCAAGGTAGGAGGAAGATAGAATACGTTTTATTCAATATTTTGTTAACTTGTCTTACAACCTATAAAACACTTTGTCATATTTTAAACCCCAAGCCCCAGAAAAGATGAAGCTGATACCTAAAAAATATATATTATGGAAAATTTCACATATATGCAAAAATATACAGATTTGTATGAGGAACCTTCATATACCTTTCGCACCCACTTTCAACAATTCTCATGGCTAGTCTTTTTTCTTCTGTACAACGTACCCACCTCTCCCCTCTCATATTATTTTGTAGCAAATTAAGGTTGCACTAGATTAACTAAATTAGAGCATGATGAAGGAGGTGGAACCCTGAGTTTCCCTCTTCTGTCAGAATGGCAGATGACGACATGGGGGAACCCATCAAAGACATGAAAGACACAGGGCCGGTGCCTCCTTGCAGGCTGGCTCGGGAACCGAATGGCAGGTTTGAATCCTGACTCTGCTCCTTGCTAGCTGTGGCACTGTAAGACATTTGCTAAACCATTCTACACTCATTTCCAAATCAATAAAAAAGTGTTAAGCATCTACCCTATGATGCCATATGGCTTAAAACATAAGTGCCGAGAACACATGGTCAGCATACAGGGAATGTTGGTGATTCTACAGTATCCCTGATTATACATTTTTTGGTTTGTTTGGTGCAGAAGATGAGTAGATGTGGTGGTTTGAAACTGTATGTACCCCAGAAAAACATATTTTTAGATTTAATCCATTCCTGTGAATATGACCCATTTGTTAAGTAGGACCTTTTGATGAGGTTACTTTAGTTAAGGCGTGTGTAACCCTGCCAACCAGAATGGATCTTAAACCTATTACCGGAGTCCTTTGTAAGAGGAGTGAATTCAGACATGAGAAAGACACAGGAAATCAACAATATCCAGAAGAGAAGGTAAAGACCAGGAGGTGCCACCACGTGCTTTGCCATAAGACAGAGAAGCCAAGGACTGCTGGCAGCCAGCCCCAGAATGCCACAGTCTTCAGGGAGAAAGCATTGCCTTCATGATGCCTTATTTGGACTTTCTTTTTGCCTCAATACCATAAGCTAATACATTCCCATGGTTTATGCCAATGTATTTCGTGGCATTTGTCTGCGCAGCCTAGAAAACTAAAACAATAGATCTTGGAAAATGAAAGAAGATTTTCTAAATTTAATCAGGTGGCATCTGTTGGAGACCAGTTCCAAATAAGGCCTTCTCACTAGAGTTCATCAGAACAGCCCTTGGGCTTGTTTTTTGTTTTTTCCCCATTGGGAGATACAGAAAGTCTACTTGTCAATGAAAGGCTGTGTGCTGGTTTGAAAAGATGTATGTACCCTAGAAAAACCATGTTTTAATCCTAATCCCATTTTGTAATGACAGCCATTTCTTCTAATCTCTATTCAGTACCCTATGTAGGAAACTTTATCTCCATGGAGATGTGACTCAATCAAGTGTGGCTATTAAACCTGATTGGGTGGAGGCACATTCCAGGTGGGTCTTGATTACTGGAATCCTTTAAAAGAGGAAGCATTTTGGAAGAAGTTTCAGAATGACATAGCCATGAGAAGCAGGGAGTCCACCAGCCAGCAACCTTCAGAGATGAAGAAGGAAAACACCTCTGGGGGAGCTTCATGAAACAAGAAGCTGTAAAGGAAAGCTAGTAGACTTCACTACGTGCCCTTCCAGCCAAGAGAGAAACCCTGAACTTCATCGGCCTTCTTGAACCAAGGTATCTTTCCCTGGATGCCTTGATTGGACATTTCTATAGACTTTCTTTAATTGGCCTTAGAACTGTAAACTTGCAACTTATTAAATTCTCCTTTTTAAAAGCCATTCCATTTCTGGTATGTTGCATTCTGGCAGCTAGCAAACTAGAACAGGCTGAGTGGAGTTTTAATCAATAACGATAATGAGTAGTGAGAATCTTAAAAACAAGGCGTATCCTATGTTCTGGAGCAGCTAGATGGAAAAATCTGAGAGGATCGTATGGTAGCCCATGATAAACTCTGGGATCTGTCCTGTAACTACCTGTTGAAGAGTGCTTTAAAAACTTGCTTTTTTCTTTCTTTGCTTGGTATATATGTTATACTATACAACTTTTAAAAAGTAAAAAAAAAAAAAAAAAGGCGAAACTAAGATATAGTAATATAATGGATGATGGGAGTGAAGGAATTCTTGTTAAAACATTCTAAGGAATTCACTTGCTCTGAAGGAGGACAGAGGTATGGATTAATATTACATATGATTAAGTCAAATTACTAAATTTAAAAAATGTACAACTAGGACAGAAGGAGAAGCAGCATAAGGATATCATGGTAAATAGAACACAGGGTGAGTATATGGAAATGAGTCCAAGGAATGAAGAAAAAGAAAATTTGTAGAACAAATATTACTTTTATGCAGATAGAAATCAAAGCAAAAAGACCAATAGTTGATAAAAGAGGGATTCTATTTAAAGATAAAGGAAATAATCCATCAAGATTAACAATCTGAAGTGCTTATACGCCTAACAGCGTATGTTCAACGTAAATGTGGACAATTCCATCTGTTTAGTGAGAGGCACTGCCAGGTCCCTCATAGAGACCCACCACTATGTACATGTCATTCAGGAAGGCAGGGAAGATCAGAACCATTCTATTTACAGTTTTGGTCTCCTGGTTTTTAAATAATACAGTTATTCAAGGATTCAGGCAACAGTTCAAGTGATCACATTTTGAGCCACAGAAGCAAGTGGCAACAAATTCCAAAGAATCAGCAGAACACAGGCCACATTCTCTGACTACAATAAAAGTAAAATCAATAATAAAAGCAATCCCAGTCTTATGGAGAATAAATACAGCAAAAGCAAAAACAAAACAACACTGAAAGCCACCACCCTTCTAAATAATTAATGAGAAAAGGATGAATCACTATGAAAACTATGAAATGCTTAGAACCAAATGACAAAGAGAGAACTACAAGTCAAGATACAAACGAAAGACATTTTAAAGCCTTAAAATACAGATATTAACAAAGAAGAAAGATTTAAAAATAATGGCCCAAGCATTCAACTCAAGAAGCCAGAAAAGGAATTTCAGTCAATACAAAGAAAACATAAAATGAAATAACAAAGATACAAGTGTAAATTAATAAAACTATGGAGATTCAATGCAACCAGATGTTGGTTCTTTGAAAAATCAAATGAAAGGCACAAAGAGAGTGGCCTGTGGAGAGGCATGGAAGATGCGAAGAACTGCCTCCAAGTACAAGCCCAGGGGTTGGGGGACACCAGTTTGTCTTTCAGTGGGAGTGGACAAAGGTGAGGGTCAGAGGGCAGACCTGCAGACAAACTTGGACTTTCTACAAAGCTTGGACCTTGTCCAGAGGCAGTGGGGAGCTACTGGTCAGAAGAAGACATACCTAAAGAGATGTCAACCCACTCCAGTACAGGTGGTGGGTTCACCAGCAAAACATAACTCACACAGGTTCTGATGGATAGATGTTTTACTCACATAGAGACGAGACAAAGCAACTTCGGTGTTACGAGTGGGCATCGGTTCCCCTTAGCCAGCAGGTCTCAATCTGAGGCCCAGGCAGGGAGATGGTCTTCACCGGCACCTTCTCTTATGTTCACGTGTTGCCGTGGTGGAGGGACCTGCTCCCTCCCAACCAGAGACAGATATACCGCAGGGGTGCGAGCTGCATGCAGTGAAATCTACACACCAGAGTCAGACTGTCTCCAGTGACTGTTTGCATATGCTCGGGACAATGAGGGAAGGAATGTCCTGGCAGTTGCCATATCTACTAGAGGACTGTCTTTTATCCCGCAGGGTGGACACAACTAATCCTGAGCATAGGGCGTATTTGTAGGTTCCAGGGAGAGGCAGGAGGACCTGTTAGGATTACCTCCACCACAGGAGCCTGAGAAAGGTTTTGAGCAGGAACCACTCGGGGAACACAGTTCCCAAGGTCACCCTCACTACTGGCCGCAGTGCAATCAGGGGTCCCCAAGACCACACTTAGATTCCATAATTCTCTAGAAGGACTCGCAGAAAGATGTTATATACACAGCTATGGCTAATTACAGGAAAGGATGAAACCAGCCAAGGGGAGAAGCACAAGGGACAGAATCCAGGAAAAGTACGAAAGTGGAGCTTCCACTGTCCTCTCCCAGCAGAGTGAACACAGGTACTCTTCTAGTACGAATGTGTGACAACACACAGGGAGCGCTGCCAACCAGAGAAGCCCCTGAGTCCTGGTGTCCAGAAATGTTCCTGGGACTCCATCATATAAGCATGGTTGAAGGGCCACGGCAGATCTCAGTTTCCAGCACCTCAGGAGGACAAGTTGGCACACCTTGACCCAAAGCTCGGTCCCTAAATCACCTTCTTGGCGGGGCTCAAAGCTACCACCTCAACTCCAATTCCAGAGGCCGAGGGAGCCTGACTCTGCTGGTCAATCCAGCCCCCGCACGGCGGCCTCCGATTCCTACACTCACCCAGGATCCCACAGCCTGGGACGCCCAACTGCACTGTCTGGGTCCCGCGCCGAGTTTAAGGGGCAAACTGGAGATTTTTTGCTACGAGGCAGAACCCCGAGCCGCAGCCACTCATTTGCGCAGCTCTCCTACAGATCCCCTGCGGAGACCCCAACGCGCGGGGCGTGTGTCTCTGGCGGGAGCGAGCGCGCACGGGCTGGGGCCGGGGGCTTGGCCGCGGCCCCTTTGCTCCGAGTGGGGACCCCGGTCCGAGCGCCGCCTCCTCCAGCCCCAGCCTCTCCCCGCCGCGGCCCCTCGGCCCTCCTCCACGCGCCCGGAGCCCCACGGGAGCTAAGCGGGCCGCCTCCCCCGCGTCGCGCGCCGGCTGATGGCGCTAAGTGATTCCGGGCGCCGCGCTCCCCGAGGCGCTGACCTGCGGGACCCGGGGGGCCGCGCTCATGCGGCCGTTAGCAGTCTGGGCACAGCCCGCCCGGCTGCCGGGCTTCCGGCCTCATTAGGAGCCGCAGAGAGGACGGGGCGTGCGCGCCGCCCAAGCCGCCCAATTCACTGTGGCGCCGGCCCCGCGCTTCAGCCCCGGTGGCTCCGAAAGGCCACCAAGTTTGCGGCCTTCCTTTCTGATTTTTCACTCCTGCTCCCCACGACCCACGAGTACTTCTTGCCCCTTTGTGTCGTGGGGGAGGATTTGGACGATTTGGTCTGACTCTTCCCCAGCCCAGGCCAGGGGGTAACCCCTGTCCACCCCCCCCCACCCCCTCCCCCCCCTCCCCCGCACCTCCAGTACAGCGACCACCGCCCCGGAGGGTGGGGCAGGCCGGGCGCGCGGGAACTGGACTTGCAGAGGAGCGTCCCCTGGACATCCGTCTGCGACAGGACAGGCTTTAATATGAAAAAGAGTTTCGTCCACTAGGGCAATATATAAGATTCCACAAGAGTTCCATGCACTAGAGTAACTTTCCAGAAACCTAAAACCTCCATATGGGTCCCTGGTCCAGATAAGTCCTGAAACATAGTCTAGCCTCTACAGAACATCAGATAGTTTCATCTCCCTACCCCATATTAGTGACAGACCCTTCCACTATGAAAAATTTAGAATTGCCATAGCCCAAAACCCCCTAAAGAGAGGTATAAAGGTCAAAGGTGACGGTGGAGTCATACTTAGAAGATGGGATTTAACAAATGAAAATGAATGCTGAATCATTAAATTGATATCTTTTAGTCTCCAGTGTCTTGGAGCAGCTAGAAAGAAAAATCTAAAATTGTGAAATTGTAACCCATGTCAAACTCTGAAATATGTTCTACAACTAATTGTAGTGCTGTGCTTTGAAATTTATAGCTTATATATATATATATATATATGTTATTGCTCACAAAAAAAAGGAAAAAAATCAATTGTGATAATGAAAAAATATTTGAGCCCTCCTGTATTATGGAGCAGCTAGAAGTAAGAATATGAGAGGATCGTATGGCAACCATGAGAAACTCTTGGATCTGTCCTGTAATCACTTGTTGAAGAGTGCTTTGAAAGCTATTGCTTTTTATTTCTCTGCTTTGTATAAATGTTACACTAAACAATAAAAAATAAAATAAAAAAAAACAGTTTCATCAAGAATATTTTACCTACTATGTTTGGTTTTAATTTCAGTTATTTCTGGGAGTAAGCATTTTTGTGAGGTCTTTTTATTTATGATTTCTTTAAGCTTAATGTAACCCCTTCTCGAGAGGTTCTTCTAGTTAGCTCTTCAGGCCATCTGAGAGTGCTTTGGCTTTGGGTGTGGGTGAAAAAAACAAAACAAAACGTAAGGCTTCTCTTTTTTTTTTACTCACTCCTGGGGTCAATCCCTTGCAGTCTCTCACCATCTGCTCAGGACTTGCCTTTTCTCCTCTGTTGGCTCCCGCCTGCCTCACCATCTTTGATTCAATTCAGTCAATGGCTCTTAGACTCCTACACCTTTTGCTTGCTTTTGTCCAGTGCTTCAATTTATGGGACATTTGTGAGTGTTCAATATGGAGGGGCCTCAACCAGGACGACTGGAAAACAGGTGCCCAAGGAGAAAGCTTTGCTTGCTGCTAGCCGCAGAGTCTGCTTGAAAATGAGGCCAGCCTGTTTTAGAAGCAGAGATTTCCTGTGGTTCAGGCACCAGGCTGGGCTTGAAAGGGGGCACATAAGAAACAGGAGTGGGGGTAGAATGAAGAGGGCAGAGGCTGTGCTAAGATTAGTTAACTGTTACCTGTTCTCAGGAAACATGGTCTAAGGATAAGGAACCACGTCTAAGAAGGTTACGGGATTTGGGATTTAATCTGCAGGCTGTGGCTGTGTTCTGTAAGGATTGCAGAAATCTGAATCCTTTAAGCACCTACATCTGATTCCCTCAGAACCTGAGTATGGGGGTTGGGGTTAGGGCATCCTGCAAGTAACCTTGGGAACAGGTGGGACTTGCCCAAGATCACACAACAACTCCCTGGAGAGCTGAGGCTGGAACCTGGGACTTATGCCCCTCCCTCTCGTCCTGCTTTCCATGATTTATTAAAGATCCACTATGTAGCAAGCACTGAACCAGGAGGGGCTACAGCACTGGTTATGAAAGATGGAGCCTTTTCTACCCTGGGATTTTCATTCTAGTGGAGCTATAGCCAAAAACAAGCACACACACGCACTATAAACAGAAATTAAATGAACTGCAGGTTGTGTTAAATGCTATAAAGCACAGCAACATCTCCTAGATGTTAGAGCGGGGAGAGTTAGGTTAGAGTGCGGAGAGAGAAGGTCTTGGGAGGGTGATGGGGAAGAGGAGATGACACCAGTCACCTGAATCCTGGGAGGTGGGCAGGACTCTGAATCTTCTAGAGCAAGGAAACAGTAAATCCTAAGATCCCAAGGCAGAAGCAGAAAGGAGCAGAGAGATTTGAAATACATTTGAGAGAAGGGATGCAGAAATGAGCCCTGGGATATTCCAAAACTTAGAATTTAATGACAAAGAACAGCTCCTCCAAAAATCAGGAGACTGTGAGAATTGCCCAGAGGGAGAAAAGGAACACCAGGAAAGCACGGTGTCAATGGAGCCAAGAGAAGCTCGTGTTTAAAAAGGATGAGTGCTCGCCCATGTCACATGCTGCTACTGGGTTATGCAAAATGAGCACACGGACCTGGCCAGCAAATTTGGCAACATGGTGGTAGTTTGTGGCCCAGGAGTTTCAATGGACTGGGCTGGACAGAAGCAGGGGTGGAGAAGGCTGAAGAGCGCCTGGTGATCGGGATCAAAATGGCAAACGGGCCATAGTGAAAAACTGAGAGAACCAACATAGGGAACATAAAGCTGTTCCGAAATGGAAAATTCATCATCATATACTACACAGCTTAGCTTGGAAGGCAGATTTGCCGTCTAATGTGTGGACTCATCTAACATTTATGGTGTCATGATATCAACAAAATAGTTAGTGGGAACGGTACAAGTGGGAGGGGGGAAGAGCCCCGAGCTCTGCTTTAGAATGATGTGTGAGTCAACATTCGGAGCTGCGGAGGGGAAGAGGGGATGTAAGGATGGGGAGATCTGAAGAGTAGTTTGGGAAAGGATGCGCATTCAGGGGGTGGGGTCTGGAGGGTCCTTGTGGTTACCAGGCAGCAGAGCGGTGAGACTTCTTCCAGCCAGTGCAGGCTCTGGGAAGGTGGGTCTTGGGGGAGCGCCTGGTGTCTGTGTAGAGGTGAGGTCAGGGGTCTGCACGGGAGCCTGGGAGTGGGGGGCGGGTCTTAGACGATGCCCTGCTTGTCAGGATATGGGTGCCCGGGCCTGCCCCCAGCCTTCCCTTCATTTTGTCAGGCCGCACAGTTCTCAGATGACACCTCAGACCTGATGTCCAGAGAGGGAGAGCTCCTGATCACACAGCCCGGGTCACCCAGCTCTTCAGGTGCTCACAGAACAGTAGAATGCTAATGTAATAATACTGTTTTAACTAACTTCACGAGGGGGCAGCACTTTTCTGAACACTTTGGTGTGGTTTCAGTCCTCACTACAACCTCGGGAGGAGGATACAGAGAAGGTCGGGAAGTTTCCAGCAGCTGCAGAAGTCAGATTCACACGCAGGCTCACGTGTCCCTGAGGTCACACCTGCCCAGCACTGCCTTGCCGAGGGTCTGCTCACCTCTGAAGGGATGACCCCAACAAGCCTGGATTCAGGCCCTGACGGGGGACGGGAGATATTTCAAGGGCCCCTCCCTGTGATGGCAGGTTCCTCACTACACTTGGTGGGAAGCGGGCAGCCTCAAAACCAGTGCTTCTTGTCTGATCGCTGCACAGCTCGGAGAGGAGAGCGGAGTCTGCCTGGGGTGGGGCAGCGAGCAGGGCGTGTGCACACATTGAGAGGCCTGGGGAAGCCAGACGGGGTCCCAGCACCAGAGAGGGATGTTGATGGCATGGGGGGAGGGAGGCTGCCGCCTCTTCAGACCTGCCAGCCGGGGCCCATCTGGGTGTCCCCAGTCATGGGCTCCAGGGTGGGGCCCATTTGGCTGTGGTTCACCCCCATCCCAGGCCCCAGCCCCAGAGTCCCCGGGCCCCATGTCCAACCTAGGCCTGAGTGGCACTTGTCTCAGTTCCTTCAGACTGTGGCCCATGAGGAAAGCAGAAAACTTCCTCAGGGTTGGATTCCACTGCTTTCCCACAGCTGCCCTTCCCCTTCCTGCTTGTGCAGGGTGATGCAAGACATGCTAAGAAGCTGTCCCAAAGACCCCAGCCTAGGACCCACGTCCCTGGTCTCTGCTATGTGGGTGCAGGGGAGTGAGGGCTGGGGATGGGGTGGAAGAGTCCCCATTTCTCCCAGAAGCTGGACCCTCATGCCCGGTGGGCCCAGCACCCTCCGATTCCGTGTGTGTGCCCTGGTTCCCTGACTACACCTCTCTGGTCCAGCAGCCTGCAAGCAGGACTCCCCTTTCCTGGTATAGCTGGGAAATAGCCGTGTCCGTGACATCCTGCATATGTGTCATTCTTTGTCACTTGTCCTCTCACGGGGCTAATCCTCTTGGATCTGGTCCCTATACCCAACTGTCCCCCACCCCACTCCTGGACAGATACCTCTCACCCCCTGACTGTGCTGGGGGAACTAGGCCTGGCGACCCCCAGCCTCCTCCAGGTGGCCAGCAGTGCAGAGACCATCTCCAGGCGACCAAGCCTTTCACTTGTCCTCAGTCCAGAGAGCTGAAGTCACAATCACAGCAGCTCCTGCGCCAGGCTGGGTACTCCTGCTGAATGCAGCCAGAGACCTGCACCCCCTCCTCCTCACCCCTGCACAGACAGGCCCACGTGTGTCCCCAGATGCCTGAATCACTGCTGACGGCTTGGGACCTGGCAGCTTCGGGCTCCTGGGGAGCCACTGGGGAGGGTGGCAGCCACGTCACCTCCAAGGGGACACCTGTGGACATAAATAGGCAGTCAGCCAAGGCAGCACAGCAGAGCCTGTGGAAAGCGCTGCACGCTGTGCCACCCGCTCCAGGATGCCCGACACCGCGCTGCCTGTGTGCCTCCTCGGCCTGCTGGCCCTCACCTCCGCGTGCTACTTCCAGAACTGCCCAAAGGGCGGCAAGAGGGCTGTGTCCGACCTGGAGCTGAGACAGGTACAACCTAGGCCCGTTGGGGCTGCCAGGAGTGGCAGTGCCCCTGGGCTGGCATCACAGGGCACGGGCCAGGAGAGGGGAAGTCGTGGGAGAAGGCAGGCTGCAGGGGAAGTGCCCAGCAGGAGAAGGGAGGCTTGGCGTGGCTGGGCAGAGGGGCCGACAGGCTTCCAGGGGCTGGGAGGGGTTTTGGGGTTCGTGGGCACTGGCCCCTTCCGGAGAGGAGAAGCAGGAAAGTGAGAGATGTTTTCCCAGTAACCAGGCTGGGGACTGGGCCATGAAGAAGTAGGTAGTGAGGTCTCCTCTGTGCACGAGGGGACTTGTCTGAAGTCTGGCCAGTAACGGTAGGTCTGTCCTGCCGGCATTCGATGCCTCCTCCACAAAGCTCCAGCCCTCGCCCTGCCCCTCAGAAGGTGTCCATTGCTCTGAGCTCTCCTGATGAGGAGCTACCTCCCACCCAAGCGTCCTGCGAGGTGGTTCTGCTGGATACCTAGCCCAATTCTTTCATGCTACATGTCCAGCCAATTTCCTTTTAGCTCATTTTCAGCAGAGCTGAAGGAAACCTGCTCACCACGGGCCATTCTGCCCTGGCCACAGCTGGCTCAATGCGGGGGACTGCTGAACAAATTAGAGCCGGCAGGTGGGCAGGCCCCGGGGCCCAGCCTTTCTCCTGCTCAGCTCCTCTGAGATGGGCCTGAGCCATCTGGGTGCCTGGTGCCCTCCTCAGGTCACCATAGCTGGGTGAGTAGGGGTCAGACTCCCAGCCAGGCCACCAGCTTGGGGAACTGGGGTTGCCCTCGGTCCAGAGGCCTGTCATGAGGGGGGCCGGGTGGGTCCAGTGGGGAGACAGGGAATAGGGAGAAGGTTCTGGATGTGTTCTGGAGGGGACACCTCTCTCTTAGGTCATGGGGTGGGGTTGTTAGGGAGGAAGCTGCAGTAAGGGGGTGAGAAGAGGAAGGTCTGGGTTAAGGGGGAACAGGTAGTGGGGTGGGGGCATGCCACCGCGGGCCCAGAGCTGAGGAGGAAGGTCGCCCCACACCCCCCTTGTAGCTCCTTCCCCACATACGGTGAAGCCGTGAAGCCGCTGAGAGATGGTACCGACATGGCTCCTGGGTCACCTGGAGATAAAGGAATTAAGTAGATTTCGAATCCCCGTTCCTGACCCCTTTGGGGCCGAGTGATGCAGAACCCCCAACCACCAAACTCTATCCCCCAGCTCAGACTGGCCGGGGACACCCCAGTCCCCGCCGCTCCACCTGCCCCTCAGGGCCTTCCCCACCGCACCCCCGGCCCCCGGGCCTCGCCCCTCACCCCGCTCCCCCGTGCGGTCCCCGCAGTGCCTCCCCTGCGGCCCCGGGGGCAAAGGGCGCTGCTTCGGGCCCGGCATCTGCTGCGCCGACGAGCTGGGCTGCTTCGTGGGCACGGCCGAGGCGCTGCGCTGCCAGGAGGAGACCTACCTGCCGTCGCCCTGCCAGTCGGGCCAGAAGCCGTGCGGGAGCGGGGGCCGCTGCGCCGCGGCCGGCATCTGCTGCAACGACGGTGCGGGGCCCGGGCGGGCAGCGGCGGGGCCGGAGGGAGGCCGCGGGCCGGGGGCCGTCGGGGCTGGCGCGGGGCGGGGCGTGGCGGGACGGGGGAAGCGAGGCCCGGGCGTTGCGCCCCCACCGCCGGGGTCCCCGTGCCGGCGGCTCAGCCCGTGCTCCCCGCAGAGAGCTGCGCGACCGCGGCCGAGTGCCGGGAGGGCGCGGACTTTCGGCGTCGCGTCCGCGCCAGCGACTGGAGCAACGCGACTCAGCTGGACGGGCCGAGCGGGGCCTTGCTGCTGCGACTGGTGCAGCTGGCCGGGGTCCCCGAGCCCGCAGAGCCCGCCAAGCCCGGCATCTACTGAGCGGCGGGGGACTGTCCCCAACCCCGGGCGCTCACCGCCGCCCTGCCCTTGCAGCAAGAGAAATAAACCTTTGCAATGCACTGGGCGCCTGCTGTCTCTGTCTCTGGGGGTGGGGAGGGGACAGCAGGGCAGGACGGGGAGGCGCCCTCGGCTGTCCCTAGACTGAAATCCATGGGCGGACCCACCCAGTGAAGGGCAGACCCCGTAGGGGAGAGGTCATGGCACAGCACGGGGGCTAAACTGCAGGGGGCCCGGGGCGGCCTGTGGGTGGGGCAGGGAAAGGGCATGGAGAGAGGGGCCCTGGATGGGGTGGGCTGGGGGTTTTCTAGGTCAGAAAGACAGAAGTGGAAAGAGGGAGAAGGTGATTGTGAACAGGATAACAAGAGAGGGACAGAGGCTGCAGAACAATGGAACGCGAGAGAGACGCTGAGAGAAGAGTGAGAGAGGGCGGAGAGGACAGCATGTGGCCACGCAGAAGCAGTGGCCTCTGAGAGGGCAGCTCCAGAGCGCATTGCCATGGCCTGAGTTGTGTCAGGCCTCCCCACCCATCCCGTCCCCGCCCACGTAGTTCCTTGGCTCGTCAGCAGGAGGGAGGCAGGGCCCCTTTCGCTCCTTTTCTGAAAGGGAAACACCAGGTAGGGAACACAGCAGAGAAGAACTTGCACCATGCCACAAAGTCGCCCCTGGTGGATGAGCACAGCGGTGGGAGGCATCCCTCCCCCCATTTACACCCCAGGAAACTGAGGCACAGACAGCTTCAGCCACCCTCCAGGGCTCCAGGTCCCCAGTCCCATATCTAGTTCATGCAAAGGGAGCTTGTGTGCAGGGTGGAAGCGGAGGGGGCGGAGTGCACAGGGAGATGGCAGTGGGTCAGCCAGGCCTGCGGCGTGTGCCTCACCCAGCCCCAGCCCCGGAGCGCCCGAGGCCTTCTCTCCAGGAAACTAAGGGCCACCATCAGGGCCCCTCAGCCAGAGTGGGAGACAGACCCCATAAGACAGTCCCCCACAGGTAGTCACACCAACCACACAACGTCCCACACAACCGCAAACACAACAGGGAATAATGGATAGGAACGTGCCTGTGGTCCCCAACCACATCCACTAATAATGACATACAGAAACACTGACACAGCCGGACACACACAGGCACAACCACGCCTGCCAGCCAGTCACGAGTGCACGTGCACATGCATGCACTCCCACATGTGTGCAATTACGTGAGCTCCGGAACACGGACCTTCTGCCCTCTGACACCTGCACCTCAGGGCGGGGATGTCCACCCGCAACTCGACCACTGCGCTGCTCTGTCCCCACTGTCCCTCCGCCCTCCTTCCCTCTTTTACCTTGCATCCCATCTGTCCCCATGTCTGCTTCGCCCCTCACTCCTGTCTTTTCTCTGCCTCTCCCAGCCCTTTGCCCTATCTTATTTCTCTCCTTGTCCCCCTGTGCCCTTCCCTTGGCACTTCAGTCCCCTTGCCCCTTCCATTACCTCCCACCCTCTTCTCTCTTTTCGCCCCCTCCATTCTCTGCATCCTCTCCTTGGGTTTGCTTGTTCCACGTCTTGGGGCCACGAGAGGCTGCATCTCCTTAGGCAACCACACCAGACTCGGGAACAGGAGGGAGGGCAGAGAGAGAGGCCACTGTCAGTCCTGTCCCCAACGCAGCGCCCTGGCTGGGGGCAGAGCCTCGCGGCTCACACAGCTGGGCCTTAATCAGTGCTGCCCGAGCCCAGGCGTCAAGCCAAGGTCAGACTCCTTAGAGCCCCATCGGCTCACCCCGCCCCGCCCCGCTCAGAGCCTTTGGCAGGGCAGTGTCCGGCGTGATGACGTCTACCCAGGAGGCAGGGACCACGCTGGCTCCTACCCCTGCTGTGGTGTCCCTCCTCTGCCCCTGAGTGGCCCACTTGGTGCCAACCCCAGGTCAATGTAGGGCTGGGCTGGGACAAGCCTTATATAAACAAAATAACTTCATTTTGACATAATGTCAAACTTACAAGACAATTACAAAAATAGTACAACCCCCAACATAACACACACACCCCCCACCAGCACCCAGTATACAGACCCACCAATTTTAACATTTCACCACAGTGGCCATGTAATTCCTCCTTCCTTCCTTCCTTTTCTTTCCTGCCTTCCTTCTTTCCTTTCTTTTGTTTCTTTCCTTCCTTCCTTCCTCTCTCTCTCTCTCTAAAATGTCTTTCTATTTAATTATGTTCTGAACCTTGGAGAGTAAGATATATATGTCATGCTCCTTGAACACTTAATACATTTCCTAAGAACAAGGATATCCACTTTTATAACCATTAAGTACATTCATCAAATTCTAGAACTTTAACATTGATATAAAGCTTACTGTCTCTACTATAATTTCCCCATCTATCCCAGTAATGTCCCTTTGGGAATCTTCTTTATTATTTGATCCAGTCTGGATGCATGCATGGCCTTCTAGTTGTTTCTTTAATCTGTTTCTCTTTTTTATATTGTAGAAACATATATACAACTAAACGCTTCCCTACCATTTTTCACTAGCCCTTTTCTTTATTCAGTACTCTCCTTGATACTGTATCCTTTTAACTGCTCTCTGGAGCTTTGAGAAAGATGGTTCTTCCTGCTCCAGCTTGTAGCTTAATGCTTCTGTCTGGGCCAGAGTCCTGATACGGCCCGCTTTGCCATCTTGATGACCGGAAATCATTCCATGCCATCTTCTCACAGGCATGGAGGATGTAACCACCACACCAAGGGCAGGACCGTTTCCCCACGAGTTCCCTCCTCCTGCCACTTTGTTTTGCACCCATTCCCATCCCTTCCTTCCTGTCTCTCCAACTCCACACTTACTTCTGGCAATCTCCAATCTGATCTCCATCTCTATAATTGTGCTTTTGTCATTTCAAGAATGTTATATAAATGGAACCATAGAGTATATAACCTTTTGAGATTGGCTTTCCTCACTCAGTATCATTTCCTTGAGGATAATATTCACCCATGTGTCCTCGCGTTGGACTAGCTCATTCTATTTTATTGATGAGGAGCATTCAGGGTGCTACAGCTTGTTTACACATTCACCCATTTGCATTACCAAGGAAGCTTCCATGGACATGTGTGTCCACTTATTTGAGTGTGTACACTTAATTTCTCTAGGCTGAATTCCCGGGAGTATGGCTGCTGGGTTGTGGGATAAATGTATGATTAGTTTTTTCAAGAAGCTGCAAACTTCTTCCAGAGTGGCTGCACCGTTTTATATCCCCGCAGCAAGTCGTGAACAATGCTGCTTGTGCTCATTCGCATCAGCACGTGACATTTGCATCATTTAAACTTTTTCAGGCCTTCCATAGCAAACTCTGAAATCTGTTCTGTATCTACTTGTTGATGTGTGCTTTGAAAATCAAAACAAAAACAAGAACAAATGCCATACATGTTTCATAGATTCTTTTGTATGTCTCGAATATTGTTTGGTTTTAAAAAATGAAAACATAATTAAAAAGAATTTTTTTTTACCTGTTTCAGTAGGTATGCAGCAATCACTCGCTGTGGTCTCTATTTGCATTTCCCTTACAATTGGTGATGTTAAGCGTATTTTCACGTCCTTATTTGCCAGCTGCCTCTCATTTTTAGTGAAATGTCTTTTCATGTCTTTTTTGTATTTTCAGATTCAATTGTTTGGGGTTTTTAATATTGAGTTTTGAGATTTTTTGTATATTCAAGTTATTAAAACATTTGGGGTTTCACATGTTTTCTTTTAGTCTGTAGCCTATCTTTTCATTCTTTCACAGGATATTTGCCAAGCAAATGTTTGAAATTTGGATGAATGCCAATTGAGCAATTTCCCCTTATCTGAATGATGCTTTTGGGGTCATGGAAACAACTCTTCACCAGGCCCTGTGTCCTGAAGAGTTTCTCCCTTTCCTTCTTTAAAGTTTTATAGTTTTACATTTTAGACTTAAATTGATTATCCATTTTGAGTTAACTTTTGTATAAGATATGAGGTTCAGCTCCTGGTTATTTATTTATTTGCTGTGATGTCTGGTTGTTCCCATATCATTTGTTGAAAAGATTACCCCCTTCCATTGAGTTGCTTTTGCACTTTTTCAAAAATCATTTAGGCATATTCGCATGGGTCTATTTACGACCTCTGTGTGCATGTGTGTATTTCTATTGATCCTGTGTCTGTCCCACCCCTGATACCACGTCGTCCTCATTGCTGTAGGTATTACATTAAGTCAGTCTTAAAATTGGGTAGAATGATCCTTTCCATGTTATTCTTATTTTCTGGTATTATTTTAGCTATTCCATTTCCTTTGCCTTTCACATCAATTTTAGAATAAACTTATCTATAGCAGCAAAAACTCTTGACGGGATATGGTAGGAATTGCATTAAATGTGTTCATTGATTGGAGGAGAATTTATGTCTTTACTATGTTGAGTCTCCCAATCCACGGACTGGGACATTTCCCTATTTCTTCACATCTACTTGGAAATATTTCACAGCATTTTGTGGTTTCCAGCATAGAAGTCCTAAACACCTGTACACATTTTACTCAATACATGTGTATTTCACTTTGGGGGGGCAGGTGCTTCTAAATGAAATTGCGGTTTTTTAAATTAAAGTAGTTGTTGGCTTAGAGAAAAGTCATGTACTAAATGCAGGATTCCCAGATACCACACTATTATTAACCCTTTGCATTCTGTGGTACATTTTTTACAATTGATGAAAGTGCATTTTATAATTGTATTATTAACTATAGTCCACAGTTTACCTTAGGGTTCACTGTGTTGTACAGTCCTATTAATTTTTTTAAATTTTGTTCTAGGGACCTATATACAACCTAAAGATTCTGCTTTAAACCACGTTCAAATATATAATTCATTGCTGCTAATTACATTCACAATATTCTACTCCCTTCACCACCATCCATTAACAAAGTTTTCCATCTTCCCAAATAGGAACTCTGTACCATTTAAATATTAACTCCCTATTCCCTCACCCCACCACATCTCCTGGCAACACTGTGCTGGTGTGAAGCTATGATGTACCCCAGAAAAGGCCATGTCCTTTTCGTAGGCCTTGTTCCTTTAATCCATTTCTGTGGGTAGGAACTTTTAGTTAGGTTACTTCAGTTTGACATGTGACCCACCCCATTCAAGGTGGGTCTTACTGGAGTCCTTTATAGGAGGATAAAGGACAGAAAAAGCTGAGAGAGCATAGGCAGGAAAAGGCCAAGAGAAGCTAAGAGAAGACCCAAAGAGGAAGTCACTGGAACCAGAAGCTAAAAGCAATGAAATCCAGGAGCAAAGGACCAGTAGACACGGCCATGTGCCTTCCCCAGTAACAGAGGTGTCCCAGATGCCAGCAGGCTGTCTTCAGAGTCCAGGTATCATCTTGCTGATGCTTTAGTTGGGACATTTTCATGGCCTAAGAACTTTAAATTGTAAGTTAATAAATCCCCTTTGTAGAAGCCAATCAATACCTGGTCTGCTGCATTTTGGCAGCTTTAGCAAACCAAAACATCTGCATTCTAAATTCTGTCTCTATGAGTTTCCTTATTTTAATTATTTCATATCAGTGAGACCATACAATATTTGTCTTTTTGTGTCTGGCTTATTTCACTCAACATGATGTCTTTGAGGTTCAATAATGTTGTTGCATATATCAGAACATTGTTCCTTTCTATGGCTGAATAATATGCTATGTGTGTATATTCCACATTTTATAAATCCAATAATCTGTTGATGGACACTTGGGTTGTTTCCATCTTTTGGCAATTGTGAATAATGCCACTCTGAACATCAGTGTGCAAATATCTGTTTCAGTCTCTACTTTCAATTCTTTTGAGTATACGTCTAGTAGTGAGATTACCAGGTCATATGGGAATTCTATACCCAACTGTCATACACAGTGATGCACCATTTGATATTCCCTCCAACAATTAATAAGTATTGCTATTACTCTGCATCCTCTCCCACTCTTGTAGTTTTCCTTTTTTTCCCTTTATGATAGCAGGCATTCTAATGAGTGTGAAATGGTATTCCACTGTGGTGCTGATTTGTGTTTCTCTAGTAGCTAATGATGCTCAGCATCTTTTCATGCGCTTTTTGGTCATCTGTATATCTTCCTTGAAGAAAAGTCTATTCAAGTCTTTTGTTCATTTTTTAAATTGGATTTTTGTCTTTTTGTTGTTGAGTTGTAGGATTTCTTTATTTTTATTTTGAAATATAAAATATATACAAAAAGCAATAAATTTTCAAGTACATTTTAACAAGTAGTTACAAAATAGATTTTAAAAGGTGGTGTGCCGGTTTGAATATGTGGTGTATCCAGAAAAGCCATGTCCTTTAATCCTCATTCTATACTGCTGGCTGGGAGCATTTTTTAAAAAAAATTTTTTATTAATTAAAAAAAAATACAAGAAACAAATGTTCCCAACACATACACTCAGCAATTCACAATATCATCACATAGTTGCATATTCATCATCATGATCACTTCCCAGAACATTAGCATCAATTCAGAAAAAGAAATAAAAAGACAACAGAAAAATATAACAAACAGAAAAAAAAAAATTTACAGGCCATACCCCTTACTGATCCCTTTCATTGATCACTAGCATTTCAAACTAAATTACTTTAACATTTGTTCCCCCTATTATATATTTTTATTCCATGTGTTACTCTCCTCTGTTGACAAGGTAGATAAAAGGAGCATCAGACACAAGGTTTTCACAATCACACAGTCACATTGGGAAAGCTTTATCATTATACAATCATCCTCAAGAAACATGGCTACTGGAACAGAGCTCTACATTTTCAGGCAGTTCCCTCCAGCCTCTCTATTACATCTTGGATAACAAGGTGATATCTACTTAATGCATAAGAATAACCTCCAGGATAACCTCTCGACTTTGTTTGGAATCTCTCAGCCATTGACACTTTGTCTCATTTCACTCTTCCCCCTTTGGGTCAAGAAGGTTTTCTCAATCCCTTGATGCTGGGTCTCAGCTCATTCTAGATTTTTTCTCAATCCATGGATGCTGAATCTCAGCTCATTCTGGGATTTCTGTCCCACGCAGCCAGGAAGATCCACATCCCTGGGAGTCATGTCCCACGTAGACAGGGGGACGGTGGTGAGTCTGCTTGCTGTGTTGGCTGGAGATAGAGGTCACATCCGAGCAACAAAAGAGGTTCTCTTGGGGGTGACTCTTAGGCTTAATTTTAAGTAGGCTTGACCTATCCCCTGTGGGGTTAAGTTTCATATGAACAAACCCCAAGACTGGGGGCTCAGCCTATAGCTTTGGTTGTCCACACTGCTTGTGAGAATATCAAGAATTCAACTTGGGGAAGTTGAGTTGTCCCCCGTTCTCACCATACCCTGAAGGGGACTTTGCAAATACTTATCCACTCACTGATCAAATCACTCTGGGATTCATCAGGGCATCACCTGGACAAACCAACAAAATCTCATGGCCTATACAAAGTTCCATGTACTTATGGTGTTCAATCAACTATCTACATAAGTTATATTAGGAGATGCACTAGTCAAAGTATGGATTTGTACCAAATAAACATTTTTTGCTTTAGTCTCACACATTAGTTGAAATTTTAAAATATTAAGTACCATCTATTTTCAGCACACTGCAGTAATGACATTCTTTTGTTCTTCCTCATGCAAAAACATTTTTTAAATTTGTACATTTAGTCATTATCATTATACACTCAAGGCATTCCTAGATTACACCATCTCAAAATTTATCGTCTATCTTTCTTTGTGATTTCATTTATGCCCCAGCCCTCCTCCCTCTATCATTCTCATATGCAGCTTCATTCAGTGTTTTAACATAATTGTATTATAGTTAGGTAATATTGTGCTGTTCATTTCTGAGTTTTTATATTCAGTCCTGTTGCACAATCTGTATCCCTTCAGCTCCAATTACCCAATATCTCACCCTATTTCTATCTCCTGATGGTCTCTGTTACCAAGGAAATATTCCAAGTTTATTCACTAATGTCAGTTCATATCAGTGAGACCATACAGTATTTGTCCTTTTGTTTCTGGCTAATCACACTCAGCATAATGTCCTTAAGGTCCATTCATGTTGTTACATACTTCATAACTTTATTCTTTCTTACAGCTGCATAATATTCTATCTTATGTAAACGTCACAGTTTGTTTAGCCAGCTGTCTGTTGATGGACATTTTGGCTGTTTCCATCTCTTGGTAATTGTTAATAATGCTGCTATAAACATTGGTGTGTAAATGTCCATTTGTGTCCTTGGCCTCGTGTCCTTTGAGTAGAGACAGCATATAGATGGGTCCTGTTTTTTAATCCATTCTGCCAGACTATGTCTTTTGATTGGAGAGTTTAATCCATTAACATTCAGTGTTATTACTGCATGGGTAGTACTTTCTTCTACTATTTTGCCTTCTGGATTTTATATGTCATATCTAATTTTCCTTCTGTTTACCTTTACTCATAGTCTTCCTTTCTACACTCTTCTCCACACCTCTCTCTTCTGTCTTTTCTTATCTGTCTCTAGTGTTCCCTTTAGTATTTCTTGCAGAGCTGGTCTCTTGGTCACAAATTCTCTCAGTGATTTTTCGTTTGAAAATGTTTTCATTTCTCCCTCATTTTTGAAGGACAGTTTTGCTGGATATAGAATTCTTGGTTGGAAGTTTTTCTCTTTTAATAATTTAAATATATTATCCCACTGTCTTCTCGCTTCCATGGTTTCTGCTGAGAGATCTGCACATAGTCTTATTGGGCTTCCCTTGTATGTGATGGATTGCTTTTCTATTGCTGCTTTCAAGATCCTCTCTTTTTCTTTGACCTCTGACATTCTGATTAGTAAATGTCTTGGAGTATGTCTATTTGGATCTATTCTCTTTGGGGTATGCTGCACTTCTTGGATCTTTAATTTTAAGCCTTTCATTAGAGTTGGGAAATTTTCAGTGATAATTTCCTCCATTAGTTTTTCTCCTCCTTTTCCCTTCTCTTCTCCTTCTGGGATACCCACAACACGTATATTCGTGCACTTCATATTGTCTTTCAATTCCCTGAGTCCCTGCTCATATTTTCCCATTTTTTTCCTATAGTTTCTGTTTCTTGTCGGATTTCAGATGTTCCATCCTCCAGTTCAGAAATCCTATGTTCTGTCTCTCAAAATCTACCATTGTAGGTTTCCACTGTTTTTTTTCATCTCTTCTACTGTGTCTTTCATTCCCATAAGTTCTGTGATTTGTTTTTTCAGACTTTCAGTTTCTTCTTTTTGTTCTTTCCTTGCCTTCTTTATATCCTCCCTTAATTCATTGATTTGGTTTTTGATGAGGTTTTCCATGTCTGTTCGTACATTCTGAATTAATTGTTTCAGCTCCTGTATGTCATTTGAATTGTTGGTTTGTTCCTTTGACTGGGCCATATCTTCCATTTTCCTAGTGTGATTTGTTGTTTTTTGCTGGTGTCTAGACATTTAATTACCTTAATTAGTTTATTCTGGAGATTGCTTTCACTTCTTTTATCTAGGGTTTTCTTGCTGGATGAATTTGTTGTCTGTCTGTTCTTTCACCTTCAGTTCAGCTTTATCTGGACCTTTAGCTTAAAGTTTCGTTTAACAGAGGAGAATTTTTCAGTTCTTGTTTTCTGGTTTCTTGCCCTGCTTGTGTGGTGCCTTCCCCCCTCACACACACTGAGGAGGGGCTACTTAGATATTATATACCCCAGCCAGATTTTCCCAGACCAAACTGTCCTCCTATCAGGAGTAAAGAGTCACCTGCGTTGGTTTTCCTTGCGGGTGAGACCCAGCAGGTTGAAAGACTTTCCTGTGAAGTCTCTGGACTCTGTTTTTCTTATCCTGCCCTGTGTGTGGTGCTTGTCTGACTGCAGGTCCCACCAGCATAAGATGATGTGGTACCTTTAACTTTGGCAGACTCTCCCTGCTGGGGGCATGGTGGAGACAGAGGAAAGGTTGTAGGCTGGTTTTAATGGCTTCAAATTACCAAGCCCTGGTGTCTGAATTCCTTGATGGAGGAATTCCACCTGGGTGGGGCTTCACCCCTCCCCTGGGGAAGGCACAAGCTCCAGATAAGACCCCCAAAGAGCTCACTTCTGCTTATGCCTTGGGCAGTTGCAGCCTGAAAAGTCCTGCTGCTGTAACCAGAGGCAGTCAAGCCTTTGTAGATACACAACCACAAAAACCTCTGTTTCCTTCTTTTTTTATTTTCCCCTTTTTCTGTCAGTCCTGCCCCCTTGGTGCCGGGGCAAAAATGAGCAACCTCCACTTTGATCAGGTTCATCTAAGCTGGGGGCCTATTTTTAGTAGTCGGAATTTGTTAATTATTCCACAATTGGCGTTTGATTGTGCCCAGTCCCAGCTGCTGGTAAAGTCCTTTCCTTTCCCCTCTGGGAAGTGGCCTGTGGGGGAGGGGCGCCGGCCGTCGCAGCTTTGGGAACTCAGGGTTCTGGGGGGTGCTCGCAGCCAGTCCAGCTGGTCCAGAGTGGGATATGCTGTGTGTCCGGTCACTGACATAGCCCCAGGAGCTGTTCTGTACTGTTTCTGGTTATTTAGTAGTTGTTCTGGAGGACAAACTAAAATGCACACGTTGTTAAGCCGCCATCTTGACCCGGAAGTGGCTGGGAGCATTTTGATTGTTCCCATGGAGATGTGACCCATCCAATTGTGGGGGGTAACTTTTGATCACATAGGTTCCATGGAGTTGTGACTCCACCCATTAATCCCTGAAAAGAGGAAACATTCTGTAGAGAGTCCCTTTGTAGAGTCACGGGAAGGCCACAGAAGCACAGAGCAGAGAGTCTACCAGCCAGCGACTTTGGGAGATGAAGGAAAACGCCTCACAGGGAGCTTCATAAGATAAGAAGCCAGGAGAGAAAGCTGAGAGACTTTACCACATGCCCTTCCAGGAGAGAGATACCCTGAACTTCATCGGCCTTCTTGAGTGAAGATAAACTCTTTGTTGGTGCCTTAATTTGGACATTTTTATAGACTTGCTTTAATTGGCATATTTCCTTGGCCTTAGAAGTGTAAGTTAGCAACTTACTAAATTCCCCTCTTTAAAAGCTTTGCTGTTTCTGGTATGTTGCGTTTCGGCAGCTAGCAAACTAGAACAGTTGGTATGGGTTACAGTTCTACAATTTTTAACTTTTTCTTCTAGCTGTGCCAAAACACTGGAAACCAGCAGAAATAGCAATATAATGATTCAGCAGTCATACTCATTTGTTAAATCCTATCTTCTCTGTTATACTGCTCCTCTTTAAATAACATATATACATAAAAGCAATAAATTTCAAAGTACATCACAACAATTAGTTGTAGAATTGATTTCAAAGTTTGGTATGAGTTACAATCCCACCATTTCATGTTTTTATTTCTAGCAGCTCAAAGGTACCGGAGGTTAAAAAAAAATCAGTAGAATGATTCATACTCATTTGTTAAACCCGACCTTCTCTGTAGAACTCCACCAATCATGTTTGATCTTTCTCCCACTCTTTAAGGGTATTTGGGCTATGGCCATTCTCAACTTTTCATGTTGGAAGGGGCTATTGATCATATGGGGGATGGAACTAATTGCTATTCTGGAAAGGTTGGCCCCTCTGCATTCAGGAATTTGGTCCAGGGACCCATCTGGAGGTTGTAGGTTTCTGGAAAGTTATCCTTGGTATGGAACCTTTGTAGAATCTTATAAAATCTCCTGGGTGTTCTTTAGGATTGGCAGGAATGGTTTTGGTTGGGGTTTGGCAAACTATAATAGATAGCAATGTCTAAGTGAAGCTTGCATAGCAGTGACCTCCAGTGTAGTCTCTTGATTCTATTTGAACTCTCTCAGTCACTGATACCTTATTTGTTACACTTCTTTTCCCCCTTTTTGTCAGGATGGCATTGTTGATGCCATGGTGCCAAGGCCAGGCTCATCCCTCAGAATGAGTCATCTCCCATGCCACCAGGGAGACTTTCATCCCTGGGTGTCATGTCCCATGTAGGGGGGAGGGCAATGCTTTCACTTGCAGAGTTGGGCTTAGAGAGAGAGGGGCCACATCTGAGCAACAAAAGCAGTCCACCGGCAGTGACGCTTAGGCATACCATAGGCATGCAAAGCTTCTCTGCTACTTATATAAGCTTCGGAAGAGTAAACCTCAAGATCAGGGGCTTGTCTGATTCTTCTGTTTCCACCCACTGTGAATCTGCCATTTGTGCATTTAAGCAGAAAAAAAGTGTCTATTTTCTTATACCTTGTTTCCCATCTTTTGTATTGATTTTAGCTCAAGTAGAACTTTCAAATGATAATTAAAGTCCAAACTTTGTTAGAAATACAAGCTGCTGCTATGGTTCGCTATTGATTAAAATTTTGTGACAGTTTACTAATTGGTAAAGCAAAGAGACCAGAAATAGCTTTTTATAGAATTATTTTATGGTTCTTAGAAATAGATCTGTGATAGAAACAGGACTAAAGTTAAATTTCTAATGAAAACAGAATAATTTCTTTTTTTACAATTTATAATTCATAATACACCTCTCCAGATGAAGGGTTTCTAATTCTGCAGAAGAAAAAAATACGTTATCATATGTGAGTGCACGTCAGACCTGATTCTGCAGTTGAAAATAGGAAAATCTTACATAGAGCTGGCAAAAGTATATTCTACGTTTCCTGACTTATTCTCACTGAAAGCCACTAAGCCGTCTTCTCAAAGATGGGAGGGAGGGCTGCAAAGCCTGGCACCTGGTAGGGCCTGGGGTACCTGAATGAAGGAATGTTAAGATTCTCAGCTCATACAGATGAGAGTTGTTTTTCCTCTTGGAGTTTAGGAGCCAGAGCAGCTAAAAAATAACAGCCACGTAGATGAAGCTATCAGAATTCCACCTTGCTTCCTCCCCCAGGGGAAAAATCCACCTAGTTCATCTGAAGTGGGTGAACTCCAGAAAGATTCCAGTGCTGGAAACTTCTCTCTCAAACTTGGGTCTTCCTACCTAAAAGTGCCCAGACCCCTCTCCGCTGTGAGTGTGCTGACCTCAGGACCCACTGGCATGTGGGGACCCTCCAGGGAGACTTGGGAATGGCAAAAAGATCCTGGGGTTGTACTATTTGTGGATCAACGACTTTTTACACAGAACAAGCTGCTTGGCTTTTTGTCTCACTAGTGAGGTGGCTGCTAATGCCATAATATAATAGCATATTTTGGATTGTCCTTAAGGACAATGCATAATGGAAATTATAACAAGGAATTTCATAAGTGTGCTGGTTTGAAAGGATGTATGTCCCCTAGAAAAGCCATATTTTAATCTAAATCCCATTTCATAAAGGCAGAATAATCCCTATTCAATACTGTATGTTTGAAACTGTCATCAGATCATCTCCCTGGATGATGTGATTTAATCAAGAGTGGTTGTTAAACTGGATTAGGTGACCCACATGTCTCCACCCATTTGGGTGGGTCTTGACTGGTTTATTGGAGTCCTATAAAGGAGGCAGCGTTTTGGAGAATGGGAGACTCAGAGAGAGCAGCGCAGAACAACATAGCCACAAGAAGCAGAGTCCACCAGCCAGTGACCTTTGGAGACAAAGAAGGAAAACGCCTGCTGGGGAGCTTCATGAAACAGGAAGCCAGGAGAAGAAGCGAGCAGATAATGCTCTGCTTGCCATGTGCCCTTCCAGCTGAGAGAGGAACCCTGACCATGTTCACCATGTGCCTTTTCAGATGAGAGAGAAACTCTCTCTTTCACTTGAGAGAAAGACCCTGAACTTCATCGGCCTTCTTGAACCAAGGTGTTTTTCCCTGGATGCCTTATAGTGGACATTTCTATAGGCTTGTTTTAATTGGGACATTTTCTCAGCCTTAGAATTGCAAATAGCAACTTATTAAATTCTCCTTTTTAAAAGCCATTCCGTTTCTGGTATATTGCATTCCGGCAGCTAGCAAACTAGAACACCTAGTAAGTCCAATTTCGGTGCTTTCTCATGGATATTTTCTGTCTATTTTTTTCCCTCTGAATGAACAATACTTATGTTTCTTTATATGCCTTGTACTTCTTTTCTTTTTTAATCTGGGCATTTGGCTACTGCAATGTAGTAACTCTGGAAATCAGATTCTCCCCATACTCCAGGGTTTGCTGCTATTAATTGTTGACAGCTGAATCTCTTCAGTGCCTTTTCCAAAGTATTTTTGGAAGGACTTTATTTCTTATTTTGTGTAGTTACTGACGTTTCTGTTTCATTATCTCAGGTTTCAGCCAGTGATCTGGCAGGGATTTTCTTGAATGCCTAGAGTCAAAAAATTGGTGTGAGAGAGTATAAAATCCCACTCTCCCAGTCTTTGCAGCTTGGCTCTAAGATGTGGCGCTCCTTCAAAGATAAGCCGCACTGCCTACAGCTCTGCCTTTGCTTCACTTCCGGCTTGTGGGAGCCCCAAATCTGCCAGACCTCCAAGCCTGGGGTGCTCTCAGATCTCTTCTGAGCAGGGGTCCAGGTCCTGGGCGTGTGCATTGCACTCCCTCCTCCCCAGGTACAGCCTGCAGCCCTGCTGAGCCCTTATTCCAGCTACACACTTATTCCTCTGCTTCTTTCCTCCCAGGCCTTTGGTCTGTCATTTGCCCTGCCTGCAGTCCCTCATCCCAGGTGGGCATGGTCAGTTTATGTCTTTATATCTGTTGACATCCGTCTTTATATCTTTTGACATCCCAGATGCCTCCAGAAGGCCTCTTCAGCCTGGGGAGGAGGGTGGCACAAAACAAAGTTCAGTCCCTGCTCTAGTCCCTCAGGGAACCACTAGACAGCTCAAAACACACAAAATATACTTTTTCTTAATATTTCATGTTCTGAAATAATTTCAACCTTCAGGATGGTTGCAAACATAATACCAAAGTCATGTAGCCCAGCTTGCTCCAGCCTGGGCTCCTCTTCTGATTGGACCAGCGACTACGTGCTGCCTGTTTGAGCAGCCACCTCCTTGGAAACTTGACTGGCCCTTCAACTGCTCCCTCCCCCTGGCACCTGGCACCACAGGTCACCTCTCCTCCCTCAACTTCCAGGAGGGCCCACAAGTGTGGCTCCAGCCTCTTTGCAGATGGCACGGTGCCATTCACTCTTCATGATGGCATCCCTGCCCTCTCCTACCCTGTCAGCTCAGCTTTGACCTTTGTCTCCTTTCTGAGCTCCTCCTAAGACAAGCCAACTGTTTGGAGTCAGCAAGTGGAGGCTGTTTCCATCCCCCTCACAGATGACCCTGTAGTACCCCTTCTTCCTCAACCCCTAGAGGACTGGGGGGGGGGGGGGGGTGGAACACCCTCTCCTTCAAGCAAGGAACATAACAGTGTCCGGCCTTTGAGGCTGGTTCCCAATTCCTGTTCTCAATTATCATGAGCCTGAGACGCGGCTGGCCTTGAGCTCCCTCTCCCCAACACCCTCCCCTCTCGTTTATGACACAGAAATGCGACCCGAGTTCGAAGTGGGGAGGAAATCTGCTTTATTTCATTTCATTTTTTCTGGGGGTGCATATGGGAAGCGAGGGATGCGCTCCGTCCATGTCGGGAGCTGATCCCAGCTCAGCGCTGGGAAAATGAGACCTCCAGGTCGCAGGCGGGATGGGCGCGGCAGCCGTCTGGAAGGAGAGAGGCCGGGTCAGGGGCCGCCAGCCCCGCGCCCGCCGCCCCAGGCCTCGGCCCCGCCCGCCCCGCCGCGGGGCTCACCCGGGCTGCAGCAGATGCCGGCCGCGGCGCAGCGGCCCCCGCTCCCGCACGGCTTCTGGCCCGACTGGCAGGGCGACGGCAGGTAGGTCTCCTCCTGGCAGCGCAGCGCCTCGGCCGTGCCCACGAAGCAGCCCAGCTCGTCGGCGCAGCAGATGCCGGGCCCGAAGCAGCGCCCTTTGCCCCCGGGGCCGCAGGGGAGGCACTGCGGGGACCGCACGGGGGAGCGGGGTGAGGGGCGAGGCCCGGGGCCGGGGCGGGTCCTCGAGGGCAGCCAGGAGGCCTTGCGGGGCGGGGGCGGCGGCGGGGCCCGGGCAGCGAGTCTGGGGCTCGGGAAGTCCGCGCAGCTCTGGGCTGGGGAAGGGGACGGATCGCCCGGGGACTGCCGGGGCTGGGCCTCCCGGTGCCCGTGGGCCCCACAGCGCCCCAGGGAGGGGGTTCGCAGTCCACCAAACTCTGGTTCCCGGGCCAGGCCCAGGCGCGGGGGCCGGGGCGGGGTGGATGCGCCCCTGTGCCTGGGGCTCCCTCCCGGCCCGACGCGGCGGGATGGGGGCCCAGGGCCGCTCACCTGGCGCACGTCGAGGTCCCGCGCGGCCCTCTTGCCGCCCAGGGGGCAGTTCTGGATGTAGCAGGCCGAGGCCAGCGCCAGGAGGGCGAGCAGGCAGCAGGCGACGCGGGGCGCGGCCATGGTGCGGGCGCGCTGGGTGCGGGGTCCGGCGGCGGCTGCGGTCTCTCCTGCCTCGGCCTTTTTATGCCTGGGGCGGCGCCCGCGGGGCCGAGTGTAAGAGCGTGGCCGCATGCCTGGTCACAGCGGGTCGCTGGGGGTCAGGCCATGTGTGCCCGGCGTGCCCCCTCATTTGCAGGAGCCGGGCGAGGGGTCAAGGTCACCGCGTGGGCTAATGGACCTGGCGCAGATGTCGGGACCGACCGAGGGGGAAGGAAGGAGGAGGCTGGGCTGGACCGGGCCGCAGGGTGCGACTCCTCTATGGAGCCGGATTCGGGGTTCTTTGAGGCGGGTAGGAGGGAGTGGACACTGGGCCCCCAGGCTGGAGAAAAAGCATAAACCCAAAGTGTACTAATTGTGCCAGATTTCCTTGAACCAAGAACCTAAGTCATTAAATAGGTTTGTCCATTTAAATATGTGTCTGAAACATAAACATATGTGTATGAAAACATCTTAACATGTTCTTTAAAAATATTTAGGTTACTAATCACTGTGCCAAATATATTAATATAAAAGCAACATTACTGGATTACTAGAGTGCAAATATCTACTGGTTTGGGCACTTGAGATACTTAGAGTCTGTTTTGTGAAGACATTGATGTTAAGCTGTTAACTTCAGGTGGAGGATGGAAGAGAATTAATGGTGCTGTTGAGGCTTTTTTCCAGAACCTTCCATATAGTTATTATTGCTGGGTCCAAGTCATATGTTCCTAAGTAACACCCTTTCTGACCCCTTGAGCTACAACACCGAATACAGAGTATATGTTCAGTGGGCCCATATCAATAAATTCTGCTGATCCAACTATATATTCCTTCCACCATTATCCCTCACCCTTAATATCCATTCCCACACATATTCCCCTGATTTCTGTCCATATAAATTGGAAAACTCATGCAGGTTTTTTCTTTTCTTTCTTTCTTTTTCTTTTGGCTTCTTCTTTCTTTATTGGATGCTTTGTAGATGTCACACAGGCCTAGAATTATTTAAAAACCATCCAGGCCTAACAGCCTGGTCCAGAGCTCCAAATCAAAAGCAGAAAGGAATGGGGATGGTGGGGCTGGGCTATTCCTCCAACATCACCAAAACCAGAAATCGAGGAACCTAAGCCCCTTCATGGGCCAGATCCAGGGTTTGGGCCCTTGGACTCAACCTCAGGTGCCTCTGGCTGCATCACTATCCAGGTAAGGTCGTCAGGAAGGGACTGGAGGGGACGGTCAACTGAGTCCAGACATGGATGGTCAACTGAGTCCAGACATTGACGAAAGAAACTGGAAGGAGGATAGGAAATGGACAGGTACTGTGCAGCTGTAGATAAGATAACAGTGCAGCTGATGGAGGTTGAGGGAATCAGGGAGAGAAGTTATGGGGAGGCAGTATTGCAGCAATGCAGGAGTGTAGCCCCAGATTCCTGTCCTGGGCACTGGTCAGGGTAGCAGCTGTTAGTTCCCAGATGGAGCTCCTGACCCAAGCCTGGGCAGAGGGCTCACACATTGTGGTCCTCTTAGTGAGCTGGGGCTCCTCTTCCACCAACTTGGACTTGAGGGGCTCCTTGTAGGCCAGGACGTCTCCACGCCACTTGGTGATTGTCTGCTTTTCACAGACCGAAATTTCCTGTGCAACCTGCTGAATGAGCCTGAAATCATGGTCGACTACCATCATGCCACCCTCAAACTCACTGATGGCATCTGGCAGTGTATCGATGGTCTCAATCTCCGGGTGATCGGTGGGTTCATCCAGGAAGAGCAGGTCGGGGGTTTGCCAGGTCAGCCAGGCCAGACACACTCAGCACTTCTGCCCATCTGAAAGGTTCTGGATTGGGCTTACCTGCTGTTTCCCAGTGAGACCGTATCGCCCAATGGTCTTCCTCACTTGTTCCTTCTCCTTGATCTCAGGGTAGCACCTCATCACGTACTCCAAAGCGAGCCATCTAAGTCCAGCTGCTCTTGTAAGTGTGGATGGTAATGCCCTATCTTGACCTGAGAGCATTTTCAGATCATCCCGTCTGTGAGTAGCAACAAACCAGTTAGCAGGTTCCAAAGAGCTGATTTTCCTCCTCCATTGGTCCTTACGAAAGCCACTTGTGTATCAAGGTCAATACCAAATTCTAGATTGTTGTAGACACAAGGCCCATCCTTTGTATACTTGAAGCTCACGTTTTGTACCGTAGTGGCGGGTGGAGGAATCTTACCACATGGTGGGAAATAAAATGACAGTGTCTTGTTGCACATGACCTTCTCTGCCCATCCTGATGCCATCATTTTCTGCAGCATCTTTTCCTTGCTCTGGGCCTGCCGGCCAGCTGGGCACTACTGCCATGACCAAACCTAGCATCATAGTTCTTCATGTGAGCTCTCTGATCTTGCTCCCAGTGAAAGCTCTTCATCTGGTTCTCTTCCAGCTCCAGTTGTGTCTTCACATACTGATCATAACTTCCCATATAATACTTCCGTTTCTTGTTGTGCATGTGATGATGCTGGTACAGACACCATTCAGAAAATCTTGGGAATGGGAGATGAGGACCAGGATGCACTGAAAAGTCTTGAGTTCTTCTTCCAACCTCACACAGGCATCTAGGTCTAAGGGTTTGGTAAGCAGCGTGAATGGTCGGATAGAGAGGGCCCTGGCCAGGGCAACCCTCATCCTCTAGCCCCCATTGAAATCTTTTCACTTCTCGCACTGCATGGCAGGTATGAAACCCCGTCCATGCAAGATCCGTGAGGCCCCCATCTCTGCCTTCTTAGCTTCCAGCTCCTCCAGGCGCTCATATATCTCCATTAGATTCTCACCCTCTGCATCCTCATGAGCCAGCCGCTCAGCCTCCTTCTCCAGCATGGTCCTCTCCGCGTCAACCTCCATCACACACTGCAAGCGTGTCTTGTCAGGAGGGGGCATCTCCCAAGTCAGATGGTAGATGTCAATGGGCTCAGGGATGGGCACTTCACATTTCTCAATAGCAGAAAGCAGCATCGCCTTTCCAATTCCATTTAAGCCAATAAGACCATAATGATAGCCTGAGTTTAATTCCAGTTTGGTGTCACTGAACAGCTCTTGACCATGAGAAGTGAGTGAAAGGTTGATAATATGGACATCAATAATCTTGGGGTGAGAGACTAGGACACCAGTTATAGCTCGAGCAGCAGCTTTCTTCATCTCAAAGTCCTCCAACTCCTTGGTCAGCAAATCCACTTCTGTTGTCTCTCTGCCATTGGCCTCCTCATTTTTCTCTTCTGCCACTCGTGGTTCTGGAACAGCATTTTGTTTTCTTCATGCCCCTTTCTGGGCCACTGTTGAGCTTGGGCAGCTTCCTTCTTTTTAGCTGCCTTCTTCTTGGCCAGGTCAGGGCATGGTAATGAGCCCCCAGGGTGGGTTACTGTTCTTTCAGGGGGCTGGGCCCCGCCACTCAGCTTCTCCACGCAGTTCTTTTGGAGTATAGCACACCTCCTCATGGGTCACACGCTGTACTTCATGGGCCTGTTGGGGCTTTAGTCTAGTTATAGGTCTAGAAGAAAAGAGGGGTGGTGGGGGTGGGTCATGAAAAGAATTAGTGTATTTCAAGCTAGTTTACTCAGGGCAGCTGTTTCAACTGGTGAAACAGGTTTGATTGCTCCATACAGAGGAGTAAGGACTGTTTCCCCAGGGGAGGTGGTTACAGGCTTCGTTGGAACTGAAGGGTTAATCTCTCTAGGTGGAGGTTGAATGGCAGACCCCCTCAAGGTAGACTGAGGGCTAGAAGCTGTTCCCTCAAGGCAGGCTGGAGGGCAGGTAGCTGACTCCACCGGGCAGGCTGGAGGTGGGGCAGCTGTTACCTCAGGGAAGACCATTCCAAGTCTATCTAGCAAAAGCTCAGCAGAATCCTGGGTGCCCATGTCCCCATCCCCATTGTTGTGGGGCGCACCGAAAGAGAGATCACACGACTTAAAACTGCAAGCCAGTTTGGAGTCTTTATTAGCCGGCTGACGACTGCCTCAGAAACCTCCAGAAGGAAGATTCAGAGAGTAACCTCTGGAGGTTTTCAAGGTGAGCTTATAAAGGCTAAAACCACATTCTGGTTTGTAGTTGCTAGCAAGCAAGCGTAATCATAGAAGCAGAAAAATGCCGTTAGCTGTTGCCAAAACACATCCCGTTCCCTCCGCTTCCTAACATTGGTCATTGTTTAATTCTTGGGGACATTCCACCCCAGATCTTTGGGGACGTTCCCTGCTCGGGCCTGATTTATTGCTGCTGGCCCTCCATATTCCCCACTGGTTTTATGAGAGAATCAAATAATTGTTTCTTCATTTTGATTATAAATCTGTTGATATTGGGTTCGAAGGACTAATAATTTGACAGTTTATATTCTTTGCACGTATGAGGTGAGACAGTTGATTGCGCAGGGTCCAAACATTAAGCCTAATAGTATGAGAATGAGGGGTCCTGCTATGGGGGACAAGAGCGTGGTCGGTCATGGGGACCGGGAATGTAAGTTTTTAGATCAGTTGGTTTCAGTTTTCCAGCGTTCCTCCAGCTCTCGTAACCTGCTACAGACTAGGGATAGACTATTTTTAACTATCCCTGAGTGGTTGGCATAGAAGCAGCAGGCTTCCCCGACAGCCATGCATAATTCTCCTTATTTCAGAAACAGGAGGTCTAAGCCCCTGCAATTTTGGAGGACGACCTCGGCTAGTGAATCCAGGGAATTTTCCAAGTGACTGACGAAGCTTTCTAATTCACTAAGACCCAGATTAATTTGCTGGCTCAGGGTTTTAAAATTTTGGTCCCCAGTGATGAGGGCTGAAGTTCCTTCTGCAGTCGATCCTGCGTCCAATATGGAGGAGCATCAAGATTGACACGCGCTTGGTTCGGTTGGTTATTTCACATGTTCCATACCTTCTTCCCCAGAATAATAATATACTTGGGGGATAATATGAACTAAAATACATAACTCCTTCTCAGTGACCATAATTGGGGAAGTTATACAGGGGGTAATGTCAGATGTGCAAGCAAACCAAGTACTGTCAGGGGCTACGAGGAGGCGGTCCTATCCACCCGGGGTTGCAGTTATCAGTGGCAGGGGTCCTGTCCACCGGGCCTCCAAGGTGGCTGGCTGAAGCTTCTTTATCCAGACTAGGTCTCTGGGCTGCACCTGAAATAGATTTTTTTTTAGGGGCAGGATTTGTTGGTCCCGGATGGGCTGCCTTCACCAGTTTCCGAGTTTGCTGGGTGGCAGATTGCAGGACCTGTAATGATTTTCGAAGAGAATGGTTAATTTAATTCAGCTATTTTTTCTTCTCCCAATTCAGGATTTAGTGGAGGTGGTCGCCCAAACAGGATTTCATATGGGGTAATTCCCTTAACATAGGGAGTACATCTACTTTTTAGCAGGGCAAATGGAAGGAGACTCACCCAGTTTTCGCCAGTCTCGAGCTTTAGTTTATTTAAAGTTTCTTTTACTGTTCTATTTATTCTTTCAACTTGCCCTGAACTCTGTGGCCTATAAATACAATGTAATTTCCATTTGATATTTAATATTTCTGCTTCATCTTCAGACTCCATTGTAGTTGGGAGGCCAAATCGGGGGACAAATTCAGAACCTAATTTTTTTATTGCTATTTACTATGCTGTCTCGGCTCTGGTAGGAAATGCCTCAGTTCATCTGGAGAAAGTGTCAGTGAAGACTAATAGGTATCTGTATCCATATGGACCAGGTAATATTTCCATGAAGTCTATTTCCTACTGTTCCCCTGGGGCTTGTCCCCTCAGCCTGGTTCCTTGGGGCATTTCTTTCCCTCGGCCGAAATTTACCTGGGTGCAGATGTGGCATCTGGATGATACCTGCCGGGCTTGTTGTTGCAATCGGGGAATGTAGCAATTTCTCTGTAAGAGTTCAGTTAGTTTCTTACTGCCCAGGTGTGTACTTTGGTGAACCTGGGTAACCAAATTTTTCCCCAAGTGCGCTGGCACTAGGATTCTCCCATCCAGGAGAACTTTCCAACCGTCCGGATGTGTTTTAGTGCCCAGAGTTTCTCCCAGTCTAATTTCTTCCCTGGTATATTTTGGAGGGCTTGGGAGCACTTGCCCTGGTAAAACAGAAGTATCTACAGCAAACCCACTGGATTTTTGAGCAACCTCTTTTGCCGTTTTATCGGGCAGGACATTTCCTCTGGCGATTTGAGTGTCAGTGGTCTGATGTCCTTTGCAATGTACAACGGCTGCCCTCTTTGGCAACCAGATAGCCTCTAGCAAGGCAAGTATTTCTAGTATATTTTTTATTTCCTTTCCTCCAGATATCAAAAGTCCCTGCTCCTGAAACAGTGCCCATGGATGTGCACAGTTGTGAAGGCGTATCTGCTGTCCATGTAGATGTTGACAACTTTTCCTTTTCCCCAACTTAGAGCCTGGGTTAGAGCTATTAGTTTGGCCTTCTGGGCCGAAGTCCCGTGTCCTAGGGCCTGAGCCCAGATGACCTGGTCCTCAGTTACCACAGCTGCTCCTGTATACCTGATTCCCTCTGAGACGTAACTGCTCCCGTCTGTATATAATTCTTCATCAGGATTTGGCCAGGGGTTGTCAGTGAGATCAGCCCTCAGGTTTGTGAGAGATTCCAAGATCTTGCTACAGTCATGGATGGGCTCGGACGGGTCATCATCCAGAAGCAAGGTGGTGGTGTTAAGACCTGCCGTTTTTAGGAAGCGGATTCTTGGGGGATCCAGTAGCAGTACCTGATACTGGGTTGTCTTGGCATTTGAGAGCCATCTCTTGGGTGGGCTCCTTAGTAATGTTTCTACGGAATGTGGGCCACTATGTGTAAGTCCTGTCCCAAAGTTAATTTGGATGTAGTCTTTTAGACAAGTAGGCAACTGGCCTCTCTTATGGTCCTAGCATTTAGGTGAGGACTTCTTTTGCTATTCCCTTAGTTTCAGCGACATGTAGTTGAAGAGGTTTGGACAGGTCGGGCAGGGTTAAGGCAGGGGCGCTCACAAGCACCCATTTCAGCGTTTTAAAAGTTTTTTGCTCAGCCTTGGTCCAGGTTAGAGCTTTCTCCTTTCCCCCTGTGCTAGTGTACAGGGGTTTTGCTATCTCTGCAAACCCGGGAACCCAGAGCCAGCAATATCCAATTACTCCTAACAACTCCTGTACCTGCTTTTTCCTGTTCAGCCATTGCGAATATTAATTCTGACTATTTTTTGGACTGCATGGTCCCAGTGTGATCTCTGTTATTAAGAGTCTTTTGGGAAATCTCTATCAGTTTGGACAGTATTTTACCCTCAAATCTGTTAGGTCGGGGGGAATAAGGGAGGGCTCTATGGCTGGTATCATGACGTCACTCTGGAATGGGGGGGAACCGTTACAATCAAGGTCTTTGCACAGCAAACATCTATTCACGGACATCTAACCACCTGCTGCTCAACCCACTAGCATAATAATCCTTTGTTTAATGTGCCGCCCCTTTCATGTCATCACCTAACCCCTGCCCTTAAAAACTGCACTCGCCAAAGCCCATGCGCGGACTCACCTCACTCCCTCTTGGGTTCGGTGAGCTCTGCTCAGGAGCGCAGCCAATAAAGCACGCTCATTTACAATCCTTTCATCTACTTTCCTTTCTCTCAAATACCTTATATCTTAAAACCATTCATCTTGGTGCCGGAAACCCGGAAGAGGAGCGTGGGTGCTGCACGCCCGGCCAGGGGCACCCCAGCTTCCTCTCGCTCCTCCTCCACATAGCCAGAGACCAGGGATCCTTCGGCCTGCCGCTAAGTCCATCAGCCACTGGGTAAGTCCCTCCCCTCCTAGCTCAGCTGCGGGTCTCGCAGTTCCGAGGAGAGAGCCTATCCATACCTGACTCTCCGAAATCGTGAATTCATGTCAGGTTCTCTCCCGAGGGCTGAGGTGAACAGGGACGCCTGCAAGCCTCACCCTTTTTCCGGGACTCGATAAGTCATGGGGACGCCCCGCTTCTTGTTTCCCTCCCAAACTCGGGTCCAGGACCTGAACGGGACTTTAAACCCGTTCATAAGAGTTTTAAGGACTCTCTGAGGGCGTTGGGACGCTGACACCCCTGGGCCAGTCCTTTGTCCCTAGAGCCATTCCTTTGTTCTGGGAGACCCCTCAGCATGGGCAACAAACCTTCTAAAACCCAACCCCTTACGCCTCTAAGTTGCCTACTGGCAAACTCATCCGCACTGACTTTACTTCCAGACATCCCGCCGAAACGCCTCTCTTACTTGTGTAAAAAGGCTTGGCCACAACACCAATCGGATAACGGTTCTCATTGGCCTGAGGGGGGGACTTTTGATTTTAAGGTCCTTAACGACCTCCGTGATTTCTGCCAAAAGAATGACAAGTGGGCTGAAATCCCTTATGTCCAGGCTTTTATTCTCCTGCGCTCCCGTCCCTCTCTTTGTACTCTTTGCTCCACGGCCCAGGTTCTCCCAGCCAAGGAAACTCCCAAACCCTCCCTCTCCTCTGATGAGACTTTCTCCTTTTCTGAACTCCCTGACTCATCCGTCTTCAAGCGACCACTGTCTCTGCGAGATCCTTCCGTACAATCCCCTCCTCCCTCACTCTATCCCTCTCTCTCTCCAGCGGCGCCTCAGACGCCATCTTGTCCCTTGCCTTCTTCTTCTGGTCCACAGAGCCTCAGCCACCATTTTCTCCCTTACTTCCTCCTTCTGCTCCAGCCGCACTTCACCCATCATCTTATCCCTCACTTTCCCCGCCTGTCTCAACGGCACTCCAGCCGCCATCGTATCCGTCTCCTTTTCCGCCTGCACCCTTGCCGCCATCTTATCTGTCCCCATCCTCTCTTCCCACCACCCCGGCAGCATTCCAGCCGCCTTCTTATCCTCCCCTTCCATCTCCATCCAGTCCCCCACTGTCCTCAAGAGCCTTGCCCTCCTCACCTATAAGCTCTCATACCCGCTCAAAGGACTCTTTACTCTGTCCACTACGGGAAGTTGTGGGACCTGAGGGGTTAGTTCAAGTACACACCCTTTCTCCCTAGCTGACCTTTCTAATATTAAAACACAGCTAAGTTCATTTTCCAGCAACCCGACCGCCTATACTAAGGAATTTCAACATCTAGCTAATGCCTACGATCTAACCTGGCATGACATTCATATAATCTGTTCTTCTTCCCTAACCCCAAATGAAAGAGACCGTATTTTCAGTGCAGCCAGGGCCCATGCCGACCAGGTCCATATAACTGACCACACCATGCCGGTAGGAGCCGAGGCAGTGCCAGACCAAAAGCCAGGGTGGGAATATCAGGTTGACACTCCAGCAGGGAGAAACGGGCGAACTAGGAGGGATAAAATGCTTACATGTCTCCTAGTGGGTATGCAGAAAGCTTCACATAACATAGTGAACTTCCATAAACTAAGGGAAATCACCCAAGGTCCTAAAGAAAACCTGGCAGCATTTCTACACCGACTCACAGAAGCCTCTCTCAATACACCTGCTTAGACCCTGACTCGGAGGCTGGTAAAACTGTATTAGCCACACATTTTATATCCCAGTCAGCCCCAGACATAAGGTGCAAACTTTGAAAAATTGAGGACAGTCCTCGGGCCCCTGTTTGTGACCTGGGAAACCTGGCCTTGAAAGTTTTCAATACACGTGATAAGTGGGAAAGGGTGGAAGAGGAGTCCTGAGACCACCAAAAGGCAAACTTACAAACCCAATCCCTAATTGTGGCCCTGTGGCCTACCGCAATGGAGAAGAAGCCGGCTACGGCTAATCCACCACCAGGAAAGTGCTTCAGATGTGGCCTCGGTGGACACTGGTCCTGCCAATCCCCCAATCCTCGACCGCCCAAGGGACCGTGCTCTCTCTGTGGAAAAAAGGGACACTGGAAAAGTGACTGCCCCTCGGTGCCTGGCCTTGGGGCGGCCGTCCTTCCAACCCCTAGTCCACCACTGGCAGTCCTGGGCTTGGCCACCAACAACTGATGACGCCCGGCCTCAGCGACCCCGATCACCCTCGCAGAGCCCAGAGTAACAATCAAGATGGCAGGTAAGTCCACATCATTTTTAGTGGACATGGGGGCCACCTTTTCCATCCTCCCCTCCTATTCAGGTCGACTCTGTCCTTCCCGGGTCACGGTTATGGGCATAGATGGCCGTCCTTCACGCCCCTTTACCACTAAGCCACTCATGTGTTTAATAGAGGGACATCTTATTACACATTCCTTCTTAGTAATGCCTTCTTGCCCCAGCCCACTAATGGGGTGGGATATTCTCACCAAGTTAGGGGTATCACTACACTGGACAAAAACTCCTCCTGCAAATCTACTACTGCCTCTATGTGTAGCTTCCGCCTCCGCCCAGGACCCTATCCTTCCCGCTCACCCCTTACCACCCCACCTAGTCAACCCAAAAGTGAGGGATACCTCCACCCCTATCATAGCTTCCCATCATGAACCTGTTCTCATCTGACTAAAAAATCCATTCTCATTCCCCTCCCAGCCACGATTCCCCATTTCCGTAACCCATCAAAGAGGACTGCAACCCATCATCAACAGGCTCAAAGGGAAAAACTCCTTATACCTACTAATTCACCATGTAATACTCCTATTTTACCTGTTAAAAGACCTGACGGTTCTTACCATTTAGTCCAGGACCTCGGACTGATTAATGAAGCTGTCATTCCTATCCACCCGGTGGTCCCCAACCCATGTACTCTTCTCTCGCACACACCTCCTCACACTACTCACTACACGGTCCTGGACCGCAAAGATGCCTTTTTTACTATACCTCTAGACCCTGCCTGTTACAATCTATTCACTTTTACCTGGGAAGACCTGGACTCTCTGGCTGCCCAGCAACTGACGTGGACAGTATTGCCTCAGGGGGTTTGCGACAGCCCCCACATTTTTGGCCAAGCCTTAGCCAAACACCTAACACAATGCAATCTAACTCCCAGTGTTATTCTCCAATATGTAGATGACTTATTAATTTGCAGCCCTTCTGAAGCCATGGCCACCCTATTAAATTTCTTGGTGGAGAAAGGATACCGGGTTTCACCAACCAAGGCCTAACTTTCCTGTTCCACCGTTACTTATCTGGGCCTCCTCCTTACTCCCACCTCCCGACACCTCACACTTGACAGGCAGCAAGCACTCCGCGAACCCCAGCCTCCAGAAAATGCTAAACAAATTTTATCCTTTCTAGGTTTCGTGGGATTTTTCTGGCACTGGGTCCCTAATTTTTCTGTTCTAGCAAAGCCCCTCTACGATGCAGCCAACGTAACACCTGCAGGTCCGCTGGATGACCCCTCTGCCATATCCAAAGCCTTCTCAGTCCTCTGCAGTGCCTTACTTCAGTCACCTCCTCTTACCTTCCCAAATCCTGACAAACCATTTATTCTATTTACTGATGAAAAGCGGGGAATGGCAGTGGGGTTTCTAACCCAACCTCTGGGGCCAACCTACTCTCCAATAGCTTACCTCTCCAAACAGATGGACCCTACTGCCCGTGGCTGGCTTCCCTGTCTCTGGGCATTAGCTACAGCAGCCACCCTAACCCGTGAAGCTCTGAAACTCAGCCTGGGTAAACCTCTCCAAGTTCTGTCCCCCCACCATCTGCAAGACCTCTTATCCCATAAGTCTCTGTCTCTGCTCACTCCTTCTCATGTCCAAGAATTTCACTTACTATTCCTGGAAAACCCAGACATTACTCTCTCTACCTCACCTAATCTCAACCCAGCCACTCTTCTCCCACAAGAGCCCTTGTCAACCCCCTTCCCCCAACCCACAAACCTTTGCACCGAAATCATGGAAGAGCTTGCCTCCCCACGCCACGGTCTTTCAGACACAATGCTGCCAGAGGCAGATCTTACCCTTTTCATAGACGGCAGTTCAATCATAGACCAGCAAGGGAGGCGCAGAACTTCATATGCTATAGTCACTCCCTCTGAAATACTTGAGGCCATATGGCTCCTGGAGGGAACCATATCCCAAAATGCTGAGCAAATTGCTCAACCAGAGCTTTACACTTAGCTAAACGTAAGTCAGCTAATATTTATGCAGATTCTAAATATGCTTTTTTAATAGCACATTGCCACTCAGCTATCTGGAGGGAGCGAGAATTCCTTACCACAAAGGGCTCACCAGTAATTAATGCTAAATGAATCCAATGCCTCCTTCAAGCCCTTCTGCTGCCCTCACAAGTGGCCATTATCCACTGCAAAGGGCACCAAACAGATGACTCCAATGTCACCCACGGAAACAACTGGGCTGATGCAGTTGCATGGGAACTAACCAAAGACCCCTCAACTTCAAACCTACCGGCACCAATTCTTTTCTTTACTCTTCCTTCCCTCCAACCAGCCTACTCTTCCAGGGAACGTGCAGACCTCCTCGCACAAGGAGGTTCTGCAACACCGGAGGGCTGGATCTTCCTCAGTAACAAGGTGGCTCTCCCAACCAAGCAGGCTCACAATATTTTTTCTCAGGTATACTCATCACTGCATATCAGACCCAGAGCCCTCACACGGTTCCTCCAGCCTTTATTCCACCACCGTCCTTGACTAACCTCATAACGTTGGTTTGTTCTTCTTGTCCCACTTGCCAAATGACAAGTCCTCAGGGAGGGTTGCGCCCTACTTTCCCAACTCTCCAGCTAAGGGGCCAGCTTCCCGGACAGGACTGGCAACTCGATTTCACACACATGCCCACCCATAAGAAATTACGGTACCTCCTAACTATGGTTGACACTTCAACAGGCTGAATAACAGGAGGGGAACACAGCCTCTAATCGGGTTGATTCAGTTGTAGGTTGTCCATCAGGTTTAAGAATTAACTTCCTCGCCTCTCTCCTGATTCAGTCTCATTCCTCGGAGGTGAAGAGGGCCTGGAGGAGCTGTTGGCAGTCATCCCAGGTGGGCTGGTGGGAAACTCCCACCAGGGAACTGCTGATGTGGTGGCGGACATCCTTCTAAAACAAATCATTCCCCATTTTGGACTACCTACCTCCATCCAATCCGATAATGGCCTAGCTTTTATTTCTCAGGTGGTTCAACAAACCTCATCGGCCTTGGGAAAACAGCGGATGGTACATGTTCCTTACTTCTCATAAGGTAGAACGGGCCAATGGCCTTATCAAAACTCAACTAACCAAATTGGCCATTGAGCTATGACAATCCTGGGTTGACTTCCTTCCTCTAGCCCTCACCCGACTACGTGCCACTCCAAGGGCACCTACTTTTCTAAATCCTTTCGAGCTTATGTACAGCCGCCCATACCTAATTAATCATCTGTTGCTGGTGCAGCCTCCTCCTTTAAGCTCTTACCTGCCATATCTCTCTTTAATCAGGCAATTACTGCGGGAACATGCTGACTGATTCCTGCTGCAACCAGGGGAAACTGATCCTGCCAGTTCCCCCCACAGGCTTCAACCGGGGAACGAGGTACTCCTCAAACAGCTGCAGCCTGGATCACTCCAACCACAGTGGACTGGCCCCCACACAGTGGGCCTTACCACTCCTACAGCGATAAAACAATTGGGGGTCTCTTCTTGGCACCACCTATCTCGGGTCAAATGATATAAGCAGGATGAGCCTCCTACACCTGCCAGCCTCTGGGGCCCACTCGGGTCTGTATCACTCGTGCTGCTCACCCTCCTATCTCCCACTGAAAGCAAATCCGATGTCTGGGAATTCCAAATCAGGGAAGCCTTTACCCCAAATGGAAAAGCAACCACTCACGTAATTGGCGCAGCAAACTGCCCGTTAACAGGTTGTAGCCAACTTACAACCATTCCTATTACTCCAGAATCAGTTGAAAAGGGTCCAAGGCCTTATGCCTGCTTTCCATACGCCCACACCAAAGGCTGTTATAACCAAAACAACTATAACATCATATACGGGGGATGCCCCTATTGGTCATGCAGGATACATGATGCTCACAATGAAGCACTTCATAAGGGTACCTGTTACATCCGTTCCCGGCAATTTTCCACAACACCACCCATGCCCCCGAAGAGCAATATTTCTGGTGTAACGAAACTCTTATCAAGTGCCTTAACCCCACTGCCCCAGGACCGTGCTTCCTGATAACTATTATTCCTCAACTAACCCTCTACGGGGAGTCTGAGCTAGCTTGGTTATTATCCTCCTCGCGCTCAAAAGGGCTACGTTTCTTCCTATCCTAGCAGGCATCAGCCTGACCGCCTCGGTCGCAGCCTCAGCCACAGCGGGAGGGGCACTAGGACACAACATTCTAACCTCTCAAAACTTTGAAACTAGACTACAGGTAGCTCTAGAATCAACAGCCAAATCGCTCTCATCTCTACAACGCCAACTCACTTCACTAGCTCAGGTAACTCTTCTAAATCGACGGGCCTTAGACCTGCTGACAGCTGAAAAAGGAGGGACGTGTATATTCCTCCAAGAAGAATGCTGCTATTACATCAGTGAATCGGGTCTGGTAGAACAAAACATTCAAACCTTAAACAAGCTAAAGGAAGATTTCTTTTTTTTTTTTTTCTCTAACTGTTTTATGGTCTTAGACCTAATGTTTAGATCTTTGATCCATTTTGAGTTAACTTTTGTATAGGGTGTGAGATATGGGTCTTCTTTCATTCTTTTGCATATGGATATCCAGTTCTCTAGGCACCATTTATTGAAGAGACTGTTCTGTCCCAGGTGACTTGGCTTGACTGCTTTATCAAAGATCAAATGTCCATAGATGAGAGGGTCTATATCTGAGCACTCTGTTCGATTCCATTGGTCGATATATCTATCTTTATGCCAGTACCATGCTGTTTTGACCGCTGTGGCTTCATAATATGCCTTAAAATCCGGCATCATGAGACCTCCAGCTTCGTTTTTTTTCCTCAAGATACTTTTAGCAATTCGGGGCACCCTGCCCTTCCAGATAAATTTGCTTATTGGTTTTTCTATTTCTGAAAAATAAGTTGTTGGGATTTTGATTGGTATTGCATTGAATCTGTAAATCAATTTAGGTAGGATTGACATCTTAACTATATTTAGTCTTCCAATCCATGAACACAGTACGCCCTTCCATCTATTTAGGTCTTCTGTGATTTCTTTTAACAGTTTTTTGTAGTTTTCTTTGTATAGGTTTTTTGTCTCTTTAGTTAAATTTATTCCTAGGTATTTTATTCTTTTAGTTGCAATTGTAAATGGAATTCGTTTCTTGATTTCCCCCTCAGCTTGTTCATTACTTGTGTATAGAAATGCTACAGATTTTTGAATGTTGATCTTGTAACCTGCTACTTTGCTGTACTCATTTATTAGCTCTAGTAGTTTTGTTGTGGATTTTTCCGGGTTTTCGACGTATAGTGTCATATCGTCTGCAAACAGTGATAGTTTTACTTCTTCCTTTCCAATTTTGATGCCTTGTATTTCTTTTTCTTGTCTAATTGCTCTGGCTAGAACCTCCAACACGATGTTGAATAATAGTGGTGATAGTGGACATCCTTGTCTTGTTCCTGATCTTAGAGGGAAAGTTTTCAATTTTTCCCCATTGAGGATGATGTTAGCTGTGGGTTTTTCATATATTCCCTCTATCATTTTAAGGAAGTTCCCTTGTATTCCTATCTTTTGAAGTGTTTTCAACAGGAAAGGATGTTGAATCTTGTCGAATGCCTTCTCTGCATCAATTGAGATGATCATGTGATTTTTCTGCTTTGATTTGTTGATATGGTGTATTACATTAATTGATTTTCCTATGTTGAACCATCTTTGCATACCTGGGATGAATCCTACTTGGTCATGATGTATAATTCTTTTAATGTGTTGCTGGATTCGATTTGCTAGAATTTTGTTGAGGAGTTTTGCATCTATATTCATTATAGAGATTGGTCTGTAGTTTTCTTTTTTTGTAATATCTTTGCCTGGTTTTGGTATGAGAGTGATGTTGGCTTCATAGAATGAATTAGGTAGCTTGCCCTCCACTTCGATTTTTTTGAGGAGTTTGAGCAGGATTGGTACTAATTCTTTCTGGAATGTTTGGTAGAATTCACATGTGAAGCCGTCTGGTCCTGGACTTTTCTTTTTGGGAAGCTTTTGAATGACTGATTCAATTTCTTACTTGTTATTGGTTTGTTGAGGTCATCTATTTCTTCTTGAGTCAAAATTGGTTGTTCATGTCTTTCCAGGAACCCATCCATTTCATCTAAATTGTTGTATTTATTAGCGTAAAGTTGTTCATAGTATCCTGTTATTACCTCCTTTATTTCTGTGAGGTCAGTGGTTATGTCTCCTCTTCCATTTCTGATCTTATTTATTTGCATCCTCTCTCTTCTTCTTTTTGTCAGTCTTGCTAAGGGTCCATCAATCTTATTGATTTTCTCATAGAGCCAACTTCTAGTCTTATTGATTTTCTCTATTGTTTTCATGTTTTCAATTTCATTTATTTCTGCTCTAATCTTTGTTATTTCTTTCCTTTTGCTTGCTTTGGGGTTAGTTTGCTGTTCTTTCTCCAGGTCTTCCAAGTGGACAGTTAATTCCTGAATTTTTGCCTTTTCTTCTTTTCTGGTATAGGCATTTAGGGCAATAAATTTCCCTCTTAGCACTGCCTTTGCTGTGTCCCATAGGTTTTGATATGTTGTGTTTTCATTTTCATTCACCTTGAGGTATTTACTAATTTCTCTTGCAATTTCTTCCTTGACCCACTCGTTGTTTAAGAGTGTGTTGTTGAGCCTCCACGTATTTGTGAATTTTCTGGCATTCCATCTATTATTGATTTCCAATTTCATTCCTTTATGATCTGAGAAAGCGTTGTGTATGATTTCAATCTTTTTAAATTTGTTAAGACTTGCTTTTTACCCAGCATATGGTCTATCTTTGAGAATGATCCATGAGCACTTGAGAAAAAGGTGTATCCTGCTGTTGTGGGATGTAATGTCCTATAAATGTCTGTTAAGTCTAGCTCATTTATTGTAATATTCAGATTCTCTATTTCTTTATTGATTCTCTGTCTAGATGTTCTGTCCATTGATGAGAGTGGTGAATTGAAGTCTCCAACTATTATGGTAGATGTGTCTATTTCCCTTTTCAGTGATTGCAGTGTATTCCTCACATATTTTGGGGCATTCTGGTTCGGTGCATAAATATTTGTGATTGTTATGTTTTCTTGTTTAATTGTTCCTTTATTAGTATATAGTGTCCTTCTTTGTCTCTTTTAACTGTTTTACATTTGAAGTCTAATTTGTTGGATATTAGTATAGCTACTCCTGCTCTTTTCTGGTTGTTATTTGCATGAAATATCTTTTCCCAACCTTTCACTTTCAACCTATGTTTATCTTTGGGTCTAAGATGTGTTTCCTGTAGACAGCATATAGAAGGATCCTGTTTTTTAATCCATTCTGCCAGTCTATGCCTTTTGATTGGGGAATTCAGTCCATTAACATTTAGTGTTATTACTGTTTGGACAATATTTTCCTCTACCATTTTGCCTTTTGTATTATATATATCATATCTGATTTTCCTTCTTTCTACACTCTTCTCCATACCTCTCTCTTCTGTCTTTTCGTATCTGATTCTAGTGCTCCCTTTAGTATTTCTTGCAGAGCTGGTCTCTTGGTCACAAATTCTCTCAGTGACTTTTTGTCTGAGAATGTTTTAATTTCTCCCTCAGTTTTGAAGGACAATTTTGCTGGATATAGAATTCTTGGTTGGCAGTTTTTCTCTTTTAGTAATTTAAATATATCATCCCACTGTCTTCTAGCTTCCATGGTTTCTGCTGAGAAATCTACACATAGTCTTATTGGGTTTCCCTTGTATGTGACAGATTGTTTTTCTCTTGCTGCTTTCAAGATCCTCTCTTTCTCTTTGACCTCTGACATTCTAACTAGTAAGTGTCTTGGAGAACGCCTATTTGGGTCTAATCTCTTTGGGGTGTGCTGCACTTCTTGGATCTGTATTTTAGGTCTTTCATAAGAGTTGGGAAATTTTCAGTGATAATTTCTTCCATTAGTTTTTCTCCTCCTTTTCCCTTCTCTTCTCCTTCTGGGACACCCACAACACGTATATTTGAGCGCTTCATATTGTCATTCAGTTCCCTAATCCCCTGCTCAAATTTTTCCATTCTTTTCCCTATAGTTTCTGTTTCTTTTTGGAATTCAGATGTTCCATCCTCCAATTCACTAATTCTAGCTTCTGTCTCTTTAAATCTACCATTGTAGGTATCCATTGTTTTTTCCATCTTTTCTACTTTGTCCTTCACTTCCATAAGTTCTGTGATTTGTTTTTTCCGTTTTTCTATTTCTTCTTTTTGTTCAGCCCATGTCTTCTTCATGTCCTCCCTCAATTTATCGATTTGGTTTTTGAAGAGTTTTTCCATTTCTGTTCGTATATTCAGCATTAGTTGTCTCAGCTCCTGTATCTCATTTGAACTATTGGTTTGTTCCTTTGACTGGGCCATATTTTCAATTTTCTGAGCGTGATCCATTATCTTCTGCTGGCGTCGGGGCATTTAATCAGATTTCCCTGGGTGTAAGACCCCGCAGGTTGAAAGATTTTTCTGTGAAATCTCTGGGCTCTGCTTTTCTTATCCTGCCCAGTAGGTGGCGCTCGTGGTGCTCATCTGTCTGCGAGTCCCACCAGTAAAAGATTCTGTGGCTCCTTTAACTTTGGAAAACTCTCGCTGTAGGGGGGGGGTCACCAGCCGAAGCGGCTTGGGGAAGTGCCAATCCGAATCTCCCAGCCAGCCCGGGGATCCATGCGTGGGGAGGGTCACCGGCCTCCGTGGCTTGGGGGAGCGCCTGTCCAAATTTCCCAGCCGGCCTAGGGCGCCAAGCGTGGCAGGGGGACGCCAGCCGCCGCAGCTTGGGGGAGTGTCTATCCACTGTTCCCAGCCGGACCGGGAAGCCACGTGTTTGGAAGGGACCCCGGTCGCCGTTCTCCGCGGCTTGGGGATCTCCGATCCAATTCTCCCAGCTGGTCCTGGGGGGCCGCGCATGGTGGGGGGGCACCAGCCGCCGCAGCTTGAGGGGACCACCTGTCCAATTCTCCCAGCCGGCCCGGGAAGGAGTGAGGGAGGGACTCCGGCCGCCTGCTGCCCCGGCCCGGGGAAGCCCGCACCCCTCGGCGATCTCACTGGAGCGGGTTCTCCCAGCCAGTCAGCCGTTCCAGAATGGGGTACGCTGTCTTCTTGGTCTCTGTCGTGGCTCCGGGAGCTGTTCTGTATCGTTTCTACTTCTCTAGTAGCTGTTCTGGAGGAGGAACTAAGACCCGCGTGTCTTACTAAGCCGCCATCTTCTCCGGAAGTCCCTAAAGGAAGATTTCTATCGCAGGAAACAAGAAACCTCCTCTGCCCTAAACTGGTTCTCCTCTCCACTAGCAGCATGGCATCTCCCACTGCTAGGTCCAGTTATCTTAATTTGTCTCTTTTTTCTCCTAGCTCCTTGCCTCCTTAACTTCCTCCAAGGCCGTATAAAAGAACTCTCTTGAGTGGCGGTCAACCAAATGCTTCTGCATCACCTCCTGCCAACCTCACCAAACTCCTGCAGCCTGCCTCTCCTCTCTCCCGACCCTAACAATTTCAGCCCATAGCCCCATGCCATCCCACTGCAGCAGGAAGTAGCTAGAAAGATCTCCACGCCCTACTATCACAAAAAGGCTGGAATGTTAGGTCGGGGGAATAAGGGAGGGCTCTATGGCTGCAATCATGACGTCACTCTGGAATGGGAGGTGAACCCTTACAATCAAGGTCTTTGTGCAGCAAACATCTATTCACGGACATCTAACCACCCGCTGCTGAACCCGCTAGCATAATAATCCTTTGTTTAATGTGCTGCCCCTTTCATGTCATCACCTAACCCCTGCCCTTAAAAACTGCACTCACCAAAGCCCGTGCGCGGACTCACCTCACTCTTTCTTGGGTTCGGTGAGCCCAGGAGCGCAGCCAATAAAGCACGCTCATTTACAATCCTTTCGTCTACTTTCCTTTCTCTCAAATACCGCATATCTTAAAACCTTTCAAAATTCTTCTAATTTCTGTAACTTTTTCCTTATATTTGGGGCTGACTGAGTGACAGATGCTCTATTTATGGCTCACCTATTTTTGGGCATCTCTGGATTTATAGGGGTGTACAAGCAGTATGCCTCAAGGAGGCACTCAAAGAAAGTGGCTGGAGATTTGTCGGGCTCTGGCTTTTGTATGGTTTCGCTTACCCGAGATAAGTTGGTTGGCTTCTTGGACGCCACTCATATTCCCCGGAGCAGAGTCTGGCAATACCGAGCCTCCTTACCTCTATCAGTGTTGGGGTCCCATCCGGGATGTGTGGAGGGGAACCCAGCCTCTAATCGGGTTGATTCAGTAGTAGGTTGTCCATCAAGTTTAAGAATTAACTTCCTCGCCTCTCGCCTGATTCAGTCTCGTTCCTCGGAGGTGAAGAGGGCCTGGAGCTGCTGTTGGCAGTCATCCCAGGTGGGCTGGTGGGTAAAAAAGACAGTTTCCAAGAAGGAGATGAGCCCTTGGGACTTTTCTGTCAAGAGTTCAATCCAAATTAGTATATAGGGGATTTGGTCAGGGTGGCCTAGATTACCAAAAATCATCCACTGGATTCTATAAGCCACAGATAGATCTGTGGCTCCCTCAGGAGACCACCCAAAACAAACAGTTGGCCACTTCCGTGAACAGAATTTTCCCAAGTCGAAGGCATTGACAGAGCTCTGTAGTCTCCAGCCTTCTGCTGAAATCCCTGAAAATTTTTCAGAAAGCATTGAAGGGGAGTACAGACAGATGGACTTGACTGACCCATGGCAATTATGACAAGAACGACACAGAATGAGACCAACAATTCAGAGGAGGGACAAAATGAACCAACACAAAACATTATCCCTAACTGATTCCTAACTAGAATCCCGGGCAACGTCTTGCTCTGGGACCGGACCTTGGAAGTAATGCTGCGTCCAGCCTTCCAGAGGTCCTCACTGGATCCAATAGCAGACCTGTACTTACTGGTGAGGTTTCCAGAAACAGATGACTCCACCAGATTTTGTATAATTTCGGAGGGTCCTGTAGAACTGGCCCGGTCCCTGGTCCTTGCCTGGGGTGGAGGAACGTCTCTCCAAGGCCTTCCCCTAGGCTGGACCTTGGTTCCAGGGGTGACCCCCAGGACCTGTGATCACCAGATGTTCTATTAGGGATGATCTCTCTGGGGCCTCCAAATGTTGTGGGGCGCACCGAAAGACAGACCACACAATTCAAAACTGCAAGCCAATTTGGAGTCTTTATTAGCCGGCCGGCAACTGCCTCAGAAACATCCAAGAAGGAAGATTGAGAGAGCAGCCCCCAGAGGTTTTCAAGGTGAGCTTATAAAGGCTAAAACCACATCCTGGTTTGCAGTTGCTAGCAAGCAAGTGTAATCACAGAAGCAGAAAAATGCCGTTAGCTGTTGCCAAAACACATCCTGTTCCCTCAGTTTCCTAACATTGGTCATTGTTTAATTCTTGGGGACATTCCACCTCAGATCTTTGGGGACTTTCCCTGCTCGGGCCTGATTTATTGCTCCTACCCTCCACACCATCATCACCCCTATATCTCCATCCCTGGTTTCAGGATCCCATTATTTTCCAATCAACGCCCCTACTTTAACAGCAGACACCTGCGAGTTTGAGAACTTCATTTATGTTGTAAATCCGCTACTCACACAATCAGATTCGGGTCTGGTTCTCAGAAATGTGAAGATGGCAACGACAGGAAATAAGATTTTCTTCCAGAGCATGCATAGAAACTTTTATATCTTTCACAGACCTCTCAGTTACCAATTTGAAGCCTTCATTCAGCTCATCCCTTTCCCTCATAACTGTATCCAGCATATCTAAGAACAACCAGCAAATATCATTATACCTCTTAATTTGACACAAAACTCCATTAAGGTGTCAAAAACCCTATCACCTAGGGCCTTGCCTAATATCACTGTATAATTAGCAGAATCAGATGGCAATATGTTGTGTATCCCTATTGCCAACTCACGCCGTGGATTGTCAATGACACCTTGATTTTTGGAAATACGGTCATTAGCACCTTTGCATCTAATTGGAGCAGAAAACCAGTTGGAAATGCTAATTTTTAAGATTCTGTTTCTCAAGAACCACTCCTGGTACCAAGCTGCATCAGTCAGGGTTCCTCAGAGAAAAGAACCAACAGGAGATATCTGTAAATATGAGATATATAAAAGTGTCTCATGCAACTGTGGGGACGCAAGAGTCCAAAATCCATAGGGCAGCCTGCGAGGCTGGCAACTCTGATGAAGGATCTTGATGAATTGTACAGGAGAGGCTCGGTGGCTGAAGAAGCAGTAAAAATTCTCTCTTCTCTCTTAAAAGTTTCAAGGGATTGGACCAAATCCAACTGATTGGATTCTCTCATTTGTGGAAGATACACCTTCAGTTGATTGTAGATGTGATCAGCCGCAGATACTATCAACTGAGTGATGATTTCATAATCCAGCCTACTGGTTTACCACCCAGCCACAAAATATCCTTGCAGTAATGGTTAGGCCAGTGCTTGCTTGACCAGACACCTGGGCACCCTCACCTGGCCAAGTTGACACCTGAACCCAACCATCACAGTCCACCCTTGTCAACTTGGCAGCTCTACACATCACCTTAAACTATACTTAATCTCTACATAGAACACAGTAACAGACATCTTTTCCTAATAATACTCACCTGTCTTCTGTACAACTGGAAGCGCCCTAAATCCCTCCAGAATAGGGTGCATGTCCTTAGGTGATATTCACTCTTAAACTTGATATCCTATAACATAAATACTCTAACATGAAGAATCTAACGCATTATAGGATAAGAAGGAAACAAGATATTTGCTTTGCGTACAAATACAAACATACTCATAACAAAACAAGGAGAAATATTCATACAATCACAGTTCTCATTTCTGTGACTGGTCACATGGTCGTAGTTCTTATTTATCACTACCTTCTTCCACTATCCATTCCATGTTCCCTTTACCTGGAGCCAGCACTTCAGCTGGCCGTGTTCCTTTGCCCAGTGGGGTGACCCAAAGCTTCGTTCCTGAAGTTTCTGTCCCATTGGTAGTTCTGCCTGGATTGGGTTGTCACATTTTTCTATTGATTTTAATCGCGAGGCCTGAGAGTACTAAGCGTACTAGAGGATGTCCTGTATTGCAGGGAAACTCTGCTTTACATCCATCATATAGTTGCAGCCCAATTTCCCCTTGTTAGTCGGGGTCAGTCGTCCCAGCCAGGACTGTAGTCCCCTTCCTTACCTGTTGATTCAGAGGCATGAGAAGCCCAAGTGCCCAGGTGGCAGTCTTACCTTCCAGTTCAATGGAATCATTGTGTCTCCTGGTAGGAGCAGTCCTCCTTTTGGAACTAAGACCTCTAGACCAGCAGAGCTTAAGTTTGCAGGGACAGGAGGAAAATTTTCCCAGTGATCATGAGAGTGAGTGGTGCCACTTCCATTTCCACCCCTTAATTCTTGGACCTATGAGTCCTGGCTGTGGGAGAAATACAGCCTAGAGTGTACCCTGATTCAGAGCATACACAGCCGCTTGGAGAACATTGCCCCAGCCCTGCAAGGGATTGACACCTAGTTGGCACTGTAACTGGGTCTTCAAAAAGCCATTCCACCATTCTATCAACCCAGCTGCCTCTGGATGATGGGGAACAAGGTCGGACCAGAGAATTCCACGAGCATGAGTCCATTCTTGTACTTCATTTGCTGTGACGTGGTTTTCTTGATTAGAAGAAATGCTGTGTGGAATACCATGATAGTGGATAAGATATTCTGTAAGTCCATGTATAGTAGGTTTTGCGGAAGTATTGCATGCAGGGAAGGCAAACCCATATCCAGAGTGTGTGTCTATTCCAGTTAGAACAAATCACTGCCCCTTCCGTGATGGAAGTGGTCCAATGTAATCAGCCTACCACCAGGTATCAGGCTGATCACCTTGGGGAATGTTGCCATATCGGGGACTGAGTGTGGGTCTTTGTTACTGACAGATTGGGCACTCAGCAGTGGCAGTAGCCCGATCAGCCTTGGTGAGTGGAAGTCCACCACCAACATCGTTGAGCCCAAGCATAACCTCCATCCCTACCACCATGCCCACTTCTGTTCAATGGCAGGAGCAGCTGGAGAAAGAGGATGACTTCTTTCACTTCTTATCACTTGATCATTCAAACCTTCCTCTGCTAAAGGGGGAAAATTCAACTTCCCCAAGTTGAATTCCTGATAGTCTCACAAGCAGTGTCGACAACGAAAGCAATAGGATAGGACCCCAATCTTGGTGTTTGTTCATATGAAACCTAACCCTACAAAGGTAGGCCTAAGAGCACCCCCAAGAGAAACTCTTTTGTTGTTCAGATGTAGCCTATCTCTGTCAACCAACATGGCAAGCAAACTCACTGCCCTCCACCTATCTATGTGGGACATGACTCCCAGGAGTGTGGACCTTCCTGGCAACGTGGGACAGAAATCCTAGAATGAGCTGAGACTCAGCATCGAGGGATTGAGAAAACCTTCTCGACCAAAAGGGGAAAGAGCAAAATGAGACAAAGTAAAGTGTCCATGGCTGAGAGATTCCAGAGTTGAGAGGTTATCCTGGAGGTTATTCTTATGCATTAAATAGATATCACCTGTTTAGTTAAGTTGTAGTGGAGAGGCTGGAGGGAACTGCCTGGAAATGTAGGGCTCTGTTCCAGTAGCCATGTTTCTTGAAGATGATTGTATAATGATAGAGCTTTCACAATGTGACTGTATGATTGTGAAAACCTTGTGTGTGATGCTCCTTTTATCTACCTTATCAACAGATGAGTAAAACATGTGGAATAAAAATAAGTAATAGGGGAAACAAATGTTAAAATAAATTTAGATTGAAATGCTAGTGATCAATGAAAGGGAGGGGTAAGGGGTATGGTATGTATGTTTTTTTATGTTGTCTTTTTTTTTTCTTTTTCTGAATTGATGCAGATGTTTTAAGAAATGATCATGATGATGAATATGCAACTCTGAGGATATTGTGAATTACTGATGATATATGTAGAATGGAATGATCATAAGAATGTTTGCATTTGTTTGTTATATTTTTTAAAAAAATTAAAAATTAAAAAAAACAAACAACAACAAAAAAAACCTTCCTCTGCTAAAGTCACCGTCTGGTGAGCATTCACATGGGACACAACTAGCTTCATGTTTCTTGTCCATTCAGAAAGGTCTATCCACATACCTCTTCCCCAGATGTTTTTGCACAAATTTTCCAATATGGTCTTTCCAAGTCCCTGACCATCCAGCCAAACCATTAGCAACAGCCCATGAGTCAGTATACACATGCCCCTCTGGTCAGTTCTCCTTCCAAGTAAAATGAACAGCCAGGGGCACTGCTCGAAGTTCTGCCCACTGGGAGGATTCCCCCTCACCACTCCCCACATGGCTGCTCTCGGTTTTCAGCCCCTCAGAAGGCCAAGTCGATACCACATGACCCAAAGCTCCCTCCCTAATTCACTTTGTTGACGTGGCTCTAAGACTCCTCCTTAAATCACTTTCTGGTGTGGCTCAAGTTCCCCAAGCCAAAAAGTCTTTCCGTCAGGCATGGCTTTCCAGGGTTTTAGAGATGACCTCTCAGAAGACAAGTCAAAGGTCTTTTTGGCAAGGACAAATTATTGTTGTACTCAGACTGGGAGGTGGGATGGGATAGGAGTCAGAAATGGGATTGCAGGCAGGGCTCTGGAGGTGACCCAGCTAGAGCTGGGCCAGGGGCGTGTGGCAGGCCAAGGGGCTGGAGACCAGGTGCCAGCTGGGGAAGGTGGAGAACTTGGTGACTGAAGCGTTCCCCTCCTAGCACTCCTACTGCCTGGCTGTGTGACCCTGGGCAATGCACTGACCTCTCTGTGCCACAGGGCACCCAAGCATAAATTAACCTGTACAGTTCTACACGTCTCCCTCAGCAAACACCTCAGGAACTGAAACAGCAGCCGTTGCCTCTCCCTCACAAATGAATTCCAGTGGTGGGCGGGGGAAGGTTTGTCCAGCCAGAGTGAGTGGAGGTCGAGGCATTGGACAATTTTTCCTCCCTGAAAAGGGACAGGATCATTTTGTCACTGTCCCCCTTGCATGAGGAGAGACAGCCTGATGTGTGGAGGACGTCAGAAGGGAGTAAGAAAGTCTCAATGACATCCCAGAGCTCCGAGCCAGGCCTGGGGACACCACCCTCCACCTTGAATCTTACTACAGCCATGCCTCATTTTATTCTGCTTCGCTCTATAGCACTTTGCAGATATTGCATTTTCTACAAAGTGACGATTTTTGGCAACCCTGCGAACAAGTCTATTGGTGCCATTTTTCCAACAGCATGTTCTCACTTCCTGTCTCTGTCATATTTTGGTAATCCCTGCAATATTATTTCAAACTTTTCATGACCATATCTGTTGGGGTGATCTGTGATTAGTGATCTCTGATATTAGTATTGTAATTGTTTGGGGGAGCCATGTACCATGCGAACTTCAGTGATAAATTGTGTGTGTTCTGACTGCTCCACCGACTGGCGGTTCCCCGCCTCTCTCCCTCTCCTCGGGCCTTCCTATTCCCTGAGATACAACCATTTGAAATTAGACTAATTAATAACCCTCGAATGGTCTCTAAGTGTTCAAGTGAAAGGAAGAGTCCCACCTCTCTCACTTTAAATAAAAAGGTAGAAATGATTAAGCTTATGTCCAAAGCCAAGATGGGCCAAAAGCTCGGCCTCTTGCACCAAACAGCCTGGTTGAGAATGCAGAGGAAAAGTTCTTGAAGGAAATTAAAAGTCCTACTCCAGTGAACACGTGAATGATAAGAAATTGAGACAGCTTTATCACTGATATGGAGAAAGTTTTAATGGTCTGGAGAGGGGATTAAACCAGCCATAACATTCCCATAAATCAGAGTTTAACCCAGAGCAAGGCCCTAACTCTCTTCAATTCTCTGAAGGCTGAGAGAGGTAAGGAAGTGGCAGAAGAAAATTTTGAAACTTGCAGAGGTTGGTTCATGAGATTTAAGGAAAGACTCAATCTCTATCCCATAAAAGCACAAGGTGAAGCAGCAAGTGCTGACGTGGAAGCTGCAGCAAATTATCCAGAAGCTCTAGCTAAGATCACTGATGATGTGGCTACACTAAATGACAGATCTTCAGTGAAGATGAGATAACTTTCTACTGGAAGAAAATGCCATCTAGGACTTTCACAGTTAGAAAGGAGAACTCAATGCTTGGCTCCAAAGCTTCAAAGGACAGGCCGACTCTCTTGCTAGGGGCCAATGCAGCTGGAGACCTGAAGTGATGTCATACACCGTTCTGAAGATCCAAGGGCCTTTAAGAATGGTGCTAAATCGACTCTGCCTGTGTTCTATAAGTGGAACAAAGCCTGGGTGATAGCACAGCTGTTTACAACATGGTTTCCGGAATATTTTAAGCCCACAGTTGAGAACTACTGCTCAGAAAAAAAGATTCTTTTCAAAATATGGCTGTTCATTGACAATGTACCTGGGCACCCAAGAGCGCTCACATACTGTGAAACACACTTAATAAACAAAGGGACTGGAGTCTAGATTGTAAGCTCTGATAGCAGTCACATTTAGTCTGGAGTGGTAATTATTATTTCTGGATTTTTGAGGGGCTGATTTATATATGTATAACCTGGTATTTAGAGGTGAGAATGGAGCCAGTCAGGTCAGGATTAAGCTAACTGAGGATGCAGGGGTAAGGAAGACATTGCCTATATTTTAGAACTGCACATACACTTTGAGACCAAAGGAAGAAAGTTTTATTATGCCCAGAACCTAAATTTCCTGTAGCCCTTAATCTAACTCAATCAGTCTGGTTAGATCATTTAAACAATCCAAACACAGGGAGCCCAGAATAAGAATGAGGGCCTTTATCCTTGCATAGCTTAACATAATGCCTGGATACATCCTAGAATACATTAAGCAGATAATCAAAAAGTACTGGTACAGTCCCTTGAGGGATGGGAGAAAATTTATGGGACTATTAAAGTTTACCATTAGGGAAATCTCAGATACTGTGCCAAACAGTAGGGACACCCAAATCATCAGGCCAAGCCCTTGGTCTTGAGGCTTGCTCTTGTGAAGCTTATGTATGTAGCAGAGGAGCTTAGCCTACCTATAGGTATGTCTAAGTGTTGCCTCCAGAGGACCTCTTTTGCTGCTCAGATTTGGCCTTTCTCCCTCTAAGCCCAACTCTGCAAGTGAAACCATTGCCCCCCTCCTATGTGGGACATGACATCCAGGAGCATAAGTCTCCCTGGCCGTGTGGGAGATGACCCCCAGAGATGAGCCTGGCCCTGGCACCGTGGGATCAACAATGCCATTCTGACCAAAAGGGGGAAAAGAAGTGTAACAAATAAGATCTCAATGGCTGAGATAGTTCAAATAGAGTCGGGAGGCTGCACTGGAGGTCACTCTTAGGCATGTTTCAGTTATGCATTGCTACCTATCATAATTTACCAAACCCACAACCAAAACCATTCCAGTCAATCCTAAAGAATACCTAGGGCATTATGTAAAATTCTACAAAGGTTCCATGCACTAGGGTAATTTTCCCAAACATGCAACCTCCAGATGGGTCCTCCCTGGACCAGTTAGGTCCCAGAATGCAGAGAAGCTGGCTCTTCCGGTGCACTGATAGCTCCATCCCCCTATCCCATATTAGCGACAGCCCCTTCCAGCATGGGTCAGCTGGAGTGGGCATGGCCCAAATGCCTCTGGGAGTAGGAGAAGAATCAAAGGAGAAGGTGGAGTTGTACAGAGAGGGTCAGGTTTGACGGGTGAGTATGGGTGCTGAGTCATTGTACTGATATTTCCTTTGGCCTCCAGTGCCTTAGAGCGGCTAGAAATAGAAACCTGGAATTGTGGACTTGTGGCCCATACCAAGCTCTAAAATCTGTTCTACCACTAATTGTTGCCATGTACTTTGAAATTTCTTGCTTTCATGCATATAGGTTATTTAAAGAGAATGAGGAGTGTAACCGAGAAGATAAGATTTAGCAAATGAGTATGACTGCTGAATCATTCTGTTGATATTTCTGTTGGTCTCCAGTGTCTTGGAGCTGCCATAAGAAAAAATAAAAGATCATGGAACTGTAACCCATACCAAACTTTAAAATCTATTCTATAACTACTTGCTAAAATGTACTAGGAAAATTTTTTAAATTAATTAATTTATTAATTAAAAAAATTAACAACAAACGAACTAAAACATTAACATGATCATTCCGTTCTACATATATAATCAGTAATTCACAATATCATCACTTAGTTGCATATTCATCATTTCTTAGAACATCTGCATCAATTCAGAAAAAGAAATAAAAAGAAAACAGAGAAAAAAAAGATTATACATACCATACCCCTTACCCTGCCCTTTCATGGATCACTAGCATTTCAAACTAAATTTATTTTAACATTTGCTTCCCCTATTATTTATTTTTATTCCATGTGTTCTACTCACCTGTTGACAAGGTAGATAAAAGGAGCATCAGACAGAAGGTTTTCACAATCACACAGTCACATTGTGAAACCTATATCATTATTCAATCATCATCAAGAAACATGGCTACTGGAACACAGCTCTACATTTTCAGGTGGTTCCCTCCAGCCTCTCCACTACATCTTGAATAACAAGGTGATATCTACTTAATGGGTAAGAATAACCTCTGGGATAACCTCTCGACTCTGGAATATCTCAGCCATTGACACTTTGGCTCATTTCACTCTTCCCCCTTTTGGTCCAGAAGGTTTTCTCAATCCCTTGATGCTTGAGTCTCAGCTCATTCTAGGATTTCTGTCCCATGTTGCCAGGAAGGTCCACACCCCTGGGAGTCATGTTCCACGTAGACAGGGGGAGGATGGTGAGTTTGCTTGTTGTGTTGGCTGGAGAGAGAGGCCACATCTGAGCAAGAAAAGAGGCTCTCTTGGGGGTGACCCTTAGGCCTAAATTTTAAGTAGACTTGACCTATCCTTTGTGGGGTTAAGTTTCATATGAACAAACCCCAAGACTGGGGGCTCAGCCTATAGCTTTGATTGTCCACACTGCTTGCGAGAAGATCAAGAATTCAACTTGGGGAAGTTGAATTTCTCCCTGTTCTCACCATTCCCTGAAGAGGACTTTGCAAATACTTTTCCACTCACTGATCAAATCACTCTGGGATTCATCGGGGCATCACTCTGGGCAAACCAACAAAATCTCATGTCCTACCCAAGATTCCAAGTACTTATGGTGTACAATCAAGCTATCTAAGTAAGTTATATTAGGAAATGCACTAGTCAAAATATAAATTTTGTACCAAATTGACATTTTTTGCTTTAGTCTCACACATAAGGTGAAATTTTTAAATATTAATTACCATCTATTTTCAGCACCCTGCAGTAATGACATTCCTTTGTTCTTCCTCATGCACAAACATTTTTAAAATTTTGTACTAGGAAATTTATTGCTATATTTCACAAAAATAGACTAAGTTACGATAGTGTAAACTATATATATATAATATATATTTATATATAACTTTTATTTGCACTGGGAAACCAAAAAAATTTGTGCAACTCACTTTATTACAATATTCACTTTATTCCAGTGGCCTGGATCCAAACCTGCAATATCTCTCAGGTACTGTAATTATAAGGGGACTTGTGATTAACTCACTGTTAGTGGGTTTTGAGGCAGTGGTGTGGTTAAGAGCCAGACTGAAGCCGGGATGTGAATCCCAGCTCTGCTGTTCATTATCTGGATGTGGCTGGGAAAGTTACTCAACCTGCCTGTCCCTTAGCTTCCTGTCTGTACAACGGGGATAAAACATACCTACCTCCTCTCGGAGTTTCCAGCCGATTAGAGAAGGAAGTATTTGGAAACGCCTTGGAGCAAGTTCTGGCACAGACGCGGTGCTATGGAGATCTTGAGTGTTGCCTGCCACGGAACCTGCTCCCAGCCTAAATATCCCGAGGCTGTCCCTACACGCGCACACGCAGAATTTACGTGCACAAGCGCACCCGCATTTGATGCTCCTGCTCCTTACAACTTTGCATGAGCCATTTATTCGACCCGGGGAGCATTCACTCACCCATCCCTGTAACTTCCCATTCAGCCCTCAGTCCACGAACCACGGGCCCTGAGAATACCCGGCACTACTTTCCCCGGGATCCCAGGCTGGGCGCCACTAAGTGCTAACTGTTCCCAGCACTGAGGCCTCCCATTGCCACTCACCACCGACCCCTCTGTCCGGGACATCAACACTCTCTGAGATCAGGTCAGAGTTTGCAAGAAAGGCGGTGGCAAAAGCCCCTAGCCGAGGCCGAGGATGTACACACGTGCACACAGCCCTCCCAGAGACCGCTTCCCGGGACCCCCAGGCGGTCCCCGCAGCGCCAACGCGCGGGGCGTGTGTCTCTGGCGGGAGCGAGCGCGCACGGGCTGGGGCCGGGGGCTTGGCCGCGGCCCCTTTGCTCCGAGTGGGGACCCCGGCCCGAGCGCCGCCTCCTCCAGCCCCAGCCTCTCCCCGCCGCGGCCCCTCGGCCCTCCTCCACGCGCCCGGAGCCCCAGGGGAGCTAAGCGGGCCGCCTCCCCCGCGTCGCGCGCCGGCTGATGGCGCTAAGTGATTCCGGGCGCCGCGCTCCCCGAGGCGTTGACCCGCGGGACCCGGGGGGCCGCGCTCATGCCGCCGTTAGCAGTCTGGGCACAGCCCGCCCGGCTGCCGGGCTTCCGGCCTCATTAGGAGCCGCAGAGGGGACGGGGCGTGCGCGCCGCCCAAGCCGCCCAATTCACTGTGGCGCCGGCCCCGCGCTTCAGCCCCGGTGGCTCCGAAAGACCACCAAGTTTGCGGCCTTCCTTTCTGATTTTTCACTCCTGCTCCCCACGACCCACGAGTACTTCTTGCCCCTTTGTGTCGTGGGGGAGGATTTGGACGATTTGGTCTGACTCTTCCCCAGCCCAGGCCAGGGGGTAACCCCTGTCCACCGCCCGCACCCCCAGTACAGCGGCCACCGCCCCGGAGGGTGGGGCAGGCCGGGCGCGGGGGGGGGGGGGGGGGGACTGGACTTGCAGATGAGCGTCCCTGGACGGAGGTCAGCTCACCCATCCGCCACAGGACAGGCTTTAAAATGGAAAAGAGTTTCGTCAAGAATATTTTACCTACTGTGTTTGGTTTTAATTTAGGTTATTTCTGGGAGTAAGAATTTTTGTGAGGTCTTTTTATTTATGATTTAAGCTTAATGTAACCCCCTCTACAGAGATGGGTCTTCAGGCCATCTGAGAAGTGCTTTGGTTTTGGGTGTGGGTGAAAAAAATGCAAAACAACAACGTAAGGCTTTTCTTTTCTTTACTCACTCCTGGGGTCGATCCCTTGCAGTCTCTCACCATCTGCTCAGGTCCTGCCTTTTCTCCTCTGTTGGCTCCCGCCTGCCTCCCCCTCTTTGATTCAATTCAGTCAATGGCTCTTAGACTCCTACACCTTTTGCTTGCTTTTGTCCAGCGCTTCAATTTATGGGACATTTGTGCGTGTTCAATATGGAGGGGCCTCAACCAGGACGACTGGAAAACAGGTGCCCAAGGAGAAAGCTCTGCTTGCTGCTAGCCGCAGAGTCTGCTTGAAAATGAGGCCAGCCTGTTTTAGAAGCAGAGATTTCCTGTGGTTCAGGCACCAGGCTGGGCTTGAAAGGGGGCACATAAGAAACAGGAGTGGGGGTGGGATGGAGAGGGCAGAGGCTGTGCTAAGATTAGTTAACTGTCATCTGTTCTCAGGAAAGTGGCCTAAGGGTGACGTGCAGGTGTGAAAGGATTATGTACCCTAGAAAAGCCATGTTTTATTCCTGATCCATCTCGTGGAGGCGGCCATTTCTTTTAAAACCTATTCGATACTGTAGGTTGAAAACTTGATTAGATTATCTCCTTGGAGATGTGACATGCCCAATTGTGGGTATTAACCTTTGATTAGAGGGCCATATATTCCACCCTTTCCAGGGGGGTCCTGATTAGCTTACTGGCATCCTTTAAAAGAGGAAACGTTTCAGAAAGAGAACCAAGAGAGAGCCACGACATCCATGTGAGCCAGGAGAACCACGAGAGCCCACGCAGCCAGAGACCTTTGGAGATGAAGAAGGAATAGGCCCCTGGGGGAGCTTCATGAAACAAGAAGCATGGAGAGAAAGCTAGCAGATGTCGCCATGCTCACCATGTGTCCTTTCTGCTGAGAGAAAAACCCTGAACATCATCAGCCTTCTTGAACCAAGGTATCTTTCCCTGGATGCCTTAAATTGGACCTTTCTATAGGCTGGCTTTAATTGGGATGTTTTTACAGCCTTAGAACTGTAAACTTGCAACTTATTAAATTCCCCTTTTTTTAAAAGCTGTTCTGTCTCACCGCCCTCCCCTCTATGTGGGACCTGACTCCTGGGGTGTGAACTTTCCTGCCAACATGGGACAGAAATCTGGGATTAGCTGGGACTCGCCATCAAGGGATTGAGAAAAATTTATTACAAAAGCAATAAATGAGATAAAGAAATGTGATAAAATAAAGTGTCAGTGGCTGAGAAATTTCAAACAGAGTTGAGAGATTATCTTGGAGGTTATTCTTATGCATTATATAGATATCCCCTTTTTAGTTTATAGTGTTATAGAGTGGCTGGAGGGAAGTATCAGAAACTGTGGAGCTGTGTTCCAGTAACCATGTTTCTTGAAGATGATTGTAGAATGATATAGCTTTTATAATGTGACTGTGTGATTGTGAAAACCGTGTATCTGATGTTTCTTTTGTCTAGGGTATGGACAGATGAGTAAAAAATTTGGATAAAGAATAGATAATAGGGGGAACAAAAGTTAAAGTAAATTGAATAGATTGAAATACTAGTGGTCATGAGTGGGGGGTTAAGGGGTATGATATGTATGAAATTTTTCTTTTTTCTTTTTTATTTCTTTTGCTGGAGAGATGCAAATGTCAAAAAAATTATTGTGGTGATGAATACACAACTATGAAATGTATTGTGAGCCGCTGATCGTACTCTATGTATAGAATGTATGTCAAGAATGTTTGTATGTTTGTTTGTTAAGGACGGACAATAAAAACATTTTTTTTTTGAAAAGCTGTTCTGTTGCAGATATATTGCATTCTGACAGCTAGCAAACTAGAACAGGTAAGTAAACATGTCTAAGAACATTATGGGATTTGGGATTTAATTTGGAGGCTGCAGTTGTGTTCTGTAAGGATTGCAGAAATCTGAATCCTCTGAAGCACCTTCATCGGATTCCCTGGAAACCTGAGTGTGAGGGGGGCTGGGGTTAGGGCATCCTGCAAGTAACCTTGGGAACAGGTGGGACCTGCCCAGGATCACACAGCTCCCTGGAGAGCTGAGGCTGGAACCCAGGTCTCATGCCCCTTCCTCTCGTCCTGCTTTCCATAGTTTATTAAAGATCCACTATGTGGCAAGCACTGAACCAGGAGGCGCTACAGCACTGACCATGAACTCCATCCTGGGACTTTCATTCTAGTGGGGCTACAGTGAAAAAAAAAAGAAAAGAAATGAGTTGCAGGTAAGTGCTATAAAGCACAGCAACGTAGACCCAGGTTAGCGGTGGGAGGAGGAAGCACTTGGGAGGGTGGTCTGGGAAGAATCACCCGAGGAGATGACACTGAAGCCAGCCACCTAAATTCTGGGAGGGGGACGGGACTCTGAACTTTCTAGAACAAGGAAACAGTAAGTCCTAAGAGTCCAAGGCAAGAGCAGAAAGAAGCAGAGAGAATTGAAACACACTGCAGAGGAGAAGCTGCAGGGTTGAGCCCTGGGACACTCCAGCACTTAGAGTCAAGGACAGAGAGCAGCTCCCCCAACACACAGTGGACTGAGTATATTGCCCAGAGGGAGGAAAGGAACACCAGGAGAGATGGTGTCAGTGGAGCCAAGAGAAGTTTGTGTTTATAAAAGCATGAGTGCTCACCCATGTCACATCTCTAGCAGATTAGGCAAAATGAGCACATGAACCTGGCAACCAAATTTGACAACGTGGGGGTAGTTTGTGGCCCAGGTAACGGGAGTTTCAGTGGACTGGGCTGGACAGAAGCAGGAGTGGTGAGCGTAACAGAGCACATGTTCATCTGGATCAAAACGGCAAATGGGCCACAGTGAAAAACTGAGAGACCCAACAACATGGAGAACACACAAAGTTGTTCAGAAAGGGAAAATTCACATCACGTACTCCATGGCTTAGCATGGAAGGCAGATTTGCCGTCTAACGTGTTGGACTCATCTAACATTTATGATGTCATCATATCAACAGATGGTTAGTGGGTACAAGCAGGTAGGGGAAAGAGCTCTACGGTTTGTTCTGTTTTTTTTTTTTTTTAATGTTTTGTGTGTGTGTGTATGTCTGTGAAATATAGCATATATTCAAAGAAAAGAAGAAAAAGCAATAATTTTCAAAGTGCCCTTCACCAAGTAGTTACAGAACAGATTTCAGAGTTTGCCATTGGCTGCCATTTCACTATTTCAGACATTTCCTTTTAGCTGCTCCAAAACACTGGCGGCTAGAAGAGATATCAATATAGTGATTCAGCAGTCATGCTCATTTGTTAAATCCTGTTTTCTCTGTGACACTCCTCCTTCTCCTTTGATCCTTCTCGCAATCTATAGGGATCTTTAGGCAGTGGTCATTCTGACATGTTCATGTTGAGAAGAGGAGTCAACACTAAGGGATAGGGGGATGTAATGAGCTGATAATCTTGGACAGGCTGGTCCCTCTGGGATTAGCTGGCCTAGGAGCCCTCTGGGAATTACAGGTTCCAGGAAAGCAAACTTAGTGCATGAAACATTTATAGAATTTCAGTCCAAGCCCTAGGTGTTCTTAAGAATTAACAGGAGTGATGTTTGTTGTAGCATGGTCTGATTTTAATGATGTATGAGCTAAGGGTGGGAAGAGGGGATGTAAGGATGGGGAGATCTGAAGAGTAGTTTGGGAAAGGATGCGCATTCAGGGGGTGGGGTCTGGAGGGTCCTTGTGGTTACCAGGCAGCAGAGCGGTGAGACTTCTCCCAGCCAGTGCAGGCTCTGGGAAGGTGGGTCTTGGGGGAGTGCCTGGTGTCTGTGTAGAGGTGAGGTCAGGGGTCTGCACGGGAGCCTGGGAGTGGGGGGCGGGTCTTAGACGATGCCCTGCTTGTCAGGATATGGGTGCCGGGCCTGCCCCCAGCCTTCCCTTCATTTTGTCAGGCCGCACAGTTCTCAGATGACACCTCAGACCTGATGTCCAGAGAGGGAGAGCTCCTGATCACACAGCCCGGGTCACCCAGCTCTTCAGGTGCTCACAGAACAGTAGAATGCTAATGTAATAATACTGTTAACTAACTTCCCGAGGGGGCAGGCACTTTTCTAAACACTTTGGTGTGGTTTCAGTCCTCACTACAACCTAGGGAGGAGGATACAGAGAAGGTCGGGAAGTTTCCAGCAGCTGCAGAAGTCAGACTCACACGCAGGCTCACGTGTCCCTGAGGTCACACCTGGCCAGCACTGCCTTGCCGAGGGTCTGCTCAGCTCTGAGGGGATGACCCCAACAAGCCTGGATTCAGGCCCTGACGGGGGACGGGAGATATTTCAAGGGCCCCTCCCTGTGATGGCAGGTTCCTCACTACACTTGGTGGGAAGGGGGCAGCCCCAAACCCAGTGCTTCTTGTCCGATTGCTGCACAGCTCGGAGAGGAGAGCGGAGTCTGCCTGGGGTGGGGCAGAGAGCAGGGCGTGTGCACACATTGAGGACCTGGGGAAGCCAGACGGGGTCCCAGCACCAGAGAGGGATGTTGATGGCATGGGGGGAGGGAGGCTGCCGCCTCTTCAGACCTGCCAGCCGGGGCCCATCTGGGTGCCCCAGTCATGGGCTCCAGGGTGGGGCCCATTTGGCTGTGGTTCACCCCCATCCCAGGCCCCAGCCCCAGAGTCCCCGGGCCCCATGTCCAACCTAGGCCTGAGTGGCACTTGTCTCAGTTCCTTCAGATTGTGGCCCATGGGGAAAGCAGAAAACTTCCTCAGGGTTGGATTCCACTGCTTTCCCACAGCTGCCCTTCCCCTTCCTGCTTGTGCAGGGTGATGCAAGACATGCTAAGAAGCTGTCGCAAAGACCCCAGCCTAGGACCCACGTCCCTGGTCTCTGCTATGTGGGTGCAGGGGAGTGAGGGCTGGGGATGGGGTGGAAGAGTCCCCATTTCTCCCAGAAGCTGGACCCTCATGCCCGGTGGGCCCAGCACCCTCCGATTCCGTGTGTGTGCCTTGGTTCCCTGACTACACCTCTCTGGTCCAGCAGCCTGCAAGCAGGACTCCCCTTTCCTGGTATAGCTGCGAAATAGCCGTGTCCGTGACATCCTGCGTATGTGTCATTCTTTGTCACTTGTCCTCTCACGGGGCTAATCCTCTTGGATCTGGTCCCTATACCCAACTGTCCCCCACCCCACTCCTGGACAGATACCTCTCACCCCCTGACTGTGCTGGGGGAACTAGGCCTGGCGACCCCCAGCCTCCTCCAGGTGGCCAGCAGTGCAGAGACCATCTCCAGGCGACCAAGCCTTTCACTTGTCCTCAGTCCAGAGAGCTGAAGTCACAATCACAGCAGCTCCTGCGCCAGGCTGGGTACTCCTGCTGAATGCAGCCAGAGACCTGCACCCCCTCCTCCTCACCCCTGCACAGACAGGCCCACGTGTGTCCCCAGATGCCTGAATCACTGCTGACGGCTTGGGACCTGGCGGCTTTGGGCTCCTGGGGAGCCACTGGGGAGGGTGGCAGCCACGTCACCTCCAAGGGGACACCTGTGGACATAAATAGGCAGTCAGCCAAGGCAGCACAGCAGAGCCTGTGGAGAGCGCTGCACGCTGTGCCACCCACGCCAGGATGCCCGACACCGCGCTGCCCGTGTGCCTCCTCGGCCTGCTGGCCCTCACCTCTGCGTGCTACTTCCAGAACTGCCCAAGGGGCGGCAAGAGGGCTCTGTCCGACCTGGAGCTGAGACAGGTACAACCTAAGCCCGTTGGGGCTGCCAGGAGTGGCAGTGCCCCTGGGCTGGCATCACAGGGCACGGGCCAGGAGAGGGGAAGTCGTGGGAGAAGGCAGGCTGCAGGGGAAGTGCCCAGCAGGAGAAGGGAGGCTTGGCGTGGCTGGGCAGAGGGGCCGACAGGCTTCCAGGGGCTGGGAGGGGTTTTGGGGTTCGTGGGCACTGGCCCCTTCCGGAGAGGAGAAGCAGGAAAGTGAGAGATGTTTTCCCAGTAACCAGGCTGGGGACTGGGCCATGAAGAAGTAGGTAGTGAGGTCTCCTCTGTGCACGAGGGGACTTGTCTGAAGTCTGGCTAGTAACGGTAGGTCTGTCCTGCCGGCATTCGATGCCTCCTCCACAAAGCTCCAGCCCTCGCCCTGCCCCTCAGAAGGTGTCCATTGCTCTGAGCTCTCCTGATGAGGAGCTACCTCCCACCCAAGCATCCTGCGAGGTGGTTCTGCTGGATACCTAGCCCAATTCTTTCATGCTACATGTCCAGCCAATTTCCTTTTAGCTCATTTTCAGCAGAGCTGAAGGAAACCTGCTCACCACGGGCCATTCTGCCCTGGCCACAGCTGGCTCAATGCGGGGGACTGCTGAACAAATTAGAGCCGGCAGGTGGGCAGGCCCCGGGGCCCAGCCTTTCTCCTGCTCAGCTCCTCTGAGATGGGCCTGAGCCATCTGGGTGCCTGGTGCCCTCCTCAGGTCACCATAGCTGGGTGAGTAGGGGTCAGACTCCCAGCCAGGCCACCAGCTTGGGGAACTGGGGTTGCCCTCGGTCCAGAGGCCTGTCATGAGGGGGGCCGGGTGGGTCCAGTGGGGAGACAGGGAATAGGGAGAAGGTTCTGGATGTGTTCTGGAGGGGACACCCCTCTCTTAGGTCATGGGGTGGGGTTGTTAGGGAGGAAGCTGCAGTAAGGGGGTGAGAAGAGGAAGGTCTGGGTTAAGGGGGGAACAGGTGGGGGGGACATGCCACCGCGGGCCCAGAGCTGAGGAGGAAGGGCCCCCGCACCCTCCTTGTAGCTCCTTCCCCACATACGGTGAAGCCGCTGAGAGATGGTACCGACATGGCTCCTGGGTCACCTGGAGATAAAGGAATTAAGTAGATTTCGAATCCCCGTTTCTGACCCCTTTGGGGCCGAGTGATGCAGAACCCCCAACCACCAAACTCTATCCCCCAGCTCAGACTGGCCGGGGACACCCCAGTCCCCGCCGCTCCACCTGCCCCTCAGGGCCTTCCCCACCGCACCCCCGGCCCCCGGGCCTCGCCCCTCACCCCGCTCCCCCGTGCGGTCCCCGCAGTGCCTCCCCTGCGGCCCCGGGGGCAAAGGGCGCTGCTTCGGGCCCGGCATCTGCTGCGCCGACGAGCTGGGCTGCTTCGTGGGCACGGCCGAGGCGCTGCGCTGCCAGGAGGAGACCTACCTGCCGTCGCCCTGCCAGTCGGGCCAGAAGCCGTGCGGGAGCGGGGGCCGCTGCGCCGCGGCCGGCATCTGCTGCAACGACGGTGCGGGGCCCGGGCGGGCAGCGGCGGGGCCGGGGGGAGGACGCGGGGCGGGGGCCGTCGGGGCTGGCGCGGGGCGGGGCGGGGCGGGGGAAGCGAGGCCGGGGCGTTGCGCCCCCACCGCCGGGGTCCCCGTGCCCGCGGCTCAGCCCGTGCTCTCCGCAGAGAGCTGCGCGACCGCGGCCGAGTGCCGGGAGGGCGCGGACTTTCGTCGTCGCGTCCGCGCCAGCGACCGGAGCAACGCGACTCAGCTGGACGGGCCGAGCGGGGCCTTGCTGCTGCGACTGGTGCAGCTGGCCGGGGTCCCCGAGCCCGCAGAGCCCGCCAAGCCCGACGTCTACTGAGCGGCGGGGGACTGTCCCCGCCCCGGGCGCTCACCGCCGCCCTGCCCTTGCAGCAAGAGAAATAAACCTTTGCAATGCACTGGGCGCCTGCTGTCTCTGTCTCTGGGGGTAGGGAGGGGACAGCAGGGCAGGACGGGGAGGCTCCCTCGGCTGTCCCTAGACTGAAATCCGTGCTCGGACCCACCCAGTGGAGGGCAGACCCCGTAGGGGAGAGGTCATGGCACAGCACGGGGGCTAAACTGCAGGGGGCCCATAGGCCTGGAGGTGAGTTCCTTGACCGGGTGGTCCGGAAAATCCTAAACCAGAACGACAGAAAGAAGCAGACGGAGGGAGGTGGACCTGATAGCAAAACAGGGACAGACAGAAACCACAGATTCCTCATATCTTGATGAACCTTTGGGGTATTCCCACCTTTTGGCTATTGTGAATACCGCTGGAATGAAGATTGGTACAGAAATATCTGTCCAGGTCCCTGCTTTCAGTTCTTTAGGATGTGTACCTACACGTGGGATTGCCAGGACATAGGGTAGTTGTGTGTTTTACTGATTGAGGAGTGAGCTACCTCCTACACAGAGGTCACATTCTGGATGGCAAACCAAGGTCAGTGTCCTGGTTCCTGCCCTCAGGCGGACCCCACAGGCTAGCAGAGACATGCCTGCTCCCAGGATGTGCACCAGGGCCATTCTGCTTCCTTTGGAACTGCGGGCAAGGGCCGCGCTGGGAGCTGGTGCAGGCGGCTCTGCTGCCAGCCACGGAGGGGATGGGGAGTCCAGCCAGAGTACCAAGGGACCCTTCTGTTTCATTTATTTATTAATGATCCTACTGTTTTTAATGAGCTCTTTCCTTGATTCAGTACTCTCCTTGATACTATATTCTTTTAACTGTTTTCTGGAGCTGTGAGAAAGATGCTAAATTACAGCTAAATGCTTCTGTCTGGGCCAGAGTCCTGGCATGGCTCACTTTGCCATTTTGATGACCAGAAATTGTTCCATGCCATCTTCTCACATGTGTGGATGATGTTACCACACCAAGGGTAGAACAGTTTCACAAGTTCCCTCCTCCTACCCCGTTGTCTTACATCCTTTCCCAAACTTCCCTTCCCATCTCTCCAACTGTTCTAGTTTGCTAACTGCCGGAATGCAATATACCAGAAACGGAATGGCTTTTAACAAGGGGAATTTAATGAGTTGCTAGTTTACAGTTCTAAGGCCGAGAAAATGTCCCAGTTAAAACAAGTCTATAGAAATGTCCAATCAAAGGCATCCAGGGAAAGATACCTTGGTTCAAGAAGGCTGAAGAAGTTCAGGGTTTCTCTCTCAGCTGGAAGGGCACATGGTGAACACAGCATCATCTGCTAGCTTTCTCTCCTGGCTTCCGATTTCATGAAGCTCCCGGGAGGCGTTTTCCTTCATCTCCAAAGGTCACTGGCTCGTGGACTCTGCTTCGTGGTGCTGCAGCATTCTCTGCTCTCTCTGAATCTCTCTAAGTCTCCAAAATATTTCCTCTTTTATAGGACTCCAGTAAACCAATCAAGACCCACTCAAATAGGTGGAGACATGTCATCCCCTAATCCAGTTTAACAACCATTCTTGACTAAATCACATCAACCACGGAGATGATGTCATTACAGTTTCAAACATACAGTATTGAATAGAGACTATTCTACCTTTAAGAAATGGGATTTATATTAAAACATGGCTTTTCTTAGGGGGCATACTTCCTTTCAAACCAGCACACCAACTCCAAAACTTCTGTCAACCACTAATCTGATCTTCAGCTCTATAATTTTGCTGTAATTTTGTCATGTCAAGAATGTTATACAAATGGAACCATATAGTATGTAATCTTAGGGAATGGCTTTCATCACTGCACATAACTTCCTTGAGGATAATGCTCCTCTGTGTGTCCACCTGTTATGCAATATCTCATTCTTTTTTATTGATAAGGAGTATTCAGGGTGCAACAGTTTGTTTAGCCATTAAACTATTTCCAGTTCTTGGCTATTACGAGTAAAGCTTCCATGGACACGTTTGTACACCTATTTGTGTATGCACATTTAGGTTCTCCAGGCTAAATTCATAGGAATGTGGTGCTGGATTGTAGGATAAGTGCATGATTAGTTTTTTAAGACTCTGCAAACTTTTTCCGGAGTGGCTGCACCAATTTACATTCCCCCAGCAAGGCAGGAGAGATGCTCTCTGTGCTCATATGCATCAGCATGTGGCCTTTTCATCATTTAAAATTTTTCAGCTGTTCTAATAGGTATGTAGTAATAACTCGTTGTCGTCTCTATTTGGATTTCCCTAATAATTAGCAATATTGAACATGTTTTCGTGTCTCTATTTGCCAAGTGTCCATCCTCCTTAGTGAAATGCCTGTTCATGTCTTTTTCCCATTTTCTAATTCAATTGTTTGGGTTTTTTTTGCTGTTGAGTTTTGAGACTTTTTTATATATTCAAAATACTAATCCTTTGTCGTATTTGTGGGTTCAAGTATTTTCTCTCAGTTGATAGCTTTCTTTCATTTTTTTTTCACAGGATCTTTTGCAGAGAAAATGACTTACATTTTGATGAAGTCCAATTTATCATTTTTTTCTTATAACAATTATGCTTTTGGTGTCATGAATAAGAACTCTTCACCAAGTCCTAGGTCTTGATGATTTTCTCCTGTGCACTTTTCGAAAAGTTTTACAGGTTTACATTTTATAGTTATATCTGGATCCATATTGAGTTAATTTTTGTATAAGGTATGAGGTTTTAGTTCAAAGTTAATTTTTTCTTTTTGCCTTTGATGTCGAGTTGCTTCAGCTCCATTTGTTAAAATGACTTTCCATCCTCCATTGAATTGCTTTTGTAGTATTATCAAAACTCATGTAAGCATATTTGTGTGTGTCTATTTGTGAACTCTCAATCCTGTTCCACTGATGTCTATGTCTGTCTCACCCCCAATACCACGTAGTCGTCATTACAACAGCTGTATAATGAGTAATTCTTAAAATTGGGTAGAATGATTCTTCCCACTTCATTCTCATTTCTCAATATTGTTTTATCTGTTCTATTTTCTTTGCCTTTTCACATCAACTTTATAGTAAATGTCTCAATATCTGCAAAAAATGTCTGCTGGGCTTTTTGTTAATCCTATGTACCAGTTTGTGGAATAGTGTTTCTCCTATGTGCCAGTTTGAAGCTATTATGTACCCCAGAAAAGCCATGTTTTAATCTTGACCCAATCTTGCAGGGACAGCTGTTTCTTCTAGTCCTGATTCAATACTGTAAGGCAGACACTATTTGATTAGATTATCTCCACAGAGATGTGGCACTCAGTTCTGGGTACGCCCTTTGATTAGATGGAAATGTGACTCTGCCCATTCAGGGCACGTCTTGATTACTTTACTGGAATCATTTAAAAGAAGAAACATTCTGGAGAAATCTCAGAGCTGACAGAGATGCTTGGAGATTTAGATGTTTGGAGAACAGCTGGTTCAGAGCTAACAGAGACATGGATACCTGGAGATCCTGGGAGTGCTGATAGAGAGAGTATGATGCCTAGAGATGGGCACAGCCCAACAAATCTCGCCATGTTCCTTCTCATGAGATGATAAGCAAGCCAGAGCCCAGAGTTTTCTGGAGGAGCTAAGTGAATGCCCAAAGAACTTAGAGAGGAAACCACTGGCATCAGAATCTGGAAGCAACAGAACTGGGAACGAGGGCCAGCAGACACAGCTACCTGCCTCCCCAGATCACCCTTCCTTGAGCCAAGATATCTTTCTCTTGATGCCTTAGTTAGGACATATTTATGGCCTTAGAATTGTAAATTTGTAACTTTCTAAATTCCCTTTTTAAAAGGGAATTTAATAATTTAATAATAATTTAATTTCCGTTTCTGGTACATTGAATTTCAGCAGCTTAACAAACTAAAACACCCTTTATATTGATTTGAGGGGAATTGACATCTTTACTATGTTGAGTCCTTCAGTCCATGAACATGGTATGCTTCTCCACTTATTAAAATTTTCTTTGAAATCTTTCCTCAGCATTTTGTAGTTTTCAGCATACAAGTCTTAGACACCTGTATATGCTTTACTTGATTAATACCTGTGTATTTCATTTTGGGGAAGTGCTTCTAAACGAAATTGTGTTTATTATTCTAGTATATAGAATTACAATTGATCTTGTGTTTCCTACTCGGTTATTTCCAGTTCTTTCCCAAGGTTTCCTTTAGCACTCTGAGCATATTGAAGGCAGTCGATTGAAAGGCTTTGTATAGCAATTCCAATGTTTCAGCTTCCTCATGGATACCTTCTGCCAATATATATTTTTCCCTTGGACTCTAGCTCCCTATTTCTTTGTATGCCATGTAACACTTTGTTGTTGTTGTTGAAAACTGAGCATTTGACTTGTAATGTGGCTATTCTGGAGATTATATTCTTCTTCTACCCGAGAGTTTGTTATTATTAATTTAAAGGCTGCAATAACCTGTTTAGTTATTACTCCAAATTTATTTTTGTGAAGACTTTATTCCTTATTGTGCTTCATTACTGAAATCTCTGTTCCATTATCTCAGGGAATAGCCAGTGACCTGGCAGAGATTTCCTTGAATGTGTGTATTCAAGTGTGTGTGTATGTGTGTGTGTGTGTGTGAGACAGAGAGAGAGGGATAGGGATAGGAAAACTACTCTCCCAGTCTGTGCAGCTTGGCTCTAAGATGTGGCGCTCCTTTAAAGATAAGCCAGACTGCCTACAGCTCTGCCTTTGCTTCACTTCTGGCTTGTGGGAGCCCCAAATCTGCCAGACCTCCAAGCCTGGGGTGCTCTCAGGTCTCTTCTGAGCAGGCGTCCGGGTCCTACGTGTGTGCGTTGCACTCCCTCCTCCCCAGGTATAGCCTGCAGTCCTGCTGAGCCCTTATTCCAGCTACACACTTCTTTCTCTGCTTCCTTCCTCCCAGGCCTTTGGTCTGTCATTTGCCCTGCCTGCGGTCCCTCATCCCAGGTGGGCATGGTCAGTTTATGTCTTTATATCTTTTGACATCCCAGATGCCTCCAGAAGGCCTCTCCAGCCTGGGGAGGAGGGTGGCACAAAACAAAATTCAGTCCCTGCTCTAGTCCCTCAGGGAACCACTAGACTAGTCAAAACATACTAGGTACACTTTTTCTTAATATTTCATGCTCTGAAATAATTTCAACCTTCAGGATGGTTGCAAACATAATACCAAAGCCATGTAGCCCAGCCTGCCCCAGCTTGGGCTCCTCTTCTGATTGGACCAGCGACTACCTGCTGCCTGTCTGAGAAGCCACCTCCTGGGAAACTTGAGGGGCCCTCCAACTGCTCCCTCCTCCAGGCACCTGGCACCACAGATCACCTCTCCTCCCTCAACTTCCAGGGCGGCCCACAGGTATGACTCTGGCCTCTTTCCAGTTCTCAGGGTGTCATTCACTCAGCTGACAGCTTCCCCATCCTCTGGTTCCTGTCTGCCCAGCTTTGGCCTCTGTCTCTGTCTGTGGATCCAGTCCTCAGTGTTGTGATGTTATGAATGTTTCTCCTAAGACCAGCCTGCTATAGTCTCCCAGACAAGACTTTAGAGATGGTAATAGGCAGCTGTTTTCACCTTCTTCACTGCCGGGCATGCAGTAATACCCCAGCCCCCAGAGGATTGGGGCGGTGGAGGGCACCCCTTCCATCCCCTCGGGGTAGTGAGGCCTGGGTGCTGCTCCCTTTAGGGGGCTCAGAAGCTGGCCTTTGAATTCCCGCTCTGAATCCCATAAAGCCTGAGACGGGGACCTCGCTGGCCTTGGTCTTTCCCTCCCCAACACCCTCCCCTCTCATTTATGACAGAGATGCAAGCTGATTTGGGGGGGGGGGGGGAATCTGCTTTATTTCATTTTCATAACATCTAAAAGGTTATGGGGAGCGAGGGATACGCTCGACCGTGTCGGGAGTTGATTCCGGCTCAGCGCGTGGAGAAGTCGGCTTCGGGGTCGCAGGCGGGATGGGCGCGGCAGCCGTCTGGAAGGAGAGAGGCCGGGTCAGGGGCCGCCAGCCCCGCGCCCGCCGCCCCAGGCCTCGGCCCCGCCCGCCCCGCCGCGGGGCTCACCCGGGCTGCAGCAGATGCCGGCCGCGGCGCAGCGGCCCCCGCTCCCGCACGGCTTCTGGCCCGACTGGCAGGGCGACGGCAGGTAGGTCTCCTCCTGGCAGCGCAGCGCCTCGGCCGTGCCCACGAAGCAGCCCAGCTCGTCGGCGCAGCAGATGCCGGGCCCGAAGCAGCGCCCTTTGCCCCCGGGGCCGCAGGGGAGGCACTGCGGGGACCGCACGGGGGAGCGGGGTGAGGGGCGAGGCCCGGGGCCGGGGCGGGTCCTCGAGGGCAGCCAGGAGGCCTTGCGGGGCGGGGGCGGCGGCGGGGCCCGGGCAGCGAGTCTGGGGCTCGGGAAGTCCGCGCAGCTCTGGGCTGGGGAAGGGGACGGATCGCCCGGGGACTGCCGGGGCTGGGCCTCCCGGTGCCCGTGGGCCCCACAGCGCCCCAGGGAGGGGGTTCGCAGTCCACCAAACTCTGGTTCCCAGGCCAGGCCCAGGCGCGGGGTCCGGGGCGGGGTGGATGCGCCCCTGTGCCTGGGGCTCCCTCCCGGCCCGACGCGGCGGGATGGGGGCCCAGGGCCGCTCACCTGGCGCACGTCGAGGTCCCGCGCGGCCCTCTTGCCGCCCAGGGGGCAGTTCTGGATGTAGCAGGCCGAGGCCAGCGCCAGGAGGGCGAGCAGGCAGCAGGCGACGCGGGGCGCGGCCATGGTGCGGGCGCGCTGGGTGCGGGGTCCGGCGGCGGCTGCGGTCTCTCCTGCCTGGGCCTTTTTATGCCTGGGGCGGCGCCCGCGGGGCCGCGTGTAAGAGCGTGGCCGCATGCCTGGTCACAGCGGGTCGCTGGGGGTCAGGCCATGTGCGCCCGGCGTGCCCCCTCATTTGCAGGAGCCGGGCGAGGGGTCAAGGTCACCGCGTGGGCTAATGGACCTGGCGCAGATGTCGGGACCGACCGAGGGGGAAGGAAGGAGGAGGCTGGGCTGGACCGGGCCTGCAGGGTGCGACTCCTCTATGGAGCCGGATTCGGGGTACTTCGAGGCGGGGAGGAGGGAGGTAGACACAAGGCCCCCCAGGCTGGAAGAGGATCTGGCAGGATTTTTGTTATTTTGGCTTGATCCACCAGAGGCAGTCCCGACAGTCCCATCTTTCCGTGTGTGTGTGTGTGTGTGTGCGTGTGTGTGTGTGTGTGTGTGTGTTTTGATTAGCTACTTTAAGAGCAACCGTGTATTTTCAGCGTGACAAGGCGTTTGAACAGAATTTTCTTTTTTTTTTTTTAACTTTTTTTATTAATCAAATGTACTAAGAAATGATGATCATACATCTATGTGATGATATTAAGAATTACTGATTGCATATGTAGAATGGAATGATTTCTAAATGTTGTGTTAGTTAATTTTTTTTTAATTAATAAAAAAAAAAAAACTGCAGGTAGGCAGGATAAGATAAATTCCTGTAGAGACCCCTCTCCTTTTCTACATCAGCACATGGCCAACCACTTCCCTTTAAGCCCTATAACAGCCTGTTGGGGGCTCAAACTTTCAGAGGCTACTTGGCTGAGCCCTATGGCCATAAACAAATATAACCTACTTCCTGAAACTTCGGGGCCTTGGCCCTGGTTTGTTCTGTTTCTGCATAATGTTCCTGGAGGCTTGCAGCCTTGTTCTGGCTTTGCACAACACAACCAGTCATTTATTTCATCTGCCTAGCTGTAGTACTAATCTGTGAATGGACATTTATTTTCAACTCAGGATGATCTTTTCCCTAACCTGGGATTTTTAGTAATTTAAATAATATGGTACATCAAGGACAGAAATTTCACTTCCAAGAATAGTACTAAACTTGTCAATGATTTTCAATCGTCCTTCAATGCTTTTTGGAAAATCAACTGAACCATTATGTAAAATTGGCAATTGTCACACAGAGCATGTATTTACAATAGAAAAATCTTATATCTTTCAAAAATGGGCCTTTCTCTACAAAAAAAATAAAAAAACATTTAGGAATCATTCCATTCTACATATATAATCAGTAATTCTTAATATCATCACATAGTTGCATATTCATCATTTCTTAGTACATTTGCATCGATTTAGAAAAAGAAATAAAATGATAATAGAGGAAAAAAAACTATATGTACCATACCCCTTACCCCTCGCTTTCATTTACCACTATTTCAGACTGAATTTATTTTAACATTTGTTCCCCCTACTATTTATTTTTATTCCATAAGTTCTACTCTTCTGTTGATAAAGTAGCTAAAAGGAGCATCAGACATAAGGTTTTCACATTCACAGAGTCTCATTGTGAAAGCCATATCATTGTTCAATCATCATCAAGAAACATGGCTACTGGAACACAGCTCTACATTTTCAGGCAGTTCCCTCCAGCATCTCCACTACATATTGAACAACAAGGTGATATCTACTTAATGCGTAAGAATAACCTCCAGGATAACCTCTCAACTCTGTTTGGAATCTCTCAGCATTGACACTTTGTCTCATTTCACTCTTCCCCCTTTTGGTTGGGAAGATTCTCTCAGTCTCTTGATGTTAATTCTCAGCTCATTCTAGGGTTTTTCTCAGTCCTTTGATGCTGAGTCTCAGCTCATTCCAGGATCTTTGTCCCACGTTGCCAGGAAGGTCCACACCCCTGGGAGTCATGTCCCACGCAGAGAGGGGGAGGGTGGTGAGACTGCTCTTCATATTGGCTGGAGAGAGGGGCCACATCTGAGAAACAAAGGAGGCTCTCTTGGGGGTGACTCTGAGGCCTAAATTTTAAGTAGACTTGACCTATCTTTTGTGGGGTTAAGTTTCAAGTGAACAAACCCCAGGACTGGGGCTCAGCCTATAGCTTTGGTTGTCCACACTGCTTGTGAGAATATCAAGAATTCAACTTGGGGAAGTTGAATTTCTCCCCACTCTCACCATTCCCCGAAGGGGGCTTGCAAATACTTTTCCAGTCACTGATCAAATCATTCCGGGATTCATCGGGGGATCACTCTGGACAAACCAACAAAATCTCATGTGCTACCTGAGATTCCAAGTACTTATGACATTCATTCAAACTATCTACATGAGTTATATTAGGAAATGCTCTAGTCAAAATCTAAATTTTGTAACAAATAAACATTTTTTGCTTTAGTCTCACATATAAGGTGACATTTTAAAGTATTAGTTATCATCTATTTTCAGCACCCTGCAATAATGACATTCCTTTGTTCTTCCTCATGCCAAAACATTTTTAAAATTTGTACATTGTACATTTCACTATTATTATACACTCTAGGCATTCCGAGACTATACCATCTCGATCTTTACCATCTATCTTTCTTTCTGATTTCATTTATGTCCCCAGCCCTCCTCCCTCTATCATTCTCACATGCAGCTTCATTCAGTGTTTTAACGTAATTCCATTACAGTTAGGTAGTATTGTGCTGTCCATTTCTGAGTTTTTGTATCTAGTCCTGTTGCACAATCTGTATCCCTTCAGCTCCAATTACCCACTATCTTACCCTATTTCTATCTCCTGATGGTCTCTGTTACCAATGACATATTCCAATGAACAGAATTTTCAAATGTAATGTTTTTATTAGAGACGTTGTAGATTTACAGAAATATCACACAGTAAATGCAGCTCGTATATACTCCCTACTAGTAATAGTGGTATGTTTGTGTGGTATGTTTGTTATAGTTGATGACAAAATATTGTTATAATTGTATTATTAACTATAGTCCATGGTTTACGTTAGGGCTTACTGTGTGGTACAATCCTTTGTGTGACTTTTTTTTTTATCCATGGGTTTTTTTGTGTGCTTTTTTAAAAAAAATTATTTTATTTTGTATTATTGAACCAAAACAACATACAGACATAAACATTCCTAACATACAAACATTCTATGCATGGTGTACAATCAGTGGCTCACAATATCATCACATAGTTATATGTTCATCACCATGATCATTTTTTAGAACATTTGCATCACTCCAGAAAAATAAACAAAAAGAAAAAACTCACACATAACATACCTCTTATCCCTCCCTCTCATTGACCACTAGTATTTCCATCTACTCAATAGATTTTTTTTTTTTAACATGGGCAGGCACCAGGAACTGAATCTGGGTCTCTGGCATGGCAGGCTGGAACTCTGCCTGCTGAGCCACCATGGCCCTATTCAGTAGATTTTAACCTTTGTTCCCCCTATTTTTTTTTTCTTACTCCTTACCACTCCCTTTCATTGTTCACTAATATTTCAGTCTACTTAATTTATTTTAACATTTCTTCCCCCTATTATTTATTTATTTTAATCCATATTTTTTTACTCATCTGTTCATACCCTTCATAAAAGAAGCATCAGACACAAGGTTTTCACAATTACATAGTCACATTGTGAAAGTTATATCATTATACAATCATCTTCAAGAAACATGGCTACTGGAACACAGCTCTACAGTTTCAGGCACTTTCCTCCAACCTCTCTAATACACCTTAAATTAAAAAGGGGATATCTATAAAATGTGTAAGAAAAACCTCCAGGATAACCTCTCGACTCTGTTTGAAATCTCTCAGCCACTGACACTTTATTTCATCTCATTTTTCTCTTCCCCCTTTCAGTTGAGAAGGTTTTCTCAATCCCTTGATGCTGAATCATTCTAGGATTTCTCTCTCATGTTGCCAACGAAGTTTACAGCCCTGGGGGTTATGTCCCACGTAGAGAGGGGGAGGGCAGTGAGTTTTCTTACTGGGTTGGCTGAGACAGAGATAGGCCACATCTGAGCAATGAAAGAGCAATGAAAGAGGTTCTCTGGGGGTGACTCTTAGGCCTAATTTTAAGTCGGCTTAGTCTATCCTTTGCGGGGATAAGTTTCATACGAACAAACCCCAAGATTGAGGGCTCGGCCTATTGCTTTGGTTGTCCCCACTGCTTATGAGAATATCAGAAATTCTCCAAATGGGGAAGTTAAAATTTCCCCCTTTCTCGCTATTCCCCCAAGGGGACTTTGCGAATACTTCTTTATCCACTGTTCAAATCAATCTGGGATTTATCGGGGTATCACTCTGGACAAACTTACAAAATGTCATGCCCAATTCAAGATCCCATGTACTTATGGTGTTCAATTAAACTGTCCATATAAGTTATATTAGGAAATGCACTAGTCAAAATATAAATTTTGTTTTGTGTGACTTTAAAAATTTTTTTTATTCTTGTAACTTATGTACAACCTAAAATTTCTCTTTTAACCATATTCAAATATAATTCAGTGATGTTAATTATGTTTACACAGCTGTGCTTACCATCACCATCATCCGTTACCAAAACTGCTCCATGACCAAGACAGAAATTCTGTACCATTTAAGCATCCCCATTTCCTACCTCTGCCCCAGCCCCTGTATTCCAATTTCTCACTCTATGCATTTGTTATTCTAATAAGTTCATATTAGTGAGCTCACACAGTTTTTGTCCTTTCGTCTGGCTTATTTTTTTAATGTAATTTTATTGAGATATTTTCACAGCCCAGAAACCATCTGAAGTGTGCAACGCTGGTTCACAGTATCATCATGTGGCTGTGCATACAGCCCCATGATCAAATTTAGAATATTTTCATTACTCCAGAAAGAAAAAATAAAAATAAAACCCTAATCTCCCCAATATTCCTATTCCCCCCCCCCCATTTTATTGGCCAATGGTGGCGGTGTGGTACATTTGCTACTATTGATGAAAAAGTATTAAATGTTACTATTGGGTGTGCTGGTGGTTTAGTTGCTTTCATGCAGGGGACCCGGGTTCGATTCTTGGACCATGCAAAAAGAAAAGTTCCTGTTAACTATAGTCTATAGTTTGCAGTAGGACTTTTTCCCCCACACACCCCTTCCCCCATTATTAATTCCTTATAATAGTGTTGTGTATGGGTTCATGATAGAACCTTTAAATATTTGTACAGTTAATCATGGACATTGTCCACCACAAGACTCACTGTTATTCGTTCCCATGTTTTGAACTCCAGCTTCCCTACTGGTGACAAAGATGCCTCTAAGCCTCCCCTTTCCACCTCACTCACACACCATTCAGCACTGTTAGTTATTTGCACGCTAACGTGCTACCATCACCTCCGTCCATTTCCAAATATTTAAGTTCACCCTAGTTAAATATTCTGCACATATTAAGCGACCGCTCCCCATTCTTGAACCTCATTCTATATCCTGGTAATGTATATTCTATATTTTATGTCTGTGAGTTTACATATTATCATTTGTTCATGTCAGTGAGATCATGCAATATTTGTCCTTTTGTACCCTGGCGTATTTCACTTAACATAATGTCCTCAAGATTCAGCCATGTCGTTGTGTGCTTCAGGATTTCATTCGTGAATATTCTTGCTGGTAATATTCCATCGCATGCATATACCACACTTTGTTTATCCATTCATCTGTTGATGGGCACTTGGATTGTTTCCATCATTTCGCCATTGTGAACAATGCTGCAGTGAACACTGGTGTACAGATGTGTTTGCATCCCTGCTTTCAGATCTCCCAGGTTTATCCGAGGAGCAGGATTCCTGGGTTGTAAGACAGCTGTATACTTAGCTTCCTGAGGAACCGCCAAACCGTCCTCCACAGCGGCTGTACCATTTTACATTCCCACAGCTGTGAATAAACGTTCCATTTTCTCCACATCCTCTCCAACACTTGTAGTTTCTCCTGCTTGTTTTTTAGTGTCATTGTAGTAAGTGTGAGATGCTCTCATTGTGGTTTTGATTTGCATTTCCCTAAAAAAACGAGTGAAGCTGAGCATCTTTTCATATGCCATTCATATCTTTACATATGTCATCTGTATTTCTGCTTTGGAGAAATGTCAATTCATATCCTTTGCCCATTTTTTAATTGGTTGTTTGTCTTTTTATTGTTGAGCTCTGGGATTTCTTTATATGTACTGGGTATCAAACCCTTATCAGATATGTGGTTTCCACCTATTTTCTCCCATTGAGTTGCTTGCCTTTTTACCCTTTTGACAAAGCCCTGAGAAGCACTGAAGTACTCAATTTTGAGGAATTCCCAATTATTTATTTTTCTCTTCTGTTGCTTGTGTTTTGGGTGTGAAGTCTGAGAAACTACCGCCTATCACTAGATCTTGAAGCTGTTTCCCCACACTTTCTTCTAGGAGTTTTATGGTACTGGTTCTTATATTTAGGTCTTAGATCCATTTTGAGTTAATTTTTTTTTCAATTTTATTGAGGTATATTCACACACACACAAACCACCTGAAGTATACAATCACTGGCTCACAGTATCATCACATAGTTGTGCATACATTCCAATGACCAATGTTAGAACATTACTCCAGAACAGAAATAAGAATTAGAAAAAAAAAAATCCTCCCATACCCCTTATCCCCCCTATTGTTGACCCATTATATTGATGTAGTACATTTGTCACTGTCGATGAAAGGATATTAAAACATTACTGCTAACTATAGACCACAGCTTTCAATAGCTGCTTTTTCTCATATACCCCTCTATTATTTTTTTTACATTTAAAAAAATAAAAAGTGGTTCATGCAAGAACTTATCTACATACATGACTTTAAATAATCGCTTTCAATCAAATTCATCTGCAATCTTTGACTATTTCTTATAATCCCAAGAATGCGCCACCATCACCACTTTTCACCCCCAGCATTTAAGTACAACGTTGTTAATAATTCTGGACATATTAGGGAACCCCTCCCCGTTCTCTAGCTTCTGTCCATCTCTAGGTACCCCATATTCTCTATTGTTCCCATGCACTTCTTTATTTTATTACAAATATACCCATAGACTAGGTAAAGGGGATATCAGTCACAAGGTTTTCATAATCACACATTCACAAGTTAAAAGCTATCTAGCTACCCAGTCATCATCAAAAATCAAGGCTACTGGGCTGCCGTTCAGCAATTTCAGGGATTCCCCTCTGGAAGCTCCAATATACTAGAAACTAAAAAGAAGCATCTTATATAATGATTCAGTAGTGATAAGCATTTGTTAACTCTTAACTTCTCTATTACGTCTCCTGTCTCTCATGTGAGCCATCTCTCAATCTTCTCCAGGTTTTTGGGCAATGACCATTCTAACTTCTTCATGCTAAAAGGGGTGTTGACATTTTGGGATAGAGGAATGCAACTGGTTCATATTCTTGGAGACACTGATACCTCTGGGTTTCAGGGCTTATCTGGGATAGGAACAATCTGGAGATTTTAAGTTTCTGAACAAATAAACTTAAGTAAAACTTTTGTAGAGTCTTCAGTAGAGCCCAGGGTCTTTAGGGTCTTTGGGAATATTGTGGGTTGGGGCTGGTCATTCCGTAGCAATTTGCAATATCTGGCTGAGGCTTACATAAGAGTAGCCTCCAGAATGACCTCTTGAGTCTATTTGAAATTTCTTAGCCACTAAAACTTTATTTTGTTTCATTTATTTTCCCCATTTTGGTCAAGAAAGCATTCTCAGTCCCACAATGCCAGGGCCAGGCTCATCCCTGGAAGTCATGTCCCACCTTGCCAGGGAGACTTGCATCCCTGAGTGTGATATCCCACACAGAGGGGAGGATAATGAGTTTATTTGTAGAGTTTGGCTTAGAGAGAGGAAGTCCACATCTGAGCAACAAAAAAGGTTCTCTGGGGGTGACACTTAGACATAATTATAGGAAGGCTTAGCTTCATCATTAGTGGAATAAGCTTCATAAGGGCAAACCTCAAGAGGGCCTGGCTTATTAAATTGAGAGTCCTAATACTTGAGAGAATATCAGGAATTTCCCACATGGGGAAGTTTAATACTATTTTTTCCCCCAGTCCCTCCAGGAATTTTGAAAATACTTTTTAATTTTATGCCCCAAATACTCTGGAAGGTATTACATTAAGCTATACAGCATAACAAGATCTCGTCCCCTACTCTAGGCTCCAGGAATTAAGGATGTTTAACCAGATAGGTTGATTTTTGATTTGCATTTCTTTAATAGCTAATGAAGATGAGCATCTTTTCATATGCTTTTTAGCCATTTATATTTCCTCTTTGGAAAAATATCTATTCATATATTTTGCCCATTTTAAAATTGAGCTGTTTGTTGTTGAGTTATAGGATTTCTTTATATATACAGGATATTAAATCCTTCTCAGATATATGGTTTTAAGTTACCCTTTCCCATTGAATTGGCTGCCTCTTCATCTTTTTGATAAAGTCCTTTGAAGCACAGAAGTTTTCAACCTTGAGGAGTCTTGAGGAGTTCCCATTCATCTCTTTTCTCTTTCATTGCTTGTGCACGGAACCCTGGGATAGTATCCAATGTGCCTGTGAGCACACTGACTTGTTGAAAAGATCACTCAGACCCCTGGACTGTGGGAAAGTAAGAACCAGAATAAAGATGTAAAACTGTCAGGCAGGGAAGAGGGCCAAGGAGGAGGTGCCCGTGGTGGTTATTGTTCCATGTTATAAGCTCTGGGAAATTCTGTCTCTTGCATATTTGATCAGATAGTGACATCTTTCTGTATATAAACTCCAACTGCTCTTTTAGGGACCTTGCAGTTTGCACATATTTGTTTTGTATCACGGCAGTAAATATTTGCAAGAAATCCCACTCACCGGCTTTCCCAGGTAAAATGTTATGGTAAACATGCATAATTTGCAGTCTGCAGTTTTTTATGTAACATCGAATAGGTGTACTTTTATGAATACATTTGATTTTATGAATTACATTTATCATGTAATTTTTATAAAATTTATCCACCCAGTATATGTTGATACAGGTCTGCTTTTGGTCTCCTCTTTGCCTAACCTCCTCCTATTAATTACTGAATTATTTGGTACTATTAATTACTGAATTATTTGGTACGTAGAGCCCCTGGGAACACTGGGAGGTGTACATGTATTGTCAAACTGGTATGTTCCTTGAGGAGTAACAAAGATTCCACAGCTTTTCTAGGGTGTGCCCTGGCAGATTCTTTTTTAGTACAATACAAAATTCTCTTTAAAAAATGTAGCCCAGGCCACTTATAATTAAATCTTATTTAAAAAATTTTTTTTAATTTTTAAATTTTACATGGGCAGGCACCGGGAATCGAACCTGGGTTCTCTGGCATGCCAGGCAAGCATTCTTGCCTGCTGAGCCACCGTGGCCCACCCCTCATTTCGTTTTGATGGTGCTTCTAAACTAGCATTGATGCATTAAAGCAGTTTGGTCTTACGTTTAGATTTACTTCAATGAGTAACTTGGTTGGTTACCTGGAGTTTTTAATTCTGTGGTAGGTACATTGGGTAAGTGGCCCCTTTGTGCAGCCTGTTGGGTTATGCAGTGTTTGACAATAAGAGTCCCCATCATCTTTGGTCTCACAAGAACACGAGTACTGTGTTTATTGTAACGCATACAGTACTTACCACTGTGCAGTCCAACACTTTTTTTTCATAAATGTTGGTAGTGTTAGTCCAAGTACTTCAATTGTAGCTTGTTTAATATTTGTGAAGACCTGTCTCATGACTTTCTAAATGGCTAGTCATTGTTAAAAACCTATTTCTGTGTTTTGAGGGGTGGGATAGAAACACTAAGTGACAATTTGAGAAAGGCATTCGCTTCCAGATTCTGAGATATGTGGGAAAATACTGTTGCAGTGAAACTCTTGATCATTTACTGTAGCAAGTAACCAATAGTGTATCAAAATCAAACTGTACAGACTAATAAATCTTTCCCACAGAATTAGGTTTTCTAACCTCTTGCTCTTGTGCATTGTATGTTTTTTCACTCATGCTATTTAATTTACATCGATCTCTGATACTTTATGTCCCCACATAAGTAGTTTGTCCTTTTTGGTGGACATTATGGTAACCCCCAGTAAAAGAAGCCTGTCTATATAAGATTGGAACAGATAAGCATTTTTGTGGGTCACTTTGCAATAGTGGGTTAATGTCTTTCAGGTTGGATTCTTTCTGAAATGTCCATCTTCACAGATGAAAACCTCACAGACTACATTACATGAATTAGAGGTTTTATACATTCTGTGTGTTTGTAATACAAAACACTGCTATAATGTTGGAATAAAGTAGCTAACAGGTGTACTTAAAGCTTGTTCATGTAGCATTAAAACTTTAGATTTGTGTATTTATGTGGCACCTATATTGGCCAGTTTATTTCTGTTTATTATTTCTTGTTCTTTGAGTTGTAATAGTCTTTCTGTGCATTGGATTGTCGTCTTAATTTGATCAGAATATGGATACACATGAATTTCCTGAATATAACTTTCAAAAACTAATATTGTTTGATTTGTATTTGTAACCTTTTGTAGTGTTTGAAAAAATGTAACAGCCTTTTTTCCCTACAAAAAAAAGTCAATTGAACTTATAGTATACCTGGTTTCCAAATATTTTCTCTCACAATGTCATTCATATTTTTTTTAGAATGTCATTCATTTTTGTGGCTGAATAATATTCCACTGTGTGAATATACCTGTGTTAGTTAGATTCAGTTGTCAACTTGGCCAGGTGAGCATACCTAGTTTTGTTGCTGCCAATGGTAGGTGAACCTCATCTGTTGCTAATTACATCTGCAGTCGGCTAGGAGGCGTGTCTGCTGCAATGAGTGACGTTTGACTTAATTGGCTGGTGTTTAAATGAGAGAACGCAATGTAGCACAGCCTAAGCAGCTCGGCATTCCTCATCTCAGCACTTGCAGCTCAGCCCAAGTCTTTGGAGATGCAGAAAGAATTCACCCCGGGGAAAGTTGTTGGAACCCAGGGGCCTGGAGAGAAGACCAGCAGAGACCGTCCTGTGCCTTCCACGTAAGAAAGAACCTCAGTGGAAAGTTAGCTGCCTTTCCTCTGAAGAATTAACAAAATAAATCCCCTTTAATTAAAAGCCAATCCATCTCTGGTGTGTTGCATTCCGGGAGCTAGCAAACCAGAACAATACCACAAATTGTTTATCCATTCATTTGTTGATGGACACTTGGGTTGCCTCTGCCTTTTGGCAACTGTGTATAATACCTGTCTGGCCATGGGTGTGCAAATCTCTGTTTGATTACCTATTTTCAATTCTTTGTGGCATATACCTAGAAATGGGATTGCCAGGTCATATGGTAATTCTACATTTAACTTTTAGAGGAATTGCCAAACTGTTTCTCAAAGTGGCTGCATCATTTAGTATTTAGTCTTTTGTGTAAGGCTTCTTTCATTCAGGATGTTCAAAATTCATCTGCAATGTTATGTGAATCAGTACTTCTCCCTTTTTTATTACCACCATATGAATACATCAGAATTGGTCTATCCATTCTTCTGTGACACCTGAGTTGTAGCCAATTTTTTTGGCTGTGATAAATAGGCTACTCTGAATATTCTTATACTAGTCTTTTTTGAAGACTTTTTTTTGGTGTATTTTTTTAATTTAAGTAAACAAACAATACACTTAGAACCACCAAAAATGGATATTAGTTAGCTTACCCATAGGCATATTTAAATAAAGTATCCATATAATCATTGTAAAACCTGTGTCTGCACAGTTAGGTCCATAAACCAATTTAAAATTAAGGCAACAAGGAAAAAAAGCTACAAATTCAGATAGCAGAGTTCTCAAATTCTAAACATTAAAGGCTAACAGATACCGTTTGATCAGCTGTCAAAATTGTGAATGTTCTCAAAATATCAAGTAGAAAGTTCTTACTAATACTGCATTGCTATAGTAATGACCTATGTTACTAAATATTTTCCTGATTTCAGGAAAATATGAAGATGCAAATATTTTTACAATTAACATATGAAAATCTTAACACCTAAAATGGATATCTTAGTTTATCCATAGGCATATTAAAAATAAATATCTAAGCAATCATCATAAAGCCTGTTTTTACAATGTTCCATAAACTAATTTAAAATTAAAGCAAGAAAAAGAAAAATCTATAGATACAGATACCAGTTTCTTAAATTCTAAATATTAAACACTATCTTAAATACCATTTGATTAACTATCAAAACTGTGTGTTGTTCTTAAAATATCAAGTAAAAAGTTATAAATATCAACTTTGCTATAATAGTGAGCTATGTTACTAAATATTTTCAGGTTTTTTTATTTCAGGAATTTATTTTACCTAACATTATGATAGCTGCCTATAGTTTTTTTAAAACTGTTTTTTTTGTTGTTGTTGTAAAATATAACATATATATATATCTACAAAGAAAAGAAAGAAAAAAGCAATAATTTTCAAAGCATACTTCAACAAGCAGCTACAGAACAGGTCTTGGAATTTGTCACAGGCTACCATCCCTCAACTCAGATTTTTCCTTCTAGCTGCTCAAAACAGTGGTGGCTTAATCAGAGTCATAATAACGGAATCATACAGTATCTATCCTTTTGCGTCTGACTTATTTCACTCAGCATTATGTCCTCAAGGTTCACCTGTGTTGTCATGTGCTTCAGGACATAATTTTTGCATGATGTTCCAGTTTATCCAGTCCTCTGTTGATGGGCACCTGGGTTGTTTCCATCTCTTGGCTATTGTGAATAGTGCCACTATGAACATCAGTGTGCAAATGGCTGTTTGTGTGTCACTGCTTTCAGCTCTTCTGGGTATATACTGAGTATTGGTATTGCCGGGTCATAGAGCAACTCAGTATTTAGTTTTCTGAGGAATCGCCAACTGATTTCCACAGCGGCTAAACCATCTTACATTCCCACCAATAGTGAATAAGTGTTCCAATTTCTCCACATCCTCTCCAACATTTGTAGTTTCCTGTTGGTTTAATAGCAGCCATTCTTATAAGTGTGAGGTGATATTTCATTGTCATCTTAATTTGCATCTCCCTTATAGCCATTGAAGATGAGCAGCTCTTCATGTGCTTTATAGCCATTTGTATTTGCTCTTCAGAAAAGGGCCTGCTCATTTCTTCTGCCCATTTTATAATGGGGTTGTTTGTTCTTTTGTTGTTGAGCTGTATAATTTCTTTATGTACACAGGATAGCAAGCCTTTATCTGATATGTTGTTTCCAAATATTCCCTCCCATTGAGTTGGATGCCTCTTCACCTTCTTAACAAAGTACTTGAGGCTCAGAAGGTCTTGAGTCTAAGGAGTTCCCATTTGTCTGTTTTTCCTTTCACAGCTTGTGCTTTAGGTATAAAATTTAAGAAGCTACCTCCTATTTCAGATCTTAAAGATGTTTCCCTAATTTTTTTTTCTAGGAGTTTTATGGTACTGTCTCTTACATTTAAGTCTTTGATTCATTTCAAATTAACTTTTGCACAGGGTACACGGTAGGGGTCCTCTTTCTTTTGGCTGTTGAAATCCAGTTCTCCCATGCCCATTTATTGAAAAAACTATTCTGTCCAATTCAGTGGATTTGGGGCCCTTATTTGAAGATCAAATGTCCTTAAATTTGGTGGTCAATCTCTGCGCTCGCAATACTATCCCACTGGTCAGTCCTTCTGTCTTTGTACCAGCACCATGCTGTTCTGAACACCGTGGCTTTATAGTAAGATTTAAAGCCAGCAAGTGACAGACCTCCCAGTTTGCTCTTCTTTTTTAGCATATCTTTAGCGATTTGGGGTCTCTTTCCCTTCCATATAAATTTGATAACCAGCTTTTCCAAGTCTTCAAAGTAGATTGTTGGGATTTTTATTGGTATTGCATTGAATCTGTAGATCAGTTTGGGTAGAATTGACATCTTGCTGCTATTCAACCTTTCTATCCATGAGCAAGAATATTTTTCCATTATGTACATCAGTTTTTATTTCTTTTAGCAATTTTTCATAATTTTCTGTGTTTGAGTCCTTGACATCCCTGGCTAGGCTTATTCCTGGATGCCTAATTCTTCTGGCCGCTATTCTGAATGGATTGTTTTCCTTTCTTGTGTCCCAGTATGTGATCTATCCTGGAGAACATTCCATGTGCACTACAGAAGAACATATATCCTGGTGTTTTTCGGTGTAATGATCTATATATGTCTATGAAAGCTAATTCGTCTATTCCATTGTTTACGTTCTTTATTTCCTGTTAATCCTCTGTGTCGTTGTTCTATCTGTAACAGAGGGTAGTATGTTGAAGTCTCCCAGTATTACTGTTGATACGTCTATAGTTCCTTTCAGGTTTTCCAATATGTGCCTCATGTACTTGGGAGCTCCTTGATTGGGAGCATTCACATTTATGGTTGTTGTTTCTTCCTGATGAATTATCCCTTTTATTAATATATAGTGTCCTTCTTTGTCTCTTATGACGTCTTTACATTTAAAGTCTATTTTTTCTGATATTAGTATAACTACTCCTGCTTTCTTTTGGTTACAGCTTGCATAGAAGATCTTTTTCCATCCTTTCACTTTCAATTTAACTGTGTCCTTGAGTCTAAGATCCATTTCTTGTAAACAACATATAGATGGATTGTGTTTTTTGGCCCATTCTGTCAGTCTGTATCTTTTAATTGGTGAGTTTAGTCCATTAACATTCAAAGTAATCACTGTTAAAGCAGTTCTTGACTCTACCATCTTGTCTTTTAGTTTTTACTTGTCAGCTCTGTATATTATTTTCCTTCTCTCTCTCTCTCTTTTCCTTTAAATTACCTTTACTCATGTTCTTCAATCCTGTGCCCTCCTCCAGACCTCCTTCTCCTGTTTTTTTATCAGCTGACAGGGCAGTATTTCTTTTTTTTTTTTTTTTATTAATTAACGGAAAAAAAGAAATTAACCCAACATTTAGAAATCATACCATTCTACATATGCAATCAGTAATTCTTAACATCATCACATAGATGCATGATCATCGTTTCTTAGTACATTTACATCGATTTAGAAGAACTAGCAACACAACAGAAAAAGATATAGAATGTTAATATAGAGAAAAAAATGAAAGTAATAATAATAGTAAAAAAAACAAAAACAAAAACCTATAGCTCAGATGCAGCTTCATTCAGTGTTTTAACATGATTACTCTACAATTAGGTATTATTGTGCTGTCCATTTTTGAGTTTTTGTATCTAGTCCTGTTGCACAGTCTGTTTCCCTTCAGCTCCAATTACCCATTATCTTACCCTGTTTCTAACTCCTGCTGGACTCTGTTACCAATGACATATTTCAAGTTTATTCTCGAATGTCCGTTCACATCAGTGGGACCATACAGTATTTGTCCTTTAGTTTTTGGCTAGACTCACTCAGCATAATGTTCTCTAGGTCCATCCATGTTATTACATGCTTCATAAGTTTATTCTGTCTTAAAGCTGCATAATATTCCATCGTATGTATATACCACAGTTTGTTTAGCCACTCGTCTGTTGATGGACATTTTGGCTGTTTCCATCTCTTTGCAATTGTAAATAATGCTGCTATAAACATTGGTGTGCAAATGTCCGTTTGTGTCTTTGCCCTTAAATCCTTTGAGTAGATACCTAGCAATGGTATTGCTGGGTCATATGGCAATTCTATATTCAGCTTTTTGAGGAACCGCCACACTGCCTTCCACAGTGGTTGCACCATTTGACATTCCCACCAACAGTGGATAAGTGTGCCTCTTTCTCCGCATCCTCTCCAGCACTTGTCATTTTCTGTTTTGTTGATAATGGCCATTCTGGTGGGTGTGAGATGATATCTCATTGTGGTTTTGATTTGCATTTCTCTAATGGCCAGGGACATTGAGCATCTCTTCATGTGCCTTTTGGCCATTTGTATTTCCTCTTCTGATAGGTGTCTGTTCAAGTCTTTTTCCCATTTTGTAATTGGGTTGGCTGTCTTTTTGTTGTTGAGTTGAACAATCTCTTTATAAATTCTGGATACTAGCCCTTTATCTGATATGTCGTTTCCAAATATTGTCTCCCATTGTGTAGGCTGTCTTTCTACTTTCTTGATGAAGTTCTTTGATGCACAAAAGTGTTTAATTTTGAGGAGCTCCCATTTATTTATTTCCTTCTTCAGTGCTCTTGCTTTAGGTTTAAGGTCCATAAAACCGCCTCCAATTGTAAGTTTCATAAGATATCTCCCAACATTTTCCTCTAACTGTTTTATGGTCTTAGACCTAATGTTTAGATCTTTGATCCATTTTGAGTTAACTTTTGTATAGGGTGTGAGATATGGGTCTTCTTTCATTCTTTTGCATATGGATATCCAGTTCTCTAGGCACCATTTATTGAAGAGACTGTTCTGTCCCAGGTGAGTTGGCTTGACTGCCTTATCAAAGATCAAATGTCCATAGATGAGAGGGTCTATATCTGAGCACTCCATTCGATTCCATTGGTTGATATATCTATCTTTATGCCAATACCATGCTGTTTTGACCACTGTGGCTTCATAATATGCCTTAAAGTCAGGCAGCGCGAGACCTCCAGCTTTGTTTTTTTCCCTCAAGATGTTTTTAGCAATTCGTGGCACCCTGCCCTTCCAGATAAATTTGCTTATTGGTTTTTCTATTTCTGAAAAATAAGTTGTTGGGATTTTGATTGGTATTGCATTGAATCTGTAAATCAATTTAGGTAGGATTGACATCTTAACTATATTTAGTCTTCCAATCCATGAACACGGTATGCCCTTCCATCTATTTAGGTCTTCTGTGATTTCTTTTAACAGTTTTTTGTAGTTTTTCTTTGTATAGGCTTTTTTGTCTCTTTAGTTAAATTTATTCCTAGGTATTTTATTCTTTTAGTTGCAATTGTAAATGGGATTTGTTTCTTGATTTCCCCCTCAGCTTGTTCATTACTAGTGTATAGAAACGCTGCAGATTTTTGAATGTTGATCTTGTAACCTGCTACTTTGCTGTACTCATTTATTAGCTCTAATAGTTTTGTTGTGGATTTTTCCAGGTTTTCGACGTATAGTATCATATTGTCTGCAAACAGTGATAGTTTTACTTCTTCCTTTCCAATTTTGATGCCTTGTATTTCTTTTTCTTGTCTAATTGCTCTGGCTAGAACCTTCAACACAATGTTGAATAATAGTGGTGATAGTGGACATCCTTGTCTTGTTCCTGATCTTAGGGGGAAAGCTTTCAATTTTTCCCCATTGAGGATGATATTGGCTGTGGGTTTTTCATATATTCCCTCTATCATTTTAAGGAAGTTCCCTTGTATTCCTATCTTTTGAAGTGTTTTTAATAGGAAAGGATGTTGAATCTTGTCAAATGCCTTCTCTGCATCAATTGAGATGATCATGTGATTTTTCTGCTTTGATTTGTTGATATGGTGTATTACATTAATTGATTTTCTTATGTTGAACCATCCTTGCATACCTGGGATGAATCCTACTTGGTCATGATGTATAATTCTTTTAATGTGTTGTTGGATACGATTTGCTAGAATTTTATTGAGGATTTTTGTATCTATATTCATTAGAGAGATTGGTCTGTAGTTTTCTTTTTTTGTAATATCTTTGCCTGGTTTTGGTATGAGGGTGATGTTGGCTTCATAGAATGAATTAGGTAGTTTTCCCTCCACTTCGATTTTTTTGAAGAGTTTGAGGAGAGTTGGTACTAATTCTTTCGGAATGTTTGATAGAATTCACATGTGAAGCTGTCTGGTCCTGGACTTTTCTTTTTAGGAAGCTTTTGAATGACTAATTCAATTTCTTTACTTGTGATTGGTTTGTTGAGGTCATCTATTTCTTCTTGAGTCAAAGTTGGTTGTTCATGTCTTTCCAGTAATCCGTCCATTTCATCTAAATTGTTGTATTTATTAGCGTAAAGTTGTTCATAGTATCCTGTTATTACCTCCTTTATTTCTATGAGGTCAGTAGTTATGTCTCCTCTTCCATTTCTGATCTTATTTATTTGCATCCTCTCTCTTCTTTTTGTCAATCTTGCTAAGGGCCCATAAATCTTATTGATTTTCTCATAGAACCAACTTCTGGTCTTATTGATTTTCTCTATTGTTTTCATGTTTTCAATTTCATTTATTTCTGCTCTGATCTTTGTTATTTCTTTCCTTTTGCTTGCTTTGGGATTAGTTTGCTGTTCTTTCTCCAGTTCTTCCAAGTGGACAGTTAATTCCTGTATTTTTGCCTTTTCTTCTTTTCTGATATAGGCATTTAGGGCAATAAATTTCCCTCTTAGCACTGCCTTTGCTGCGTCCCATAAGTTTTGATATGTTGTGTTTTCATTTTCATTCGCCTTGAGGTATTTACTAATTTCTCTTACAATTTCTTCTTTGACCCACTCATTGTTTAAGAGTGTGTTGTTGAGCCTCCACATATTTGTGAATTTTCTGGCACTCCGCCTATTATTGATTTCCAACTTCATTCCTTTATGATCCGAGAAAGTGTTGTGTATGATTTCAATCTTTTTAAATTTGTTAAGACTTGCTTTGTGACCCAGCATATGGTCTATCTTTGAGAATGATCCATGAGCACTTGAGAAAAAAGTGTATCCTGCTGTTGAGGGATGTAATGTCCTATAAATGTCTGTTAAGTCTAGCTCATTTATAGTAATATTCAAATTCTCTATTTCTTTATTGATCCTCTGTCTAGATGTTCTGTCCATTGATGAGAGTGGTGAATTGAAGTCTCCACCTACTATGGTAGATGTGTCTATTTCCCTTTTCAGTGTTTGCAATGTATTCCTCACGTATTTTGGGGCATTCTGGTTCGGTGCATAAATATTTATGATTGCTATGTCTTCTTGTTTAATTGTTCCTTTTATTAGTATATAGTGTCCTTCTTTGTCTCTTTTAACTGTTTTACATTTGAAGTCTAATTTTTTGGATATTAGTATAGCCACTCCTGCTCTTTTCTGGTTGTTATTTGCATGAAATATCTTTTCCCAACCTTTCACTTTCAACCTATGTTTATCTTTGGGTCTAAGATGTGTTTCCTGTAGACAGCATATAGAAGGATCCTGTTTTTTAATCCATTCTGCCAGTCTATGTCTTTTGATTGGGGAATTCAGTCCATTAACATTTAGTGTTATTACTGTTTGGATAATATTTTCCTCTACCATTTTGCCTTTTGTATTATATATATCATATCTGACTTTCCTTCTTTCTACACTCTTCTCCATACCTCTCTCTTCTGTCTTTTCGTTTCTGACTCTAGTGCTCCCTTTAGTATTTCTTGCAGAGCTGGTCTCTTGGTCACAAATTCTCTCAGTGACTTTTTGTCTGAGAATGTTTTAATTTCTCCCTCATTTTTGACGGATAATTTTGCTGGATATAGGAGTCTTGGTTGGCAGTTTTTCTTTTTTAGTAATTTAAATATATCATCCCACTGTCTTCTAGCTTCCATGGTTTCTGCTGAGAAATCTACACATAGTCTTATTGGGTTTCCCTTGTATGTGATGGATTGTTTTTCTCTTGCTGCTTTCAAGATCCTCTCTTTCTCTTTGACCTCTGACATTCTAACTAGTAAGTGTCTTGGAGAACGCCTATTTGGGTCTAATCTCTTTGGGGTGCGCTGCACTTCTTGGATCTGTAATTTTAGGTCTTTCATAAGAGTTGGGAAATTTTCAGTGATAATCTCTTCCATTAGTTTTTCTCCTCCTTTTCTTTTCTCTTCTCCTTCTGGGACACCCATAACATGTATATTTATGTGGTTCATATTTTCCTTGAGTTCCTTGATACCCTGTTCAAATTTTTCCATTCTTTTCCCGATAGTTTCTGTTTCTTTTTGGAATTCAGATGTTCCATCCTCCAAATCACTAATTCTATCTTCTGTCTCTTTAAATCTATCATTGTAGGTATCCATTGTTTTTCCCATCTTTTCTACTTTATCCTTCACTTCCATAAGTTCTGTGATTTGTTTTTTCAGTTTTTCTGTTTCTTCTTTTTGTTCAGCCCATGTCTTCTTCATGTCCTCTCTCAATTTATCGATTTCATTTTTGACGAGGTTTTCCATTTCTGTTCATATATTCAGCATTAGTTGTCTCAGATCCTGTATCTCATTTGAACTATTGGTTTGTTCCTTTGACTGGGCCATATTTTCAATTTTCTGAGCGTGATCCGTTATCTTCTGCTGGAGTCTGGGCATTTAGTCAGATTTCCCTGGGTGTTGGACCCAACAGGTTGAAAGATTTTTCTGTGAAATCTCTGGGTTCTGTTTTTCTTATCCTGCCCAGTAGGTGGCGCTCGTGGCACACGTTTGTCTGCGGGTCCCACCAGTAAAAGGTGCTGTGGATCCTTTAACTTTGGAAAACTCTCGCCGTGGGGGAGGTTCGCCAGCCGAAGCGGCTTGAAAGAGTGCCAGCCGGCCCGGGGCTCCGAACGTGGGGAGGGTCGCCGGCCGCCGCAGCCCGGGAGAGCGCCCGTCCGAATCTCCCAGTCGGCCCGGGGTGCCAAGCGTAGCGGGAAGGCACCAGCCGCCGTGGCCTGGGAGAGTGCACCGTTCTTAGCTGTACCCGGGAGTCACATGCTTGGAAGGGACCCCCCCGGTCACCGTTCTCCAAAGCCTGGGGACCTCCGATCCAATTCTCTTAGTTGGTCTGGGGGGCCGCGCGTGGTGGGGGCGCCAGCCGCTGCGGCCCGAGGGGACCGCCTGCCCAATTCTGCCAGCTGGCCTGGGAAGGAGGAGGGGAGGAACTCCAGCCACTTGCCGCCCCGCCCGGGGAAGCACGCGCCCCTCGGCGATCTCACCGGAGCGGGTTCTCCCGGCCAGTCAGCCATTCCAGGATGGGGTACGCTGCCTTTTTTATCTCTGTCGTGGCTCCGGGAGCTGTTCTGTATTGTTTCTACTCCCCTAGTAGCTGTTCTGAAGGAGGAAAGGTGAGGATGGCAACACTGGTGAGGACGGTGGCGGAGGAGCCGGTGAAGGCAGAAGAGGGCATGGTGGTTGTTGGTGAGCCGCTGGAGTAGGAGGAGAAAGGGAAGGATAAGATGGCAGATGGATAGCCGCCGGAGCAGAAGGGGAAAGAGAAGAGCAAGATGGTGGCGGGAGCGCCGGCAGAGAAGGGGGAAGAGGAGGGCTAGATGGCGGCGGGAGCGCTGGTGGAGAAGGGGGAAGAGGAGGGCTAGATGGCCGCGGGAGCGTCGGCAGAGAAGGGGGTAGAGGAAGGCTAGATGGCGGTGGGAGTGCCGGCGGAGAAAGAGGGCAGTATTTCTTGTTAGGCAGGTCTCTTGTTGACTCGTTCTCTCAATCTTTCTTTGTCTTTGATGATTTTAACGTCTTCCTCAATTTTGAAGGATAACTTGGCTGGATAAAGAATTCTTGGTTGAAAGCCTTTCTTATTTAGGATCTCAAAATTATCATACCACTGCCTTCTTGCTTCCTGTTGAGTAGTCTGAAGTCAGTTTTATGTGTTTTTCTTTGTATGTAGTAGATTGCTTTTGTTGGGCTGCTTTCAGGACTTTCTGTTTCTCTTCAACATCTGGCAGTCTGATTAGTATGTGGCTTGGAGTGAGCTTGTTTGGATTTATCCTATTTGGAATTTGCTGAGCCTCTTTGTGCATATTCATGTCTTTTATAAGGGTTGGAAAGTTTTCTCCCATTATGTCTTCAACTAACTTTCCCAACCCTATAAACTTCTCTTCTCCTTCTGGAACACCAATAACTCATATTTTTTGCACCTCTTGGCCATCATTTCCCTAAGATCCAGTTGAATTTTTTCCCATCTTTCTTGCTATTTGTTCTTTTATGTGCTCTAGTTCTATTGTTCTGTCTTCTAGCTCACTTATTCTTTCTTCTGCTTCTTCGACTCTGCTCTCATATGTCTCCAGTATATTTTTTATTTGGTCTACCGTATCTTTCATTTCTGTGAGATCTGCCATTTTTCTATTTAATTCCCTGAATTCTTCTTTATGCTTTTCCTGTGTTTTCCTGATATTTATTTCCTTATAAATATTGCTGAGTAGTAATGAGATCATCTCCCTGGTTGATGTGATTTAGTTAAGAATGGTTGTTAAACTGGATTAGGGGATGACATGTCTCCACCCATTTGAGTGGGTCTTGATTAGTTTCTGAAGTCCCATAAAAGAGGAAACATTTTGGAGAAAGAGAGATTCAGAGAGAGCAGAATGACATAGCCATGAGAAGCAGAGTCCACCAGCCAGCGACCTTTGGAGATGAAGAAGGAAAATGCCTCCCGGGGAGCTTCATGAAACAGGAAGCCAGGAGAAGATGCTAGCAGATGACGCCGTATTCACCATGTGCTCTTCCAGATGAGAGAGAAACCCTGACCATGTTCACCATGTGTCTTTCCAGATGAGAGAGAAACCTTGAACTTCATCGGCCTTCTTGAACCAAGGTATCTTTCCCTGGATGCCTTAGATTGGACATTTCTGTAGACTTGTTTTAACTGGGACATTTTCTCAGACTTAGAACTGTAATCTAGCAACTCATTAAATTCCCCTTTTAAAAGCCATTCCATTTCTGGTATATTGCATTCCAGCAGCTAGCAAACTAGAACACATATTCTGTGTCCCCTCTGGGATTTTGATTTGGTCATTTGGCTGAGCTAACTCTACTTGGATCTTCATGTTTTCAGCATCAATCGGATGATCACATGTGTTCTAGTTTGCTAGCTGCCAGAATGCAAAATACCAGAAACAGATTGGCTTTTTAAACAGGGAATTTAATAAGTTGCTAGTTTACAGTTCTAAGGCCGAGAAAATGTCCCAATTACAAGTCTATAGAAATGTCCAATCAAAGGCACCCAGGGAAAGATACTTTGGTTCAAGAAGGCCGATGAAGTTCAGGGTTTCCTTCTCATCTGGAAGGGCACATGGCAAACACGGTATCATCTGCTAACTTTTTCTCCTGGCTTCCTGTTTCATGAAGCTCCCCGGGAGACATTTTCCTTCTTCATCTCCAAAGGTCACTGGCTGGTGGACTCTGCTTCTCGTGACTATATTGTTCTGCTTTGCTCTCTATGAATCTCTCATTCTCCAAAATGTTTCCTCTTTTATAGGTCTTCAGAAACTAATCAAGACCCATGCAAATGGGTGGAGACACGCCTCTACCTAATCCAGCTTAACAACACTCTTGATTAAATCACATCTCCAGGGAGATGATCTGATTACAGTTTCAAACATATAATACTGAATAGGGGTTAGAAGAAATGACTTCCTTTACAAAATGGGATTAGGATTAAAACATGGCTTTTCTAGGGGACATACATCATTTCAAACTGGTACAACATGATTTTTCCCTTTTGATTTATTAATGTGTTTCATTACATTGATTATTTTTCTTGTGTTGAACCATCCTTGCATGCCTGGAATAAATCCCACTTGGTGGTGTATAATTCTTTTAATATGCATTGGATTGTAATTGCAAGTATTTGTTAAGAATTTTTTGCATCTATATTCATTTGGGAGATTGACTGTAGTTTTTCTTTCTTGTAATACCTTTATAAGGTTTTGGTATTAGAGTGATGTTAGCTTCATAGAATGAGTTAAGCAGTGTTCTTTTCTTTATATTTTTTATATATTACCTTTCTTTTGGCCAGAACTGCCATCTTGCAGTAATTTGCCAAGTGATGAACACAAAAGGAGAGAGGAGAGGCACCCACTATATGTTTTCTAGGCCTTTCAGAAAACATGGAGTTGTTCCTCTGGCCACATACATACGAATCTACAAGAAAGGTGATATTGTAGACATCCAGGGAATGGGTACTGTTCAAAAAGGAATGCCCCACAAATATTACCATGGGAAAGTGGAAGGGTCTGTAATGTTACCCAGCATGCTGTTGGTATTGTAAACAAATGAGTGAAGAGAAAGATTCTCACCAAGAGAATTAATGTGCATATTGATCATATTAAGCACTCTAAGAGCCGAGATAGCTTCCTGAAGTATGTAAAGGAAAATGATCAGAAAAAAAGAGGAAGCCAAAAAGAGAGGTATCTGGGTTCAACTGAAGTGCCAGCCTGCTCCACCCAGCGAAGCACACTTTGTGAGAACCAGTGGAAAGGAACCTGAACTTCTGGAGTCTATTCCCTGTGAATTCATGACATAAAAGGTGTAAAAAGTAAAATACTTGGGGATTGTAAAAAAAAAAAGAGAGAGACATTTAATTTCACTTCCTAATAGTAACCACCACAAGCTTTTTGAGGTATTTTCCCTAGTTGTCTTTTATTATGAAGTGTAGGAAAAAATCTTAAATTTGTACTGAACATTTTTTCAAAATACTTTTATTGAGAAATTTTCACACACATATATTCCATACATGATACAATCAATGGCTCACAATATCATCACTTAGTGGTGTATTCAACACCATGATCAATTTTTCCAAATATTTGTATCACTCCAAAATAAATAAAGAAAAAACTCATACATACTTTACCCTTTCCCCCTCACTCTCATTGACCACTAGTATTTCCATCTGCCCAATTTATTTTACTCTTTACCCCTCTATTATTTATTTTTTAATCCATTTTTTTACTCATCTATCCATACCATGGATAAGAGGAGCATACTTATGGACATTTGATCTTCTATAAGGCCCCCAAAGCCACTGAATTGGGATAGAATAGCTTTTCAATAAATGGCATGGGAGAACTAGATTTCAATAGCCAGAAGAATGAAGGAGGACCCCTACCTTACACTCTATGCCGAATTAACTCAAGTGGATTAAAGACCTTAATGTCAACATCTAGTAACAGGAGCAGCTTCTTAAACTTTACACCTAAAGTACAAGCTGCAAAAGAAAAAATAAAGAAATGGGAACTCCTTAAAAGCAAGAGCTTCTGTGCCTTGAAGGACTTTGTTAAAAAGGTAAAGAGGCAGCCAACCTCAATGGGAGAAAATATTTGGAAACCGCATACTGGATAAAGGCTTGATATCCTGTGTACTTAAATAAATTATACAGCTCACCAACAAGAGAACAAACAACTCAGTTATAAGATGGGCAGAGGAAATGAACAGGCACTTTTCTGAAGAGCAAATACGGATGGCTAAAAAGCACACGAATAGCTGCTCATCTTCACTGGCTATAAGGGAGATGCAAATTAAGATGACAATGAGATGTAACCTCACACCTATAAGAATGGCTGCTATCAAACCAACAGGAAACTACAAATGTTGGAGAGGATGCAGAGAAATTGGGATACTTATTCATTGCTGGTGGGAATGTATAATTTTAGCCGCTGTGGTAGTCAAGTTTGGCGATTCCTAAAAAAACTAAATATTGAATTGCCCTATGACCCGGCAATACCACTACTCGCTATATACCCGGAAGAGCTAAGGGCAGTGACACAAACAGAGATTTGCACACTGATGTTCATGGTGGCACAATTCACAATTGCCAAGAGATGGAAACAATCCAGGTGCCCATCAACAGACAAGTGGATAAACACAATGTGGTATATACATATGATGGAATATTATGTAGCATTTAGGCAAAATGATGTCCCGAAACATTACAACGTGGACAAACTTTGAGGACACAATGCTCAGTGAAAGAAGTCAGAAACAAAAAAATAGATACTTGTATGATTCTGTTATTACAACTCTGGTAAAGCCTCCAGTGTTTTGGAGCAGCTAGAAGGAAAACTCTGAGGGAATGGTAGCCCATGACAAACTCTGGGGCCTGTTCTGATATGTGTTATATCTCACAACAACAACAACAAAGATGGTAAAAAATAAATAAATAAAAAAACTATAGGCAGATATAGTAATATTAGATAAAATAAATTCCTGAAATAAAAAATTTGAAAATGTTTAGTAACATAACTCACTACTATAGCAAAGTTGATATTGATAATAACTCTTTACTTGATATTTTGAGAATGCACACAATTTTGATAGTTAATCAAATAGTATTTAAGATAGTATTTAATATTTAGAATCTAAGAAACTCTGATATATATATCTAGAATTTTTTTCCTTCCTTGCTTTAATTTTAAGTTGGTTTATGAAACATTGTACAAACAGGCTTTACAATGATTATTTAGATATTTTATTCAAATATGCTTATGCATAAGCTAAGATATCCATTTAGGATATCATATATTAACTGTAAAAATATTTGTATCTTCATATTTACTTGAAATCAGGAAAATGTTTAGTATCATAGGTCATTACTATAGCAATGCAGATATTTATAATCAGTTTCTATTTGATATTTTGAGATCAGTTTTGACAGCTGATCAAATGGTATCTAAGTTAGCATTTAATATTTAAAATTTAAGAATTTTACTGTCTGAACTTGTAGATTTTTTCCTCGTTACCTTAATTTTAGATGGTTTTGAAACTTATTGTGCAAACACAGGCTTTACAATGACTATATGTATACTTTATTTAAATATGCCTATGGTTAAGCTAACTAACATATCCATTTTTGGTGGTTCTAAGTGTATTGTTTGTTTTCTTAAAAATTTTTTTAAGTGAAACATATGGAAGCTGTTCCTTGTGAAGTCATTTGTCTACTGGAGCTGCAGAGATGCAATATGTAGTTCATTGTTATATATGAGTACAGATTTTCTTCCAGGATCTGTGATTTGGAGTTTTCTCCCTTTACCAGAGTCATAATAGTGAAATCATAATTATCTGTTCTTTTGTGTCTGGCTTATTTCACTCAGTATTATAACCTTTAGACGAAATGAGGTCTTAATGCTGCATGATATTCCATTGTGTGTGTATACCACATTTTGTTTATCCACACATTGGCTGATGGGCACTTGGATTGTTTCCATCTTTTTGGCAATTATGAATATTACCACTATGAACACTGGTGTACAAATGTCTGTTTGTGTCAATGCTTTCAGCTCTTTTGGGTATGTACCTAATATTAGTATTTCTGGGTCATAGGAAAACTCGATATTTAGTTTCCTAAGGAACCGCCAAACTGTCTTCCATAGTTGTTGTGCCATTATACATTCCCACCAGCAGTGCATAAGTGTCCCGGTTTCTCCACATCCTCTCTAACATTTGTAGTTTTCTGTTTGTTTAATAGCAGCCATTCTTATAGGTGTAAGAGGATATCTCATTGTAGTCTTGATTTGCGTTGTTGAAAAAAAGAGAGAGGATGCAAATAAACAAAATCGTAAATGAGAAGGAGTGCATTACTACAGACCCTGAAGAATTAAGAGAAATCTAAGAGGATACTATGAACAACTATATACCGAAAAACTAGACAACTTAGATGAGATGGACAAATTCTTGGAAAACACAAACAAGCTACACTGACTCAGGAAGAAATAGAAGATCTTGACAAACCAATCATGAGTAAAGAGACTCAGCCAGCCATAAAAAATCTTCCTACAAAGAAAAGCTCAGGGCCAGATGACTTCACAAGGGAATTTTGCCAAACATTCTAGAAAGAACTAACACCAATCTTGCTCCAACTTTTCCAAAAAATTGAGGAGAAAGGAAAAAGGAATACCACCTAACTCATTGTATGAAGCTAATATCATTTTAATACCAAAACTGATAAAGATGCTGTAAGAAAGGAAAACTACAGGCCAATCTCCCTAATGAACATAGATGCAAAAATTCTCAACAAAATACTAGCAAATTGAATCCAACAACACATTAAAAGAATTATACACCACATATTTAATTTGATAAACTTTTATCAGAAAAGGATGTTGAATTTTGTGGAATGCTTTTTCAGCATCAGTTGAGAGGATCATGTGATTTTTCCTTTTCGATTTGTTAATGTGCTGTATACATTAATTGATTTTCTTCGGTTGAACCATCAATTTTATTGATTTTCTCAAAGAATTGACTGTTTTTATTGATTCTTTCTATTGTTCTTTTGTTCTCCCATTCATTTAACTTTGCTTTAATCTTTGTTATTTCTCTTCTTCTTTCGGCTTTGGGGTTAGTTTTCTGTTCTTTCTCAAGTTACTCCAGGTGAACAGTGAAGTCCTCAATTTTTGCTCTTTCTTTTTTTTTTAATATAGGCATTTAGGGCAATAAATTTCCCTCTCAGCACAGCCTTTGCTGAGAAACTCATGCTGCATCCCATAAGTTTGATATGTTGTATTCTGTTTTTCATTTGTCTCTAGATAACTATTGATTTTTCTAGCAATTTCTTCTTTGACCTTCTGGTCAAGAAAAGTGAGTTATTTAATCTCCATATGCTTGTGAAAGTTCTCGTTCTTTGGTGGTTATTGATATCCAGCTTCATTCCATTGTGATTAGAAAAAGTGATTTGAATAATTTAAATGTTTTTAAATTTATAAAGACCTGTTTTGTGTCCCAGCGTATGATCTATCTTGGAGAATATTCCATGGGTACTAGAGAAGAATGTATATCCTGGTGTTTTGGGGCATAATGACCTGTGTATATCTGTTCAGTCTAATTCATTTATCAAGTTATTTAACTTCTCTATTTCTTTGTTGATCTTCTGTCTGGTTGTTCCATCGATAGAGGAGAGTGGTGTATTGATGTCTCCTACTACTGTTGTTAAAACATCTATTGCTCCCTTTAGTTTTGCCAATGTCTTTCTCATGTACTTCGAGTTCCTTGAATGGGAACATAAACATTTATGATTGTTATTTCTTGAGAAATTGTCCCTTTTATTAATATATAGTGTCTTTCTTTGCCTCTTATGATGTCTTTACATTTTAAGTCTATTTTGTCTGATATTAGTATAGCTACTCCTGCTTTCTTTTGGTTACAACTTGCATGGAACATCTTTTTCCATCCTTTCACTTTTAATCTATTTGTATCCTTGTGTCTAAGATGAGTCTCTCGTAAGCAGCATATAGCTTGATTATATTTCTTAATCCACTCTGCAAATCTGTATCTTTTAATTGGTAAATTTATTCTTTCAACATTCAAAGTTATTACTGAAAAGGCGTTTCTTGAATCCATGATCTTATCTTTTGGATTTTAATTGTCAGATATATATATATTCTTCTCCCCCATTTCTCTTTTTATCCTTTAAGTTATCCTTACTGGTACTCTTCAATTTTGTGCCCTTCTCCAGACGTCCCTCTTTATCTTTTTTTTTCTTCCTACTGGCAGAATTCCCTTTAGTTTTTTTTTGTAGGGCCAGTCTCTTGTTGAAAAATTCTTTTAGGATTTGTTTGTTTGTGAAAATTTTAATCTCTCCCTCAGTTTTGAAGGACAATGTGGCTGGGTGCAGAATTCTTGGCTGCAAGTCTTTCTCTTTCAGGATCTTAAATATATCATACCACCACCTTCTCACTTCCATAGTGCCACTTGAGTAGTCTGAATTCAATCTTCTGTAGTTTCCTTCGTATGTAGTAGATTGTTTTTCTCTTGCTACTTTCAAGATTTTCTGCTTTTTTTCAACATTTGACAGACTGATTAATATGTATCTTGAAGAAGGTCTATTTGGATTTATTCTGTTTTGAGTTCTTTGAGCTTCTTTGACTTGTATATTTATGTTCTTTATAAGGGTTAGGAAGTTTTCCTCCATTATATGCTCAACTAATCTTCCTAGCCCTTTACTCTTCTCTTCTTCTTCTGGGACACCGATGATTCTTATAGTTGCATGCTTTGTTTTGTCCATCATTTCCCTTAGGTCCAATTCAATTTTTTCCATCATTTTTGCCATTTGCTATTCTGAATGTTCAAATTTAGCTGTCCAGTCCTCTAGTTCACTATTCCTTCTTCAGCCTCTTCAGATCTGCTGTTGTGTATCTCTAATATATTTTTTATTTGAGCTACAGCATCTTTAATCTCTGTGATGTCTGCTGCTTTTCTTTTTTTAAAATTTATTTATTAATTAAAAAATTAAGAAACAAAATAAAACATCAACATATATAATCAGTAATTCACAATATCATCACTTAGTTGCATATTCATAATTTCTTAGAACATTTGCATTAATTCAGAAAAAGAAATAAAAAGACAATAGAAAAAGAAAGAAAACGAACACAGGAAAGAAAAAAAAAGATTATACCTACCATACCCCTTACCCCTCTCTTTCATTGATCACTAGCATTTCAAACTAAATTTATTTTAGCATTTGTTCCCCCTATTATTTATTTTTATTCCATATGTTCTACTTCTTTGTTGACAAAGTAGATAATCAGTAATACACAATATCATCACATAGTTGCATATTCATCATCATAATCATTTCTTGGAACATTTGCATCTATTCAGAAAAAGAAATAAAATGAAAACAGAAAAAAAATTATACATACCATACCCTTTACCCCTCCATTTCATTGATCACTAGCATTTCAAACTAAATTTATTTTAACATTTGTTCCCCCTATTATTTATTTTTATTCCATATGCTCTCTACTCGTCTGTTGACAAGGTAGATAAAAGCATTAGACACAAGGTTTTCACAATCACACAGTCACATTGTGACAGCTGTATCATTCATTATTCAATCATCCTCAGGAAACATGGCTACTGGAACACAGCTCTACATTTTCAGGCAGTTCCCTCCAGCCTCTCCACTACATCTTGACTAACAAGGTGATATCTATTTAATGTGTAAGAATAACCCCCAGGATAACCTCTCGACTCTGTTTGGAATCTCTCAGCCATTGACACTTTGTCTCATTTCCCTCTTCCCCTTTTGGTTGAGAAGGTTTTCTCAATCCCTTGATGCTAAGTCTCAGCTCATTCTAGGGTTTTTCTCAATCCCTTGATGCTGAGTCTCAGCTCATTCCAAGATCTCTGTCCCACGTTGCCAGGAAGGTCCACACCCCTGGGAATCATGTCCCACGTAGAGAGGGGGAGGATGGTGAGACTGCTTGTTCTATTGGCTGGAGAGAGAGGCCACATCTGAGTCTGCTGCTTTTCTATTTATTCTTTCAAAGTCCTCTTTATGCTCTTCTAGTGACTTCTTGATCTCTTTTATGTCACTAGCCATCCCATTTATTTTATTTGGTAGAATTATATGAACATCTTTGATTAGTTGTTTCAATGTCTGTGTTGCCCCTGGTGTTTTAAAAAATTTTTTTTTTAATTAAACATAACATACACAAACATTCTTACCATATGATCTTTCCATTCTTGATATATATTCAGTGATTCACGATATCATCACATAGTTGTATATTCATCATCATGATAATTTCTTAGAATATTTGCATCAATTCAGAAAAAGAAATAAAAAGAAAATTCATACGAACCATACCCCGTACCCCACCCTTTCATTGATCACTAACATTTCTTTTTTTTTTTTTCACATGGGCAGGCACCAGGAATCGAACCCGGGTCCTCTGGCATGGCAGGCAAGCCTTCTTGCCTGCTGAGCCACCGTGGCCTGCCCGATCACCAGCATTTCAATCTACTAAATTTATTTTAACATTTGTTCCCTCTACTATTTATTTATTTTTAATCCATATGTTTTACTCATCTGTCTGTAAGGTAGATGAGCGGGGGTGCATGGGGTGTGGGGTGAGTCGTGGGTCGCGGGGCTGCATTGGTGAGGGCAGTGCCTTCAACAATATACGGTCTGGCTCACTTCTCAGTCCCCGTGTCTCCGACTGTGCATTCCTGAGGGCTCTGGGATTCTGCATTAGGCTGTTTGCACCAGCTGGATGGTCTCCAGTTCTCTGCTTCTCAGTTCCTCAGCTTTTGCAACCAGGGCCTCCCAGTGTGGTGCAGAAGACTCTCCCAGGTCACTTATACCCTGGAATTGCCATCTCAGTCACCCTTCCATCCCTTCTGTAGCTATTCCTTGGAGCAGGGGTGAGCTCTACCTATCCTATTCTGCCATTTTCCCAAAACTCTAATTTGATAAGTTTCTGACGTATGTATATGACCATGAAACCATCGTTACAATCAAGATAGTGAACATTATGTAAATGAAAACATGCATATGAATGGAATCCATTTATACAAGACTCAAACAGTGGCTTACTTAGTGTATGGTGTTAGAAGCTGGAGAAGAGCAGCTGGGGTGGGCAGGGGGCAGCAGAGGTGCTTCTATTTCCTGCCTCGGTGATGGTTCACAGGTATGTTCACTTTGTGGAAATGAGATAAAAATGTGAGATTAGTGCACTTTTCTATATGTGTGTTATACTGAACAGTTTCAAATAAAAGAGGACAGCGTCCTGTTCTGCAGGAGAACTCCACTCTGCCCAGCCCACCCCGTGTCCCTCGCTGAATGCAGCTGTAATTCCTGGATATGATATGCAGAGCAGCTCTGGAAGGACTCTGAAAGCAAACAGCTGCAGGCAGCTTGGAGGAGGAGACTAGAATTCAGAGTTCTACTGAACTAGCCAGGAGTTTGCCTTTTTTTTTTTTTTTTTTCTTCTCCCTCCAATATTATCTAACCAGGACAGAGACCCTTAAACCTGGAGGCATGTACCGGGTGTGGAAATTGCTCAAAGGAAAAAAACCTCTCTTTCTGGCATCTCTTAAGGCTCAGGGAGAGTGGGTGTGCTGGTTTGAAAGGATTATGTACCCTGGAAAAGCCAGGGGTTAATCCTGATCCAATCATGTCGGAGCAACCTTTCTTTTAATCCCTATTTAATAACATAGGTTGGGATCATTTGATTAGATTATCTCCATAGAGATGTGACACCCCCAAATGTGGTTATTAGCCTTTGATTAGAGGGAGAGGTGACCCCACCCATTCCAGGTGGGTCTTGATTAGTTTACTGAAATCCTTTAAAAGGGGGAACACTTTGGAGAGAGTCCCTTTTAGAGCCACAAGAACCAAGAAAGCCCACGCAGCCTTTGGAGATGAAGAAGGAATAGGCCCCTGGAGGAGCTTCGTGAAACAAGAAGCTTGGAGAGAAAGCTAGCAGACGTCATCATATTCACCATGTGCCTTTCCAGTTGAGAGAGAAACCCTGAAGTCCATTGGCCTTTTTTGAGTGAAAGTAACCTCTTGTTCGTGCCTTAATTTGGACATTTTTATCGACTTCCTTTAATTGGGACATTTTCAGGGTCTTAGAACTGAAAACTTGCACCTTAATAAATTCCCCCTTTTAAAAGCCGTTCCATTTCTGGTATATTGCATTCCAGCAGCTAGCAAACTAGAGAGCAGTGGGGGAGTCCTTTTTTTTTCTCTATCTCCCCTCCCTTTCTCTCCAGAAACAGTGGAGATGGGAGCAGCCAAGGAAAGGCAGTGGCACCCAGACAGGCACCTAAAACCCTAAGGAGGGAGGGGGCATTTCTCTCTGACCAGAGAGCCGTGATGCCCAGAGCACAGGGTGAATCTCCGCTTCTTTTCCTCTCGCTCCGTCTTTTTACCACTTGGCCTTTGGACACAGACAGAGTGTGGTGCGTGTGGCAGATCACGGAGAATAAAGCCCCAGCTTTCTGACCAAAGGACCAGAAGGGAGGACCCTGGGAGCCAGAATGTGTCAGAGAGACTTCTGAGATTAGGAAAATCAAGAGAGAAAATCCATAAATTTGGGGATGCCTTCCTAGGCTCCACCTCCAAGCTGCACAGGCAACGGATCTGACCTTGAACTGGCTTTATTATCTCAGCCACTGGGTAGACGCAGTGCATGTCCCCAATCAGCCACTGGGTGGCGCACGTGAGGACTCATCCAAACAGCTCCGCAAATGTTTTGAAAACTGAACTGACGTTGGAACCATAACAACCCACAGAAGACAGGACAGATATTGTATGCGTTCACATGTATTAAATAACTAGACTATGCAAACTCATAGATACAGAAATTAGAGTACAGATTGGGGTTGAGGTAGAGAATGGGAAATCCATACTTAACGGGTACAGAGTTTCTGTTCACGGTGATGGGAAAGCTTTTGGTAGTGGATCGAGATGATGGTAACACTACATTGTGAGTGTAATTAATGCCACTGAATTTTATGCTTGAAGGTGTTAAAATGGGAAATTTTGTACTGTTGCCACGATAAAAGAAAAAAAGACTGGAACAAACAAAAAATAAAAGACAAAACCCAAGCTACCATGGGGGGTGGTGCTGGAGAGGGTGGACATGTGGTAGTTAGATTCAGGTGTCAGCTTGGCCAGGTGAAGGCACCTAGTTCTGTTGCTGCGGACATGAGCCAATGATACGTGAACCTCAGCTGTTGCTGATTACATCTGCAGTCGGCTAGGAGGCGTGCCTGCTGCAATGAGTGACGTTTGACTTAATTGGCTGGTGCTTAAATGAGAGAGCGCAACGTAGCACAGCCCAAGCAGCTCAGCATTCCTCATCTCAGCACTTGCAGCTCAGCCCAAGCCTTTGGAGATGCAGAAAGAAATCACCCTGGGGAAAGTTGTTGGAACCCAGAGGCCTGGAGAGAAGGCCAGCAGAGATCACCCTGTGCCTTCCCACAAAAGAAATAACCTCAGCTGAAAGTTAGCTGCCTTTCCTCTGAAGAAATAACGAAATAAATCCCCTTTTATTGAAATCCAATCTGTCTCTGGTGTGTTGCATTCCAGCAGCTAGCAAAGTAGAACAAGGTACTAGATTAAAGAAGACTAAATAAAGTAACATGACAGCAAAATGCAATGCATAATTTTTTTTATTGGATCTTGGATTTTTTTTTAATTAAAAAGAACGATGTTGGGACAATGGGGGAAATATTCAGTAATATTGGATAACAGATCAATATTTAATTTATTGGGTAATGACATCATGGGTATGTTGGACAATGACCTTGTTCTGCGAAGATAAATATAAGTATTTAGGGGTGAAGTGGCATGATGTATGAGAGCACTGGGGGTGGGGTAGGTTGAGACTACAGATGTGCAGGGAACAATCTATTTAAGACAGTGTGGTACCAGGACAGAGAGAATGAGAGAATAACTACTATCTGAGTTTCTGATGCCATCTCTCCCTCTCTTCAGTTTTGTTTTAAAAGTATTCAAAATTTTCCGTCTTATCCTTTAAATGTTTGAGGGCCCTGTCACTATCTGAATGAGAACTGCCCTCTGCTGGAGCCAAGGAGGAACTGCAGGGCAGGTCTTGCCACCTCTAGCAATTCCACTGTATTTGGCAGGTAATTCTTGGTGCATGATGAGTTTGATTCCATTCTTTAGATTAATTAGAAATAATAATAGCACCTAATATGTACTGAGAACTTATTATGTCCCAGACAGTGAGCTTAGCATTACATGAATTTCTCATTTAATTGCCAAAATAATCCTATAGGTAGGTACTGCTCTTATCCCCATTTTATTTTTGAGGAAACTGAGAAGGGAGAGACTAACATTCCCAAGGATACTCAACCAGGAAGGGGGTTAGGATACCAACCCAGGCAGTGTGCCCAGGCTGTAACCACCAAACTCTGCAGCCTCTCACAGTGCTTTTTGTATTTTTAAATTTACTTCCATGAGTTTCAGGGTAAAGGAAGTGAGTGGGGTAACCAGGCAGACTCTCTTCCATATCTCTTGGAGATTTTTTTTTACAGGGTTTGAATTTTATTTCGATTATAAACCCATAAAAGGGCTCAGAAAGCCCAGAGGTGTGACTTGATCAGCTCACGTCTCCTCCAGATCAGTTTTCCCCCTTAGCAGCAGTTAATGTATATGCAAAGATCACTAAAAAAGCAGCAATAACTTAAATTTCATAGGTTCAGAAAGTAACTAAAATACCAGAAATCTGGTTTATTTCCCCAAATGCTGTCATAGTCTGCAGCAAAATATTCAAAGGAGGAAAACCATGTATTTATAAAAGGATGCAACCATCCTGATAAATAAGAGGGAAAAGAGATAAAAAGCTGTTTCTAAATTTCTCTTTTCAAAAATACATATTCTAATGATGACTTTTGCCAACACTAATTTAGAGATATATTACACAAAAACTTTCTTGACAAATGCAATTTGTATCTTATGAAAAGCTGGAATTAAACTCTATTCATTTTTAGACAAAATTGCATTTAAAAGTTCCAGAATGCAGTTTAGATCAAAAGACAAGCCGATGATAAGCTATGCTTGCAGCTATTTATAATTCTTGCAGAATTCCAGAAGCCTGCTCACGTCAGCTCTTGGGGCACCTACCGCGCAGTTCCAAAGCAGCAGCGGCAGGTCCGCAGCCACCATGCTGTGGGCTCCAGCTCTGGCAGTGCAGGGCAGTGGGGCAGTAGCCGCGGGTGAAGTTGGGGGCTCATCTGTGGATCTCCCAGACCCAAACCCCACTCTCAAGCCATTTCTCTCCCTCAGTGGTTGGCATTAAAAAGAAGAAAATAAAAAGGGTTGTGAAATATAACACAATTCTCAGAGACCTCCAATCCCTTAACTGCGTATTTTCACCCTCAGGGATGGGAAATGCCCCAACATTTGGGGTAGGTCATTAGTTATCTGTGACAAGAGAGCCCTCAGACCACCACTGAGGAGGTGCTTGGATGGTTCTGGTCTTTAGGTCCACTCCCTGAGCCCTTTCAAGGCACGAGGTGGGATTCTTTCTTACAGGGTCTTGACCTCAAGGTCTGTAAACTGAACCATGAAATGAATCCTGGCACTGTTCTGTTTCTTGGCCTGGATCATGCTTTATGCACCTACTTACGCTGAGAAAATATTCACTAAATCACCCATCAGCAGAAATGACCGGCCTCCCCACCAGACCTGTGTCTCAGGTGTTTTTGGTTCCAGTATTGCTGCTAACCTCCTGTTTGGGAAGGAAATGAGTTCCAAACTTGCCTCTTCCTGCCAGGATTGCCCTTATTTCATCAGTTAATGAACCAATGTGGGGACTGGGCTTGTTTCCTAGGTATTTCTTTTGTTAAGTTCAGGTGTCTGCTGGCCAGGTGATGATGCCCCGTTGTTCCATTGCTTCAGACTTAAATCATCAGTATGTGAAATTCACCTACGGCTGATTGCATTTGAGGCCAGCTAAGGGGAGTGCTTTCCACAAAGGTTTAATTTAATTAGCTGGAGGCTTAAAAGAGAGAAGTCAGAAGAGAGCTGAGCAGCTCAGCCCACATGTTTGGAGAGGCAGAAAGGAATCACCCTGGGGAAAGCCGTTGGAACCCAGAAGCCAGGAGAGAAGGCCAGCAGAGATCACTGTGTGCCTTCCAAGTAAGAGAGAGCCTCAGATGAAAGATAGCAGCTTTTCCTCTGAAGAACTATAAATTTTTAACTAAATAAATCCCCTTATTAAAAGCCAATCCAAGGGGCGGTCCAAGGTGGCAGCTTAGTGAGGAGTGGGATTTAGTTTGTCCTCCAGAGCAGCTAGTAAATAGCCAGGAACAGTACAGAACAACTGCTGGGGCCACATCAGCGACCGAACACACAGTGTACCCAAGTCTGGACAATCTGGACAAGCTGTGAGCCCCCCCCCAAAACCATGAGTTCCCCAAGTTGTGGCAGCTAGTGCCTCTCTTCCACAGGCTGCTTCCCAGAGGGGAAAGGAAAGAGACTTTACCAGCAGCAGGGACTGAGCACAACCAACTCCAATTGTCAGATTAATTAACAAATTCTGACTCTAGAAATAAGCCTCCAGCTGAACCTCAAGTAAAAGCTAAGGTTGCTGTTTTTTTTTTTTTTTTTTTTGAAAAAGATGGAAAAAGAAAATTTAAAAAACAGGTTTTTTTTGGACCAGACAGCACAAAATACTTGAAAAGTTCTGGGCTCTGAATGAAAAGACGGGGCACATAGGACCTGGAGATACATGGAGCAATGTACCAACTTAAGCTCTTGATTGGCAAACCCAAGGAACAGGCATCCTGCACTGAAAACTATTTCTTTTCTTTTCTTTCTTGTGGCTGTATTTCTACAGCTTGATTGCTCTTTGGGTACAACTGCAGGGCTTCTCAGGCTCCAACTGCCCCAGGCAAGGGCAGAATTAAGCTTGTCTGAAAGCAAAGATGCTGGACAAGTGAAAGGAAGTAATTCTTTGAAGTCGTGCCTTCCCCAGGAGAGGGGTGGGGCCCAGCTCAGGTGGAATCCCTCCCTCAAGGAATTCAGACCCCAGGATCTGAAAACTGAAGCAATTAAAGCCAGCCTACAACCTCTCCTCTGTCTCAACCATGCCCCCAGCAGGGAGAGTCTGCTGAAGTTAAAGGTTCCACCTCACTTCATGCTGGTGGGACCCACAGGCAGACAAACCACATACTGGGCAGGATAGGAAAAACACAGAGTCTAGAGGTCTGTCAACCTGCTGGGTCTCACCCTCAGGGAAAACTGATGCAGGTGACTCTCTCCTCCTGAGAGGAGGCCAGTTTGGTCTGGGAGAATCTGACTGGGGTCTATAATACCTAACTAGATCCTCCTAAGGGGGGAGAAAAAAAAGGCACCATAAGGCAGGGCAAGAAACAAGAAAACAATAACTAAGAAAATTTGATCTGTTAAACAAAACCTAAGCTAGAGGTCTAGAATAAGCTGAACTGAATGTCAAAGAACAGATAGACAACAAAGTCATCCAGCAAGAAAATGCTAGGTAAAAAAGTGAAAACAATCTCCAGAATAAACTAATTAAGGAAATTAAATGTCAAGATGCCAGCAAAAAATTATGAATCATAGTAGGAACACTGAAGATATGGCCTAGTCAAAGGAACAAACCAGCAATTCAAATGAGATACAGGAGTTGAAACAATTAATTCAGGATATTTTAACAGACACAGAAAACCTCATCAGAAATCAAATCAATGAATTAAGGGAGGATATAAAGAAGGCAAGGAACAAACAAAGAAATCAAAAGTCTGAAAAAACACATCACAGAACTTATGGGAATGAAAGGCACAGTAGAAGAAATGAAAAAGAAAAAATGGAAACCTACAGTGTTAGATTTCAAGAGGAAGAAGATAGGATTAATGAACTGGGGGATGGGACATCTGAAATCCAACAAACAAAAGAAAACATAGGGGAAAGAACAGAAAAATATGAGCAGGGACTCAGGGAATTGAATGACAATATGAAGCATGTGAAAATACGTGTTGTGGGTGTCACAGAAGAAGAGAAGGGAAAAGGAGGAGAAACACTAATGGAGGAAATTATCACTGAAAATTTCCCAGCTCTTATGAAAGACTTAAAATTACAGATCCAAGAAGTGCAGCGTACCCCGTACAGAACAGATCCAAATAGACATACTCCAATACACTTACTAATCAGAATGTCAGATGTCAGAGAAAGAGAGAATTTTGAAAGCAGTAAGAGAAAAGCAATCCATCACTGTTCTAGTTTGCTAGCTGCTGGAATGCAATATACCAGAAATGGAATGGCTTTTAAAAGGGAGAATTTAATGAGTGACTGGTTTACAGTTCTAAGGCCGAGAAAATGTCCCAATTAAAACAAGTCTATAGAAATATCCAGTCAGAGGCATCCAGGGAAAGATACCTTGGTTCAAGAAGGCCGATGAAGTTCAGGGTTTCTCTCTCAAGTGAGAAGGCACATGGTGAACACAGTCAGGGCTTCTCTCTTAGCTGGAAGGGTACATGGCGAACACGGCGTCATCGGCTAGCTTACTCTCCTGGCTTCCTGTTTCATGAAACTCCCTGGGAGGCATTTTCCTTCTTCATCTCCAAGGGTTGCTGGCTCATGGACTTTCTGCATCTCATGGCAACATCGTTCTGTTCTCTCTGAATCTCTTTCTCCAAAATGTTTCCTCTTTTATAGGACTCCAGTAAACCAGTCAAGACCCACTCAAATAGGTGGAGACATGTCATCCCCTAATCCAGTTTAACAACCATTCTTGACTAAATCACATCAACCAGGGAGATGATCTCATTACAGTTTCAAATATACAGAATTGAATAAGGATTATTCTACCTTTAAGAAATGGGATTTATATTAAAACATGGCTTTTCTTAGGGGGCATACTTCCTTTCAAACCAGCACAATCACATACAAGGGAAGTCCAATAAGACTATGCATAGATTTCTCAGTAGAAATCATGGAGGCGAAAAGACAGTGGTATGATATAGTTAAGATACGAAAAGAGAAAAACTGCCAACCAAGAATACTATATCCAGCAAAACTGTCCTTCAAAAATGAGGGTGGGCCATGGTGGCTCAGCAGGCAGAATTCTTGCCTGCCATGCCTGAGATCTGGGTTTGATTCCTGCTGCCTGCCCATGCGAAAAAAAAGGGGGTGGGTGTCATGGTCAGGTTCATGTGTCAACTTGGCCAAGTGGTGGTACCTGTTTGTCTGGTTGGGCAAGTGTTGGCCTATCTGTTGTGATGAGGACATTTCATAGAATTAAATCATGATCATGTCAGCTGTATCCACAGCTGATTCCGTTTGAAATCAGCTAAGGGGAGTGTCTTCTGCAATGAGTGATGCTTAATCTAATCCCTGGAAGCATTTTAAGGAGGATTCAGAAGAGACAGACTCTCTTCCTGCTTCAGCTGGTGAGCCTCTCCAGTGGAGTTCATCCAGACCCTCCATTGGAATTGTTGGCTTCACAGCCTGCCCTGCGGATTTTGGATTCTGCATTCCCACGGTTATGTGAGATACTTCTATAAATTTTATATTGGCGAGTGTTTCCTGTTGATTCTGTTTCTCTATAGAACCCTAACTAATACAACTTGGTACCAGGAGTGGTTCTTAAGAAACAGAATCTTAAAAATGGGTTTTTATGAATGGTTTTCTACTCTGACTGGACTCAAAGGCACTAAGGACTCTGATTCCCATAATCAGAATGACACTGCCAATCCATGGAGCGAGTTGGCAAAAGAGATAGTCAAAATATCACCATCTGATTCTTCTAATGCTTTGCTTGTAAGAAGCTAGGCTAGGGGAGGGGGGGGGATAATGTTTTTGACACCTTACAGAGTTTTATGGAAATAAGAGGTATAGAGATGTTAGCTGGTTGTTGTTAGATACACTGGATACATTAAGGAGTGAAAGGGATGGGCTTAAGGTTTCAAACGAGAAGCTTAAGCGCCGTCTGACAGATGTAGACATTTCTATGAGTATACTGAAGGAAAAATCTTATTTCCTGTAGCTGTAGACTTGAGATCTCTGAAAATCAGACTCAGAATCTTATTGTTAGAGTAGCATCTTCACAACATAAACTGAAATCTCAGTTTTGCATGGTGTCTGCCATTAAAGTGAGGGCATTAATTGGAAAGGAGTGGGACCCTGAAAAGTGGGATGGTGAGATATGGATTGATAATGATGTCAGGGGTGAGGTTCATGAACCCTAGGTCATGCTAAATCTTCTCTAGATAACCCTGTAATAGTCTGCCCTGAGGACATAGCTTCCCCATCTCCAGCCTGCCTTGAGGAGTTGGCCACCCAACTAATCTAGGGATTAGCCCTAGAGTGATTAATGCTGTTTAACCAGATAAAACTGCAAATGAATGCCCTGAAGCAAATGGCTTGGAAGATATTTCTAATTCTTTTCATGACCCACCCCTACCACCTCTCATTTCTTCCAGATCTATAACTAAAGTCCCAACAGGCCCCTAAAGGTGAGGTACAAAGCATTACATGTGAGGATGTGCATTATACTCCAAAACAACTGTGTGAGTTTTCCAATTTATATAGACAGAAATCAGGGGAATATGTGTGGCAATGGATTTTAAGGGTGTGGGATAATGGTGGGAGGAATATAAGGCTGGGTCAGGCTGAATTTATTGATATGGGTGCTCTAAGCAGAAATTCTGCATTCAATGTTACAGCTTGAGGGATTAGAAAAGGTATTAACAGTTTGTTTGGATGGTTGGTTGAAACATGGATCAAAAGGTGGCCGACATTACCTGAGGTTGAAATGCCAGAACTGCCCTGGTTTAATGTAGATGAGGGGATCCAAAGGCTTAGAGAGATTGGAAGGTTAGAGTGGATTTATCTGCAAAGCCTGCTCTTATACCCCAGGAATGTCCGGAGGATGCACCTTTTACCAGAACAGTGAGAAATAAATTTGTGAGACTAGTGCCATCATCCCTGAAGAGTAATGTAGTTGCACTTCTCTGTAGGTCAGATATTACTGTAGGAACCGCTGTCACTGAGCTGGAATCCTTAAACACATGGGGATGACAGGATCCCAAGTTGGCAGAAGCCAGGTGGCAGCACTTAATCACCAAAGACAGGGTGGATGTGGCTATTATAATAGACAACAAACTCAAAGCAGGAGTCAAAATAATATGACTTGCAGAGATTTGTGGCATTGGCTAGTAAATCATGGGGTACCTAGAAGTACGATAGATGGGCAGTCTACTAAATTCTGGTTTGAGCTGTATAAACAAAAGAGTTCTAGGTCAAGTGAACAGAAGTCTAACCTAAATTACAAAAACACAGAGTCATGACCCCTTAATCAATTTCCAGACTTGAGACAGTTTACAGACCCAGAGCCCCTTGAATGAAGGGGAGGCCAGGTCCCTTTGGGGGAGAACCCTGTTACACTGCCACAGATTTATACTGTTAATCTTCATCCAAGTCTTCCCCAAGGAGACCGATAGCCTTTTACCAGGGTAACTGTGCACTGGGGAGAAGGAAATGTTCAGATATTTCAGGGGTTATTAGACACTGGTTCAGAAGTGACATTAATTCCAGGGGACCCAAAATGTCACTCTGGTCTACCAGCCAGAGTGGAGGCTTATGGAGGCCAGGTGATCAATGGAGTTTTAGCTCAGGTCCATCTCACAGTGGGTCCAGTGAGCTCCTGGACCCATTCTGTAGTTATTTCTCCAGTTCTAGAACGTATAATCGGAATAGACATACTGAGCAACTGGCAGAATCCCCACATTGGCTTTCTAACTCGTGCAGTGAGGGCTATTATGGTGGGAAAGGCCAAGCAGAAGCCATTAGAACTGCCCCTACCTAGCAAAAGAGTAAATCAAAAGCAATACTGGTTTCCTGGAGGGATTGCAGAGATTACTGCCACTCTTAAGGACTTGAAGGGAGGAAGGGGTGGTGATTCCCATCACATCCCCATTCAACTTTCCTATTTGGCCTGTGCAGAAAACAGATGGGTCTTGGAGGATGACAGTGGATTACTGTAATCTTATCCAGGTGGTAACTCCAATTGCAGCTGCTTTTCTGGATGTGATATCATTCCTTGAGCAAATCATTATATCCCTGGTACCTGGTATGCAGCTATTGATCTGGTAAATGTTGTTTTTCTCAATAGCTGTTAGTAAGGACCACCAGAAATAGTTTGCTTTCAGTTGGCAAGGTCAGCAATATACTTTCACTGTCCTACCTCAGGGGATACTCTCCAGCCTTATGTCATACTCTTGTTCGCAGGGACCTTGATCATTTCTCCCTCCCACAAGACATCACACTGGCCCATTATATTGATGATATCATGTTGATTGGACCTCGTGAGCAAGAAGCAGCAACTACTCTAGACTTTCTGGTAAGGCATTTGTGTGTTAGAGGATGGGAGATAAATCCAACAAAAATACAGGGGCTTTCCACCTCAGTGAAATTTCTAGGTGTCCAGTGGTGTGGGGCATGTCGAGAAATCCCTTCTAAGGTGGAGGATAAGTTGCTGCATCTGGCCCCTCCTACGACCAAAAAAGAGGCCCAATGCCCAGTTGGTCTCTTGGGATTTTGGTGACAACATATTCCTCATTTGGGTGTGCTACTCCAGCCCATTTATCAAGTGACCAGAAAAACTGCTAATTTTGAGTGGGGACTTGAACAAGAGGAGGCTCTGTGACAGGTCCAGGCTGTTTTACAAGCTGCTCTGCCACTTGGGCTGTATGATCCAGCAGATCCAATGGTGCTGGAAGTGTCAGTGGCAAATAGAGATACAGTTTGGAGCCTTTGGCAGGCCTAAGGCTCTCTATAGGAGAATCACAATGCAGACCCTTAGGATTTTGGAGCAAAGCCTTACCATATGATGCAGATAACTACTGTCCTTTTGAGAAACAGCTTTTGGCCTGCTACTGCTACTTAGTTGAGACTGAACGCTTAACCATGGGCCACCAAGTTACCATGACACCTGAGTTATCCATCATGAGCTGGGTGTTATCTGACCCACCAAGCCATGAAGTTGGGCGTGCACAGCAGCACTCTATTGTAAAATGAAGTGGTGTATATGAGATAGGTCCAGAACAGGTCATGAAGGCACAAGTAAGTTACGTGAGGATGTGGCCCAAATACCCATGGTTTCCACTCTGCCACATTACCTTCTGTTTCCCAGACCAGAGCTATGGCCTCTTGGGGAGTTCCTTAAGTGAATGGACTGAGGAAGAGAAAACCCGGGCCTGGTTTACAGATAGTTCAGCATGATATGCAGGTACCACCTGAAGCTGGACAGCTGCAGCACTATAACCCCTTTCTGGGGTGTCCTTGAAGGACGATGATGAGGGGAAATCCTCCCAGTGGGCAGAACTTTGAGCAGTGCACCTGGCTGTTCATTTTTCTTGGAAGGAAAACTGGCCAGAGGTGTGTTTGTATACTGATTCATGGGCTGTTGCTACTGGTTTGGCTGGATGGTCAGGGACTTGGAAAGACCATAATTGGAAAATTGATGACAAAGAGGTCTGGGGAAGAAGTATGTGGATAGACCTTTCTGAGTGGGCTAAAAACATAAAGATATTTGTGTCCCATGTGAATGCACACCAGAGGGTGACTTCAGCAGAGGAAGGTTTTAATAATCAAGTGGATAAGATGACCCATTCTGTGGATACCAGCCAGCCTCTTTCCCCAACAACTCCTGTCATTGCCCAATGGGCTCATGAACAAAGTGGTCATGGTGGTAGGGATGGAGGTTATGCATGGGCTCAGCAACATGGACTTCCACTCACCAAGGCTGACTTGGCTACAGCCACTGCCAAGAGCCCAATCTGCCAGCAACAGAGACCCACAGTCAGCCCCTGATATGGCACCATTTCCAGAGGTGACCAGCCAGCTACATTTTGGCAGGTTGATTACATTGGACTACTCCCTTCATGAAAGGGGCAGTGATTTGTTCTAACTGGGATAGACACATACTCTGGATATGGGTTTGCTTTCCCTGCATGCAATACCTCTGCCAAAACTACCATCTGTGGACTTACAGAATGCTTTATCCATCGTCATGGTATTCCACACAGCATTGCTTCTGATCATGGAACACACTTCCAAGCAATGAAGTGCAGGAATGGGCACATGCTCATGGAATTCTCTGGTCTTACTATGTTCCCCATGAAGCAGCTGGATTGATAGAACAGTGGAATGGACTTTTAAAAACTCAATTACGGTGCCAACTAGGTGGCAATACCTTGAAGGGCTGGGATAATGTTCTCCAGGAAGCTGTATATGCTCTGAATCAGTGTTCCTCTGTATGGTGCTGTTTCTCCCATTGCCAGGATCCATGGGTCCAGGAACCAAGGGTTGGAAATGGGAGTGGCACCACTCACTATTACCCCTAGTGATCCACTAGGAAAATTTTTGCTTCCAGTCCCTGCACCCTGAGCTCTGCTGGTCTACAGGTTTTAGTTCCAAAAGGTGGAGTGCTTCCACCAAGAGAAACAACAATGATTCCATTGAACTGGAATCTAAGACTGCCACCTGGTCACTTTGGGCCACTCATGCCCCTGGATCAACAAGCCAAGAAAGGGATTATATTATTGTCTGGGGTGACTGATCCTGACTATCAGGGGGAAATAGGACTGCAACTACACAATGGAGGTAAAGAAGAGTTTTCTTGGAATATAGGAGCTCTCCTATGGTGTCTTTTAGTATTACCATGCCCTGTGATTAAAATAAATGGAAAAATGCAACAACCCAATCCAGGAAGGACTACCAATGGCTCAGAAACTTCAGGAATGTAGGTTTGGGTCACGCCACCAGGCAAAGAACCATGGTCAGATGAAGTGCTTGCTGAGGGTAAAGGGAACATGGAATGGGTAGTGGAAGAAGGTAGTGATAAATATGAACTATGACCACGTGATCATTATAGAAACAAGGACTGTAATGCTGTTTTGTTCATGTTATACTATTTAAGTTGTAAGATATCAAGTTTAAGAATGAATATTACCCAAGGACTTGCAACCTATTCTGTAGAGATTTAATGTGTTTCCAGTTATATTTAGGACAGTTGAGCATTGTTAGGTGAAAGAAAAATATGTGTATTTTATTGTTTTTTATTTAAAAATTAGGTATGGTTTAAGGTGATATGTATAGCTGCCAAGGTGACAATGGGTGGACTGTCATGGTCAGGTTCATGTGTCAACTTGGCCAAGTGGTGGTACCTGTTTGTCTGGTTGGGTAAATGCTGGCCTGTCAGTTGCGATGTGGACACTTCATAGAATTAAATCATGATCATGTCAGCTGCATCCACAGCTGATTCCATTTGTAATCAGCCAAGGGGAGTGTCTTCTGCAATGAGTGATGCTTAATCTAATCACTAGAAGACTTTTAAGGAGGATTCAGAAGAGACAGGCTTTCTTCCTGCTTCAGCTGGTGAACCTCTCCTGTGGAGTTCATTCAGACCCTCCATCGGAATCGTCGGCTTCACTGCCTGCCCTGTGGATTTTGGACTCTGCATTCCCATGGTTACATGAGACACTTTTATAAATTTTATATTTGTGAGTGTTTCCTTTTGATTCTGTTTCTCTAGAGAACCCTAACTAATACAAGGGGAAATTAAAACATTCAGGCAAAAAAAATCACTGAGAGAATCTGTGACCAAGAAACCATCTCTGCAAGAATACTGATGGGAGCTCTAGAGACAGATAGGAAAAGACAGCAGAGAGAGGTGTGGAGAAGAGTGTAGAAATGAAGACTATCAAGAAAGGTAAAAAGAAGAAAAATGAGATATACGTTAAAATCCAAAAACCAAAATGGTAAAAGAGAGTACTGTGCTTACAGTAATAACAGTAAATGTTAATGGATTAAACTCCCCAATCAAAAGACAAAAGACACAGACTGGCAGAATGTATTATAAAACAAGGCCCATCTATATGCTGTCTACAGGAGACGCATTTTAGATGCAAGGATAAACACAGGTTGAAAGTGAAAGCTTGAGCAACGTTATTTCATGCAAATAACAATCAGAAAAGAGCAGGAGTAGCTACACTAATATCCAACAAATTAGACTTTAAATGTGAAATGATTAAAAGAGACAAGGAAGGACACTATTTACTAATGTAAGGAACAATTCAACAAGAAGCCATAACAATCATAAATATTTATGTACTAAGCCAGAGTGCTCCAAAATACATGAGGCAAAACTGAAAACACTGAAAAGAGAAATAGACACATCTACCATAATAGTTGGAGACTTCAATTCCCTACTCTCATCAATGAATAGAACATTTAGACAGAGGATCAATAACTTAACAGAATTTGAATAATACAATAAATGAGCTAGACTTAATAGACATTTATAGAACATTACACCTCAGGGCAGCAGGGTACACCTTTTTCCCAAGTGCTCATGGCTCATTCTCAAGGTTAGACCATATGCCGGGTCACAATAAATTTAAAAAGATTGAAATCATACAAAACACTTTCTCAGATCATAAAGGAATGAAGTTGGAAATCAATAATAGGCAGAGGGCTAGAAAATTTGCAAATAGATGGAGGCTCAACAACACACTCTTAAACAACCAGTGGGTCAAGGAAGAAATTACAAGAGAAATCAGTAAATATCTTGAGGTAAATGAAAATGAAAACATAACATATCAAAAGTATGGGATGCAGCAAAGGCAATGCAAAGAGGGAAATTTATTGCCCTAAATGCCTATATCAAAAAAGAAGAGCAAAACCTGAGGAATTAACTGTTCACTTGGAAGAACTAGGAAAAGAACAGCAAACTAACCCAAAGCAAGCAAAAGGAAAGAAATAACGAAAGATTAGAGCAGAAATAAATGAAATTGCGAACATGAAAACAATCAAGAAAATCAACAAAACCAGAAGTTGGTTCTGCAAGAAAATCAGTAAAATTGATGGACCCTTAGCAAGTTTGACAAAATGAAGAAGAGAGAGGATGCAAATAAATAAAAATCAGAAATGGAAGAGGAGAGATAACCACTGACCCCACAAAAATAAAGGAGGATACTATGAACAACTTTTTGCTAACAAATACAACAATGTAGATGAAATGGACAATTTCCTAGAAAGGCATGAACAACCAACATTGACTCAAGAAGAAATAGATGACCTTAACAAACCAATCACAAGTAAAGAAATTGAATTAGTTATTTAGAAGATCCCCAAAAATAAAAGTCCAGGATCAGATGGCTTCATATGTGATTTCTACCAAACATTCCAGAAAGAATTAGTACCAATCCTGCTCAAACGCTTCAAAAAAATCAAAGAGGAGGGAAGGCTACGTAACTCATTCTATAAAGCCAACATCACTCTCATACCAAAGCCAGACAAAGATACTACAAGAAAATAGTATTACAGACCAATCTCTATAATGAATATAGATTCAAAACTCTTCAACAAAATTCTTGCAAATCAAATCCAGCAGCACATTGAAAGAATTATACACCATGACCAAGTAGGATTCATCCCAGGTATGTAAGGATGGTTCAACATAAGAATATCAATTAATGTAATACATCGTATCAGCAAATCAAAGCAGAAAAACCACATGATCATCTTGATTGATGCAAAAAAGGCATTTGACAAAATCCAACATCCTTTCCTGTTGAAAACACTTCAAAGGATAGGAATAGAAGGGAACTTCCTCAACATGAGGAAGGGAATATATGAAAAACGCACAGGTAACATAATCCTCAATGGGGAAAAACTGAAACCCTTCTTCCTAAGATCAGGAAAATGACAAGGATGTCCACTGTCACTGTTGTTATTCAACATTGTGTTGGAAGTTCTAGCCAGAGCAATTAGACAAGAAAAAAGAAATACAAGGCATCAAAATTGGAAAGGAAGAAGTAAAACTCTCACTGTTTGCAGATGATATGATACTGTATATCGAAAAATCCACAGCAAAACTACTAGAGCTAATAAATGAATACAGCAAAGTGGCAGGTTACAAGGTCAACATTCAAAAATCTGTACTGTTCCTATACGCTAGTAATGAGCAATCTGAGGGGAAAATCAAGAAAAGAAATCCTTTTATAATTGCAACAAAAAGAATAAAATATTTAGGAATAAATTCAATTAAGGATACAAAAGACCTATACAAAGAAAATCACAAGAAATTGCTAAAAGAAATCACACAAGACCTAAATAAATGGAAGGGCATACCGTGTTCCTGGATTGGAAAATTAAATATAGTTAATATGTCAATTCTACCTAAATTGATTTATAGATTCAATGCAATACCAATTAAAATCCCAAAAACTTACTGTACAGAAATAGAAAAATTAATAACCCAATTAATCTGGAAGGGCATGGTGCTCCTGTGCTGGTTTGAAAGATGTATGTCCCCTAGAAAAGCCATTTTTAAATCTAAATCCCATTTCATAAAGGCAGAATAATCCTTATTCAATACAATATGTTTGAAACTGTAATCGGATCATCTCCCAGGAGACATGATTTAATCATATCTTGATTCAATCAAGAGTGGTTGTTAAGCTGGATTAGGTGATGACATGTTTCGATGCATTTGGGTGGGTCTTGATAAGTTTCTGGGGTCCTATAAGAGGAAACATTTTGGAGAATGAGAGATTCAGAGAGAGCAGAGCAGAGCGGCCACAAGAAGCAGAGTCCACCAGCCAGCGATGCTTGCAGATGAAGAAGGAAAATGTCTCCTGTGGAGCTTCATGAAATAGGAAGCCAGGAGAAGAAGGTAGCAGATGATGCCGTGTTCGCCATGTGCCCTTCCCAGATGAGAAAGTAACCCTGACCATGTTCACCATGTGCCTTTCCAGATGAGAGAGAAACTCTATGTTCATCATGTGCCTTCTCACTTGAGAGAGAAACCCTAAACTTCATCGGCCTTCTTGAACCAAGGTACTGTCACTGGATGCCTTTGATTGGATATTTCTATACACTTATAATTGGGACATTTTCTTGGCCTTAGAACTGTAAACTAGCAACTTATTGAATTCCCCTCTTTAAAAGCCATTCCGTTTCTGGTATATTGCATTCCAGCGGCTAGCAAACTAGAACAACTCCTAATAGCTAAAAATATCCTAAGAAAGAAAAATGAAGTCGGAGGCCTCACACTACCTGACTTTAAGGCATATTATGAGGCTACAGTGGTCAAAACAGCATAGCACTGGCATAAAGACAGATATACTGACCAATGGAATTGAATAGTGTTCAGATATTGTGCTGGTCTGAAAGGATGTATGTCCCCTAGAAAAGCCATGCTTTAATCCTAATCCCATTTTGTAAAGGCAGCCGTTTCTTCTAATCCCTATTCAGCATTGTATGTTTGAAACTGTAATTAGATCATCTCCTTGGAGAAGTGATGAAATCGAGAGTGGTTGTAAAACTGGATTAGGTAAAGGTGTATCTCAACCCATTTGTGTGGGTCTTGATTAGTTTCTGAAGTCCTATAAAAGAGGAAACATTTTGGAGAATGAGAGATTCAGAGAGAGCAGAGCAGAGCAACATAGCCATGAGAATCAGAGAGCCCCTGAGCCAGCAACCTTTGGAGATGAAAAGGGAAAATGCCTTCTGGGGAGTTTCATGAAACAGGAAGCCAGGAGAAAAAGCTAGCAGATGATGCCTTCCTTGCTCTGTGCCCTTCCAGCCAAGAGAGAAACCCTGATCTTCATCGGTCTTTTTGAACCAAGGTATCTTTCCCTGGATGCCTTTGGTTGGACATTGATATAGACTTGTTTTAATTGGAACATTTTCTCGGGCTTAGAACTGTAAACTAGCAACTCATTAAATTCCCCTTTTTAAAAGTCATTCCGTTTCTGGTGTATTGCATTCCAGCAGCTAGTAAACTAGAACAGATATAGATCCTCTCATCTATGGACAATTGATCTTTGATAAGGCAGTCAAACCAACTCATCTGGGACAGAATAGTTTCTTCAATAAATGGTGCCTGGAGAACTGGATATCCACTTGCAAAAGAATGAAAGAGGATCCATATCTTACACCCTATACAGAAATTAACTCAAAATGGATCAGAGACCTAAACATTAGATCTAAGACCATAAAACTGTTAGAAGAAAATGTAGGGAAATATCTTATAAATCTTATAATAGGAGGTGATTTCCTAGATCTTACACCCAATGCATGAGCACTGAAGAAAGATATATATATATAAATGGGAATTCCTCAAAATTAAACACTTTTGTTCATCAAAGAACTTTATCAAGAAAGTAAAAAGACAGCCTACACAATGGGATGGAAAAAGACAGCCTACACAATATTTGGAAACGGCATGTCAGATAAGGGTCTAGTACCCAGAATATATAAAGAGATTGTTCAGCTCAACAACAAAAAGACAAACAACCCAATTACAAAATGGGCAAAAGACATGAACAGACACCTCTCAGAAGTGGCTAAAAGGCACATGAAAAGATACTCAACTTCCTGGCTATTAGGGTAATGCAAATTAAAACCACAATGAGATATCATTTCACACCCACCAGAATGGCCATTATCAATAAAGCAGAAAATGACAAATGCTGGAGAGGATGTGGAGAAACAGGCACATTTATCCACTGTTGGTGGGAATGTAAAAAATAGCACAATTGATGTGGAAGGCAGTGTGGTGGTTCCTCAGGAAGCTAATTATAGACTTGCCATATGATCTGGCAATACCATTGCTATCTACTCAGAGGACATGAGGGCAAGAACACAAATGGACATTTGCACATCAATGCTTATAGCAGCATTATTTACAATTGCGAAGAGATGGAAACAGCCCAAATGTCCATCAACGAGTGGCTAAACAAGCTGTAGTATACACACACAACGGAATATTACACAGCTGTAAGACAGAATAAAGTCATGAAGCACGTAACAATGTGGATGGACCTTAAAGAGATTATGCTGAGTGAGATTAGCCAGAAACGAAAGGACAAATACTGTACAGTCTCACTGATCTGAAGTAATGTTAATGAATGAACTTCGAGAATTTCAGTTAAGAACAGAGGCCATCAAGAGATAGTAATAGTGTACATTTTGGGTAATTGGAGCTGAAGGGATACAGATTGTGCAACAGGACTGATTGTAAAAATTCAAAACTGGATAGCAGAATACTACCTAATAACTGTAGCACAATAATGTTAACACCCTGTATGAAGCTGAATGTGAGAATGCTACAGGGAGGAGGGCTGGGGGCACAAATGAAACCAGAAGGAAAGATAGATGATAAAGACTGAGATGGTATAATCTAGGAGTGTCTAGAGTGTACAATGATAGTGACTAAATGTAGAAATTAAAAAATGTTTTTGCATGAGGAAGAACAAAGGAATGTCAATATTGCAGGGTGTTGAAAATAGACGGTAATTCATATTTTAAAACTTTACATGTGAGACTAAAGCAAAAAATGTTTATTTGGTACAAAATTTATATTTTGACTAGTGCATTTCCTAATATACCTTATATGGACAGTTTAACTGAACACCATAAGTACATGGACCTTGAACAGGGCATAGGATTTGTAGGTTTGTCCAGAGTGATGCCCTGATAAATCCCAGAATGATTTGAACAGTGAATAAAAAGTATTGCAAAGTCCCCTTGGGGGAATAGTGAGAAAGGGGGAAAATTTAACTTCCCCGTCCAGAGAATTCCGATATTCTCTCAAGTAGTGGGGACAATCAAATCAATAGACTGAGCCCTCAATCTTGGAGTTTGTTCATATGAAACTTATCCCCGCAAAGGATAGGCTAAGCTTGCTTAAAATTAGGCCTAAGAGTCACCCCCAGAGAATCTCTTTTGTTGCTCAGATGTGGCCTCTCTCTCTCTCAGCCAACAGGGCAAGCAAACTCATTGCCCTCCCCTCTACTTGGGACATGACTCCCAGGGGTGTAAACCTCCCTGGCAAGGTGGGACAGAAATCCTAGAATGAGCTGGGTTTCAGCATTAAAGGATTGAGAAAACCTTCTCGACTGAAAAGGGGAAGAGCAAAATGAGACAAAATAAAGTGTCAGTGGCTAAGAGATTTCAAAGAGAGTTTAGAGATTATACTGAAGGTTATTCTTAAGCATTTTATAGATATCCCCTTTTTAGTTTAAGGAGTATTAGAGAGGCTAGAGGGAAGTGCCTGAAACTGGAGAGCTGTGTTCCAGTAGCCATGTTTCTTGAAGATGAATGTATAATGATACAGCTTTCGCAATGTGACTATGGGATTGTGAAAACCTTGTGTCTGATGCTCCTTTTATCTATGATATTGACAGATGAGTAAAAAGTATGGATTAAAAATAAATAATAGGGGGAACAAATGTTAAAATAAAATGAGTAGATTGAAATACTAGTGAACAATGAAAGGGACTGGTAAGGGGTATAGAAAAATAGGGGGAACAAAGGTTAAAATCTATTGAGTACATGGAAATACTAGTGGTCAATGAGAGGGAAGGGTAAGGGATACAGAATGTGTGAGTTTTTCTTTTTATTTCTTTTTCTGGAGTGATGTAAATGTTCTAAAAAATGATCATGGTGATGAATATACTACGTCATGATATTGTGAGCTATTGATTGTACACCATACACGGAATGTCTGTATGTTAAGAATGTTCATGTTTGTATGTTGTTTTGGTTTGATAATACAAAATAAATTCAATAAAAAAAAAGAAGACAATCCATCTCTGGTGTGTTGTCTTCTGGCAGCTTTAGCAAACTGAAACATGTTTCAATGGTGTACTTAAAGAGCCAGGAAAATATCCACAGGACAAGTACAGGGAGAACTTTCCTGAAGCTTTCAGAGAACATTAGCTACCTGTGACTGTGTTCCATGCAGAAAACTAGGGGTATACTGGAAACCTTTGGGCTTTGGGCATAATTGGGTCTAATGTGGTCTCCTTGGCAGAGCAGATTAACAAGGTACACAGCACCCATTAAACAGGGCAGTTCATTTTTCTCTTTTCCTACCTACTTGGACCATTATCAGCAGTTTGCCTTCAGTTCACAGCAGTACACCCTCACCACCCAGCCTAAGAGATGAATGGCTCTTTAGTTTTACACCACTTCAGGGTGTCAACCACCTTACCATCCCACCCAGGACATCTTGGTGGTCTACCTCATTAATGTCAGTGGCTTATCCTGGAGAACTGGAAAGGGTAAGAATCCTGGGAATCTTGGTAAAGTATCCTTGCTTGATTGGGGGGATACATCCTTGGGAAAATTACCCACTCAGCAAAGTTCCCATGGGTCAGCATATCTCCCCTACCCCAAGTGAAACACAAATTGCCTTATTACTCTGATGCACACTCTCTACCCCATGGTGCATAAACATGGTGAGCCTCCTCTCAGCCTGGTAAAAGCATTTACATTGGGTGTCTTGCTCCAATGCTTTTACTGGGCAGCCTCTGAATCTAACACCCTCAAGGTAGAGCTAGAGTGAGAAGCTTCTTCAGGTTGTCCAGGCTGCAACAAGTTTGATTCTGGAAGTTCTGGCCTTTGTAACTCTGCAGAGCCCACCTTGTCTGCAGCAGACCCAAATCCTACCTGAAACTTGAGGCAAGAGCCAGACAGCCTGGTGTCTTGGGCAAGGCCATGCCCATCAGGTTAATTATACAGCCTTCTGTCCTAGATTAGGCATTCTCTCATGGGAAAATACCCAGTTCTCCAACAGGAACTGGGTGTGACCTGACAGCCTGCCTATGCACCCAGCAGCACGAGGACCAATCAGATGGGACTGGGCTTGGGCCAGCCCCTGAAGGCACCTATATCAGCAAGATGTCTGTGGGCTGAGAATAAAAACACTGACACATGGTTACAGTAGCCTTGCCTAACTTGGGCATTGTCCCTTCCAGGACACTAAAGGACAGCAGTGAAGGGAAATCAGCCTTAAGGCAGAACTCCAAGAAGGCATCAAATTGTCTGAAGAGCACATAGGCTGTCTGGATCCTGTCTGGATCAGGGCACTGTGTTTGGGAATTTCCAACCAACTGGTAGGTGGAGAAGCCATAAGCAGTCAAGCACTTGGAAAAAATCCAACTGGAAAACTGTGACAGGTTTGGGAAAGAGTACCTTACACACAGCTGAGCTTCCTGCCATGTGTGGGACCCACATAAAAGCACGCCACAAGCTTCCACTGCAGGGGCATCAGATGGTCCACCTTTTCACCATGACAAAGCCCAAGGCTAAGGATGAAGTTGACAACTCTGCTCCATCAGCTTTTGCCCCAGAAGTAATGCGGAACACAGAAATAATAATGCTTGGGACTCCGCTATGCTGACCAGACCCAGTGCAGTGCCAGGGGGTAGAAAAAAACCTATTGCCAGCCTGAGGAGGGAGGCCACTGGCTTTGTGTAGGATGGGCATAAGGCATGAGGGCACCCATGGGCCCATTTGTATCTCTGTACCTGTTTCCTCATCTGAACACCAGGAGTTTCCCACATTCCCTGAAAGTTTCTTTTCACTTCTTGGGGGTTCCCAGGCCCTCTCTTCAATGTGGGAGTCATAGAAAGAAACCAAGATTCTTTCTCCTTCCTCTGGTGGTGTCTCAGCACATTCCAGAGTAGCAGCTCTGGTTCAGAGGAACATGTCTCTTCACTTCATTGCAGATGTTGCCTGAGAGCCTGTCTGAATTGGCGAGGGTCTGTAAGTTCACTTGTTCAGTCTTCAGAACCTCAATCAAAATATTTCCAGTACCCACAGGTTTGACAAACAACACTGGGTGTTGCAAAGCCTTGGTCAACCAGGCCTCCCCTGTCATCAGTCTGGTGGGTGCCCCAAGGTAACTAGAGTGCCAGGGCAGATGAGGGTCCCTGAGGCCATGGGTAGAGGACCATAGGAAGGGATGGCAGTTCCTCTTTGCCTTTTGTGTTCTGGGTCACCAAAGCCCAGCATCAAGCAGGGGAAGACCCTTGGCCAAAGGTTAGTTTGTGGCCCAGGGGCCAGGTGAAACCTGCTCCCAGCTGGTGCCCTAAAGATCAAAGGCCATTTAATATTTTATGCTTATAAGATCTCTGTTGCAACTACACATCTCTTCATTGTGTGAAAGTAATCAAAGAATGGATGTGGCTGTGTTCCGATAAAATTTTATTTACAAGCCAAGTTCAAGAGCGGAAACCTGCTTTATTTCATTTTCACTATATCTGAAGGGTTATGAGGAGCAAGGGGTGGGCTTCAACAGTGTCCAGAGCTGATCCCAGCTCAGCGCATGAAGAAGTTAGCTGTAGTTCACTGAATCCTGCTGTTGATGATACTTAGGATATAGTTTGGCTGCCTTAGGGAATGGTTGTGCATTCCACTTCTCTGTGAGATGTAAACCACTCCAGGGCTGTGCTCTGCTGAGAATTGTACAGAAGGGCAAATCAGGGCACTGTGTTTGGGAATTTCCAACCAACTGGTGGGTGCAGAAGCCATAAGCATGAGCTATGCTGGAACAGGCTGAGTCTTCCTCATAAGAAGCACCAATGAATTATTCTAGGGCAGGTCCAACCCTCCTACCCCCAGATACACATCGTCCCTGGGACTCAGGAAGGCACTGTCCTTACTGGGCCCCTAGGAGTCCCTGTGCTGTGGCTTGACCACCAATCCCTCTCTGGAAAGTGCCCAGTTGTAGCTCTTTGGCGAGTCCAATGCTTCTTCTATCCGTGCATCCAGGTTCTCTCGGGTGATGAAGTTTTTCACCTCCTCCTATTGGGAGAGAGAAGGCCAGCTGAGTGGGAGCCCCTAATGCCTGCCAGGCTTTAGACAGAGGAGGCGGCTCCAGTTTTCCGTCCAGGAGGACCATGTAGAGTCCAGGTCCTCCTTGAGGGCTGCACTGATCCCAGTGGCATATCAACAGGCAGCTTTGCCACATTCTTCTTTCTTGGACAACATTCCCTACAACTCCAAGTACCAGCTGTGACAATCTCATGCCCTGCTGGGTAGATTCAGTTCCTCAATGTTGTAATATCTCTCAAATTTGTCTTTCTACTTCTATGACTTTAATTCAAGTTTCACCCATTCTCTCTGGATTACTCCTAACTGGCCTCCCTGCTTTTAAGTCTCACACTTTCCAATCCTAGGAATATTTAACTCATCAATAACTTCAACACCTGCAAGACAAAATATGAACTTTTGGAACGTGGGGGTCCCTCCCAAAGACATCAACTTACCAACTGGTAGGCACCTGAACACTTTCAGTTCTTTACTCTTGACAGGTACTCTCCCTGCACTCCTTCCCTAAATCCTCACTAGACAACTCTCAAAACTTAAGGCTGCTCTCTAGACAGTTAATGTCCCCCTTCACTCTGGGGGCCCCGAATTTCTACTGCCGCCCTACGGGTCTGTCTCCTTAGCAAGCTGAGTTCCAACCTCCCCCGCTGGACCCTCTGCCTACCTGCAACTGCAGCACTTCTTGCTCTTTGTGCTGCAGCCAGGCCTGCGCCTCACGGGCTTGGCAGGCTTTCTTCTCGATTTTCCGCTGCTCCTCCTCCCGCGCCTCCTGCAGAAGCCTCGTTATCCTGGGAGGAGTAAGAGGCCGGGACTGAATGTGGCTGGGGTCTCTTCCAGGTCGGTCCAGCAGCCCGGGCCCGCCTCCCACTCCACTCACCGCAGCTCGTGTAGCCGCTGGTTCTCCGCCTGGTTCCAGGCCATCAGCTCCCGGTGCTCAGCAGCATCCTCCAGAGCTTTGCGCTCTGCCAGGATCCCGGCCCGGGCGTCGTGCACCTTCTTCCGCACCTCGGCCACGAACTCCAGCCTGGACAAAGACGCGCTTCAAGTCGGCACCCTCCTCGCCACCCCCACCTCAACACATACCCACCTGCGGGCGCGGACGGCCACCTCTCCCTTCCCTCACATACCTAAGGGCGCGCACCGTCTGGCGGTATTCCCGGTAACGCTCAGCTACCACGAAGAACTCCGCAGGATCCACCGTAGGCAGGGTCTTCACACGCCCGACCTTGGACTTGGCTGGGGGGTCATGGCGGGTCTTCCGGCCGCGCGCGGGGAGCAGAAGGAGGGCCCGGGGCCGGCACCCCTGCCGGGTGCCCAGGTAACCCAGCGCGCGCAGCATGGCTCGTTCGGCGCCCCACGCCGGATGCGCAGCCGTGGCGTCACCCGTGACCCGGAAGAGGTCGCGGGGCAACATGGTACATGTAGTCCCGGGGCTCCGCCTTCCCTGCTCACCTGAGGGCTACGCGGGTGTGCCCTAGTCCGATCTTCACCCGGTTCAGCCTGCTGGGGCTGCAGGCGTGGCGCTGCGACCTTGAGGACCTCTGTAGCCGGCCCCCCGCCACCCGGACTCTGCCGCAGGGACTCTGCCGCCCCACCGCCCCTCCTGCCGGGACCCGGCCCGCATCCTTCCAGCCCCCACGCGTAGAAGAGTCCCAGGCGGGGTTGGGGAACGAAGAAGAGAACTCGAGGCAACAGCTTCGGGTACCTGACACTTTTATTGGAGGGCGGGCGGGATGGGACGCGGCCCTCCGGGTCCGGTCTGCGGAGCGAAAGGAGCAGTCATCCCACCAACCGCTCTCCGTACAGTACCGCCGAGCTTCGGTCTGCCAGGTCCCCGCCCCTCCCCTCCGGAACGGACTTCTGAGAGCAGGACGCGGCCACGGCCGGTCTGCCTGCTTCTAGGTCCTGCGAACGCGTCTCGGTCTCCTAGAGGGTCCACCCTGAACCCTGCCCTTAATGATGCTTACGATATGATCTGGCTGCCCTAGAGTATGCCCCCCATCCCGCCCCCAAGTGGTCCCTGACCGACCCAGTGTGGGGTTCTTCAGCTCCCTGGGGCTATGGCATTGCCAGCCCTAAGCAATTCTAATATGCGAGAACCCGAGCTCACACTGGGTTAGGCGATGAGGCTTTGCCTTATAGGTATTTTTTCATTGTCTATTTACTATGCACCTCTGGTAAACTGTGAAATATGTTCATTTTGTAAGATAGTAATAAATCATATGCCTGCACTTGCTGTGGCTGCGGCTGCTCTCCAGTCACTGAGCCGCATGTCAGTGACCTGGTCCTTGGTCCTGCTGCCTGTGTGTGAGAGGTGGCACCCCTCGTCCCTTTTGGCTGCCTTGTGACACATGGCTTCCCTTGACTGTCAAGAATCCTAGAGAACTTCACTTCTGCCATCTTTTACTTTATCATAAGTATCTTATCGTGAATTGCCTAGAATTCTCCTGGGAAATTTGAATAGTAGAGGACACCCTGCTCTGGATTCAACAGGGGTACAGAGAAACAGAGCTGGAGGGGTGGGATGTTGTAGCAGGGTGCATCCCAGTGACAGCTCATTTCCCCTCCCATAGCCCCCAACCCTTAGCCATGGTGACCACTGATGACCAGTGGCTGGGCTTAAATGCTGGGGCCTCTCACCTCACTCACCAGTAGTGTCTGCATCAGGCTCTGCTTCCCGCGGAGGGACCACTTTGCCATGGCCCTGCCCTCCCAAGGTACACTGTTCTCGGCGGGAGCCAGGGCATCACTGGAGAGGCTATGGGCAGTCTGGCCTGGGCTGCCTGCTGCTGTGCCCAGGACCTTTCCTCAGGAGGAAGCCTGGGCTACAGCCGGCCCATCCCCAATCCCAGGCTCGGGGTAGGTGGAGCTGGAGCACCCCGCACCCACCTGGGAGCTGAAGGGCATGCTGGAGGCCCATGGGTGAGATAGAGTTTCGCTTTCCTCCAGGGTACCAGCCATGGGACCAGTGTTGCGCCTTTGAGGGTGCAGGGTGGGTGGTCAGCAGCAGCAGCAGCAGCAGCAGCAGTAGCAGTAGGCCTAGACTGTGGCTGGCCATGGCAGGGCTGCTCCCGTGGACAGGGGATAGCACTCAAGGAGAATGACACTCCCACACATACCCCCTTTCTCTTCCTCCAGGGTCCCCGTGAACAGAGGCACCTCAGGGCTGACTTTAACGTCTCCTAATGCCATTCCCTTTTCTGCCACTGCTCTTCAACCTAGGCCTACAAGTGTCCAGTGCTCTGGACTCCCTGCCTAGGCTGGGAAGGAAAATGCTCCGGGGGACTTGCCTTCCCCCAGAGGGCTCTGCAAGCTGGGCAGATGCCACTTCATCTCAGACTCCCAGAGCATAGAGCCTTGCCAGCTCTGCCAGGCCCACCCTCCTTCCTTCAGGGAGTTCCAGAAATAGGAGGGTTGGGGAGGGGAACAGGCTTCAGGCCAATGGCCAGGGGAGTTCTGCAGGGGGTGTTGGGGGGCTGGGGAGCAGGCCCTCACCTCTTTTCTCTGTGTCCTGCCTTCCCTCACCTGACAGTTGGGGGTGTGCAATGGATGCACCACGGTGGCAGGGAGCAGCAGTTAAGGGACAGGAGTTGTGGGGGAGAGAGGAGAGAAGGGCTTTTCTGGGCATGGCTGAGGGCTGGAGGACCTGGGAGAGCGGAGAGGGGCCATGCACCATGCATCCAGGATGAAGCTCGATCCAGGAGCCCTCAACCCTTGGGGGAGGACATCCGCCTCACTCACCAGAGTGGAGCTGAGTGTGGACAGGGCGCTCCGGGCAGCAGCGCAACCCTATTTGGACAGCACTGGGATTTATTGGTCCGGCGGCTCCACCCCCTGCTCTCAGTGACTCCTGTGACGTCTTGAAAGAGGGGAGGGGGAACAGCTCACCACCCCACAGCCTCCACTCCATGAGCACAGAGCTGGTGGCTGCCAGCCTTGGGGTCACCAGGTAGATTCTGCCCCTTTTCCCTTCCCAGGGCCCAAACTCCTGCTGCAGCCTGGCCTTGCCCTGTAGCCTCATCTTCCTCATAGAAGAGCCTTCACAGCCCTCACTGGCCCCAAAAGGGGCCATGTCTGGGGCTCCCTGGCTCCTACCTAGCTCAGGACTCTTCCTGGTGGAAATGCGAAGGCCTGAGAAGGATAGTCTGGCAGCCTGTTAAGAGGCTTAGGGCAAGGAGTCTTGTTTGTCCCCCTGTAAAATGGGCTGGATGAAACAGTTCTCTCACAAACCCAGGCACCAGGGCTGGGTCACTCTGTGTGGACTGGGTTTGAGTGGGCCAGTACCTGTCCCTGAGTGGCCTCTTTGCTCCAGGCAGTCTAGCTGAGAGGGCATGCAGCCTCTGTGGGGCTCTCAGGAGAGAGTAGGGATAATTCTGCCCCTCCAGGCCCCAACTCTTGGCCATTCTGTGATCATCGCGGTACTAGAGGTGGATGCGGGAACAGCTGGCCTGGGATGCATGACCCAGGCTCTGGCCTCCCAGTCTGCGTCAGCAGCTCTCCACCCGGAGCGGGCAGCCTCAGGGTCAGAGGCTGTTTGCCGGGTTAATAGCCAATCTCCACGTGTGGGTTAAACAGCAAATGTGACGCCCAGGGTCAGACTTGGCAGCGTGGTAGAGCAGATGCGTCAAATCCAAAGTAGGAAATGGGTGTGTGAGCTGGTGGGGGGTGGGGTTGGTGCCCGCATAATAGGCATAGTCAGTCGTGAGCAACTGTACTTCCAGCTGCCTGGGACGGATGGGCATATGTGAATATTAGCTTAACTTGTTGACCGGAAACGGATGAAATACTTGTGTTTGTGTTTTGTTAAACACAGACTTTGATCCTCTATATATTGGTTAACCAGATGATTTTTAGGAAAACATTTGCGTTTTGGTTTAGTGGAAATGACCCTCTGAGGTCAATAAACTAGCTTAGATTCTCATTTGGACTTATAAGATGTTTTAGTCAAAGACCTTGGGGCTTATTTTAAAAAGAGGAAATGGAGGCTTGGGGGTGGGTGGCGCGTACGGAGGCACCCGGATCGGATCGGACACTCGGCGGCCACCGGGGATCGGGGCGCGCGGCCTGTGCACTTCCCTGTGCCACCACCACCCGGCCGCCTGCCCGGCTTGTCTTGCCGCGGGACCCGGGGGCGCGGGAGGAGTGGGGTCGCGGGGCCGCCGCCGGCCGCCCCGAGTTGGCATCCCGGGCTGGCGACCGACGAGCGTGGAGAGGTACCTGCCTGAGCCGATGGCGGAGAAGGACTCCCTGGACCCTCCTTCACACACGCTCTGCGGCTGTTGAACCAGGAAATAGAAAAGCTTCAAAAAGGAGAAAGCAAAGACAAAGAAAACTACACTGATGTGGTGATTAACAAGAACACGAAGCCGGGACAGAACGTGTTCATTCCTATAAAGCAGTTCCCTAAGTTCAACTTTGTGGGGAAACTTTTGGGTCTACAAGGCAATTCTCTGAAGGATTTACAGGAAGAAACCTTGACAAAAATGTCTGTCCATCCTCGGAAAAGGTTCCATGCGAGACAAGGCAAAGGAAGAAGAGTTGAAGAAAAGTAGAGAAGCAAAGTACTTCCATCTGGATGATGAGCTCTACAGCCACATTGAGATCTTTGCCCCTCCCGCAGAAGCATGTGCGCGGATGGGTTATGCCTTGGAAGAAATAAAAAAGTTCCTCATTCCTGACTATAATGATGAAATCAGGCAAGCACAGCTCCAGGAATTAACATATTTGAATGGTGGTTCAGAGAATGCAGATGCCTCAGTGGTTTGAGGGAAACCCTTTAGCGTGTGAGAGGTGTATGGACCACAGCAATAGCCAGGGGAAGGGGAGGAGCCACAGGTGGAATTGGGGTGCCCTGAGGGACAGCAACTCCCCCGGGAGTACTGCCCAGCACCCGAGGGCCAGTGAGTCTGGGCCGAGGGCTGCCCACTCCCAGAGCAAGAGGAGTCCCTTCGACCGGGTAAAACCCCCTGCACAAGAGACCCATTGGAGTATAGACTGATGATGGATATGGCACTGTTAGCGATGATGTTAGCGTTGGGACGACAGCAGCTACAGCACCCCAACCCAAAGTGGTGCTGATGACTAAGATTATGGACATGGACTCAATGAGGAGACTTAGATTCCTAAGGGCAAGAGGAGTGAACTAACTCAAGACACAAAGCCCGCTTCTGCAAGGACAATGAAGGGAGTCTAAAGATACTAGTCATATGGCAGATACTGTTTGGACTGTCTGTTGCTGTGAAATAGCCTATCTCCACCGGTCCTGTATACTGTTCAAAGTTAATTTTTTTCTATGAACACTCCCTTTTTAATATAAATCAAATGCTTAAAATTGGAATGGATGGAACTCAAAACTACTTTAACAGTAGTTAACATCAACTTCTAGGCAGAAATTAAAAAAAAAAGACATAAAATTTTATTTTTTCCGGTCTGTATATGTCATCAAAAGGGAAAAAAATAACTTTGATGAACTAGTGTTAAACATCAAAAAAATAGGTTTACTAAATATGTTAATCCATTCTCTTAACATAAGTCTCACCTTTCATTTTAAAGGTTTCCATAGAATTCAATTATTTTACTTTTTAGCCATAAGGTAGTTTTTCTTTCTCTTGCCAACATGTGTAAAAAAGGGAAACCAATTAAAAGTGTGAATAATGTGGTATTCTTTTGTAACTCACGTCTTGAAATGTTCTATAGGGTTAAGCAAAGTCATCTCTTGTTTGATACTAAAACTTCTGAAAGAAAAAAATAATAGGGAGTCATGTTGCTATAGTTACATTTTGATCATTTATCTTTGATTAGATATGGTTTTAATTTTAGGTTACATAGAAAACTCATCTTTTTTAATTTTTTTGCTTTAGTCTCACACAGAAGTTGAAGTTTTAGAATATGAATGACCATCTATTTTCAACACCCTGCAGTATTGACATTCCTTTGTTCTTCCTCATGCAAAATCATTTTTAAAATTTCTACATTTAATCACTATCATTGTACACTCTAGGCATTCCTAGATTATACCATCTCAGTCTTCATCGTCTGTCTTTCCTTCTGGTTTCATATGTGCCCCCGGCCCTCCTCCCTCTATCCTTCTTGCATTCGGCTTCATTCAGTGTACTAACATTATTATTGTGCTACAGTCAGGTAGTATTGTGCTATCCATTTTTGAATTTTTACAATCAGTCCTGTTGCACAATCTGTATCCCTTCAGCTCCAATTACCCAACATCTACCCTATTTCTATCTCCTAATGACCTTTCTTAACTGAAATTCTGCAAGTTCATTTATTATGTTAGTTCATATCAGTGAAACCATACAGTATTTGTCCTTTTGTTTGTGGCTAATCTCACTCAGCATAATGTCCTCAAGGTCCATCCACATTGTTACATGCTTCACGACTTTATTCTGTTTCATAGCTGCATAATATCCCATTGTATGTATATACCACAGCTTGTTTAGCCACTCGTTTTGTTGATGGGCATTTGGGCTGTTTCTATCTCTTGGCAATCCTAAATAATGCTGCTATAAACACTGATGTGCATATGTCCGTTTGTGTCCTTGCCCTCTTGTCCTTTGAATAGATAGCTAGCAATGGTATTGCCGGATCATTTGGCAATTCTATACTTAGCCTCTTGAGGAACTGCCAAACTGCCTTCCACAGCAGTTGTGCCATTTTACATTCCCACCAACAGTGGATAAGTGTGCCTCTTTCTCCACATCCTCTCCAGCATTTGTCGTTTTCTGTTTTATTGATAATGACCATTCTGGTGGGTGTGAGATGAAATCTCATTGTGATTTTGATTTATATTTCCCTAATAGTCAGGGAAGTTGAGCATATTTTCATGTGCATTTTAGCCATTTGTATTTCCTCTTCTGAGAAGTGACTATTCATGTCTTTTGCCCAGTTTGTAATTGGGTTGTTTGTCTTTTTGTTGTTGAGTTGAACAATCTCTTTACATATTCTGGATACTAGACCCTTATCTGATAATGCCGTTTCCAACTATTGTCTCCCATTGTGTAAACTGTCTTTTTTACTTTCTTGACAAAGTTCTTTGATGCATAAGTGTTTAATTGAGGAGTTCCCATTTATCTATTTCTTTCTTCAATGTTCGTGCTTTGGGTGTTAGATCTAGAAAAACTGCCTCCTATTACAAGTCTTATATTTCCCTACATTTTCTTCTAAAAGTTTTATGGTCTTAGATCTAATCTTTAGGTCTTTGATCCATTTTGAGTTAATTTTTGTGTAGGGTGTGAGATATAGATCCTCTTTCATTCTTTTGCATGTGGATATCCAGTTCTCTAGGCACCATTTATTGAAGAGACTGTTCTGTCCCAGGTGAGTTGGCTTGACTGCCTTATCAAAGATCAATTGTCCATGGATTAGAGGTCTATATCTGAACATTATTTGATTCCATTAGTCGGTAAATCTATCTTTATGCCAGTACCATGCTGTTCTGACCACTGTAGCTTCGTAATATGCCTGAAAGTCAGGTAGCGTGAGACCTCTGACTTCATTTTTCTTTCTCAGGATATTCTTAGCTATTCGGGGCACCCTGCTTTTCCAGATAAATTTGGTTATTGGTTTTTCTATTTCTGAAAAGTAAGTTTTTGGGATTTTAATTGGTATTGCATTGAATCTATAAATCAATTTAGGTAGAATTGACATCTTAACTATAGTTTTCCAATCCATGAACAAGGTATGCCCTTCCATTTATTTAGGTCTTGTATGATTTCTTTCAGCAATTTCTTATACTTTCCTTTGTAGACGTCTTTTGTATCCTTAGTTAAATTTATTCCTAAATATTTTATTCTTTTGGTTACAATTATAAATGGAAATTTTCTTGATTTTCCCCTCAGATTGCTCATTACTTGTGTATAGAAACATTACAGATTATTGAGGGTTGATCTTGTAACCTGCCACTTTGCTGTACTCATTTATTAGCTCTGGTAGTTTTGCTGTGGATTTTTCAGGTTATTTGACATATAGTATCATATCATCTGCAAACAGGAGAGTTTTACCTCTTCCTTTCCAATTCTGATGCCTTGTATTTCTTTTTTTTTTTTTGTCTAATTGCTCTGGCTAGAACTTCCAACACAATGTTGAATAACAGTGGTGACAGTGGCCTTGTTCTTGATCTTAGGGGGAAAGCTTTCAGTTTTTTGAAGTATGTTCTCCATCAAAATAGCAGAGAGTAATATTCAAATAACTATAGGGTGACTCTCTAAATTCCAAGTCTTAATAAATGTGTGTGCTTGTGTGTGTATAGATAATGAAACACCAGCTGCAGAATAATTACTGAAACAATGTGGAGGTATAAATTGAGATTTTCATGTCTCTGCATCAAGCAGAAAACCTTTGTAAATAATAAACCTATCATATTAAAAGATTATTTTCCTGTGAAGAGAGAATTGCAAGACTAAATAATTACTCTTTATTGTAAACCCAGATGGATGAACTCTCCCACCATGATCATTAGAAAAGGTTTATCTTTCAGCACTATCTTTATTCTGAATGAATCATGGAGTAGTAATCAAAGTAATAAAAAGAATGAGTTGAAGCCACTGCATTTGAAATATATATTGATAAGAATTAAATATAAATTTTATGAAGCTTTGAAAAATAAAATATGTGCATGTGTGGTGTGTGTGCATTCATCTGTCTCCAAGAAGACTTCTTAAAAGAAGAGTTTGTTTATTCCTCACAGCCTCTAGCTGTGAAAACTGTAATGATCATAAAATTACATATTTCATGTCAGTAAGATTTCAGAATATTTGTCCTTTATCTTGCTTATTTTACACAACACGATGTCTTAAGTTCATGCATGCAGTAGCCTATGTCAGAACTTCACTCTTTTTTATGGTTGAATATTACATTGCACATATTTACTGCATATTTTTGTTTATCCATTCATCTGATGGACCTTTTGGTTGTTTCCATCTTTTGACAATTGTGAGTGATGCTGCTATAGGCAACGGTGTGCAAGTATCTGTTCAGTTCTTGATAGGGCAAATACATAGCAGTGGGATTGCTGGGTTATATAGTAATTCTATATTTAACTTCCTGAGGGGCCTCCAAACTGTAATCCACATTTGCTGAACTGTTTTAAATAACCACCATCAAAGAACAAGCATTCCCACTTCTCAAATTCTAAAACTTTTTTTTTCCTGTTTCTATGAGTAGGCTTGTGGGTGTGAATTGTATTTCATATTTTTAATTTCCTCTTCCCAAATGGTAATGATGTGAATCTTTTCATTTACTTATTGGCCAATTAAATATCTTCTTTGGAGGGAAAAAAAAAAAAAGAGGAATGGGGTAAGCTTTATTTTCTCTGGTGGTTGGATTTTTCCTGAAAAACCCATACCAGAACAACTAAGCTTCTCAGTTGGAGGCTGCTGCTCCTGCCAGGGCCTCTGGCAACATACTTAGCTTTTCAGGCACGTTTGATGTCCCGGTTTCAGATTCATCTTTAATCCTGCTCAGCAGTGCTAGAGAGTCATTTGTTCACAACAAGCGCTTCCCAGTGCCTGGCCCTGAGGATATGCAATCATTCCAGTTTGCAAGTTGCTTAAAGTCAGTGTGAAGGCCAAGGTTTTGAGTTGAATGCATACTCAGCAGCATGGAGCAGGTTCTAGCACTAGAATCTGGTCAGGTGGGCTTGGTCAGAGGATGAGGGTGAGCTGGAGGTGAGGAAACAGGAAATGGCAGTGGTGGGGTGCTCCAGCATAAGGAATGGAATGGAGAAGAACCAAGACAAGAACTTGGCAGTGGATCTGTGGGCTGGAGCATGGCAGGAGTTGGGGGCACAGAATGCTTGGAGGCTGGAGAAAAGGATGGTAGGCTCTAAGAGACTGAGGTGGAACATGCAAGGCTGGTGAAGCCCTGGGTACATGGAGCATGGGAGAGGTGTCTGAATGACCTCAGTGCAGTCATTCAGCAGGAAGCAGGCCATGTGGACCTGGTGCTCAGGAGCAGGCTCTGGGGACCACAAAGTATGGAGCCCAGGAATCTCTGGCCTCTGAGGATGGAGACGGTGGAGGAGCTGCTAAAGATGAGGACAAAAGTCAGAAGACAGTCCCTGTCACTAAGGTGGGGTGTGTGTGTCAGTGGACAGAACAATGGATAAAGGAAAATGAAAACCCAGGAGAGCAAAGCCAAGTCTTGGAGCTCTGGAACTGGGAGTGGGCACTGGATGTCACTCTTCCCCTTTTGAGAAATATTCCTCTCATACTCCAGCCCTCCATGGTCATAGGCGACTGGCTGAGGGGCAGGCACGGGATGATGCACTCACCCCTGTCCTTCCCACATCTTTGTGCTGCGTGAGCCCCAATATATTTTCCTTTAAGCCTAGACTATTTCCTGTTGGATTTATGTCTCTCACAAACCATGTGAGCCCAGAGTAATAAAATAAAAAGTAAGAAGAGTGAAAGGAGAGGGACGAGAGATGTATCTACACACTGAGGGAGAAAAGGAGAGCAAAGAGCTGAGGTAATTCTTGTTTGAAGGTGTCTTTTTAGTAATGAGAGACCTAACAAGTTAGCATGAACTCCAGCAAAAACCAGACCAGGCCACACTGCTGCATCCCTGCCCTGCACTGGCCACAAGCGTGAGGAGCTATTGGGAGGTGGGGGATGCAGCACAGGACTTGTGAACAAACTCATGTGCTTGAGAAATGGCTTGCTGACCCAATGCTTGTCCTCCTACATCTGCCTGGATTTGGTCTTACAGCGGCCCAAAAAGAAAAGCTTGCAAGGGCTATCCTCAAATGCAGAAGCCCCTCAACAGAAATTTCTCAGACTCCATTTTTGTTTAATCTATCATGCTATTCTTGAAACTACTGAGTTTTGAGTCACCTCCTCTTGGGAGTTCCTTAGATCTTAAGGACCCAATGCTCCTAATGTGACTTATATTCACCTCAAAAAGAAACCTGGTTTCTTGAGCTATCACCCTCCTATCCTCCTATATCCCTCAGCCCTAAGAAACTACTATTCTATTTTATCTCTACAGATCTCCCTCTTTTGGACATTTCATATGAGGATCATACATTTGTCTTGACTTCTTTTACTTAGCATAATTTTTTCAAGGTTCAACCATGTTGTAGCATGTGTCAATACTTCATTTCTTTTTTTGGCCCAAGAACATTCCATTGCATGGATATACCCCATTCTGTTTACCCATTTATTCATACTCACCTCTTGTAAGCTTCCAGAGGTGGTCTGCTGTGGTGCCCCTGCCTCCTGCAGGCCTGCCGCAACCCTTCTGTATACCACCTGCCTTCATCTCTAATATCCTTAATATGAGGTGCAGAACTGATCCCCTCTTGGAGCAACTAGCTCTTCACTGCTTTGCCCAGACTCTGAGGCCTTCTGTAACACGGCTCCACCTGCGTTTCCTCCTTTGCACTCATCTAGATCTCCAGCATCCCTTGGCCCCAGGTCAAGCCCCACCTCCTACAAGAAGCACAGTGGTACTGACCTCTGATTGTGCATCCAGGGACCAGGTTAGAGTCCTAGGTCTGCTCCTGACAGCTGGGAGGAGCCCAGAGATGAAGCTCTGTGGACAGCAGCTTTGCCACTGGGCAAGCCTTTGTTCCTGCTCCTACTCAAGAAAGGTCCACTGGCTGCCTGACATTCTCAGCCCTGCACTGATGGCACAGGAACCAGTTTACTCTCCTACTTCTGTGATGAGCTGCTCAGGAGGCCAGATAGGAAGTGGACAGACCCACCCAGCTGTGCCACCAACTAAAGAACACATTTCCCAGTACCCTGTGTAGTTAGGTGACTAAATTTTGGACAACGGGATACAAGTGGAAAGGAACTGCTTCAGTCTTTAAAACTGAAATTGCTTGCCCTCCATAGTTTTTCTTTATTCTGCGCTGGAACACAGACATGTCAGTGACCCAGCTCTAACCATGAGGACAAGAACAACATGCTACAGGATACTAGAAGATGAAAGGATACTGTCTCTAGGCCGGGCAGATGGTTAATGTGAGACAAATTGAATATCCATATTACTTAAGTCACTGTGTTTGGGACCTCTTGACTACATCAATTCAGCCTGTGTACATACATCACATGTCAGGCTTAAATTTCAAATTGGGATTTAGACTGCCACCATCACTGCCCTCTGGATCTGAGGCACTTCCATACAAAAGTCCTGGAAATGAGGACAGATACAAAAGGAATGGAAGTTATCTAACACAAGAAATGTGGATGTAAGACTTATTCTGGACAGAATGAATAATCCAGACAGTTCTGTAGCAAAGCACCAGGCACTACAGAGGTTAGACAGGTCTTAGCACTAAAGCTGAGCCAATTCCTCTCTCTCTACCATGCCCCTCCCTGTATTTAGGCAAACTTAGTAAGGACCCTGCTGGCTCCCCAGGGAGTGAGGCTAGTGGGGAATCACTGCACAAAAGATGTTCTGGAAATGAAAGGAGAGTCAAAGCAGTTAGCGGAGTGAGAAAGGCTGTGCTTGTTAGAAAAGGAGCTGGGAAGACTGCCCTCTCTGTGGCCAGCTGAGATGGAAGAGCACCAGCTGGACCAGAAGCAACCCAGGAAAGCCCCAGCCTTGGTATGGCAGCCCACCCTAAACAAAGGGAGAGACACTGTCTCCAGAAGTCAAAGCTTTTATTACCTGATAATCCCTAGTGTGGTGCCAGAGATACCGCTCTGGTCCCATTATTCCCAAAGGTGGTATGTGAGTAGTGGGAGAAATGGGGGAGGTGTTATGTACAGTGGGAGGGAAGGAACAGTGGCCTGCATAGTGGTACTGGGACAACCACTTTCCTCAAGAGTTCTGAGAACTTTGTACTTTTTTCTTAGTTGGTGCTGAGCTGCCTGGAATAGTTTTGTATTTATCTTCCTTAGGAAAAGATACATAAATCAACAGCTATCCAACCCAATTTTCAGGCAGAGGATTTCACGATATCAATTCAACATCACACTATTTAATTCCCCAATAAAACATTGGAAAAGGGACTAACAGTGCCAACACATTTACATATAAAATTTCCACCTAACAGGTAATAGAAGCCTATGTACCAATTTCTAAAACAGTTATAAGATATATACACAATTTTGGGTATATTAACAAAACAGAATATTACAAAATATTAAAGAAGGCAATTCTCCTGTCCATGGGTCACACTGCTTCCTACTTGAAGTTGGCATAATCTGAGAATGCATCAATATATTCCTGCACCACCTTGTAGCAGAATTCATACTGTTCCTAGAAAGTGAAGGGTGGGAAAAAAAGTCAGGGTTACTTGAAGAGAATACAGTGCCTGCAGCTCCTGACTCATTTTTAAAAAATGGAAAATAGACAGGAAATGAATGTTTTTGGACTTCCACCTGCGCCCTGACCTTCTGCTGGTTCTGACAGCATTTCCCTTCTGGGCTGGGTAGAGCCAATCTTCTACAAACAGAGATGACCAGAGGGTGCTGATAATCCTGCTGAGGTCAGATGTGAGTATCCTAGGCACCCAGCTGGGAGATGATTCAGTGGGCCCTCCCCTTTCCATGGCTGCCAAGCTAGGCTGCACCCCTGCTCACCAAGCCTCATTTCATTCTAAACTTTTGACAATTTACTTTCTTTTCCCCTCAAGTACTTCTAGTTCCATGGGATTTAGGAAAACCTTTTTGGATGTCTGTTTTCATGCTTAGTAGTTAACACTAGACCCAGATATTAGGAGTCAGGGCCCTAACAGGGGGCCTGAGAAAAACAGAGGAAGGTAGGAAAGATAGAACTGGAGTTCATTGGGACTCTTGGGTCCAACCTTTCCTAGCACCCAGAAGAGCCCTGTGGAACACCCAGGCACCCCACTCAAACCTGCACAGAGGAACCTGATGCCCCGTCTGCTCTCCTGACTCCCAAGGCTCTTCCTGTTTGAGGTATCCTGGGAAGGGACTCTGGTTGGATAGTCTGCTATATACTGGACTGGATGGGCCCCTCTGGAGAGCCTATTTCCTGAACTGGCCCTAACAGAGAAGGGCTGCAGGTGGTGGCCTGGACAAACACGTGGGGTGGCCTACCAGTGTCTGGACCATGTGTGGCCTCTGCAGTCGCAGACTCTTGACAGTTTGGAAGACGTCCAGAATCCCTTCTGCTTTCACCCGTTCCAAGACTGTGCTCAGGGCACAGAAGGTTCCCGTCCTTCCTGCCCCGGCGCTGTAACAGAGCAGACACACTTACCATACCTGCTTGGGCTTCTGTGCCAAGGAAGTGAGTGATGGTGGTGATAAGCAGACAGTGGCTGGGAAGGTCTGCACACAAGCCACATTTTCACCTCTGCCCCAGTGACCCTGCTCTGTCTGGAGGAACGCCAGTGAGAGCACAGCTCTGGGAGGTGGAAGTGGGTGTACCTCTGTTGTTCTTCCTGTACAGCCCAATTTGCCTGCTGAGGGACATGTCTATGTGGACAGTGGTGATGACCCTGATAATCTCTGTTCCTCTGTACTGGCATGTCTGCTGCTTTTCCATGCCTCTCATTTTCTTCTTAAATCTCACCAATCAGATTCTGACCTTGACACTACTCACTCACACTGTCCAATACCATCAGTTGATTCACTTATTAGATGCTTGAGAACCTCCTCTGTGGCAAGACCTGTGGGGTTTACCAGTATCCTCAGACAATAAAATATGTATGGGAAGGGAGAAAGAGGAACAGGAGTTCTAAGCAGGGTAGAAAGAGATGCTATTGTAGACAAGGTGGTCAGGGAAGGCTCTCTAATAGGGCACAATGAGATCAGAAATCCAAAGAAGGTAAGGGAGAAACCCTGTGGCTGGTCTGGGAAATAAGCATCTCAAAGCACAAGGTGGGAGTGAGTCTAGTGTGTTGAAGCCAGTGTAGCTGGTTCTGATGAAGGAAGGACAGAGGGTGGGGCTAGGGAATGAGGTCAGAGCCCCTAATGAGGTGCATCCCTCTACTGGGCTGGGCAGGGAGCTCCAGATCACTTGGGGCCTTATAAGGCAGTTAGGATTCTAAGTAAAGGAGAGATGTGGTGATGGTAGCATAACACTGTTGATGTAACTTCCACCACTAAACTATATACTTGAAAGCAGGTAAAATGAGAAATTTTATGTTGTATACATGTTACCACAATAAAAATGGAAAAGCAAAACCAAACAAAATGCAGATGTAGATACAGAGTGAACCCTAATGTAAACAGAGTAAACTCTAATGTAAAAAATAGATAGAGGATCTATTACTTGGCTCTAATCAAGAGACTCAGTTATATAATAGTAACTGATCTATTATGCAATAATAATATCAGTTCACCAATTTTAACAATTGTACCACACTAATGAAAAATGTTTATAGGGAGAACTATGTGTGTGTGTGGGATATGGGAACCCCATATTTTCTGCATGATTTTTCTATAAACCTCTAGCTGTTCTAAAAAATTAATTAAGGGGGGAAAAAAAGGACCTCTCAGGCTGCTGTGTTGAGAGTAATGGAGAAAGATGGGAGCAGGGAGACCAGACCAGTGAGGAGGCCAGCACATTTACAGGGGAGTGGTGAAAGTGAGTTGGACAGAGGGGCAATAGTAGAGGGAGTGATCAACACTTAGATCCTGGAAATATTTTGTAGGTTAAGCATGATTTGTTAATGGATTAGATGTAATGTGGGAGAATGGGATGATTCCAAAGGCTTTTCATCTGAATTATGTGGGGTATGGAAATGCTACTCAAGATTTGGGGAAGGCTGTGGGAATAACAGGCTTGGGAAGGAAGATCAAGACTTATGATTTGAACATGTTAAACTGAAGATGCCCACTAGATAAGTGGAAATGCTGGCATTAAAGCCAGGAGACTGGATGAGCTCTCACTGGGGAATGAGTGTCAGGTGACAGAGAAGAGGCCCAAAGACCGGACCCTGCACTACTTCAGATGGGTAGGAACCATCAAAAGTGACAGAGAAGGAGGACAAAAACCAGGACAGAAGCTATGCAGAGAAATGAGTGACCTAGTATGTCTAAAGCTGCTGATAAGTATAACGAGGACTGAGACATGATCACTGGATTTAGCCAGATGGAGGTAACAGGGAGCCCTGACAGGGGCAGTTGCAATGGAGTTGTTTATGGGGATGGCTAAATGAACTGGGCTCAAAAGAAGATAGGAAGAGAGGAAACAGTATGTACAAATCTTTTAAGGAGCTTTACTTGAAGGAACACAGAAATAGGGTGATAGCTGGAGGGGTATATATAAAGACGGGAGAAATTATAGCAAGTTTGTATGATGATAGTAGTTATGCAGTAGAGGAGAAAAAATCTGACGTAAGATAGTGAAGTCATATCCTTGAGGAGACCAAAAGGGGATGGAATCAGTATTCAAGTAGAGGGTAGGTGTGGTGGATAGATGATAGGATGGTTCCCAAGATCCCTGTCTCTTGGTGGTCACCCCCCTTGTGAAATCTCCTCACCTTAAGTGTGGGTGGGATCTATTACCTCTAACCAATAGAATATGACAATGGTGATGATATGCACACAAATTATTACATGTATGTGATTAAATTACATAAGATTGTAATGCCTGTCTTGTGAGGAGACACTCTCCCCCTTGCTGGCTTGGAAGATTAGCAAGCAACCATGTTGGGAAGGTTGACATGGCAAGGAACTTTAAAAACCTGAGACCCTTAGTCCAGCAGCCTATAAGGAACTTAATGTTTACAACAACCACATGCAATTGGAGTTGGATCCTTCCCCAGTTGAGTTCAGATGAGACACAGCCTTGGCCACTACCTTGGTGGCAGCCTTGTGAGACCCTGAAGCAGAAGGCCCACTGAAACCCAGAAGCATAAAATTTTGACCATAGAAACTGCGATAATTATGTGTGTTGTTTTAAGCTGTTAAGTTTGTAGTAATATAATTACACAGCAACAGATGACCTATTTGCCATCTATTATTAGTCAGCTGGCTTTAGAGAGAAGTAACAAACAACTCATCCACAGGAGAGATGCAGAGTACAGCACCAGGGCAGGTAGTTAGGGAGCTGTGGGGTGGGAACACATGCAAATTATTTTCTGATTGCTTCTATTTTCTTAGTCAGCTAGAAAACATGCTCATCTGATCTTTAAACGTGAGGTTAGGAGAAGAGGTATTAGAAGTTTTAAGGAAAGAGGAGGTGTTAAATAATCATTTAGGAGAAAGGCTGGCAAACCTTCCTGTAAACAGCCAGAGAGAAAGTATTTTTGCTTTTGCTGGCCATGAAGCAAAATCAGGTTCTGAATGCTTAACTGTGATTTGTAATGTGCTGAGCAGCAGTGCGAAGTGATGAAAACACCACATATGGTCTCAGTGGTAACTCCTCAACTCTGTTGCTATAGCATGAAAGCAGCAATAGCCAACACATAAACAAAGGAGAATAGCTGTGTCCTAATAAAACACTTATGGATACTGAAATTTGGATTTCATGTGATTTTTGCATGTCATGAAATATTCTTTTGATTTTTGAAAAAACCGCTTAAAAGTGAAGAAAAAAATTAGTTCTTAACTTGCAGGCCATTCAATAACAGGTGGCAGGCCAGATTTGCCATAGGGCTGTAGCTGACCTATCCATGACCTAGAAGAGTAGGAGAGGTAGAAGGACTGCAGGGTAGTAGTACCTAAGGGCCAACCATGAGGTTAGAGGTCATAAAATTAAATGAGTCCTGGGAACACAACTGTTTGCTTTTCTTTAGCTACATTCAGCTGAATGGATGCAAATGCAAGGTAGTTACAGAGTTTGGAGTTTGCAGAGACAGGGCAACCAAGGATGAGAGGCATGTGGGAGAAGAAAAAATTGTATGTAACAGTTTTTATTCTGATAGGTCAAGGAATCCTTTAAATTTTGTCAATCTAATGGGTAAAAAACCATCTTCCATTGTTTTTGTTTTTATTTTTCACATTATTAGTAAAGGTGTATTTTCCTGTTTACTGTTCATTTGAATTAGTTGATGCCCTTTGCCATTTTTTCTTCTTTAAAACTTTTAAAGAAGATTTTATTTATTTTATAGGTAATAAATAAGCACAATTCAAGTTTCGAAAAGGTCCAAAAGATCTATCCCATTTCTCAGCCATTCTATTGCCTTCCTTGGAAACAGCAAATATCATTGGGTCCTTGTGTATCTTTCTAGAAGTAATTTATGCATAAACCAGCATAAACATATACATATTCTTTCCCTGTCTCCCCTTGCTTTTCTCACTTAATAAACAGTACTTAAACAGATTCCTCATTAATTTTTTGCAGCTCTGCAGTAAGAGGACATACCACAGCTTACTGAATCAGTCCCCTGTTAATACAGGTTTAGATTATTTCCAATCTTTTACTATTGTAAGAAATAATAATTTCATTTTGGACATGTGCAAAAGCATTTATTGGATACATCTCTGTTCACTTTTCTATTTTTTCAAAACAAATTTATAGGAATTTTAAATATATTTTTCCTTCCCTTTTAAAAGATAGCCTTTTCTTAATGATAAACGTAATACAAAGCTTGTGGTGAAAAAAATTTTGTAAAATGCTATTTCAAATAATATATCTCAAACAAAATTCACCTTTTCCCCTGAAACAAGTTCATTTACCGTCTGTCTTTCTTACTTCTGTTGGTGATACCAACCATTATTAATAATCCAGGCTCAAACCTAGAAGATACCCTGGACTCTTCTCTTCTACCCTATTTTTTTTCAAACTGTTTTCAGAATAGTCCCCCATCCTTTTCTTTCCCCGTGATTAAGGAGGCCAAGCTCTCACCCTCAAATTGCCCAACTGCTCTCCACACTGTCAGTCTTCCCCTGCTGCTTTTCTGGGCACCAACACCATCCCAAACACTCCCCTGCCCAATATCTTAATGTTACTGATTTAACTCCTATGTCCTCGCTTATCATCCAGCTCTGTCTTGCTCATCAGACTTGTCTGCCAGGTGCTTGCCAACATCCCACTCTGTCTAGCTTTCTTCACCATCATCTCTCACCCTCTGTTCACCTCTCATCATCTTTTCTTTCTACACCCCTGAGGGCTGGGGGTGAACGGTACCTGCAGTGCACAGTGATGGGATGGTTCCCTGACTGCTGCTGCTGCTTCTGCACGGCTGCAATGATGCTGATCATACCTTTCCCATCACTGGGGATGCCCACTTCAGGCCAGCCATGGAAGTGGAACTGACGGATCTGTCGGCTCTTGTTCTCCTATGGAAAAGGGGGCTTAGGTAGGTGGAGGCAATACTGCTTTCCCCATGGGAGGAGCCCCGTCTACCACCCATCTTACCCTGGTGTTGGTGACCAGGAGGTCTCTGACAGTGTAGCTCTCACACTCTTCCTCCTTCTTCAGCTCCACTGTGATGTCACCATATGATACCAGTCCATCTGATGGCCAGTACTGGGCACACTTCTCCTGGAGGCGTAAATGGGAAAGGTAAGGGCTCAGAACACCATGTATGAGAGAGGTTCTATTCTCAGTACAGTGACTTCTCACTTGGACACATTTCTTCCCTAAGGTGTTCAAAATCTGTAGGATCATTACATTATTCAACATCATTCCAAATAACTTCTGATCCTCACCAAAAAAATCTATATTTAAAACTTAATCCTTTACCATATCGATATAATCAGTTAACTTTCTAGAGTCACTTATTCACAGTCTAATTTGCAACAGTGACAGGGTCTGGTGAAGAAGTGAATATCTGATTCACAGTTGTATTCAACACTCAATGGCTGAGCAGAAGAAAAGGAGGAGTAAGAGTCTTCCAATTTCTTTTGTTTGGCCTTTTTGTTGTTGCTTTTTTGGGATGTTTGTATAGTATACAGTTGCTTACATATATCAGACTCTACTCCAAAATGCTATTTGAACCCATTTACATGACTAACCAGCCATGGGTACTTCAACACAGCTCAGTCCGCAGTATATTTTTATCCCTTTTATCTTCATCTCTTTAATCTGCAATGGTGTCTTAAAGGTGCTAGCACTTGCATTTTTGTGCTTACTAGTGAGGCAGGAGATGATTTACTGTCTGTCTATGCTTGTACCTGTCCCAATTCCCACTACAGTGCGAGCTCCTTGTATTCCCAGCACATTGCACAATGCGTGGCATATGACAGACTCTCATTAAGTATCTGGTAAATGATTTTGTTCAAAGTCTATGGAACCATTTAAGGTATAAATACATAAATAAGAAACACCACCACCAAAAAAACAAACCAACCACAGTTAAATTGTCTATTTCTTTAGAGAATTTTTGGGTAAGATCTTAGATGTATCATTATTAGCATAAAAGTACTCAACCATAAAAAAAAGTACTAAATGACAGTGAGCTCATTTTTAAAAAACAGGATTATTAAAGTGGTGGGTCAAGGAAATGCCAGAGACCAATGCTTTTCAATCTGTGTCACCTTAACCAGAGCAGCTTTTTTAAAAAAAATATTTTTATTAATAAAACAACATACACATTCTTACCATACAAACATACCATACATGGTATACAATCAATGGCTCACAATATCATCGCATAGTTGTGTATTCATCACCATGATCGGTTTTTTGAACATTTGCATCACTCCAGAAAAAGAAATAAAAAAGAAAAACCTCATACATATCATACCCGTCAACCCTCCCTCTCACTGACAAGAAGTATTTCCATCTACCCAATGTATTTTAACCTTTTTCACCCCTATTATTTGTTTATTTTTTTATCCATAGTTTTACTCATCTGTCCATACGCTAGTTAAAAGGAGCAGCAGACAAGGTTTTCATAATCACACAGCCACATTGTAAAAGCTATATCATCATATAATCATCTTCAAGAAACAAGGCTACTGAAATACAGCTCTACAGTTCAGGTACTTACCACCAGCCACTCCAATGCACCATAAACTAAAAATGGCATATCTATGTAATGCGTAAGAATAACCTCCAGGATAACCTCTCAACTGTGCTTGAAAACCTCAGCCACTGACACTTTATTTTTTCTCATTTCTCTCCCCCTTTTCGGTCAAGAAGGATTTCTCAATTCCTTGATGCTGGGTCCCGTCTCATCTTGGGATTTCTGTCCCACGTTGACAGAGAAGTTTATACCCCTGGGAGTCATGTCCCATGTAGTGGGGAAGGCAGTGTCATGTTGGCTTAGAGAAAGGCCATATCTGACCACCAAAAGAGGTTCTCTGGGGGTGACTCTTAGGCCTAATTTTAAGTAGACTTAGCCTATCCTTTCAGGAATATGTTTCATAGGGGTGACCCCCAAGATCAAGGGCTTGGTCTATTGATTTGGTTGTCTCCACTGCTTGCTAGAATATAAGAAATTCTCCAAATGGGGAAGTTGAATATTGCCCCCCTTCTCCCCATTCTCCCAAGGGGACTTTGCAAATACTTCTTTATTCACTGTTCAAATCTCTCTAGGATTTACTGGTGCATCACACTAACCTGTACAAACCAAGAAAATCTCATGCCCTATTCAAGATTCCATGTACTTATGGTATAAACTAAATTGATCATACAAGTTAATTTAGGAAATACACTACCCAAAATATTAATTTTGCACCAAATAAACATCTCTCCCTTTGATCTCACACAGAAGTTGAAGTTTTAAAATATGGACAATGTCATCCTTTACCCAGTTCAGCTTCATTCAGATCTCTACTCGATATCTGATCACTTTTTCAACTTTTTATAACAATTCCTGTTTAAAACAGTGCTGACTTTCATAGCTTCAGAGTTCTAACTCTGAGTCTCAGGTGTCACACAAATACCTGAAGTTTCTGGGAACAACCATGTTATATACAAACAGCTCAGTATCTCAGAATTCAGAATTAACAGTTATACTTCCTGAATATATGCGACTGTTGTAAGAGCTTATAATCTAGGACCCTTTACAATAAGCCCCAACCTGAAAACCCATGCAGAGCAGCTTTTTTTAAAAAAAGTTATTTTAATTACAGCTCACCTCAAACAGGGGTTACATTGGTTCTTAGGGCATTACTGGATGGAATAATTTTTGTATCACAGTTCCCTTCCAACACTGCCTTTACACAAATGTTGGAAGGGAAGATCAGTGCTTGTATAGTGAGTTGCAAGGTGAAAGAGCTATTATAGGTGAGAAAGCAGCTAATGCGTGCTAAGGGAAAACAAGTCTGGTAAATTTATGGGGTTAGGACTTAAGGGATGGTATAAAAAGAAGCCTTTTAAGACTATCATAGCTGTTGGACTCATGGCAGGAAATCATCCTACTCAGTTAGATGACAGCTACAGGATCTATTGAAATTAACCCTCCATGTGGCAGACACAGGAAAGAGGGTGGATTAAAAAACAAAGTCAAGCTATTTGAGAAAAAAGGCGGGGGGGAAATTTTGGGAAATGGTAGCCCAGAGTTGCTGCTCATGACTATGGGGAAGGAGGTGGCAGAAAAAGCTGCTACTGAAGTAGCACTAGATCAGAAGGCTGAGTTAACCTGACTGAAGGCAAGGTTTTGGGAGAAAGCACAGGCTTTGGGCTACTCAATAAGAGCAGCTTCGTTCAGAGTGCCACTGAGCTAAGTCTGCTCTGGGCTACAAGTGGGGACAGAGGGAATTCTTCCTTAGGAGGCAGAATATGGGCCTCAGGAATCCTGAGCAGGGGACAGCAGTGGCTGTAGCTGCTGTAGGCCATGGCTAGAAAAGCCTTGGGATCCTGCTGAGGATGGGGAATGCAAGGCCATGAAAAATATGGGGCACTTCTCCCATCTCAGAAACCATGCCTGACTTAGCATCTAGAGGGCAGAAGGTGACAAGGGAAAATGGAAACTAAGAGATGTAAAATAAGCAAGTAGGCCTCTAAGAGGAGGGCCAGTTTAAGTCTGGAGATTTGCCCAGCCTCTACGATTTCTTGGGGCACCCCTGCTGAGTCCAGACCACAAGTATTACTGCCATAGTGTCCTTTCTGCTTCTGACTTGCTCATTTCTAATTGGCCCGCCTTACTATGGCCAGAAGAATTTTTTTTTTTAAACAGAAATCTGATGTCATTGAGAGTTCTTTAACTGCTTTATAAAGTTCAAACTTTTCACTGTGGCTTAGAAGGACCTATATTACCGGGCCTTTGTTATCTTCTCCAGGCTCATTCTCTCAATTCTGATCCCTATTAAATTAAGCTCAAGGCATAACTGCAATGTACACTCTAATCAGAAAGAGCTTTTAAAATTACAAACATCATCTGAACACAGACTGGGCCAAAATATAATACACACACACACACACACACACACACACACACACACACAGAGAGAGAGAAAGAGAAAGAGAGAGAGAGAGAGAGAGAGAGAAAGAGTGAGTTCCCTGAGACTGAAAGTACTCAATAAAAGCTGCATGAGTCTGACTCAGGAATAGGATTAACAGATATCCTACACTGAGTGGGAATTGACCTTTGTATTCTGAAATTCCACACATCTCTACTTTTTAATTGACTTGAGGGCTTTTACCTTTAAAAGATTTGCTTGATACTATTAATTAAATGCTACCTTGTAAGTTTCTTATCTTTGTTATTTCTCAAATTTCTATTGTTTTCCTTCGCATAGACAGTTAAGAAGTGATCCATCTTCACAGAATCCTGCTGTTCATATCTCTGCCTTGGACGGCAACCCCTTCTTAGAAGCAATCACATGGGTTCCACCTCAGAGTCTTGGTCTGGCTCTGCATTGCTCATCTCACTAGCTCTGCCTTGTCTGGGGAGGTGGGGAGTAGTGGGTGTGCACAAAGGCAAGGTTGAAGGCAACTGTATTCAGAAGAAAAGTAAGAGGGTATGAACAGTCTGGGAATAGAACAGAGGCTCAAATCATACTGCTTTCCAAGTCCTGGGAGAGGCTACTGATTGCTCAGACACCAAATGGCTGGGGGAATACTGTCTGGAAATGGGTTTTTAGAAGTTTAATTGGCAAAGTCCATACATACCTTCCAGCCAACCACCCCCATCTGCTCCCACTTTCCCCCACTTTTCATACTGCCTGTTTTCCACAGCCTCAGGGCATTTTGAGCTTACCTGGCCTCTCTCCTCCAGTTCTGTTAGCATCATTATGGAACAGGATTTCCACTCCCAGATCATCCGCCAGAAGTCTTCAATTGTGTGGAGAAGAGGTCCCTGGCTGGCGATGTAGGAGTCCTTCTGCCGGTAGCCCTATACAGGCCAGGCCAATTATAGGGGTGAGGTGGTTTAATCAGGGAAGGAGGAGACAACAGGTCTGTCTAGGAGGGAGACAGGCCTCTGGGAAGGGATGGGGGCTGCTTGGAGACAAATTCATTCTAGGCAGAGCTCTCCTTTAACAAAGGACCAAATCATCATCCAATAAGCTGGCTCCGTTATAGCAGGAGCACACTCAACTGCCAGGGAAGGGAGGTGGTGGAGCCAGGTAGAAGAGAGCAGGGAAGGGAAAGATCAGAGATCAGTTTCCTCAGCTCTTTGGCCATGGTTTCTGTTGGGAACTTTCTGTTCTAGAAATTATACTGATGCATACCCTCTAATTCCCCATCTTCTGTTCTTTGGGGCATGACACAGACTTAGTGTGCGGGCATCAGTTCTGTATTTGTTGACTGATTCAAACACAATCCTCCCAAGCAGGTATGTGAGGGTGGTGCTGCAGCCCCAGATGAATCTCCATGGGGTGCTGGGAGTTCAGGGGACTCATCCACCACTTACATCAATGAAAGATGCGTTTACGTAGTCTGTGTTCTCCTCACCCCTCTTCACTGGAATGATCACTCTGTTGAATTCATCTGCAAGAAAAGCAGCAGCTTATGGCTCACTAACATCACTTATCTTCTCCCTCTTCTCTTCACTGCCCTGCTCTAGGACCTGGGAAATATAATTCCAGCTAGGAAGTGACATGACTGTTCCCAGCCCAGGTCAGAGAAAGCCTTTGGTCTTTATACTCTTTTATTTCCAGAAATCCCTAAAAACAGGGAGCAATAAGGGACAATGGCACAATTCTTATTTCTAAACAGGATGATCATTAACTAGTACCTGAGAAGTGGCAGGGGTGAATGGATTTGGTGGATGGGGCACTAAGGGTGGGGAGAGGGTGCTTACATGGAATGATCTGTAAAACCCGGTTTTTCTTCATGTTGGCTGGAAGGTTTCCGGTTCGCATCTTGTCATTCTGAATTTTGATTGATGTCAACTTCTGAATTAGGGGAGGGGAAACATTACTGGTTCCATAACTTGGTCTTGACAATATGATGCCTGTCAAAGGACCTGCATCACCAGGCCACTCTGGCCACATACTGCTCTTCTCATCAGAGCCCTGATCTCCATATTCATGTGTTCTTGTTGGAAAACTGTTTCTCCTGTCTTTAAGCTCAGTGAATAAGCCAAGAAACCGTTTGGGAAACACTGCTTTTCTGGCACCTTTGGTCCCTTCTAGGAATCCCCTGGCTTGGAACTTCATGATCCTGGAGCAAGGATACCAGCGCTGTTAGAGGGCGTGTGCCCATCCTTTCTTCCTCCCTACTGTCTGGCCCTAGAGGCCATATTAGACTCTACAGAAAAATTTACTTGAAAGTACATCCCCACACCCCTCTGCCCCCCATTCTGATTCTAAGTTTCCGCCTCTATCCTTGCTACTCAAAGTATAATTAGCACTGTCAGCCTCATCTTGTTAGAAATGCAGAATCTCTGCCCTTACGTCAAACCCGCTGAATGAGGATCTGTGCTTTAATAGGAACCCAGGTGATTCATAAGTACACGACAGTTTGAGAAGGACTGCAGTTAGGAATGTAATTCTCCCCACCACAACCCGGAATTTCTTGCTTCTGGAAGCACTTTTTATCAATGAGTGTAACATAATCCTTAGGCATGTTGAGAACCATTTTCCAATAGCACAGAGCAGGGTTTGTCAATCTATGGTCCACAGGCCAAATACGGCCTGCTGCCTGAAAACAAAGTATTTTTTTTTTCTTTTTCTTTCTTTCTTTCTTTTTTTTATGGGTACATGGGCTGAGAATTGAACCCGAGTTTCCCTCATGGTAGGCGAGCATTCAACCTCTGAACTACCCATGTAAATAAAGTTTTGCTAGAATATAGCCACACTCATTTTTTATGCATTGTCTATGGCTGCTTTTGTGCTAAAATGGAAGCACTGAGTAGTTGTGACTGAGAAAGTTTGGCCTGCAAAGTCTAAAATATTTATTACCTATCTCTTTATAGAAAAAGTTTTCTGGATCCCTGGCATAAGGGGCAGCAAACACACAAGATTCCAGGATAGTGGTTTATAACTTTTACTATAAATTATAATCACCTGGATGGGAGCTGGGGTCTTTTTAAAAACTACCATTGTCTGTATTTCTTTTGTGTTTTAACAGAACCCAAGTGATTCTAATGTGCAAAAAGGGTTGAGAATGACCAGGTTATAAGTAAAAGGCCAGAGACCTGCCTCCTTAACCACCATGCCTCTGGAGGGGACTTACCATTTCTTGGTAAGTGCACAAGGAGCCAAGCATCCTATAATCCCCAGATCATACATTTTTCAAACTGATAGAGGTGGTCTGGCTCCACTCACCTTAAACTCCTCTTCTAAACCATTGTTGCTAGTCCCTGGGATTTTGTTGTAAATTTTCTGCAGATGGGTTTCTAGAGAGGTCACTTCCAGTTCTGTATCCCCATAGAGATAATGCTCTAGAAGGGCTTGGTATATGAAGACGTACTGCATCTGAAACATGGATGATGCCCAAGCCCCCAGTTACACACAACAGGGCCGTCATGGTGCTAGACCACCCCCTCCCACCCTCCACTGCGCTCCCATCCACTTCTCCTTTGATTCTAGAGGGGATACAATGATTTGCTTTTGAATCATTTGTCTCAATTCAGTCAAGCAGGACTTGAGGTTCTCCAGGGTCTTAACTTGGAAGGAAGGGTGCTAGTCTGGCTTGGGGGTGGTGGAAAATCTGGGGGTGGGGAGGGGGAGAGGACAAATCCAACTCCTGGTCATTCCAAGGGCATGGATTCAATAGTCTGAAGGGGTGGTCAAAAACTGGGGCTATGCAAAGCACGTGACAGTCTGGTCCCAACCTATCACCAGTGTTACCTCTCAGTGCTGTGCCATTTGAATCCTGTGCCCTAACCATTGAGCCAATCACAATGCTGCTACTGGACATGGCAAAGCTGTGTCAGAGTTGTGAGTACTGGCTCTCTGGGCCACCTGGCATGCCTGCTTCCTTCAGGAACTGTTCCTTATCCTTAAAGGCTAATGAAATCCACATCTGCTTTCCCAACTTCGCTAGGCATGGAGCCACAACTTCCTCTACAAGGAAGTTGCTCATGTTTCTTTTAATATGTAATATAAAGGCCCTTCATCAGACTATATAACAATCCTTTATAATAACCTGGGAAGCTGAGCGAATCTCTGAGGTGGGCAGATGTTTTGGACCTGGAATGCCCCTACCCTCGCCCCACCTGCAAATCACTCACATCCGTCTGCACCATCTGGCAGCGCTGCGCCCGGATCCGACTCACAAAGCCATACACGTCCACCTTCCGCTCTGTATGCATCATGTCCAGCATGGCATCAATGACGACAAAGGTACCTGTACGCCCTACACCCGCACTGCAGCCAGAGAGCAGGGGTGTTACAGGGATGGCCAGCATGCCTTGCAGGGCATACAGGGAGAAGGAAACACAGGCTAGAGCTTTCTTCAGGCTTCTAAATTCTAATTCTGAATGGGATATAACTGGGATTCTCCTGGAGCCTACACTGTACTGTGTGCTGAACTCCCTACCTCTAGTCATCAGAAACCAGGAACCTTGACATTTGGAAGGGTCTGAAGGCTACAAATATACAAGGTCAACACTTGACCCAGCCTCTTGGCAACAGAGCAGGGTTAACCGATTTTGGAGAACTGCCTTACTACACGTCTTCATGTCATCCTCTCTACCCAGCACCAGAGTTTGAGGAGTCTCTCTGGCTGTTGTCATGGGGGCCCAACAGCTCATGTCCTCTGTGCCAGCCTCCTCAGTCAGGGCCCCTGTGCTCTTCCCCTGCTCTGGCCATGGGGGCAGAACATGGCATAAGAAGCCAAGGGTTGGGCCACACTGACCTGCAGTGGACCACAATGGCCCCAGCATACTGAGGATTACAGGCCTTCACCTTCTTGAGGAACTTGAGCATGCCAATTGGGGTAAAAGGCACCCCAAAGTCTGGCCAGCTGGTAAAGTGGAACTGAGTGATGAGGCGCTGTGGCTTTCTGTTGGTCACATCGCCCACCTGTGAAATGAGATCAGTGTGTTGGCTGTGAAACCCTAGAGAGGGGAAGCACCAGGGGAGGAAGGGTGAGACTCAGGGCCAGGGCCAGCTGTAGTTGTTAGGACAATGGGGAAGTGAGATTGATCATAAACTATCTTGTACTCAAGGAAATTTTAACAATAGAGAATCTTCTCAGTAATCTTATGGATTAGGAAAGGTTTTTACTATTATTCTCAGCCTATAGCTGTAGAAAGTAAAAGAGAAGTTAAATGACTTGGCCAAGGTCCCAAAACTAATAAGTGTCAGGATCAGAATTAAAATGTATATCTCCTGACTCTTGCTAAGTCCCCTTTTCATAGTACTACCCTGGCCCTCAGCTGAAAGCCTCCAGGGTTGCTGTGGAGGGCCAGAAGCAAAGCCTGTCATGGTCTCTCAGGAAGACTTTGGAGGAAGAAAGGAGCAAAGTTGAGTCAAATACCCAGAAGATTATACCACCTTCTATTGCTCCCTTTCCACATTTAAATCATCACACTCCATGTCAAGAGGTTGTTTTTCTCCCAGTCATGAAAATGATATTCCCTGTCTCTGACAAAGCAGTTGCCTAGGAGCTCAGATGACTGATTTCAGAGTTCAAACACCATATACTCAAAAGTTCCTGACCATACTGAGTAAGAAGGGATAAGACCCAGTCAATTCCCTCCCTCTTAGTGATCAGCATATCTTAAACAAGAACCAATAAAGGAGTAAGGAGACAGTACCTGCTGAATGCAGAACTTTCGGACTGTGTAGTCCACCAGGACGGTCACATCCTCTACTGACACACGGATATTCCCATAGGTCCAGCAGCCTTGGTCTGGCCAGTACTGGGCACACTTACACTGAAAAGAAGACATACATACCCTGACCTCAGACATCCTGCCTCTGGCAAATGCAAAGAGTCTGAAAGGAAAGGATCACAAAAGCCCAGGCTCAAGTCCCCAGAAAGCCCTATAGGTTCTTCTGTCAGTTTGGCAGCTATATACATCTTTACTCTAATTGTTCTTTTCTCAGGTTTCTCAGCTTCTATCCTGTTTAGCACAATCTCTTAACTGACAAGCTGCCATAGTCTGCAGACATCTCACTCTTTCCAATTTGTGAACCCCCCAGTACAGGGTAAGCATGAAGGCATTTTATCTAAAAAATCTGCACTTCTGCAACATTCCTGGTCATGTTCTAGGGGCAAGTCTGTCGGGACTTCTGTAACCTACAGCATGCTAGGAGGAGTTATCAGGGAATTGATACAGACTAGAAACCTGCCAGGAGAGGCCTCTGGCCTTCTCCATTGCCAGGGCCTCAGACAGCATCCAAGAGCCAGAGGTCTGGTTGGAGGAAATGAACCTAAAGCCCTATCCTAATATTAACCTTCTTAGGCATTGTGAGGCTGCCGATCAACAAGCCAACCCCACAGGTGGGGATTAAGGTGAGTCAAGAGCCAAATTGAGAAGGACTGTCAAATATCGGAATTCCTCTTTGGGGCTGTGGCCCCAGTGATAGAGCTGGCCAGGTGAGGCATGGCCTTGGCAGCCACAAAAGGAAGCCAATCAGGCTAGGGCCTCAGATTCCCTTGTACTCCTTGTGCAGCATCTCAGTTCATATATCTCCCTTTACTGACTCTAGGATATATAAAAAGCCTCAGGAGGTAGGACAAGAAATCAGGGTAAGGACAGACTAGAGAAGTCAGGAGAGAAAAGCCTCTCCCTGGCTTTTCCTTGGCAAATGGCCCAAGTCTTTTGTCTACACTGCTTTGGAACCGGGGCAAGCCGTTTTTTGTCCAGGTTGTTTTGGAACCAGGGCAAGTTGCTTGACAGGAAATACACCCTAGGTTTACCCTGAGGCTCTTCCCAGGCTTCCATGGCACAGGAAAGTCAGACAGGCATATAAGTCTGGATTCTGTCTCGGTAAACTATAGACCCAGTCACAAAGGTGAACAGCCCAGGCTTAAACTCAGAGCTTCAATATCAGGGGCCTCCAGACCAATCTCTCCACTCACCTCCTTTCTCTCCTTCAAGTTGGTTACCATGACAATGGTGGCTGTATTTTGCTCCCAGATCATCCTCCAGAAATCATTCACTGTTTCTTCTTTTGGTCCTAAAGTAACCAGTAGCAAAGGTGATAGATCATATAAGGAGCACATACATCAAGGCAAAGAAAGATGCTGGGAAATTGGGAATACCTACTCCTGACTTCTGGAAACCTGCGCCCATGTTCCTGGCTAAATATCAAATCCATTTATCCATCCACCCATCCACCTCTTGACCTTGTGTCCACCACTTATGTGCCACACCCTTCACTAGGATTGGGGTTGGAAGGTTGCCAAAATATAACAGAACATGAGCAATATCTCCCAAAGAAATTATAATTGAAGATTAGAAATTATGACTACTCAATGAATACCTATATTCTGGGCCAGACTGTGAACCAAGAGTTCATGTCTCATTTAATCCTTTCTACTATGTTCTGAGGTAGACGTCATTAGCCCCAGAGAGTTTAAGTGACTTGCTCAGGCTGAAATTCAAACCCTAGTTTATATAATGAACCAGAAAATAAGACAAACTCATATTAAAAACTGTTACAGGAACTAGAAAGTGATTTGTACTATAAGATGAGTATAAAATATTTGCTCTTGAGCTCAGTGAGCCAAGTGGTTGGTTGGTTGAGCCAGAGAGGAAGTAGAGTAGGGAAATGTGGGAAGGCTCTAAAGAAGAAAGGGCAGTTAACCAGACCTTGAAACCAGCAGGATTTGAGCATTCAGAAATGTCTGATGCGGGAGACCCAGGTTTGATTCCCTGCCCATGCATTCCAAAAAAGGAAAATCAATGTAGCAGAAATGTCTGGACCTCAGGGGTAGGATCAGGAAGATTAGGAAGCAGGTTTTAAAATGTACATTGAAAAGGTCTGGACTTTAAGTGGAAAGCAATGGAAAAAATGTATCTGGCAGCAACATGTAAGGATGGACTGCAAGACTGCAGAGGGAAGCGATAAAGGAGGGAGAAAGGCAAAGGACATGAGAGTTTAAGGGTATGATCAAGGGTGGAGAAGTGAGAATGAAGAAGCTACTGCTGAAGTGGAACTGTCAATACTTGGCATTAACATTGGTGAGAAAATAGAAAAGAATTCAAGATGGCTGACATTTTTCGCCTTAGAGTTAGGGAGAATGACAGCACTGTTATCAGAAACAGAGGAGGGAGGAGGAACCAAAAAGACAATAGACTCAATAATAAAGTATCATTGGCAGAGAGAACTCAGAGTCAAGAGGCCACTCTGGAGGTTGCTCTTATGCAGGCAAAACCCCAACCAAGACCATTCCAGCCAATCCTAAAGAACACCTAGGGCAATATATAAGATTTCATGAGGGTTCCATGCACTAGAGTAATTTTCCAGAAACTTGCAACCTCTAGATAGGTCCCTGGATCAGATAAGTCCTAAAACCTAGAGGGCCCAGCCTCTCCAGAACATCAGGTATAGTTCCATCTCCCTACCCCAATTCATATTCTAACATGAAAAAGTTAGAATGGTCATAGCCCAAACAGCCCTAAAGAGAGGCCAAGAAAGATCAAAGGTGATGGTGGAGTTACACAGAGAAGAAAGGATTTAACAAATGAATATGATTGCTGAGTCGTTAAATTGATATCTCTTTTAGTCTCCAGTATCTTAGAGCAGCTAGAAGTAAAAACCTAAAATTGTGGAGTAATAACCCATGCCAAACTCTGAAATATGTTCTACAACTAATTGTGGTGCTGTGCTTTGAAATTTATTACTTTTTTGTATATTTGCTATTTTTCACACACACACAAAAAAGTCAATTGTGATGACAAAAAAAATTTATGACTTCTTGCCTCCTATATTCTGGAGCAGCTAGAAGGAAAATCTGAAGGAATCATATGGTAGCCCACGACAAACTCTGGGATCTGTCCTGTAACTACCTGTAGAAGAGTGCTTTGAAAACTATTGTTTTTTTACCTTCTTGCTTTATATATATGTTGTATTATACAATAAAAGAGTTAAAAAAAAGAAAAGACAATGGGCTCAGAGTTATGGTGAGTTTGAGGTCCAGGTAGTGGTATAATAAAAAGGGATATTACAAGACGAGAACCTGAATGAGAAACCAGGGCTAAAGTAAAGGTTAAGACTTCTGCTTCTAGCTAAGATGGTATAATAAGGACTAGATTTATCCTATCCTCCTGCTTGAAACAACCAAAAGACTGGACCAAATATATGAAAAAATGGCTTTCAAGATATGAGACTCAGGCAGCGCACGAGAGTGATCCCTAAGAGAGAGGGGAAACAAATGGGGTGAGTCCTGTGATTGTCCCAGTTACACCCAGGTGGAGCCTGATAGTTTCCTGAAGTTGAGGAGACAAAGTTGGGTGACAGTGGAGGACAACGTGGCTAAAGTTACAGAGCAGAATAATGGAGGAGAGAAAGATGCAGAGAGATCTGCAGAGGGTCACCTTGAATCTTCAACTGAGTAGTTATCAGAGTTTGCCTGTGATTAAAATACATGAGGCAAGGGGGGTAAAAGCAACCAAAAGAAGTAGAACAATCTCTAGAACTCACACAAATCTGGGACTTCTTCATGTTTCCACCAGCTAGAGCAGAAAAACTTTGAAAATCACACAGCATTTGGTGAATACTTAGAAGGGTAATACTGCCTCAGTAATGGAGCAAAATTAGCTCTTGATTAAAGGCTGCTCTGGTCTCACCTAACAAAGTTTAAAAGCAAGTCTCAAAAGGATCAAACTGCTTCCAAGTAACTCCTTCCCAGAACAAAGCTCAAGAGCATTTATGGGAATACAAAAAATATTCAATATCCAATAAACTAAAATTCACAATGTCTGGTATACAATAAAAATTGCCAAGCATGCAAAGAAGCAGAAAAATACGACCCATAATGAAGAGAAAAATTAATCAATAGAAAAGCAGACTCAGAAATGACACAGATCATAGAAACAGTAGATAAGGACATTTAAAAAGTTAATATATTCCATACAATCAAGAAGGGAGAGGAAAGTATGTGCATGTTAATGAGAGACATGAAAGACACACACATACATACTTGCATCAAACTTATAGAGATGAAACAATATCTGAGATGAAAAATACATTGGGTGGATAAAACAGTGGATTAGAACTTCAGAAAAAAGATTTGTAAACTTGAAGACACAGCAATAGAAACTATCCAAAGGAACACAGAGAGTAAAAAGACTGAAAAATACAGTAAAAAGAGCATCAGTAAGCTATGGCACTTAAAAGTTTAAGAGTCCTAATATGTGTGTAATTGGACCCCCTGAAGGGGGTTGGAGCTTTCTAATAAACTCGATGAAAAATTAATCTTAGACATGCAGATTGAGATAACTGATATCCCCCAAGCATCCCTAGGTGATGTTTATCATTCATTCGTTCATCTGTTTATTTGAAATAATCCAATCATTTAGTAAGTATCTTTTCTACATCAGGACTATACTGGATAGAGGATAAAAAATAAGCATATAACATATAAGGACTCAGGGTTCAGCAGAAGAATCAGAAAACAAACAATGAGAGTTCTGGTTAAATATGGCAGACTGAACAAATGTTTTTATTTTTACTCCTTCCTAAAACTTAGATAAAATGCCAACAAAAGAATAAAAAAGGTATAAACCAACAAGAATAAAGGAAATAGGAGAGGAAATACCAGTGGGAAGGAGATGTAACCCAGTTTTGGAAGCAAGACATCAGACAGAAGCTGTCAACAAGAAGCACACAGATCACCTACCGAAGCTTGGAAAGGTTCAGGAGCCAAAGGAGAGGCTGAAAGCAAGAGGCATGGTACAAAGACTGAAAAAGGAACAACTAGACCTCCAGCTTCCCTTCTTCACTCCAATAGATAACGTATGCTTGATTCTCTGGAGAAAACGGAATTGGAAAGGTTTCAGGGTTCAGACCACCACACACAGATAACTGGTGTGGGGTGCAGTTTGCGACACACTGGAAATGGGAGATTGAGTGAAAGCATGCATATGAATGATGAAAATCCCAGGCATTTGAACACTCAGAATGTAGTTGAAGCTATTTGGACAGCAAATTGGAGGATTCTTTTCTAGAAAAAATGACTGCCCAAGAGAATCCTCCCCCAAATTACAAGGGTTCACTTGGTCATCAAGTAGGGAAGCCTAGCTATAGAAAATCCCTGCTCAGGTGTTTCCAAAAAGCTTTAAGTGTATCATACTTAAATATGAGAGGTTCTACTTCTGGTAATGATCTAGCAAACTCCTATTGAACCAACCTTCTTGCAGATAACTACTATTAACTCTTGACAAAAATAAAAAACTAATTACTCAAAAGCAGGCAAATCCTGGATGGAGGTTGACACTTAGCCTGAGTCAAAGTGTCTCAGTTAGTCTCCGTCTATACACACTGGGATAAACGCCCAGTTTCAATAGCTTGAAGAATTAGGAGCCAGAGGTCAAAGGACTCACAGGAGCTGGAAAGTGAGGGAGGAGACCATGGAGAGAGCCAGGAGGGAGGATAGAAGGGAGGAAGTCCAAAATCTACATTTTAATGCTGTCCAAATATCTGACTCCTAAACAATGAATCTGTGGGACTGAATTGAATTGATATTGCATCTGCTGCCTGCCTCAGGGTAGACCGTATGAAGTCTCAGTTTGGTTAACTGTCAACTAAAATACAAATACCAATACTGTTAGAAGAACATAACGGGATCTACCATTTCTACAATGTATTAATCATAACATAGATGATACAATCCCAAATTACTCAGTGTATGAATAACTAGGAAAACACGACCCACATTCAAGAAATAGAGACCAACCCTAAGATGACTCAAATATTGAAATTAGCAGAAAAGGAATGTTTTTTTGGGGGGGGAGTGCATGGTCCAGGAATTGAACCCAGGTCTTCCACATGGAAGGTGAGCATTCTACCATTGAACCACCAGAAAATGAATTTTTTTTTTTAATCTTTTTTTTTTATTATTAATTAAAAAAAGAATTAACAAAACAATTAGAAATCATTCCAATCTACATGTACAATCAGTAATTCTTAATAACATCACATAGTTGCATATTCATCATTTCTTAGTACATTTGCATCGATTTAGAAAAAGAAATAAAAAGACAACAGAATAAGAATTAAAACAATAATAGAAAGAAAAAAAACAAAAAAAACAAAAACAAAAAACCTATACCTCACATGCAGCTTCATTCAGTGTTTTAACATAATTGCATTACAATTGGGTAGTATTGTGCTGTCCATTTCTGAGTTTTTATATCCAGTCCCGTTGTACAGTCTGTATCCCTTCATCTCCAATTATCCCTTCTCTCTCTTTTTTTTTTTTAATTAACGGAAAAAAAGAAATTAACCCAACATTTAGAGATCATACCATTCTACACATGCAATCATTAATTCTTAACATCATCACATAGATGCATGATCATCATTTCTTAGTACATTTGCATTGGTTTAGAAGAACTAGCAACATAACCGAAAAAGATATAGAATGTTAATATAGAGAAAAAAATAAAAGTAATAATAGTAAAATCAAAACAAAACAAAACAAAACAAAACAAAAACCTATAGCTCAGATGCAGCTTCATTCAGTGTTTTAACATGATTACTTTACAATTAGGTATTATTGTGCTGTCCATTTTTTAGTTTTTGTATCTAGTCCTGTTGCACAGTCTGTATCCCTTCAGCTTCAATTACCCATTGTCTTACCCTGTTTCTAACTCCTGCTGAACTCTGTTACCAATGACATATTTCAAGTTTATTCTCGAATGTCCGTTCACATCAGTGGGACCATACAGTATTTGTCCTTTAGTTTTTGGCTGGATTCACTCAGCATAATATTCTCTAGGTCCATCCATGTTATTACATGGTTCATAAGTTTATCTTGTCTTAAAGCTGCATAATATTCCATCGTATGTATATACCACAGTTTGTTTAGCCACTCTTCTGTTGATGGAGATTTTGGCTGTTTCCATCTCTTTGCAATTGTAAATAATGCTGCTATAAACATTGGTGTGCAAATGTCCGTTTGTGTCTTTGCCCGTAAGTCCTTTGAGTAGATACCTAGCAATGGTATTGCTGGGTCGTATGGCAATTCTATATTCAGCTTTTTGAGGAACCGCCAAACTGCCTTCCACAGTGGTTGCACCCTTTGACATTCCCACCAACAGTGGATAAGTGTGCCTCTTTCTCCGCATCCTCTCCAGCACTTGTCATTATCTGTTTTGTTGATAATGGCCATTCTGGTGGGTGTGAGATGATATCTCATTGTGGTTTTGATTTGCATTTCTCTAATGGCCAGGGACATTGAGCATCTCTTCATGTGCCTCTTGGCCATCTGTATTTCCTCTTCTGAGAGGTGTCTGTTCAAGTCTTTTTCCCATTTTGTAATTGGGTTGGCTGTCTTTTTGTTGTTGAGATGAACAATCTCTTTATAAATTCTGGATACTAGACCTTTATCTGATATATCATTTCCAAATATTGTCTCCCATTGTGAAGGCTGTCTTTCTACTTTCTTGATGAAGTTCTTTGATGCACAAAAGTGTTTAATTTTGAGGAGTTCCCATTTATTTATTTCCTTCTTCAGTGCTCTTGCTTTAGGTTTAAGGTCCATAAAACCGCCTCCAGTTGTAAGATCCATAAGATATCTCCCAACATTTTCCTCTAACTGTTTTATGGTCTTAGACCTAATGTTTAGATCTTTGATCCATTTTGAGTTAACTTTTGTATAGGGTGTGAGAGATGGGTCTTCTTTCATTCTTTTGCATATGGATATCCAGTTCTCTAGGCACCATTTATTGAAGAGACTGCTCTGTCCCAGGTGAGTTGGCTTGACTGCCTTATCAAAGATCAAATGTCCATAGATGAGAGGGTCTATATCTGAGCACTCTATTCGATTCCATTGGTCGATATATCTATCTTTATGCCAATACCATGCTGTTTTGACCACTGTGGCTTCATAATATGCCTTAAAGTCAGGCAGCGCGAGACCTCCAGCTTCGTTTTTTTTCCTCAAGATGTTTTTAGCAATTCGGGGCACCCTGCCCTTCCAGATAAATTTGCTTATTGGTTTTTCTATTTCTGAAAAATAAGTTGTTGGGATTTTGATTGGTATTGCATTGAATCTGTAAATCAATTTAGGTAGGATTGACATCTTAACTATATTTAGTCTTCCAATCCATGAACACGGTATGCCCTTTCATCTATTTAGGTCTTCTGTGATTTCTTTTAGCAGTTTTTTGTAGTTTTCTTTATATAGGTTTTTTGTCTCTTTAGTTAAATTTATTCCTAGGTATTTCATTCTTTTAGTTGCAATTGTAAATGGGATTCGTTTCTTGATTTCCCCCTCAGCTTGTTCATTACTAGTGTATAGAAATGCTACAGATTTTTGAATGTTGATCTTGTAACCTGCTACTTTGCTGTACTCATTTATTAGCTCTAGTAGTTTTGTTGTGGATTTTTCCGGGTTTTCGACGTATAGTATCATATCGTCTGCAAACAGTGATAGTTTTACTTCTTCCTTTCCAATTTTGATGCCTTGTATTTCTTTTTCTTGTCTAATTGCTCTGGCTAGAACCTCCAACACAATGTTGAATAATAGTGGTGATAGTGGACATCCTTGTCTTGTTCCTGATCTTAGGGGGAAAGTTTTCAATTTTTCCCCATTGAGGATGATATTAGCTGTGGGTTTTTCATATATTCCCTCTATCATTTTAAGGAAGTTCCCTTGTATTCCTATCTTTTGAAGTGTTTTCAACAGGAAAGGATGTTGAATCTTGTCGAATGCCTTCTCTGCATCAATTGAGATGATCATGTGATTTTTCTGCTTTGATTTGTTGATATGGTGTATTACATTAATTGATTTTCTTATGTTGAACCATCCTTGCATACCTGGGATGAATCCTACTTGGTCATGATGTATAATTCTTTTAATGTGTTGTTGGATACGATTTGCTAGAATTTTATTGAGGATTTTTGCATCTGTATTCATTAGAGAGATTGGTCTGTAGTTTTCTTTTTTTGTAATATCTTTGCCTGGTTTTGGTATGAGGGTGATGTTGGCTTCATAGAATGAATTAGGTAGTTTTCCCTCCACTTCGATTTTTTTGAAGAGTTTGAAGAGAATTGGTACTAATTCTTTCTGGAACGTTTGGTAGAATTCACATGTGAAGCCATCTGGTCCTGGACTTTTCTTTTTAGGAAGCTTTTGAATGACTAATTCAATTTCTTTACTTGTGATTGGTTTGTTGAGGTCATCTATGTCTTCTTGAGTCAAAGTTGGTTGTTCATGTCTTTCCAGGAACCCGTCCATTTCCTCTAAATTGTTGTATTTATTAGCGTAAAGTTGTTCATAGTATCCTGTTATTACCTCCTTTATTTCTGTGAGGTCAGTAGTTATGTCTTCTCTTCCATTTCTGATCTTATTTATTTGCATCCTCTCTCTTCTTCTTTTTGTCAATCTTGCTAAGGGCCCATCAATCTTATTGATTTTCTCATAGAACCAACTTCTGGCCTTATTGATTTTCTCTATTGTTTTCATGTTTTCAATTTCATTTATTTGTGCTCTAATCTTTGTTATTTCTTTCCTTTTGCTTGCTTTGGGGTTAGCTTGCTGTTCTTTCTCCAGTTCTTCCAAATGGATAGTTAATTCCTGAATTTTTGCCTTTTCTTCTTTTCTGATATAGGCATTTAGAGCAATAAATTTCCCTCTTAGCACTGCCTTTGCTGCGTCCCATAAGTTTTGATATGTTGTGTTTTCATTTTCATTCGCCTCGAGGTATTTACTAATTTCTCTTGCAATTTCTTCTTTGACCCAGTCGTTGTTTAGGAGTGTGTTGTTGAGCCTCCACGTATTTGTGAATTTTCTGGCACTCTGCCTATTATTGATTTCCAACATCATTCCTTTATGGTCCGAGAAAGTGTTGTGTAAGATTTCAATCTTTTTAAATTTGTTAAGACTTGCTTTGTGACCCAGCATATGGTCTATCTTTGAGAATGATCCATGAGCACTTGAGAAAAAGGTGTATCCTGCTGTTGTGGGATGTAATGTCCTATAAATGTCTATTAAGTCTAGTTCATTTATAGTAATATTCAGATTCTCTATTTCTTTGTTGATCCTCTGTCTAGATGTTCTGTCCCTTGATGAGAGTGGTGAGTTGAAGTCTCCAACTATTATGGTATATGAGTCTATTTCCCTTTTCAGTGTTTGCAGTATATTCCTCACGTATTTTGGGGCATTCTGATTCGGTGCGTAAATATTTATGATTGTTATGTCTTCTTGTTTAATTGTTCCTTTTATTAGTATATAGTGTCCTTCTTTGTCTCTTTTAACTGTTTTACATTTGAAGTCTAATTTGTTGGATATTAGTATAGCCACTCCTGCTCTTTTCTGGTTGTTATTTGCATGAAATATCTTTTCCCAACCTTTCACTTTCAACCTATGTTTATCTTTGGGTCTAAGATGTGTTTCCTGTAGACAGCATATAGAAGGATCCTGTTTTTTAATCCATTCTGCCAATCTATGTCTTTTGATTGGGGAATTCAGTCCATTGACATTCAGTGTTATTACTGTTTGGATAATATTTTCCTCTAACATTTTGCCTTTTGTATTATATACATCATATCTGATTTTCCTTCTTTCTACACTCTTTTCCATATCTCTCTCTTCTGTCTTTTTGTATCTGACTCTAGTGCTCCCTTTAGTATTTCTTGCAGAGCTGGTCTCTTGGTCACAAATTCTTTCAGTGACTTTTTGTCTGAGAATGTTTTAATTTCTCCCTCATTTTTGAAGGATAATTTTGCTGGATATAGGAGTCTTGGTTGGCAGTTTTTCTCTTTTAGTATTTTAAATATATCATCCCACTGTCTTCTAGCTTCCATGGTTTCTGCTGAGAAATCTACACAAAGTCTTATTGGGTTTCCCTTGTATGTAATGGATTGTTTTTCTCTTGCTGCTTTCAAGATCTTCTCTTTCTCTTTGACCTCTGACATTCTAACTAGTAAGTGTCTTGGAGAACGCCTATTTGGGTCTAATCTCTTTGGGGTGCGCTGCACTTCTTGGATCTGTAATTTTAGGTCTTTCATAAGAGTTGGGAAATTTTCAGTGATAATTTCTTCCATTAGTTTTTCTCCTCCTTTTCCCTTCTCTTCTCCTTCTGGGACACCCACAACACGTATATTTGTGCGCTTCATATTGTCCTTGAGTTCCCTGATACCCTGTTCAAATATTTCCATTCTTTTCCCTATAGTTTCTGTTTCTTTTTGGAATTCAGATGTTCCATCCTCCAAATCACTAATTCTATCTTCTGTCTCTTTAAATCTATCATTGTAGCTATCCATTATTTTTTCTATGTTTGCTACTTTATCCTTCACTTCCATAAGTTCTGCGATTTGTTTTTTCAGTTTTTCTATTTCTTCTTTATGTTCAGCCCATGTCCTCTTCATGTCCTCCCTCAATTTATCGATTTCATTTTTGAAGAGGTTTTCCATTTCTGTTCGTATATTCAGCATTAGTTGTCTCAGCTCTTGTGTCTCATTTGAGCTATTGGTTTGTTCCTTTGACTGAGCCATATTCTCAATCTTTTGAGCGTGGACAGTTATCTTCTGCTGCTGGCGTCTGGGCATTTATTCAGATTTCTCTTGGTGTTGGACCCAGCAAGGTTGTAATATTTTTCTGTGAAATCTCTGGGTTCTGTTTTTCTTATCCTGCCCAGTAGGTGGCGCTCGTGGCACACGTTTGTCTGCGGGTCCCACCAGTAAAAGGTGCTGTGGGACCTTAAACTTTGGAAAACTCTTGCCGTCCTGGGGGTTCGCTAGCCGAAGCGGCTTGAGCCGGCCCGCGGTCCGAACGCAGGGAGGGTTGCTGGTCGCCGCAGCCAGGGAAAGAGCCTGTCCGAATTTCCTAGTCGGCCCTGGGCAACAAGCGTGGCGGGAGGGCGCCAGCGGCAGCGGCCCGCCCGAGAGAGTGCACGTTCCCCGGGAGTCACGGGTTTGGAAGGGGCCTCCCCCACCCGTCACCGTTCTCCGCGGCCTGGGGGTTTCCGATCCAATTCTCTCAGTTGGTCCGGGGGCTGCGCTTGGTGTGGGCGCCAGCCGTCTTTGTTTCAGGGGACCGCCTCTTCAATTCTCCCAGCCGGCCCGGGAAGGGGGAAGGGAGTAACTCCGGCCGCTTGCCACCCCGCCCGGTAAGAACCGCGCGCCTCGGCGATCTCACCCGAGCTGCTTCTCTCAGCCAGCCAGCCGTTCCAGGATGGGGTACGCTGTCTTTTTTATCTCTGTTGTGGCTTTGGGCGCTTTCTGTATCGTTTCTACTCCCCTAGTAGGTGTCCTGGAGAAGAAACTAAGATCCGCGCGTCTTACTAAGCCGCCATCTTCCAGGAAGTCAGAAAATGAATTTTTAAAAGGCATGTTCAAGGAGAATGAAAAGATAGGAAATCTCATCCAAGAAACAAAAACTATTTTAAAAAATGGCAATTTCTAAACTGGAAAACACAACATCTGAAATAACAAAAATCACTGGATGGGCTTAATAGCAATTTGAAGATGACAAAAGAATCAGTGAACTTGAAGACAGAAAATAAAAGGTATTCAATTTGAAGAACAGAGAGAAGATAGAAAATGAACAGAGTCCCAAAGACTGCAGGTCTAGATCAAAAGATCTAACATACATGTAAATGAAATCCCGAAGAGAGAGGAGAAAAAGATTGGGCAGACAAAATGTTTGAAGAAATAGTTGCCAGAATTCCCCCAGATTTGGCATATAAGTTAAATGTACAATTTCAAGAACCTCAGTGATTCCCAAGCATGATAAATACAGTATCTAGGTACAACACAGTCAAACTGGTGAAAATAAAAAATAAAGATAAAACTTAAAGCAGCCAGAGGAAACTGATATACTACATAGAATAAAAATGAGTTAATGACATTCTTATCAGGAGAAAATGGAGGTCAGAAGTCAGTAGAACACCTTTAAAGTAGTGAAAGAAAACAAAAAATAAACAAATGTGTAACCCCATAATCCTATATTCAGTGAAAAGATTCTTCAATAAAGACATTTTAAATAAAAGAAAATGAAGACAATTTGTTGTCAGCAGATCTACAATATAGTTAACGCTAAACCCGGTGCCTGCCCAACTTAAAGAAAAAAAAAAAAGAGAGAGACAATACTAAAGGAAGGTCTTCAGGATGAAAGGCAATAATAGATGGAAACTCAGATCTTCAGAAAGCAAGAAAATGGTAAATGGTAAAAGACTTTTCTTTCTAATTGATGGCTTAAACTATATCATTGTATCATGAAGTTTAATTGTATAATGAATGTAGATGGAATATATATGAAAACTACAATATAAAGGTCAGAAGGGGGAGAAATGGACCTATATTGTTACATTTTATATGAATTGGTACAGTATTAATACTTTAATAAGAAGGCCAAGGATTTCTAGACTTTTTAGAAAGCTTTTAATGAAAGACAGAGACCAAAATCAACATAAAAAAGGAAATTAGATATAATAGAGGGAGTAGAATAAAAATTTTAAAATTCAATAAATATATAAAATTCACCCATATATTCATTCATCAAGTCCATGGAAACAAGAAAGGATGTAATGAGAAAAATAATAAAAAACGAGAAAGCTTTTTGAAATTAAAAATATGATAATCAACATAAAACCAGCAACAGAAGATTGGAAGAGAAATTTGATGAAGTCCTTTAAAAAAAGTAGAGCAAATATCTGGATGATTACATGGTATGTGAATATATAATATATCATTAAAAAATAAATAATTAAAAAAAAAAAAGTAGGACAAAAAGAAGATGGGACTATTTGGGAAGTCCCAAGATGGGGACTTACTGGGAAAGACAAGTAAGGGACCAGAATCTAAAGAGGTGGAGGACAGGTCAAGGAAGCCTTGTCTTACAGAGAATGGAATATCATTGTAAGATTTTCACTAGAGCCCTGACAACGGTTTTACATTGAGAAAGGCCAATTTGGTGGTAGGAATGCAAGGAGCAAGGCTGGAGTCTGGATTATTGTAACAGACCTGGAAGAAAAGATGGGAGTAAGGCAGTGTGGCACAGAAGATAAACTTTAGAGACAGAAACAAGAGAACTAGTCATATGTAGAGTGAGGGATGAGTAGAAGAGCAGGATGATCACAAATTTGGCTTGGTTGATTAGGTGGATTAAATTCCAGTCATTGTGACAATTAGAGAAAACAGGAGGAAAAACTGTTAAGGAATTAATGAAGAGTCATGTTTTAGTTTCCAACATGCTGAATCTAAGGAGTCTGGGGGTATCTAGGTGAAGTTGTACAAAATTCATTAGAAAATGTGGTTCAGGAGCTCAAGAGATACAGCAGCTAGTGGAACAGAGGTGGGTATAGAGGAAGGTCTAAAAAAGAATAGAGGGGGAGAAGAAAACAAGGGGCCAAACCCAGAATGCTGGGGATCCTCAGTATTATTCAAGTTAGATAGACTAGGAAGGAGACTAAAGAGGAATGGATGGAGAGACGGGAGAAGAACTCTGAGAACATGGAGCCATGAAAGTGACATATAGAGTTTCAAAGAAGTGGTCATCCATAAATTTAGGGAGAAACTGTATTTAAGGGACAGAAGGAGAAATAAAAGTCAGAGTAGGAACATTTAGAGAAATGAGAAAATCAAGAGAACTGATTGTCAAGAAATAATGAAGTACTTTGGACAGGTTCAAGAGATTCTGAGAAAAGGACTATCAGGAAGTCATAGGAAATCTTAATTCAACAAATATTTTTCTGTCAAGAAGGCCCAGGATAAATAGAGATTAAGAGACTGCACATGGCTGATGGTGCCAAAATCTTCACTGAGAAGGCAGGTGTATCTGAACAGGACCTTGGAGGATGGACCTGAACTGACCCAGTGAAACAGAGGAAGAGAAAGCTGGAGTCTCAATGGAAAGACCCCGTTGGGAGACTGCAAGGGTGAAGAGGGTGTGAGGCCTTCCCTGACCATCTTATTTTATTCTCCATCAGGGCACTGTAAAAAGAACTTTCTACAATGATGAAAACGTTTTACAACTACATTAATATGGTAGCCTATAACCACAGATGAAATGTAGTTAGTATGACTGAGGACTTAATTTTAAATTTTATTTAATTTTAAGTAATAAAAATTTAAATTTTAAATAGCCACATGTGATTGTAGCTACTATAATGAACAGCATAGCCACTTACCAAAATTTATGTTACTATATTTACTTGCTATAAACAACGAATAGCTCCAAAATGTCAGGGATCATATCCTATTTTATTGCCCTACATATCCCCACCAATTAGGTGAGTGCCTAGCACATAGAAGGTGGTCAATGAATACTTTTTGAAAGACTGAATGAAATGGGCTTTGATGGACTACAATAACATCATTTATCTCTTTTTAAAAAAATAATGCCATCAAGAATGGCCTTGATAATGCAGTTAAACTGGTTAACTTCATTAATTACCTTTTTTTGGTTTATTTTTTTAAGTCTGTCTTCAAAGTACAACTAATGTGATTAATTGTGCCTTTAACAAAATCATTTACTATTTAAACAAGTTCAATATCTAAGACATTTTCATCAACTAAATTAGGAAAGGGGAAAGAATTTCAAGATACAGACCAGGAACATCACAAAATACACATGTAATTACTACTTTTAAACTTTTAAAATTTCAAGAAAACAAATATAAGTACTCTAGAAATATTGCTATTCTGGATTATATTAGTTCCCTTTAATTACTATAAAAATCAAGGTAATTTTGCTGGTGTCTCAAGGGTAGGGAAAGTTGTTAGAGTAGCAAGCTACAGAAATGTCTGCAGAACATGTGCAGGACCATGACACTGGGTTCCTATTCTAAGGGCTTCTAGACTACTTACCTGCAAATAAGAGTGAAGCTCAGGCCCATGAGTTGAAGGAAAAGAAGAATCAGCTGGAAACCCTGTGAGGGGTGCAAGCCTCTCTAGAGACTGACTCTAAGTTTGAACTTTGAGCAGCCTGGCTACAACTTAGGAATTCCAACTACCCCAAGGACAGAACACCTCACTAAACTATGTTTTGTGTATGCATGGGTATAGTATATGAAGCTTCTCCAGTTTTTTTTTTATACAAATATACAAAAGGATATATATCATATATATCCTGGATACTAAATCATAATGACGAAGGCCCTTAGCTGTAAACTTGGAAGGCAGATTACATTTCTTTCAGGTAGTAATAATTACAGAAAAGCATTCTGATTAATCTACTTATTAGCATTTGAAAGAAAAACTCAAAATCATTATGGGCTCAGGGTTGAAACCAAGAGTAAAGAGCTGTCATCACTTTACCTTGTGCAGCAATGAATTTGTTTTTTTCTTGGTAGCCCTGTGGGGAAGAAAAAGAAGATGACAACCAAATACAGATAGGAATGAAATTTTGGAGTCCGACACCTAACCAATTAACAAAGTCTCCCTATGAGAAGGATTAGACAATTGACAAGGGTTTCCATTCTAGAAATTGCTAAGAGATTAGCTTTGGATGGCAGGAATCAAAGACTATAAAACTCAAATGATTTAAGTGGTCTTCTCAAAGTGAATTACTCATGAATACTGGTATAATGTACAAATATCAACTCTTAGAACAGACCATGTCTCGTTTAGTTTATTAGCAGCTGATAATGTAAGTTTTAGAGTTAATATATATAACAATCCTCTAAGGCAGAAGCATATCTGTTAGTCCCAGGGATGAAGCTGGGCCTACAATAGGAAGGAAAAAGGGTTCTTTTCTTTTTCTTCTTTTTTGGTGTTGGGGACAGTTTACATTTAAAGCCTATTTTGTCTGATACCAATGGAGCTACTCCTACTTTCTTTTAGTTACAGCTTGTATAGAAGCTCTTTTTCCATCCTTTCACTTTCAATCTGTGTCCTTGGATCTAAGATGCATCTCTTGTAAGCAGCATACAGATGGATTATATTTTTTATCCATTCTGCCAGTCTCTATCTTTTAATTGGTGAGTTTAGTCCATTAATGTTCAAAGTTATTACTGTAAAAGCAGCTCTTGACTCTACCATCTTATCCTTTAGTTTCTATTAGTCAGATCTACATATTCTTTTCCTTCTCTCTTTTTTATCCTGTAAATTACCATTACTCTTATTCTTCAATTCTCTGCCATCCTACAGACCTCCCTATCCTGCATTTTTTTCCAGCTGACAGGACTCTCTTTACTATTCTTGTAGGGCGGGTCTCCTGTTGACTATTTCTCTCAATCTTTGTTTGTCTTTGAAGATTTTCTCTCTCCCTCAGTTTTGAAGGAGAACTTGGCTGGATAAGGACTTCTTGCCTGAAAGGCTTTCTCAGTCAGGATCTTAAATATATCATATCACTGCCTTCTTGCCTTCTTGGTACCCACTGAATAGCTCATAAGTCCAAAGTCAGTCTTACATGTTTTCTGTTGTATGTAGTAGATTGCTTTTCTTGTGCTGCTTTCATGACTTTATTTCTTTTCAACACCTGATAGCTTGATCAATACATGTCTTGGAGTAGGCCTATTCAGATTTATTCTATTTGGAGTTCACTGGGCCTCTCGGATTTACATATTTATGTCTTTTATAAGAAGTGGGAAGTTTTCCATGATTAAATCTTCAAAAAACTTTCCTAGCCCTTTACTCTTTTTGGACACCAATGATTTGTATATTTATATGCCTCTTGCTTTCCATCATTTCCCTAAGATCCAATTGCATTTTTCTATCTTTTTTGCTATTTGTTCTTTTGCGTGCTCTAGTTCAACTGTTCTGTCTTCTAGCTCACTTATTTTTCCTTCTGCTTCTTTGAATCTGTATCATGTGTCTCTAGTATATTTCTGATTTGGTCTACTGTATCTTTCATTTCTGTGAGATGTGCCATTTTCTATTTAATCTTTTGAATTCTTCTTTATGCTCTCTAGTATCTTCCTGATATCCTTTATTTCCTTATAAATATCCTTGAGTAGTTCCAAATTCTGTGTCCTCTCTGGAATTTTGATTGGTCATTTGGTTGGGCCATTTCTGCTTGGATCTTCACATGCTTTGTGATTTTCTGTTGTGTTCGGGGCACTTAATTATCTTGATATGTTTATTTTTCAAGTTGATTTCCTTCACTCATCTAAAGTTTTGTATTTACTTGGTTTTCATTTAAGGGTTCCTTTTACACTTTGTCAGTTATTTCCTGCCAAATCAAGGTGTAGATCTCATGTAGGGGGTACAGGTCAACTCGAAGATCTATTAGAAGCTAGGCAGGGGTGCACTGGTACTTCAGTGGCAGAATGCCCACGCACTGTGCAGAAGACCTAGGCTCGACTCCTTGCACCATGTGCAGCTAGTCCACATTTGCCCCCTCCAGTTTCTCGGGGTCCAGGATGACCCTGCCAGGGATGATTTGCTCAAAGGTAGCCAGGCCCTCCTCGGATACCACAGAGAAAGGCAGCTGCCTCATGGAATAGGGCTCCTGGGTCAGCAGCACCTGGTGGTACCTGGCAGGGGAGGAGTAGGCTCTGCGGGCGGGGTCCATGGCCACCCCTACCCCCCAGCCCCTGGGCATGCTGGCAGGTCTCTTTTGCTCCATGGATCCCAGAGCACCCACCAACTGCACCAGGGTTATGCAAGGGCCCTTTCACCACTATCCAGGAGAGGCCCCAAAGTTCCACACAGGCCACCTGCGCACCAGGTACGGCACCATCACTCCTGATGTCCATGCCTTTGTCCTGGGCACAGTGTCTGCAACATGCCTCAGGCCTCCCAGACCAGAATGGACAGGGAGTGCAGATCTGAGTCTTGGGTTCTTTTCTTGATGATGCTTTACCCAGGTGCACTACCTTTCTGGGTACAGCCTGCAGGTATGGTGGATCTGTTCCCAGTGTTTGACAACAGGGTTCTCCATTATAGGCAGTGAGAGACAAGAAGCAAAGGAACCTGAGGATGCCACACATCAAATAAGTAGCCTCTGAAAACCTGACAACTGAACTAAAAATTGGCAGATGCTAGAAGTTGTTCATTCAGCATCCTCTTCTAGCTTGACTTTCTTACTATGAGACACGGAAACTAACAGCTAAATTCCCTGGATTCTCCTTGCAGTTCAGTTCTGCATATGACCTAAGTTCTTCCTACCAGAAACTCCAACACATGACTAGAGGAAGAAGTGAGCAATGCAAGATGGTGATTATGCTAGGAAGGTCTGGTATTTGAACAAGCACAACGAAAGTATCTGGTTCTTCAGCAGCACCTGTGCAGAGGTTTCACTATGACAGTCACATGGGGTTTTTGGGCATGCCTCTGGTAGCTCTGCTATTGGATGGGCACCTGACCTTGGTTTATTGGCCCTCCCACAGATTTTGTAAGCTACCCAGTGTCTTTTTGTGTTTCTTTGTTTTCTTCCAATAAGCTTTTTTTAAAAGAGCAATGTTAAATTGATACAAAAACTGCAAAGAAAGTACAGAGTTCTTATATATAAACATGGCCCAATGTCTTTTAATGAACCTCTTCTTGCTTAAAAGAGTGGATGAAAAACTGGACTCTGTTGTCTGCTAATAACTCCAATGGACACACTTGACATTGAATGCCTTCTGAGACCAAGTCCCTATCAATCTCCTGAGCTTCATCTCCACCACTCACCATTTTGAACCTTTCCCATCTCCGTGACTTTGCTTGTGCTTTTCTTTTTGCTTTGAAGTTTCTGTTCATCTTTCTTCTTCTGAATAACCCTTCAATATTGAGTACTCTTGGATGACCAAATTGGGGTGAATGTTTTTTCTCTGTGCCCCACAAAACCTGACAATACTTCTTTTATAACACATAGCATCATACATGAAACAATCTACCTATGTGTCATATCAGGGACTATGTCTTATCTCTGTAACCTTTGGCCTTATCCACAGTGCTTAGTAAATGGCAGGTGCTCAAAAAATGAGGACTGAGTTCAATAAATCTAAATCTTCAATCTCCTATTCATGGTTAAGAACAGGCTTCTTTCTGCTTTTTTAACTTCAATGAGTTCATAAGCACTCTCAATCTAACTCTCTATATCTAAACTTTCATTCCATCTATTAATAACTCTTCAATAGCCATCAAGACATTGTGGAATGCCCTGTTTTTAACTGACAGCCAAGGGAGAAGCCTTGTTTCCTCCTGCTTGCCCATGAGTACCACGTTACCTGCTAGCCAGACTTAACATCCAACTAATTTGTATCTTCACCTTTAATGAGGGAACGAATCAAGATTGGTTATGTTGACAGATGCTGCTGGTTACTAACTAAGGCCTTCCTTTTCTGCCCTGCATCAAAACCATGATGGAAATACTGGGTTCATAATGATGTTAATGACACATGGAAATAGCTAACCCTAGAACTGGCCTACATTTGCCTTTGTATTATATGATATAAATAAATGTTCCTGCCTAGATCAACTGAGTTTTTTCTTTCTTGTACTGGAAGCACCCTAACTGATACTGCTGTGCTCTTCTGTATAATATTATACCAATTTGGTCCTCCCAACCTCTTCATCATGATCCTTGATATGTCCGAGGAATCCTAGCTTATTACCAACATTTTTGCATTTTTCGTATCTCCCATACCAATCATTTCTCTAATCAGAGTTCCATTCCTTCCAACTATCAACATGTGACCATCACTGTTAAACATATATACAAGCACATCAGCAAATACATTCTAGTGAGGATACCCAGGCTGCTCCATTTCTGAAGTCCAAATGATAGCCTTTTGGCCACAATCTTCTATTCTTCCATCTTTCTCTGTTTCTTTTCCCAAGCCTACTCTTTCATTTTCCCAAGATCCTACCTTTTTTCCCTACTACTTTAGTTCATTCCTAACATTACTTTCTTTCTCGACTGAACCTGAAGCTCTTGACCAATCACTTGAAACTGACACTGACATTCCCTAGCCTTCTTTGTCTGAATACGTGTTCTCTGCACATCACTAATCCCAGGGTACAGCTGGAGAAAATTACACAACCCAAGGTCCCTAGCGTTGAAGCTTTCACATCCTAGGTAGGCTCTCAGTGTAGCTAGACATGTCTTTTATTTTCCTTTTTCTGTATCCTTTCTTATAAGCCTCAGAAGCTATTCTAAAACTCCACTATATATACTCTACTATGAATACTTTGGATGGACTGTATGGTATGTGAAGATATCTCAATAAAAATATTTTTAAAAAAAGGATTCATTAACTTTTACAGAGAAACACAAACTTCAACTCAGGTTTCTGAATGTAAACCTTTGGTAGTGATGACACGGTAAATAAGAATACATTTTACACTATTGGACATACTAAATTTTTTTTTCAGTTACTTAAAAAAATCAGTTTCCTCAGGGAAAATTTAAAATGACAAATGTTCCTCCTAACCACAGTTGGGAAGGAGCCATTAGATGGTAGCCAATGGTCATTCAAGAGAATAATAAGAAAAGCTCGAGTTTCTTACATTGATAAAGGAAGCGTTGATGTAATCAGAATCTGGAACACCTTCAACTGGTGTCAGGTGAACTCTAGAGTGGTCATCTACAAAAAAAGGGCAACAATTAATATTTCAATACAATCTGATTTTATTTTTCACTGTTCCCAATGCAACAGGGTCACCTGAGACATCTATGCATTTGTGCATAAATACACACATATCTATAAAGATGTCATGCAACCCTATTTATAACAGCAAAAGTTTAGAATCACCTCAAGTATTATTAGGAGGCTAGTTAAGACAGATCCACAATATGAAGCTGATAAAAAGGAAAGTGAATTTTTTTTTAATTCACAGATGGATTTCCAATATATTGTTATGTTAAAAAAGTCACAGAGCAATGTTACTGCATAATAATTATCTTTTTTTAAATCTGTTTTGTTTTATTAATTTATTAACATGGTTTCTAAACTAATTGGTACATATCAATAAAAAGTATTTTGAAACATGTATAATCACCATAGGACAACAGCTTCCTACTCAGAATCTTTAAGAAGTCCTAATGCAAAAATGATGTTTTCTGGTCCACTAAACTACCAATTTCATACAATATTTCCATTTGTTTTTATCATTGACTTTGGTTGTTTCTGTGGGTCCTGGCACTACTGAAGTTTCCTTTTCCTCTTAAATGTTTCCCATGATTTTTTTTTTCTTTTTTTTTACTTAAGAAGACAAACAATACACTTAGAACCACCAAAAATGGATATCTTAGTTAGCTTAACCTTAGACAAATTTAATAAAGTATCCATATAATCATTGTAAAGCCTGTGTTTGAGCAGTAAGATTCATAAACCAATTTAAAATTAAGGCAACAAGGAAAAAATCTACATATTCAGATAGCAAAGTTCTTAAATTCTAAGTATTAAAAACTAACTTAGATACCATTTGATCAGCTGTCAAAACTGTGACTGTTCTTAAAATATCAAGTAGAAAGTTCTTACATATATCTGCATTGCTACAGTAATGACCTATGTTACAAAATATCCTCTTTATTTCAGGAAAATAGTGTATAACAATTATATCTTTAAAGTAATATATACATACACACACATATACATACCCACACAAATAAACATGCGTAAGAAGACATAAGTATATGTAATTGTCTAGTACAGTGGTCGCTAATCTGTTTTGGTCCTATGCCCTGCCTCATCAATAAAAAATTTGAGCAGTACCTTTGATATATGTATTTTTATTGGTAAATAATGCATATGTACTAATATATTATGTACAGTCATGTGCTGGTTTGAAACTGTTGTGCACCCTTGAAAAGCCCTGTTCTTTAATCCTCATTCAATATTGTTGAGTGGTATCTTTTTAATTAAATTTTTCCTATGGAAATGTTACCCCCTGGGTGGGAACTTTTGATTAGATGTTTTCCACAGAGATGTATCTCAACCATTCAAGGTGGGGTTGCTTACTGGAGTCCTTTAAGAGGGAACCATTTTGGAAAAAGCTTCAGAGCCTACACAGCCAAAAACCTTTGGAGATGGAGAAGGAAAACTCCCCCGGGGAAGTCTTATGAAATGAGAGGATTGGAGAGAAAGCTAGCAAATGTCACCATGTGCCTTCCTAGCTGAGAGGTGTTCCAGACCCATCAGCCTTTCTTGAGTCAAAGTATCTTTCCCTGGGTGCCTTAGTTTGGACATTTTTATAGCCATAGAACTGTAAACTTGCAACTTAATACATTCTCTTTTTAAAAGCCATTCCGTTTCTGGTATATTGCATTCCAGTAGCGTTAACAAAGGACACCCCCGCCCCCCCAAAAAGAAAACAGTTGTTTTTTAAAAGGATGTATTTTAAAAACAAATATAAATATATAAACAGGTGCCAACATTTTCCTCTTGCACCCTTTTGGATTATGCATATCCCATTCTAGAGAAGACAGATATAGAAAAATGTCTGACAGACTATAGATCAATTGACTAGAAGTGGTTACCTCAGGGGTGGGGAGATGGGATGGTGATGAAGAGAACTTTGTGTTGGAATTACTTTGCAACACGCATTATAAAAAAGAACCCCACAGCAACAATAAGCCCTTCCTGTCTGGTCCTACGGAAACTGCTTTCTCTAGCCTCCTAGAAACTTCAGGCCTACCCCCTAAAAACCTAGTCAACCACCCAACTGACCCTGTGAGCAAATAGGGTCACCTGAGGAGTCATAATCTCTCTTTCAGCCCAAAGGTTTGACACTACTCTTGTTACCAACCCTCCTGTGATGGCAAGATTCTCTCCATCCTCAGATAATCTGCCAAGAGGTGTAGTTTCAGGATATATTCCAAGAAACCCTATAAACACTCACAAGGCAAGATGTTTACATATCGATTTTTCTCCTTGTTTTCCTCTTTGGAGGCAGCTTCACAGGTGGCCTGGATAGGACAAGCAGGGAGAGCCTGAAAAGTTAAGAGAAATAACAAGAGTTATTATTAATAGGATAAACATCAAACTTGCACACTGCTGCACCAAGCCCTGACCAATTTCTACCTTTTCTTGCAAGAAAGAACATGGGCCCAAGTGAATACCTGCAGTATAACACCGGGAACATACTTCTTCCCTAAACAGTTTGACGAGTTCTTTAGAGTTTAACACCCAAGAATCCCCAGAGGGCAGAATGCCTTCTTGACACTGTAAGTACAAGATGCCCTATATATGATTACTTTGTGTTTAAGGTCCTGCCACAATGGACCACTCCTCTAAGTAGAAGCAGGACAATAACTGAAAGGATGGGCAATTTATCCCCATAATAATCACCATGAAAGAATCAGACACATCTCAGAGTGACTCACACAGAAGGACACTGAAGGGTCAGCTGAGTTAGGCCCTCTCTTGGGCATGGCACCCTAACCTCTAGCATCATGTGGTAAAGAAGCAAGGATTGGTGGGGCAAAGTCATTCATATGGATGTAGCAGTTAGGAAGAAGGACTTGGATGAAGTGATGCTGAATCTGCAGCAGTTTTGAAGCAAATGTAAACTAGCTAGTGCCAGGAGGTATATGTGTAAGCCTAAAGGGTTTGAGGTAAGACAGCCTGGGTTGTGTGAACTTAAAACTTCAGGCCCAAGTGTCTGTAAAATTGGGATAATAATACCTGCCACGTAAGGAGTAAGTGGGATAATTTCATGTTTGGCACACATAAGTAACTAAATAAATCCTTTTTATGGAAGTGGAAAGGTGAACTTTATTATTTGAACTCTTTTCCTCTTGCTATTATCAAAACTAAGAAAACAGAAAGAGGAATAATTTTAAATTCTAATCAACACAACCTTTCTGATAAGTGATTTGGAGATAAATTTAATGAGCCTTAAAAATATTCATACCCTTTGAGTACCTAAGGTACCTAAGGAAATAAAATCTCTACATTTAAATTATTTAGTTCATCACCATTAAGAATGATCCAAAACTGAAAACAACCTTAGTATCCAGCAGTAGGGGAACAGTTAAGTAAATTATGGTTTGTGTATTACTTTTCATTCATTTTTTCTAACTGATATATATACTGTACAGTTATTAGGCACCAGACTAGGTACAGAGCAAACAGCAGATAATCAAACTATGCATAGGTCTTGCTTTCATGGACAACAGAAACTTGTGGGTGAAAAAAAGACATTTTTTAAAAAAAGACATAAAATATACAATTATATACCACAATAAACGAGATGAAAGAACAGAATGCTATTAGAGAAAGTGTCAGGAGGAACCAAATTAAGATTAAGCATAGTTCTCTGAGGAACGATGAGTGTGGAAAATGGTACTCCAGCACAGAGAACAGCATCTATGATGATACAGAGGCAGGCTTGGCTTGTGTGAGAAACCAAAAGAAGGTCGATGAAGCTGTGGTATAGAAAGCATAGTTGGCAGAGATGGCAGGAGGAAGTGGGAAGAGATGAGATTGGCAAGGTAAGAACACACATTTCTATGGAGGCCCTTAAATAGGGAGTTTGAATTCTATTTTAAGTGCATGAAGAAACCATTGAAGGTTTTAAAAGTATATCCAATGTATATGTAAAGAATCGTGCTGGCTGCTACATGGAAAATGGACTGGAGGGAGGCAAGAACAGACGCATTGACTGGCGGCATAGAAACATGATGGTGGCAAAAATCCCCCATATATATATAATCAATAAAGTAAATGGCAGCACAAAAGGAACCAATTTTGTCCAAAAGGAAGCAAGAGCTTTAGCTTTAAGAAGGGAGCAAATATATTTCCTGGGAACCAGCATGATAGCAGGAGGAGAAATTAAAGTGAAAAACCCTAAGATAAAGACAGCATCTCATGATCCGTCTGTCCTCATCTATTCAAAAGACTTTCCTTTCAGAGTTAAAACCCTGGAAGTTTTGCCTATTGTTTTACTAAGAGAAGCAATTTTATCAGACCCTCTACTGTTAAGATATATGGGGGGAAAAAGGTTTCCTGAGCTGGACACTTGTACATGGAATAGAGACCATATTAAGACTGGAATTGCCCAACTCACCTACATTTTGCTTTCTCTTCCTCTACATAGGCTAGATTTCCACTAGTTTCTTGTGTCGTACAGGGCAGGATGAGCTACAAGGTTTTTTTTTTTAAGCTCTTATGACTAATCCAGAGGCGCTACTTTTCCTGTTCACCCCTTGTCTAAAATGATATAGAACAGAGGTAGTGATAGAAAAGACTCTTGAACACAATCCTCAATACAGAAGGATCAGGAATGACAATGGCTACAACCTCATAATCCTCTCAGCATCCCTAACTCCCTAGTCATGGCAGAGCAAAAGGGAAGCTTCTAAAAGGATAGTTAGGAAAAAATAGGAGCCAAAGCTTGACAAGAGAAAAGATGCCCTTGAGAACATAGTGCTAGACATGAAGGCTCAGATTGAAGAAACAAGGTCAGCAGGGTTGAAAATAACAGAAACCTTATTCCTTTAGTTTCTACTCTGAAAAAGCTTTTAGTTTCTACTCTGAAAAAGACTAGTCCTAGTCTTTCTAGGAAAGAACAGAACCAGAAAGCTGTAAGACGTTAAACTCTAGAAACACTAGGTGGCATCAAAGACTATTTCATTCCTTGCTCAAGCCTTAAACGGCAGCAAGGCTAGGTACGCACTCATTTTCTTCTGTACCAGCCAATTTTTTTCTTGAATTTTTCAATTTTTATATTTATTTAAAAAGTATTTTAAAAAATCATCAACATGCTGACCATCCAATTTAACTTAGAAGTTCTCTCTGGGTCTCTTCTGATCATATTCACTTCCCTCCCCTTTCACAGGAATTATGTTTACCACTCTCTTGTTTTATCTGTACTTTAAACAATATCTTGTTTTTGTTTAGTCCATTTATTGATAAAAATGGAATCATAATCAAATGTTGACTTTTTGTTTTGTTTTGTTCAACCATTTCTTCTTGAGATTCATCCAGGCTGTTATATGCACCTGAAGTCTGTTCACTTTACCGTGTAGGGTGCTCCATTATGAGACCTACCAAAATTTATCTATCTATTCTACTACTGATGAATATTTGGGTTGTTTACAGCTGACAGTCCTGCTTTAAACACTCATTTATATGTGTTTCCTTGTGCACATGCGCAAGAGTTTTGGGTATGAGAATCTTTAACCTTCCAAGATAAAGCCAAATTGCTTTTCAAGGTAGTTGTTCTGACTTATATGCCCATAGCAATGAAAAAATGTTCCAGCTTTTCTTTATCTTCACCAACATTTGCTGTTGTCAGACTGTAAATGTATTAATGTAGGTTTTTTTTAAAGAGAAGTTGTGGGTTTAAAGAAATATTATGCATAAAATACAGGGTGATACTCATATACCACCCTATTATTAACACCTTGCACAGATGTGGCACATTTATTATAATTGAAAGCACATTTTTATAATTCTACTATAATTACCCATGGTTTAACTTAGGGTTCACACTGTGTTTTGCGGCATTTTGGATTTTTTTTTTTTTATTCCTATTCTAGTAACATACACACTACCTAGAGAATAGGAAGTTAAGGCTTAAATGTGCAGAGTTTCTATTCATAACAACGGACAAATTTTGGTGATGCAGTATAACATTGTGAATGTAATTAATACCACTGAATTATATATTTGAGTGTGGTGAAAAGGGTAATGTAGTTTTAATTTGCATTTCTGATTATTAATGAGGTTTACCACCTTTCTGTAGTTTACTGATAAACAGGATTTCCTTTTCAGTAATGTACCAAGTCAAGTGTCTTTTTCCATTATTCTCCTGAACTGCTTATTTATTTTCTAATTAATCTGTAGGAGTTTTTTTATATATTCTGGATATTCACTATTTGTCAGTTATATGTGTTACAAATATCTTTACCAAGTATGTGGCCTTTTCATTTTCTTTATGGTACCTAAATTTTGCATTTTAAGGTAGTTAAATCGATCAATCTTTCCCTTTACCAATGTTTTCAGTCTTAAGAAACCCTTTCCTATTGCGAGATCATAAACAGATTTTCCTAAATTGCCTCTGTGTTTCCTTCATTTTGTCCTTTAAATTTCAGTCTTTACACCAACTATTATTGACTTTTGGGTTTGGTATGAGGCATTAGTTCAGCTTTATTTATTCCCATAGGGTTATCCAAGTGCCCTAGCACTATTTATCATGAAGGCCACTCTTACCCCCACCAAAACTGCAATCACATTTTGTCATAAGTAGGTTTCCATTTACATGTAAGCCTGCTTCTGGGTTCTCTATTTTATTCCACTGGTTGATCTGTCTATCCCAGTGCAAATACAAAACTATCTTAATTACTAAAATGCTCTAACTCTTTATATCTGGTAAGGCAGGTCTCCTCACCTTGTTCTTCTTCTTCAGGAATGTCTTGGCTATTCTTGGATCTTTTCTCCTCCATATAAATTTTAGAATCAGCTTGTCAAGTTCCACAAAAAACCTGTTGGGATTTTTATTGGAAGTGCATTGAATCTATATATCAATTTGGGGAGAACTGACATCTTATAATATTGAGCTTTCTAATCCATTGAGCCTCTGTCTCCATTAATTTAGGCTGTTTTCTTTGGAACATCTTAAAACTTTTTTGTAATTTTCTCCAAAGATTTTGTAAATAATTGGTAAGTTTATTCCTATATACTTTTGGTTTTGATGCTACTGTAGCATAAAAGGAATCTTTTAAAAATTATTAAATTTTGTTTGTGGCCTCTGTATAGAAATGCATTTATATTTTATACTATTTTTGAATCTTGCAGCCTTGCTAAAATAACTTATTCTAATTATTTATCTGATAAGTCTTTGGATTTCTCTGAGGAAAATAATATGTTCCTCTGTGAATAATGTAAATTTATTTCTTCCTTTCCAATTCTTATACCTTTGATAACATACTTCCACACTGCTGCCTGGGATCTCCAGACAGTACAGAATCTTACCCAATTTTAAGTTTGAATCTTCTTTCAAACTTAAAATTTGAAAGTTCTCACCTAATATATTTTCTCACCTAATATATATTCTCACCTAATAAATGCCTTTGACTGAATCTTCTGCAGTGATGAGGAATTTACTGCCTTCCAAGGCAGCTCATCTCACCTTGGAATAGTTCTGTTTAGAAGGACCCAATTCCCAGTGCAAATGTCTTTCGTTTTTCTCTTGCAGTGACTTCTGTAGCCCAGTTATCAGTTGGAAGTCTGAAAGGTCTGAACCCTCTATTCCCTGGCCTTTTGAATTCCAAAGCCCTTGCCACAGTTCTTGCTAATTTCCAGAGGTTTTGAACTCTGAGTCATTTATTTAGAGACAGCTCATCCAGGCAAAGGCTACTGTGCCCCTGACTCAACCCAGATGCCATACCTAGTGTTATAACCATTTTATACAAACATATCTGCTTTACCTGGTAAGCCAAGAATTTAGCTATCTTTACTAAAGATGGGGGACTTGAGGAAGGAGGGTGTGGATCAACATCTCACAATGCATGGATTTTCACAATCTTACTGGCTCTACTTTTCTTCTTTCCTCTCCTCTCTTTCTCCTATCCCCTTCCTTTCAAGAGCTAATCAAATCTATTTTTATTAGTATTATTTTTTTTTACCTTGAACATGTCTTAGGGATCTCAATAAGTGGCTTTTCAAGGTGTTTCCTTTAAACAAAGTTAATATTCCCCCTATCCTAAGACAAATGTTGATAAATAAAAACATCCAGATTGTTACTCTTGAGATGAAAGCCATTGCCTGGAACCTTCAACAATGGATTCATAGAGATGATGTGCAATCTCCTTTTAGCCTGTCAAATATCTAAATACAGCTGTCATGTCCTATGCTTACTGTTCCTTCAGTTGTTCACCACCATGGTTCTGTTTCTCTCCTTACTAACCTCCTATTTACTGATATTCCTTCTCACAGAGACATGAACATAAGAGTCCTGGCACAGTCCAACCTGGGGATAGCAACCCCTTCATCCCAGATGCTATATATCCATTAAAAAACACTAAGATACATCAGATCAAGTCCCCATATAAAACTTGCTTTTAAAAATATTACAAAAAGAATATGCATGTTGTAGAAGAAATTAAAATAACTGAGTAGATGGTAGAAGTTCTCTATCATGTCTCTCCTATTTTCTACCCCTGCTTGTGGATAACTACTGTTAACAGTTCAGAGAAATCTTCAGACTTAAAAAGGAAAAAAACAAAAAAGCATTAATATATATACAGTTATATATTTTAAAAACAAAAATGGGATTATATCATGCACATTTCTCTGTAGTATGTTTTCTTTCTCTTTTTTTTTTTGCATGGGCAGGCACCGGGAATCGAAACCAGGTCTCCAGAATGGCAGGCGAGAATACTGCCTGCTGAGCCACTGTGGCCCGCCCTGTAGTATGTTTTCTAACAAAACAATATGACTTGGAGATCTATATCAATACATTCATTTTTTTCCCCCCTGACACCAGACATTTTATTAATGGGGAGATTTGCCTTGGTCTGGGAGAGGGAAGGCTGGGATGGACATAATCAGCACCCATCTCGGGGGATCTTCCTGGGCTTCAGGTGGTACTCCGTACAGTTTTAGAGGAAATACCATCATCGATAAAAACTCCTCATTGTGGGCAAGACTGGTCCCCTGGGACAGCTGGGCCTCTATGTCAAACTCGATGTCGATGGTCGGGAAGCAGCGGCTGTACCTGCGTATCTGCACACCACTGGAGCCCACCAGGAACTTCTTGAAGTTCCAGGTGACGTCCGTTGTGGCACACTGGAGACCCAGTGATGAACTTGGGGTCAGTCTTGAGCGAAGCAGCATCATTTCTGGCAGGGCCTCTTGTAAGAAGGTGAAGAGGGGGTGTGCCTGGATGCGGCTCAAGTGGTACTTCTCGATAAACCGCTTCCCGGTTGGCTGTCTTTGAGTGAATTCAAGATCAGTTCGTTCAAGACTTTTTCCAGATGCCCGAATTGGTTGCTAGGGCCCGAGGCACTGCTGCAGTTCCATATGTTGGGTGCAGTCCCGGATGACGGTACCTCAGAGTGATACCACGTTCTCGATGAGCAGCACTTTGCCCCATAGTGAACCTACGCTCACAGGCTCTCCGCCGGCCAGTGGGTGTGCTGAGAAGTGTACAGAGTGCTGGGCCACCGGCGTGAGCTACCAGGAGCAGCGCAGCGCACGTGCTGTGTGAAAACCTCAGTGGTGCCGGGAGAACACAGGAACCAGGGCAGGCCAACACATCCATTTTAATAATTACAGAGTTTCATAATGGATGTGAGAGACCATTTAGATATTCTGCTATTTGCCAGATATATACTTTTTATTTTCTTCTTGTATTATAAATAATGCTGTAATGAACATCCTTGTATAAATACATATCTGCCTTTAAATTTTGATAGATCCTGCCAAATCATCTTCCATTGCTATACCAATTTAATGCCTGCCACATATGTAAAAGAGTACTGGTATTCCCCTATATCTTTGCCCAAATTAAATAGCAATTTTTAAAAATTTTCAAATCTGATAGGTCCAAAATAATCATTTTAATCTGCACTTCTCTCATTACTAGAAGTAGTTCAGCTTTTCATGTGTTTATGGACTATTTGTATTTTTTTTTCTGTTAACTGCTAAGGTTTCTACTGGATTTTTATGTTTTTCTCACAGGTTGCTAGCTCTTTATAAATTATGAATAATTATATGCCTACATGTGGCAGATACTTTTTCCAGCTGGTCACTTATTTCTGCTATTGTCTATCATACAGACACTTAGCATTTTAATATATTTATTATCTTTCAATCTTTGACATTTGGCTTCTCAATTCTGTGGTGTGCTTAGAAAGGCCTTCTCTATCCCATGGTTATAAAAATATTATCCTGTTATGGCAGTCACAAATTGATGTGTTTGCTCTATGTGCTATTCTTCCTCTTCTCTGGTCAGGGTTGACTTAGCCAAGCAGTTATCCCTGGCCCATTTTGGCCCAATAGGAATCACTCTCCCAGGATTTTGAAACTTGGAAAGAAGCAGAGCCACACCAGAGAAGCTCCCTAGGAGGGCCCCAGAGCCACCAGGGCAGGGTCTGGTTTACCTAAGGGTTGGTAGTCCAACTCATCTTTCAATTTAGCCAGGTTCCCCAAAAGTCTTTCCAACTGATAGTTTTGCTTGCTTTTTGTTAATTTAGTTAAGTTGACTTCTCTTGTTTTTATCAAAGAACCTAAATTGACTTAGCAGTTAAAATCTGAGAGTTGGTTGTAACTGAGATGCTCTTGAGGGAAATGTGGGTGATGTAAACCTGATCACGGGTTCAGATGGAAGGAAAGAATTATCAATCAATTTCCAGGATGGAAAAGATCAGGCTGCTCATGGTTCACAGCTGTACAACAGTTACTCTAGTTATTGCTTGTGATCACCTGGGATGTATACTAGTTGGTGGTTAAGGGATAGGAGAGTTCCAAATAAAAGGAGACTAGAACTGGTGATAACAAGAAACAAGGATGATTACTTTTCACAATATTAGATAACAAAACAAGAAAAAGCCCAGCTTCAACACCAAATGTTCATCTCTAATCAGACAGAACAAAACTTAGGGGCTTTCTATGACTACGTTATGTATTTGGCTGAACTAAAATACACAGCAAAAGATTTCAGAATTCTCATTGCTAAATTTTAATTCCAGTTGAATCCATATCATTTCTTGGCTGAAAGGTAAGGCTTGAAGTGATGCTGAAATGATGCTGAAAGGTAAGGCTTGAAGTGATGTTGGAAACAGGCGACTTTGAGAAAGCCAACTTCCAAACCTTTCTATTGTGCTCTCTACAGCATCTTGCTTTCACTATGAAAAATGCCCCACACTCCAGTTTCATCATTCATGGATAATTAGCACATAAGCATAACACAATCTGGAGGGTAAAATACATAATCAAGGTAGAAAAACTGCAGGAGTTCACTGACCTGGATCATCAAAATTCACAGGAACAGTTAATGATACAGATTTTAAGGTTGTTAGACCAAGGAGGAAAGAGTATTATTTTTGGATAAGGCCAAATTTCTGATTAAGGAATGATCAACTGAATTTCTACAGTTAGTATAATAGCTCAGGTAACTGGCAATGGTTATACTTCTGGGCTAGGCTGACCAGTGGAAACCAGGACTGAATTGTTCAAGACTTTTCTTGAGAAGCTAGAAAGTGCTCGACACAATGTAGAAAGGATGAGAATGTTATAGCTACAACCTTCCCACTGAACACCATCACCATGTCCCTGACAGATCCACAACATGTGACTTGCTGAAGGGTGTACACTAGTGAGGAAAGCAATAGAATCTTTCAGAAGTACTTTTCTGGCTATCCTTACCAGAATGAGATGCTGAAGGAAGGAATTAGCACCAAAGTGGGATTCTTGATCTCAGGAGGTTGGAAGGAACTCTGGAGGACGTGGTCATCAGGCTCAGAGGGCTCAAGTGGATAATTCATTATGCAGTTCCCAATAACTGAAGTGGGAGGCGCCAGTCCATGTCAGTTGAGGGCGCCTGACTAGAACTGCCATGAGAGAGAAAGATCCTCCCTCATCAAACTTCCAGCCTGGGTCAGTTCACAGACCCAGAGCCCTTTAATAAGAGGGAGGCCAACCACCTGCAAAGAGAACCCTGCCACAGCATGGAACCACTCATATACCATGAATCTTCCTATTCATCTTGCCCAAGAACCATGAGCCATCTATCACCTTTTGGGATCTACTGGGATCTTGAGCTGAGATCACTAATTCTTGAGGATCCCACTATGATTTGCTATTTAGAAAGGAGCCTTGTAGGTCAAGTGATAGAAGATATTTTGTCCCGAACTAGCTTCATGTTAAGAACTACCTATTTCCCCAGTGTATGGTTAGAACAAATACCTACAGCAAGGGGCAGAATACCCCTAACCCACTGAGTAAGAGCTTTTAGTGTAGGAAGAAGAAATGCAAACCCCTGGTGTAGTATCCTTTCTTAATCAAAAGACTAAGTCCCTAGGTAATCACAGAGACTCCAAGTGCAATAGAAAACTTAAAAGTTACAGGATAATAATGAACTAATCCACACACACCATCTGGAGATGGCATGGAGCAAGGGCTCAATAACCACCAGTATCTGCTACTGTGAGGTTTCCTATTACCCTCCATGCAAGCCACTGAATAGACCAGCACAAAAGACTGATAAGTCTTTAAGAATGTAAGTAGATTACGTTAAACAGGATTAGGTGGAGTGGTAGGTTTGCAGTTGTCTTTCCAGATGTACTCTCCTTCCTACAGATTAACATAGGTCCTGATACTAGGCATATAGTTATTAATGGAGGCACAAAGATTTTTTTTTCCTTTAGAGGGCACAAAGAGTATCTGAAGCAGTTTCCCTTTCTTAAGGCAGGGGCAACCTCTGTCATATATCATCTTGACCTCTCTGTGCTGTGATGGTTCATAGGAATTTTGTGTTTTATAGGACATTGCTCTGACAACTACACCAATGGCATCAAGCGGACAAGACTTGAAGAGGAGTAAGTTATGCGCCCTAGATGCATGTGCTAGACATAAATAAAAATACAGTAGTCTACTACCTCAGTCAAATTTCTGAAGTCCAAAGACCTGGAGCATGTCAAGATATCTTCTCCAATGTAAAGGACAAGTTGCTGTTCCTTGTCCCACCATCCCTTCCTGTGATAGTTAGATTCATGTGTGAACTTGGCCAAGTGATGGTTCCAGCTGTATGGTCAAGTAAGCACTGACCTAACCATTACTTCAAAGACATTTCAGTCAGTTTATTGCGTCTATGGCTGATTACATCTATAACCAACTTTTTGTGTCTTCTGCAATGAGAGAAACCAATCAGTTGGATTTAATGCAGTCAGTTGAAGATTTTAAGGAACAGGTGATAATTTCAACAGTGAGAAGAGAGAAGTTTCATCTGTACTTCAGCCAGCCTATCCTGCAGAATTTATCAAACACCTTTATCGTTGTTGCCAGCCTATGGCCTGCCCTACGGAATTTGGGGCATCCCACAGCTGTGTGAGACACTTTTATAAAATCTTGTATTTATAGATACCTTCTGGTGCTTCTGTTTCCCTAGAGAACCCTGACTAACACACTCCCCCACTAAGAAAAAGAAAAAGTAGCAAAGGGCGGGCCACGGTGGCTCAGCAGGCAAGAATGCTTGCCTGCCATGCCAGAGGACCCGGGTTCGATTCCTGGTGCCTGCTCATGTAAAAAAAAAAAAAAAAAAAAAGATGTTAATACCAAAAAAAAAAAAAAAAGAAAAAGTAGCAAAGCTTGCTGGACTATTATGGATTTGGGAGACAGCCTTTATCACATACAGTGGCCTGCTCTGACCCATTTCCTGGATCACCTGAATAGAGACAGTGTACCAGCTGATCCAGGCCACAGAGAAATTGGTTCTGTTAGATCCTATGGGGTTCTAAGCATTTGTGGTAAGGCTGAGCAGGAAATCATAATGAAACATACTAGGATCTGGGACAAGACCATGACCCTGTCAGCAAGACCATGCTCCTAGCTTAGTAGTGAGCCCTGGTGGAGACTGTAAGCCTGACCATGGGATACCCAGTATCCAAGTGACTTCAACTGCTCCTCATAAGCTAAGTATGTGATCTAACAAATCATAAATCTGGACATAACCAACAGGATTCTACCACCAGCTGGAAGTGATATGTACAGAGTGCTGCCACACTACCCCACTCCTTCAACAGACACCTCTGATTTCCTGATGACATTGACAGTTGACCAAAGAAGAAAACATCCAACTTAATGTACAAATGGTTCTGTGAGACAAGGTGGTCGATGCTGGGAGTAGAGTGCTGTGGGGTAACCTCCTTAAGTGGTGGCTTTTAATGGTATAAAAGTTAAATCCTCCCAGTGAACAGAACTTCAAGCAAGTTACTACTCTATCTCACTGGAGATCAGGATCTAGTGATCCCTGTCTAGTAGATAATTGCAACAAATAAGATGGGAAATTATGCCCCATGTGAGCTCATGTGATGGCACTTACTGCTAAGAACCCAGGAAATTTTGGTCAGCCCTTTCCCTCACCATCCTGGTACAGGTCCAATGAGCTCATGAACTCAGTGGCTATGGTAACAGGGAAAGGTCAAGGGGTCAACAACTCGGATTTTCTCTAACTGAGGTCTATCTAGCCTTGTCACTCCAGGGAACCCTAAAAGCCAGCAGTAGGGACCAAGCTTGAGACCTTGATGTGTCAAGTAAGGGATCAGCCAGTTACCCAGAGACAGGATGATCATACTGGATCCCTTCCACTGAGGAAATACAGCAATTTCCTCAGACCACAGCATCTATCTGAATCTGCTTGTCATGTCTTCCATGGAATCTTGGGGAACACTGCCTCTAAACAAAGAACTAATTCCACAGAAAAAGAGATATGGCAATGGGATCACATGCTCCATCATGCAGAAGCAATTGGTATTATAGACTACAAAACAGTTAGAAGGGTCTATCAAAGGCCCAGCACTGGTGCTGAAGCTGGGTTACTGTCTTATGGAATGTGGTAAATATTCTGAATCAGTGACCATTAAATGGTGCTGATTTCCCAACAGCCAGATAAAAAGGGCCCACGACATTTCATTAACTCTTGCCTGGTAAATGGTCTTCTGCTTTAACTCTTGCCTCCTTCCCATCTAATCTCCACACTCTAGCTAGTGGTTGTCTCAAAATGCAAATGTGATCGCATCAGTCTTCATTCTCCCAGGCCCTTCATTGATGGAGCAGATGTGATGTGACCAGCACATCAAATAACCATTTCTTCTTTCCTCTTTGTTCCCAGAGCTCCCATTCTGTGGAGTTGTCTGCCTATCCTCTACATGAACTAGGAATAATCTGGACTGGTCTCAGCCAGCCACAAATCTGACTGACCCATGGCTTTGCACTTCTCTTATGACAATCTACAAGCACCACAATTTGCTCTTCCTCCACAGTCTTGTCTTTTACTATCCTCCCTTGAGTCTCTTCCCTGCAGCCACAGACAGTCTTTTATTTTACTGAATGTGCCTTTTCCTCACCCTCCTCACTACTAACATTTTGCTCTGGCTAGTTCCAGTGCTGGAATTCCCCTCCCCTCCCATCTCCCTCCCACCCCCTCCCCTTGCCTACTGATTAGGTCTCAATTCAAACATCATTTCCTCAAGGAAATTCTTCTGACCTGGCATCAGAACTGGTGGGCTGAGATCACTGACTGGTGGCTCACAAACATACTCTGTTTCCTTGAAGGGAGTTATAAAAAATTATGAATCTAAACATTCAAAACTACTATGTTCTGTAGTTTGCTGTAGTCCTCACCTTCCATACCCGTCTACTCTTCTGTCTACTTAAATCACCCATGGACCCTTACTCCAGAATCTAAAAGGCCATTACTTAACATGCATTCCTACAGTTATACACCAGCTTTCCAGGTCCTATATTGCTATTTAAATTTACCCAGCTATTTTTGTTCTTTGTTGAAGGGCTTCTCTACTGGACAGTGGGTTCTAAGAGGAGGGATTAGATCTATTTTTGCTTCCCATCATATCCCTGGCACCTAGAATACTACCTGGCAAATATTAGATGCTCAAAAAATATGGATTAAACAAATGAAGTAAAGATATAACAATGAATGGATGGATGGATGGGTGAGTGGGTGACTGGATGAGGGAGGTGAGGCAAATCTTTTCATTTCCTGCCTTGATCACACAGAAAGACAGTCAGATGGGTGGTAAAAAATTTCATTCTTTTAATCCATTACAAATCTGTTTTCTACCCCATGACTTAAAAGGCCTGACCTTAAGGTCTGCCTTCTTCCCTGTTGACATACCAGGCTCAACAAAGAACTCACATTGAATTCCTCTCTGAAGAGCTTATTGTCGTCCGCCATTCTCCGGTTAATCTCTTCCTCTAGCTTGTCCACGGGCAGGGGCGGATACTTCCTGTTGGTGCTTGGAGACCTGGCCAGAAGTGGTACGCTCTGGGGCTCTGCAGTGCACAATGTTAAGGGTCAGTCAGGTGCCCTGGGGGACACATCCCCATCCCTGGAGACTAAAATGGGGGTTCTACCTATGGACCAGAGCTCCAAGAACTGCTCGCTTCAAAAATTTTTTTTCCTTCTTCATTTTTTATAGTTTTATTCTTTTAAAAGGATGAGGAGAACCCTAATTTCTTGGTTTACATCCACATGCAGGTCTCTCAAGCCATTAAGGCTGCCTTACCTACATCCTCGGTGCGGCCATTGGATAATCGGAAAGAATTGGAATGGCTCCCGGCTTGCTTGTATTTCTTAAACCTAATGAGAAAATTTGTTAGTGAAAAACTAAGCACTAAGGCAGAAAAGCCAGCATTGGCTTTGTATTCTCATCTATGTAGTTTTCAGTTCAGCATTTCTAAGTCTCTTCTATCAAATAAACAAATTCAGCTCACACACACCCTGAGGCAGTTTCATTTCCTGTGGCTGGGTGCCTTTAGGATGTTCCTGCTTACCCTTGGCAAACTAAAATCCAACCCAGGGAACACCAATGGTATATTTTGGCCTGTATGGCTCCTCTGTAGCTCCAGTTCAAGCTCTAGATCCAACCCCTGGAGATCACCGCTATACCAGGTAGAGAAAGGGGTGAGTGGGTGGAACACAGGAGGAGGAGATGGTAAGATTCACAGCAAACAAAAATCTTGTATTTCTCCAGTGCAGTCTGGCAGCCCCAGGGAGACACCCAGAGCTTTAGACAGGGTAAGCATGGGTCTGGTCACAAATCTCCTGTGGAAGGATGGAGACATGTGCCAATTATAGGAGTGCACAAGGTTCCCCCTCAAAATCACTGCAGAAGAACAAGAGGGAGACAGGGTAGGTTAAATCAAAGATAAAGGCAGAGTCAAATCCCATTTATCAGGGCTGTCATTTCAGCAGGAAGAGAACAAATACACCTCCCTTGGGGTCTCCTTCCCTGCTTCTGTTCATTGTTTGAGGGGTAATAGTATCTAGAGGATCCTGAAAGAGGGTCAGAAAGAGGAGCCCTGTAAGTTACATGTCTAGCTCAGCGAAGTACCAAGGGTCCCAAAAGGGTTATATAGCAAGTCTCAACTAGAAATAAAGTTGGCCTTTGCTGAACACACAATCTCTACTGGGGCCCTTTTAGGGGCTGCTTCAACAGAGCTGAATCTGAAGATCTTGAAACATCCATCACTAATAACACAGATTGGCTTTTTCCTCCAACCTCCAAACCACCATTCTGGACTTTAGATTTAACTGGAGTGGGGAACTGTACTTGGACAGATGGAAGAAAAGGAGAGAAGTCAGGTCTTGAGGAAAACTATGTAGAGCTTTCAAACCATTTCGAAACAGATTTTTAATCTTGGCACTTTCATGAGTCATCTTTGTTCCATTCATCACTCTTAGCCTACTGTTTTCTGGGCTATGTGAGCTTATTGTGATATTTAGCTGTTGAAACAGAATTCAAGAGAATGTAGAAGGATTAATGTGCTCACCTTAACATGTACAGAACTATGATAATAAACACAATCACTAGCAGAGAGGAAAGGGCCACCATCACTGCGATAATTGGCGTCTCATCTGAAATCAAGAGAACAGAACATGTCATTACCATTGTCTTCAATGGAGGATTCAAGCCAGCTTCTCACAGAAATACCCTGCTGAGGAAGAAGGGTTCATTCAATGCTTCCAGAGATGGCAGGGCACAGGCACAGAAAGAATTTCCTATTGTCACCCTAGGGCTTGTTGGGGGAGGGGAGGATATGTGGAGCAGGGCCCAGGGTGACATGTCCACTCCATCCTTAATATACCATACATTCATTTACTGTCTCCCTGAATTAGAATACAAGCTCCTTGATTGCAAAGTCTTTGTCTCATTCCTTGCTATATCTGTTGATCCTAAAACAGTGCTTAGTGTATAGAAAATTCCCAAACACCTGAAGGCAAGAACATATCCAGTCCTGATGGAAAACTGGATGTGTAAGGTCAACTCTGTTTTCTCTCCCAATCTCAAAGGCTTCATCTATAGGAAGATGGAGGAAAAAGGAAAAAAAGGACTGTTTTCCTATCATAAACCCAAATGGTTTCCTGGCACAAGGAGTATTGTTCCTTATTAAAACAAGGAGACATTATTAGATCCTTAGGCACTCTGCATCAAAAAATGTTAGGTGCTCCTTTCTATCTCTTTCCATATCCTGCTTCCTCACCTCTCAGGCACCTTTTGCTAGGATACCAACTACAGCAATACCTGGCTTGGAGATACAGTAACCCTTTTCTCTATTCCACAAGACACAGCTCTCTTTCCTCACCAACACCTACCCTCCTTTCTCATGGTAGATGCCCAGGTGCTGACTTGTGCTCCTCCACTCTTGTCCAAAGATTTCATTCAGGAAATAAATGGTAACTGGCCTTATCACTCACACCTTCCCATCAGGAACTATACAACCAGAGTTTCTATCTACAAATTTTTCCTTCTTGTAAATGTGGAGGACATATATCTCCCATGCCAAAGGTCAATCCTGTTATCCATTACATCCATTTCTAAGAGTGAGCTTCTTGACCTCGTTTATCCTATTCCAGCCATCACCAGCCCCATTTCTCTCTTCACAGCTAACTTCTCACAAAAGTTGTCTATAAATGTTTTCTCTACTTCCTTACTCCCAGGTACTCCTCAATCTGTTTTGCTCAGACTCCCACCCTCAGTGCTCCATTTAAACTGTTCATCAGGGACATCAACAAATGCCTATTTACCAAATACAATGGAAACGGTTCTATCCTCATCTTACTCAACTTCTTGGCAGTACTGATTCAAAAAATATTTATGGGCCAGTAATTGTATGTCAGATACTGTTCTAGACCCTGGAAATTGAGAAGTGATCAAACAGGCAAGCGTAAATTCAGGGGAGAAGGGGCACTATTCACCAACAAGTAAACACTTAATTTCAGACACTGACATGTGCTATGACAAAAACAAAGTAGAATAAAGGGACAGAGAGTGATGGGTGCAGGTCACTGATAAATATGAAATGAACCATGCAAAGCTTTAGGCAAAGAGCTTTCTAGGCACAGGGAAGAGCAAGCATAATAGCCCTTCAGAACTTGGGGGGTTCAAGAAAACAGCACAAAAGTCAGCATATACCATCTTATACCTAGATGAGGCAGGAGAAGTGGGCAAAAGTCGGATTAGGGCTTTGTAGGCCATGATGATGACTGTGGATTTAATTCTGAATGTGAGGAGAAACATTATATGGTTGGAGGGCTTTCTGCAGGTGAGATATATAACTGGATCCACATTTTTTTTTAAGACCTATTAACTGACTCATCAGCAGCAGTCATGGAATAGGAAGTAATCAGCAGAATGTGGTGTCATGGAAACCAAGAGTAGAGTTTTTCAAGAAGGAGGGAGTGATCAACTCAAATACTGCCAAAAGGGTTAGAAGGGTTTGGACAAAAAAGTGATGATGGATTTGAAAAGATAGTAACTATTGGTGGCCTTTTCAAGAGTGGTTTCAGTTGAGTAGTGGTTGAGAAAGTCTAATTAGGAGTGAATAAAGACAGAAAGAAGAGACAGTGAGACACCAACTCCTCCTTTCAAGACTTTTACCTTAAAGGGATGCAAAGAAAAGGAGCAGGAGTTGGAGGGAGCTATTGGGATTGAGAGTTGATGTTTTAGTTTTATATAGAAACGGGAGATGTTATACCATGCTTCTTTGTTGATGGCAACTTTCAAACACACTGTAATAGTTCTCATCTTAAAATGAGTAGTCACCCTGGCAACCTGGGACAGGATGCCCAGGGATGAGCCTGGCCCTGGCATCACGGGATTGAGAAAAACTGTCTGACCAAAAGTGGGAAGAGAAATGATACAAAATGAAGATTCACTGGCTGAGAGATTTCATATAGAGTTGAAAGGGCATTCTGGAGGTTATTATGCATTACATAGATACCTGCTTTCAATTTTTGGTGTACTGGAGTAGCTAGAAGGATATACCTGAAACTAGTGAACTGTAATCCAGTAGCCTTGATTCTTGAAGATGATGGATAACTATATAGTTTTTATGGTGTGACCATGTGATTGTGAAAACCTTGTGACTAACATTTCCTTTACACAGTGTATGAACAAATGAGTAAGAACACAAAGACAAAAAATAAATAATCAGGGGGTATGGGATGTTGTAAGTGTTCTTTTTTACTTTTATTTTTACTCTTCTGGAGTAATGAAAATGTTCAAAAATTGACTGTGATGATGAATGCATAGCTATATGATGATACTGTAAACCGCTGATTGTACACTTTGGATGATTATATGGTAAGTGAATATATAATATAGCTCAATAAAATTGAATTTAAAAAAAAGTGAAGTCAAATCAGCTGACCACGCTCTACGTTTTGAAGTACTTTTCTCTCTCGGTTTCCACAACAAGCACTCTTCTGATTTTCTTTCTATCTCTTGGCTGCTCCTTCTGTTTCCCTCACCAGTTCTTCTCCTAAAACCAGATCTCTAAATATGAGATTCCTTAGTACTCTGTCCTTGGCACTCTTCTCTACACTCTCTCTAGTTGATCTGATAAGACAGATGCTGTAAGGACAAATATGCTAGTAATTCCAAAATTTTTATCACTTTAATCACAAAATCAAGGTGTCCCCCTGATTTCACCCTAATATGCACCTTCTACATCCAGCCCAGCTGCAAGTAATATATTGACTTCAACATCTCAAATACAATCAACATCTCAAATCTGTCTGTTTTTATCCCATTCTATACTGATACCACTCATAGTCTCAATCTGCATCCTTTTTCACTTGGATCACAGAAAGCCGCTGTCTCCTGCCAACCCATTCTCCACAAAGCAGGCAGAGTGATTTCGAAAAAAGCAAATCAGATCATGACCCTCCCTTATCTAAAACTTTTTAAAGATTTCCTAAGCCCTTAGAATTAAATCTAATGTCCTTACCTTGACCTACAAGAAACTCCCAATTTAGCCCCTGACCCTCTTTCCTTGCTCATTAAACTTCAACCACTGAAATCCTTCAATGCTAAGTTCATTTCTTCCTTAGGCCTTTGAACAAGTTATTTCTTCTGTTTAACAGTCTTCCCCCATTCTTTCCTAGCTAACGCCTCTTCAACCAGTTCTCACTTTAGTACTGTCATTTTTTCCCAGAGAGATCTCTGGCTTACTAAATTAGGGTCCTAACACTTCTAAGTTTGTTTCTTCAACTCTAAAATAAGAGTTGCTCTGAAGATTAAATCAGATCATCCGTGTAAAGTTCTTGGCACAGTAATTAGCACACATTGTGAGTCAATGTTAGCAAATGTTTTATTATTTTCATGTAGTACGCTATTATTTCTTTTTACATACTCACCACACTTTGTTTTATTTGACTATAGTTGACTGAGTGCCCCTTCTTTACACCATATATTCCAAAAGTGCAATGGTTACCTATCTACCTTGTTCCTCTCTGTATACCTAAACAGAGCACAGTGTTACGGACACAATAGGCACTAAAAGAAGCCTGGGCTATATTAGGTGAATGAATAAAATAATGAATGATTTTTATGTTTGTGCTAAATGCCAATCACATAGTGCCCTATTAAAAGAAGGTAAACAGAATCATCTGGCTCAAGACAGTGAGCCTGAATCTATAAATTTACTTCTCCCTCTTTCCAAAGCACACTGAAATGGTAGAAAACCTAAAAATACTAATGCATCAACAGCATATCTGGAAGGCAGCAAAGGTAGCATCAGTAGCTCATAAACTGAGGAACTTCTGGAAGACAAAGCAGGCAGAACTAGGCTGCTAAAGAGATTAATCAGAGCCAAAGAATTTCCAGATAAAGAAAGACTGCTGAAAAATAAGTGCTAGTTCTACCAGCCTAAGTCTGGAAACACCTCAAAACTTAGAGTCAACTAGGGCTTGGAATGAGAGTCAGCCTTGAGGTACCAGTAAAGTATTTAACCGAAGGTCTGACATTATGGGGTCAATACACCCACAGGTTAAGTGACAAGCTATGGTGAGCCATACAGGCTCAGCTGGAAAAGGAGGGCTCTATATGGAGTGGAAAGTTTTGTTACAGAGAGTGGTGGTGGATTCATTAAAAAAAAAAGAAGTCACCTATATATTTTTATTATGGAAAACTTTCAAACTTACACAAAGTAAAGAGAAACTATAATTATACTAAACCCTGCATACTTCTCACTTAGCCGCAACATTATCAATATATTCCAATTTTTTTCATCTATACGGTTTTTCAACCTTGTACTAATAACACTTTAGGCTGGATAATTCTTTGTTGTGGGGCGTTATCCTGTGCAAAATAGGATATTTAATAAGATCCTTGCTTTCTGCCCACTAGGTGTCATCAGAACCCACCTTTCACCAGCTGTGACAACAAAATCGTCTCTAGACATTGCCAAATGTCCTGGGAGGGGTGGGAGGTGGAATGACCATGCCCGATCAAAAATTATTTATCTATACCCACGCAATGCCCCACTAGATTATTTTAAAGCAAATATCATTGCAACCATAATTACTTCAGTATGTATCATTAAGAGATGGAGACTCTTAACACAACCACCATACCACAATACCACCTTAAAAATAACACCGATTCCTTCATATCACCTAATGTCTACTTACTGTTTAAATCCTCCTGACTGTCCCATTTAAAAAAATTTTTTTCTGGTTTGGTTCGAATTGGCATTCAGAGAGGATCTACACATTGCCCATGACTGCTATGTGTACTAGAAGGCTTCTTGGGTGGGACTTGAGGACAGAGAAAGTACATGGGTGGTACCCAAGGTAACTAACTCTAGGCAGCCATAAGAGATAAAGGGGAAAGATAAAACAAAAGGCAGCTTGGCCTAAAGGATAACTATTTCCCAGCTTCTTAAACTATGATATGTTCCTGTTTGAGGTTTCAGTAAGGGATATCTACTATGAACACATTCTTGTCCAATGGTTGTCCTGGTAAACAGGTATACAAAAAACAGAATAAATGTTTCAAAATATATTATAATCTGTGTAAGAGGACACTGCACCATTTTTTAAAAAGTCATTATGAAAAAAGGAGCAATCCAAGTATTAAGAAAGAATTCTTAGAAAACAAAAACATGATTGGAAAAAAAAATCAAAAGAAAGGCAGGATAGAAACAAAAGAGCAAATATTGCATGGTCTCATTCAGAAAATACTCACAAGAAATTATAAGAAAACAAGGGTCTATATTGTAAGCTCTTATAGGAGTCACATTTAGTCCGGAGCGGGAATTTTTATTTCTGGATTTTGAGAGGCTGTTTTATGTTTATAACCTGGTATTTGAGATAAGAATGTAGCTGATCAGGTCGGGATTAAGGAAATTCTAAGTAAAGGGGTAAGGAAGACACTGTCTATATTTGAGAACCTCATCTACTCTTTCAGACCAAAGGAAGAAAGATTTATTTTGTCTAGAACCTAAATTTTCTGTAGCATATAATCTAACTCAACCTGTCTGGATAGATCACTTAAATAATCCAAACACAGAGAGCCCAGAATAAGAATGAGGGTCTTTAATACTGTATAGCTTAATGTAATGCCTGGATAAATCCCAGAATATATTAAGCAGGTAATCAAAAAGTACTGGCAAAGTCCCTTGAGGATGGGAGAAAAAATATGGAACTATTAAACTTTACCACCAGGGAAACTCCTGATTCTGTGCCAAACATTAGGGACACCTAAATCAATAGGCCAAGTCTTTGAACTTGAAGCTTGCTTTGGTGAAGCTTAAGTATGTATTGGAGAGGCTTAACTTACCATAGGTATGCCTAAGAGTTACTTCTGGAAGACCTCTCTTGTTGCTCAGATGTGGCTTCTCTTTCTCTAAGTCCAACTCTGCAAGTGAAATAGTTGCCCTCCCTTCTATGTGGGACATGACGTCCAGGGGTAAAAGTCTCCCTGGTAGCGTGGGAGATGACTCCCAGGGATAAGTCCAGCCCTGGCATCGTGGGATCAACAATTCCATCCTGAACAAAAGGAGGCAAAGAAGTGTAACAAATAAGGTATCAGTGACTGAGAAATTTCAAACAGAGTCAAGAGGCTACTCTGGAGGTAACTCTTGTGCAAGCTTCAGTTAGACCACTATTACCTATTATAGCTTGTCAAACTCCAACCAAAACCATTCTAGCCAATCCTAAAGAACATCTAGGATGTTATATAAGATTTTACAAAGGTCCCATGCACTAGGGTAACTTTCCAGAAACCTACGACCTCCAGATGAGTCCCTGGACCAGGTAAGTTCTGAAACACAAAGAGTCAGCCTCCTCAGAACATCAACTAGTTTCATCCTGCTAGCCCTTACTATGAAACACAAAGAGTCAGCCTCCTCAGAACATCAACTAGTTTCATCCTGCTAGCCCTTACTATTGACAGCCCTTCCAACATGAAAAAGTTAGAAAAACCATAGCCCTAATACCCCTTAAGAGTGGGAGAATAGTCAAAGGTGATGGTGGAGTTATACAGAGACGGTAGGGTTTAACAAATGAATATGATTGCTATGTATCTCCAGTATTTAAGCATAGCTAGAAGTAAAAACCTAAAATTGTGACATTGTAACCCATACCAAACTCTGAAATCTGTTCTGCAATTAACTGTTGTGATGTGCTTTGAAATTTACTGCTTTTTTGTATATATGTTATTTTTCACAAAAAAGAAAAGTCAATTGTAATAATAAATGAAGAACTATATGATGATATTGTGAACCACTGATTGTACACTTTGGATGATTACATGGTAGGTGAATATATAACATATCAATAAAAAATTCACAAATAAAAAAAAATAAAGGAAGGAGACTAGATATAACTAAAAACCAAATTAGTAAGATGAAAGACCAAATCATGTAGAGCTCCCAGAACATATATACAGGAATAAGAAATGAGAGCAAAGAGACAAGCTGGATAGGTCTAGGAGATGTAATATCTCTCCAATAGGAATTCTCAAAGAAGAAAACAGTAATAGAGGCAGAAAAGAAATAATACAAGGAAGTTCTCTGAGTCACCAAGCCAAATGGGTCCATCAAGTTTGAGCAGGAATATTGAAAAAAGACTTTTACCTAGACACATTTTGAAGAAAAATCTGAAATTTTGGATTAAAATCAACCAACCAACCTGATTTCTTAAGAATCAGATTTATATTTGATCACTCGTCTAAAACATCATTGCTACAAGTCAAAGGTGCAGTAATTACAAAGTTCTAAGGAAGGATTTTGAACCTACTTATTTATTTAGCCAAATCTGTATTTTAGCATGAGATCAAAAGAAAGTCATTTTCGAAGCATGTGGCTTTAAGGTCATTCAGACCCAAGGTTCAAATCTCTAACGACCCCACTTATTAGGAGGATGATAAGCTCTTAGAATGATTTATGAAATGAAAAAATTATAATCACTCATTATCTCTTAGGAGCTAATGGGAGATTTAAAGGAGGTACCATTCTCTAAATGCCTGATATAAAGGGAAAAGATTTGGCCCTACCATCCAGAAGCCCACATATTAGCAAAGAATCTCAGTCCATCTGCCTACGCTCAGGCAGGTCCCTTTGTCTAGAACAGGAGTTAGCAAACTACTGCCCGCGGGCCAAATGTAGCCCACTGCCCCCTTTTTTTTTTTTTGTAAATAAAATGTGATTTGAACACAGTTATGCTCATTTATTATTTAATATTGTATATAGCCGTTTTTATATTACAAAGGCAGAGTTGAGCTGCTGAGTTAGAGTTAAAAATCATGGCCACAAAGCTGAAATTATTATGTGGCCCTTGATAGGAAAAGTTTGTTGACCCCTAATCTAGAACATTACCTCTCAGCTTAAATGATTTTAGCTCAAATAGCACCTCTTTTTGCAAATCCTTCCCTGAATGCTCCCTTTGACAAAATTAATTGCACCTTTCTTATACTTCCATAACATCATGTCCCTACTCTGTCTGGTAGAACCCCTATCACATTGAATTAAGATTGCTGATTTTATGTCCATTAAATTATAAACTTCTTAAGGGCAGGGATTCAGACTTGCCCTAACATATGCTGCATTTAGTATTTATCTTTTCACTCAATAAATAAATATTGAATGCCTGCTTGTGCCAGGCAGGACTTGGGAATATAGCAGTGACCAAATCAGAATTCCTTGCCATAATGAAGTTTACATTCTAGTGGGGGAGACAAGACAACAGATAAGTAAATAAATAAATAATAGAAAGTAGTGATAAGTACTATGAAGAAAAATCAGGCAGATTAAAAAGAAAATTGATGTGGGAGTGTTCTGCTACTTACAATTTCAGGAAAGATCCTGAAGTGAATGGAATGAGTATCAGGAAGACACAGAATAGAGTAGCTCTGTTTATGACTACTAGTCAAGTTGACTACTTCAAGCAGTATGGGAAGGAGGGAGACAACTAGCCAGATAACTTGGAACATAATTAATATTTATTATTATAGTTACCAAACACTTATGTAGCAGGCACAGAACAAAGAACCATATACATATGACCTCATTTAATTATTCTAACAACCCTAAGGTAGGTTGGACATTATTAACCTTATTTTACAGATGAGAAAACTGGAGTAAGGAGATTGTATAATCTGCTCATGATTACATAACTGCAAGAACATGAAGTTACACTTCCCTAAGTTCTTCACAAATTATAGTTTAATTCTTCCAAGCTTTCAGGCCAGAATAGTCCTCCATCATAAAAGTAAGATTTTACCTCTTGACATCCGAATTACACCCACATTTCTGATCCACTCATAAGACAATACAGATGGCAAAGATGCCCCCAGGCCTCTGAGAGGGAAGGTGACTCAGATCAACTGAGGAAGTAGGAGAGAACTTAAAACTTAAACATCTGAGAACCGAAGACAGGCTCAGGATCATGTCTCCCTACCATGATTCCTCTCACACTGGTTAGCTTCCACCTCAGAGGCAGACTTGGACAAGGCAGACCAGTGCATGCCCCCAATCCCAACTTTCATTCTAGCAAAGTTTCAATTCCTCAACTCACACCTGGGAGAGTTTTCTAAAAATACTAAGTGTTCCGAGACAATAGATGTCCACTTGCTATGTCCCCTTTCCAAGGAAACAAAGGGCCATATTAATCTAAGGACTTACTTGTAGAGAGATGAATCATCTAAGGATTTATATACATCTTGGTCAACTACAAAAAGTCCGTGAAGTTAAAGCCATACTCCTAACCTCAATTACTAAAACTCCTTTATTAATCTTGTTTCAACTGTTTTTGACAGAGGTATTTATCAGCTCTCAAAGGCCAAATTGTAGTATTAAGTGTTTCCTATTTGCTCTAAAAATAGCAAAAGTCATCAGGTTGCCTCCAGAACCCAAACTAGGGAGAGCCCAATCCCACTGTTGTTTTGACCCAAAATTACTACCCAGAAACCTAATTTCTAATCCCCATCTATCTTCTCTAAATACTACAGAATTAGGTTTCTAAAACAAATATCTGACTGTGCCACTTCCTCCCTTACCATCATCTACAGGAGACACCCTGACTCCTGAACTCAGTGTACCACCAGGCCCATTTTAGTAAGGCCATCTCTTGCACTCCCAACAACCTCAGGCACTCAACTGTGTACAGTTCCTTCAACATATGACTTGCTCTTTCATGCTTCCTTGCCTTTGCTCTTTCTGATATGCCCTTATTTTCCGCAGTTACTATTTTAAACTGCCCAAATCTCATCCCCATGCCTCTTCCCACTCTCCAGGTGTAGTAAGTCCTCTGAGCTCTCTCACAGCACTCTGTGGTATATCTAAATGTGTGTGGCTAACTGGAATTTAATTCCTGGTGTTTGCATGTTTCCTTCATGAGACAGGGACCATATTTTGCTTCTTTCTGGAATCCCCAGCATCTAACAGATACAGAATGAATATACCATTAAAGATCCTTAGGGAAAGCCATCATAAATGGAGTTTGCAATAATAATGTCACTTACTATGATAATTCAAAAACATCTCTTTAAACAAGAATGTCAACCCTTTTCTCGATGCTAACCCTTCAAGCAAAGTACTGAAGGAGAAAGCCAGGTGGAGAAGATCCAGATGATGATCTATGCCTAGGCATAAAGAGCTGAGAAACCATAAGGAACCTCTAAGAGGTCAGTAAGAGGCATGTCCTGCCTAGTTCTAGAACTCTGTATGTGCTGGTTTGAAAAGATGTATGTCCCCTAGAAAAGCCATGTTTTAATCTAAATCCCATTTCGCAAAGGCAGAATAATCCCTATTCAATACTGTATGTTTGAAACTGTAATCAGATCATCTCCCTGGAGATGGATTTAATCAAGAGTGGATGTTAAGCTAGATTAGGTGACAACATGTCTCCACCCATTTGAGTGGGTCTTGATAAGTTTCTGGAGTCCTATAAAAGAGGAAACATTTTGGAGAAAGAAAGAGATTCAGAGAGAGCAGAGCAGAATGGCACAGCCATGAGAAGCACAGTCCACCAGCCAGTGACCTTTGGAGATGAAGAAGGAAAACACCTCCCAGGGAGCTTCATGAAACAGGAAGCCAGCAGAAGAAGCTAGCAGATGCTGCTGTGTTTGCCATGTGCCCTTTCAGATGAGAGAGGAACCCTGACCGTATTCAACAGTTGCCTTTCCAGATGAGAGAGAAACTCTGTGTTCGCCATGTGCCTTCTCACTTGAGAGAGAAACCCTGAACTTCATCGGCCTTCTTGAACCAAGGTATCTTTCCCTGGATGCCTTAGATTGGACATTTCTATAGACTTGTTGTAATTGGGACATTTTCTTGGCCTTAGAACTGTAAACTAGCAATTTATTAAATTTCCCTTTTTAAAAGCCATTCTGTTTCTGGTATATTGCATTCTGGCAGCTGGCAAACTAGAATACTGTAACTTAAGGATTCATTCACAAATATTAATAGGATATTAGTTTCAAATAAATGAGGCAGCTGTGTAAATGATTACCTCTAAAACAAAATTTAAAGTATGGTTAGAACAACTTATCCTGTATTCTTGTTATTTAACAAAACCAGTAATAAGGCCTTTACATAAAAAAAAACCCCATTACAAAAAACCAAGAAACTATTTTTTTAAGTGGGATAAGATGGGTTTATGCAGAATTTTATTAAAAAGACACGAGCAGTGAAACCCATTGTAACCAATGGACCATATTTAAACAATGGACTACTATTAAATAGTGCAATTATAAAAATCTTCCTTTGTGAATTGTGACAAATGTACTACCCTAAGGCAAGGTGCTAATAATGGGGTGGAATATGGGATCTCTGTAATTTATGCATGATTTTCTTATACCTGCAACTTAAAAAAATTTTTTTTTTAATTAAAAAATGGTACAAGGCAGAGGATTAGCTAATATCTGCATTTGTGGTGATATGGCTACAAGATGACCCTGAGAGCAGTACATACACCAGGCTCCAGGAGGCTCTTCTTTCCATGAGTTCTGACTGAATGGATGTGCTTCCTGGCTTCCTTAGTCTCATATTAAGGCTATTAGTAAAGAGTGTTGGTGGTAGTAGGAATGGTAATGGCAATCACCAACACTTACTGAGCAATTACTATATAACCACCTAACACCATGCCAACCACTTTATTTCCTTTACTCATCACAATAGTTCTATGAAAAGATTCTGTCTCCCACCCATTTTACACACTGCAAAATGAGGCACAGCTAAGTTAAACATCTAGCCCACACTGCTGAATAGTAGGGTTAGGATGTAAATAGTCTAGCTCCAAAGTCCATGCTTTGAACCATTGTACAGCACTGCCTCCCCACATACTGAACTTTGCAACTCATTTCCTAATCTTAATATATAAACTAATCAATAATATTTTCTTAGATGAGAAAATCTCTATTTATGAATGGTAGTTTGCCTCACTATCTTACTCACACTTCACAGGAACTCTAGTGGATGTTATAGATCCTTCTGCATGACCAAAGAACCCATTGCCTAAGTTGCTGGAAGGACTGGCAGCTGATGATTCTCAGCCAGACCTTCCTTAGGAACTGCTCCTGAGCAAGAGAAATACTTCCATTGCCTTGATTCCAGCTCCAGAGTTCCCTGTGGGATTGGCTGGGGCCTTTGCTACCCTTGCTCTGACTGCACAGCATCCCACTTCTTCTCTCTGCCCGATGCTACTTTCTTTACTGCCTCACAGGTGACTTGGGAAGAATAAACTTCTTGCATGCAAATCTCCATCTCAGAGTCTGTTTCCCTTAGAGCCAACCTAATCCAAGAAACTAACAATACTGAAGCATAAAACTGTTTATCTTTTAGTGAAGACTAAATAAAATAACTGGAGAGCATATTCACTATGAATACTGACTTCAAGATGAGCAGGTTCTTGCTAGATAATGGCAGGGTGAAACTACTGCATTATGAAAGTGAGGGGTAAGGGGTATGGTATGTATAATCTTTTTTTTTGTTATTGTTTTATTTCTTTTTCTGTTGTCTTTTTATTTCTTTTTCTGAATTGATGCAAATGTTCTAAGAAATGATGAATATGCAACTATGTGAAGATTCTGAGAATTACTGAATATATATGTAGAACAGAATTACGTGTTGATGTTTTTGTTTGTTCTTAATTTTTTAAATTAATAAATAAATTAAAAAAAAGAAACTACTGCATTATTACTATATTATACAAATTATCCAAATTAACATCAGTAAAATTGTTTACAAAGCAGGTTCTACAATTTGAAATACATTCAGAAATAATACATGAGGAAATGATCAGTTTCTTGGACTTTGTAGGCTAGTACTTTTGTTCTTCTAAAATAATTATTCTTATTCATGAGTTTTCTATCCACATAGGTATGAAAAGATATCAATGAAAGAATAAAGCAATTAGTGGTAACTGTAGCCTTAATACAAGTAATCTCTGTTTCTCTCAGCTTTAAGAAATAAAATAGAAAGGAGGAGGCAGGCAAGGGAATCAAATCAAGCAGGTCTGACAAATGCTGGGGTTATGGGGAGTAGTAGCAATTAAAAGAGGGCTGTGTGGATTTTTAAAGAAAGTCAGAACTTCACAAATCACAAAAATCAATACCATAGTATAAAGAGAACTGCTAGGAACTTAGTGCTTCAGTCTTGGTTTTGTTACTAACAGGTCAGGGTCTCCTGGCCAACCACTTTGCTTCTGTAGACTTTAGTTTCCTTATTGCAAGTTGAGGTATGGGACAAAGTCTCCTCTCTACATTTACTTATAGTCCTAAACTGTAAGAATTTATAGTTTACTGCTAGATCTAGATTTTTTCTTTAAGTTTCCTATATGCTTGCTGATACAACCTCACCCAGCTGATACATGAGTAGTCTGATACCCATCTCTTTGCAAACCAGATTACATACATGATGATCCAGCTGTCACACCTGCTTAAAAGACAGGGAATTCAACCTATTGAAAGTAGACAGGTACATCCTCTAAATATATCATTTTGATTATGCTTTTCATAGACATGGCTCCCCAGCAAATGTAGGTGCAAAGATGTGGGGTTAACTTCTTAGTCCATAAGGGTTCTCTTCTTTTTCCTAAGGTGCAGCCTAGAGTAGAGGTTGTGGCACCCTTCAAACACACTTACATCCTTGCAACCAATCGGCTCTGCTGCTTTTCACCACTCACTCGCTTCTGTATGATGGACCACCACTAATCAATCACCAGCTCCGGAGAAGCACTCGGACTCCTTCCGATGGTTTGGGAGAAAGCCTTGCCCAGTTTCTTGGACTTTGAAGGAAAGGAAGCAAAGTTGCCTGCCTGCCTTCTTCCCTCTTTCTCTTCATTTTAACAATTAAAACACCAGGCATTGATGTTCAAAAGTACCCCAAAACCAGGGCATAAAACTTGCAACTCATAATTAAATTTACAGAAGACACTGTAACTTGCTAATCAAACCCATTATAATGCAAAGATTTCCAAACAAATGACTCACTTCTCAAAAAGCATTTTGCTGTAAAATGAGAATATAATAGTAAAATTTATAGCAATAAATCTACTGATCTGCTCTGGTAAAATTGCCATTACAAATGAGGCTTCAGAGATTATTGTGAATATGTATGTTTCTTCATCTTCATGTCTGGTCAAACACAACTACACAAAATAATTTTGACTTAAAAAGGAGATTTATTATCTTTATAAGCTTGCCAAATGCCACGCTTAGAATAATCTAAACAATAAGGTAATTTAACTTTTTAAAGTCATAATACTGAAACTACTCAAATTCATATCAACTAAGTGAAACAGGGTTAGTATCTGGGGCAAGAAAAAGGCTGTATATTATGAAAATATAATGCAAAGTAGAGGAAGGATCTTATCTTTAATCTTTAAGGCCATCACTTTGACTTTATCATGAGATTGGATAGAAGAATAGTTTTAGGGAGCAAAGATAACTATCTGTTGTAATCTAAATCTATTAAGTTCTGCATTTGATAGTTGAAATCTGGTAAATGGATCTGAATTGCAAGGGACACTACATTAATTGAAGCTGTTTGGTTTCTGAGCTTAGGAAAGTGAGAGTTGGAAAAGTGAGAGAAATCTGTGCACACAGATGACAACACCTCACTATTCCTCACCAAACAAAGGGTCAGGTGCACAACATATAAAGGACTGAAATGTCCACTTTCCTGACTTATAAATGCTCCCTTCTTTATGGGACATGAAAGACATAAGCCTTCAAATAGTCCATTACTTAATTATGCAGTAAAAACTGTTCACAATTAAATAATTGAATCAGAAAAATAATCTCAGAAGGCCTGATTTAATGAAATAGGAACTTATGATGAGAAAAATTGCTTTACAGATTAATATTTCCATATTCAAGTACAATGGTCAGTTCTAAAAGTACTGGATGATCCGTCACTCAAGCTCTAGCCCTGCTCTTGTCCTAGGCAAAATGTACCACTTCAATGCATGAAAACCCACGCACTTCTACTCCTGGCCCTATGGTGACTAGGGGCTCACTGCTTTGACCATAAACACAGCATCTCAGGCCACAGGAAATTGCAAATAGAGGGCTGAAAATAAAAAACAGTTGAAATTTTATAGACCAGGAAAAAACAGTCAACACAACACCAGAATATTTTACTGAAGCCATGGCCTAGAAATTAACTATGGCATAGGAATTGTGGCCTAATATTACCAAAGGGTAATATTAACAAGATGACATGACAAAGTAAAATACAGGTACATTATTAGTTTTTAAAATATATCATAGGCTTAGAATCCTTAACTACATTTTAGAAACTTATATTGAATACTTGTTTCTGTTACTCTTCTGTAATAGGTAAATATGGAAACAAAGGAAAATAAACACACAACACAGCCACAGAAGCACAAGGTTAACATTGACTATTAGCAAAGGAAACATAGATGAATATTGTACATTGTGTAAAAGAAACAACAGATAACAAGGTGAGCAGCTCACCTCTTCTGTCCTTTGAGTCAGAATTACCTGTGTAGTAAGTGAAAAACAGAAACAGCCATTCAGATTAAAGAAGACCATTACTATACAGTCTAACATAAGATAAAACAAGCTCCAGGAATATTGATACTTTCATCCATGTATTATGCTGGGGATAGAAAGAGGCCCTCTAATAAATAGGAAATGAAACTGCCCAGATTTGCTAAACTTTAGACAGTGGTCTGTCCTCCTCTTAGTGTACACAAACAATACAGTGTCAATATTAATAAACCAGAAAGTACAAGAATACAAAGAGAAATATAAACATCATAGAATTAGAGGCTTTATATCTTTTAGCCCATTTAAAATACAAGAGGGTAAAGTTAAGCAAGGATATAAAAGACCTAATTAATATTAGGACTGTGGAATATTCACAAGCCCTTTTTTCCTATAGTAGAAAGACCCAGGAATTGAATCCAGGTCTCCGGTATGGCAGGTGCGAATTCTGCGATAATATTCTTTTATTATGATGTAATAAAATTAGAAACAAAAAAGAAAACACTTGAAAAATTAAACTCAACACTAAAATTGCAAAATATCTGAAAAAAAACAACAATGAAAATACTTTGTGGTAGAACCCACCAACTCTCCCCCCAATATCAATCTCTTCTTCTTCTTGAGAACTGTTTTTTTCAGCTGTGCACCAAACTGTCCAGCCAGAGATTACATTTCTGAGATTCCTTTGTGCTAGATATAGTCATGCGATGAATTCTAGCCAAAGGGATGTAAGAAAAAGTGATGTGGATAATTTCCAAGTTACATCCTTTGGAAAGGAAATTCTTTGTCCCCACTCCCTCTGTCCCTTCTTTCCAGGAGCTAGAACTAGAATAAAACGATGTGAGCCATCTCTGACCAATTAAACAAAGGCAGTATCCTCAGAGTGGAAGGGTCACAAAAAGGAACTTTAGTTCCTAATGAAGTGATGGTCCCTGTCTACCTCTGGAATGTGACCGGAAACAGACTTTCGTCTTCCTTAGGTGACTGAATTTTCATGTGTTTTTGTCAGTGCAGCTTAGGCTGTAGCCTAACTAAATTCAAGTACCTACCAGAACATTTAAGGGACATGGCTAAAACTATGCTTAGGAAAAATTCACAGTGTTAAATATATTAATTAACTGGAAAATAAAAACAAACAAATTAAGCATTCAACTCAAGAAGTCAGGAAAAGCACAAAATAAATTTAAGGAAACCAGAAAGAAAGAATAAGAATAAAGAAATTCTTCCCATGAAGCAAAAGAAACAAAATACTAACAGATTCATCAAAAGTAACACATGCATAAAGGTAAAACAGGCTAAACTTATTTAGGAATAACATGATATCAATGATGAAAAGTACTAAATGAAATAATATCAAAGTGATTTCAACAGTTCATTTTTTTTCCTCCTTTCTCCCCATTTCCCCAAGGGAATTTTGCAAATACATTTTTTTCTTTTTTTTTAAATTTTTTAAAATTTATGATACATAATTACATACAAACACAAACGTTCTTATCATATGATCATTCCATTCTTGTTCTATAATCAATAACTCACACTATCATCACAGTTGTATATTCATCATTATGATCATTTCTTAGAACATTTGCATCAATTCAGAAAAAGAAATAAAAAGAAACAGAAAAGAATTCATACATACCATACTCACTTACCCCTCCCTTTCATTGATCACTAGCATTTCAACCTACTAAATTTATTTCAACATTTTTTCCCTCTACTATTTATTTATTTTAATCCATGTTTTACTCGTCTGTCGATAAGTTAGATAAAAGGAGTGTCAGACACAAGGTTTTCATAATCACACACTCACACTGCGAAAGTTATATCATTATACAATCATCTTCAAGAAACATGGCTACTGAACACAGCTCTACATTTTCAGGCAGTTCCCTCCAGCCTCTCCATTACACCTTAACTAAACAGGTGATATCTATTTAATGCGTTAGAATAACCTCCAGGATAACCTCTAGACTCTGTTTGGAATCTCTCAGTCATTGACACTTTATTTTGTCTCATTTCTCTCTTGCCCCTTTTGGTTGAGGTTTTCTCAATCCCTTGATGCTGAGTTCCAGCTCATTCTAGGATCTCTGTCGCACGTTGCCAGGAAGATCCACACCCCTGGGAGTCATGTTCCACGCAGAGAGGGGGAAGGCAGTGAGTTTGTTTGTCGTGTTGGCTGAGAGAGAGAGGCCACATCTGAGCAACAGAAGAGGTTCTCCTGGGGGTGACTCAAGCCTAATTTTAAGTAGGCTTAGCCTATCCTTTATGGGGTTAAGAATCTACTAAGATGGTTAGGACAAAATATGTCTATAAAATCAGTAGCTTCTATATCTGCAACAACAGCCAATTAGCAGATACAATGGGAAAAAATACTCCATTTATATTAATTTAAAAACTTTTGAAATATCTAGGAACAAACTGAACAATAAATGTGCAACATCAGTGATGAAAACTTTAAAATGCTTCCAAGAAATACAAATCAGATGAGTAAAAAGAATGAACCACATTCTTGTCCAGGAAGACTCAATTCTCTCTATTAATCTATAAATTTAACATGATCAATAAAGTTTCTAATGTTTTAATGACAGACAAGTTGATCTAATGTTCATAAGGAAAAATAAGAGTTGCTAGCAAAATTGTGAAAAGTAAGATTAACACGGAATGATTTACCTTCATTAAAAATTAAAATATTTAATGAAATCACAATCATTAAAACAGTGAGGTTTTCTACATGGATAGACAAAAAGATCAATAGAAAATACAACGAATGCCAAAAATAGAACCAAAGTATATATAGGAGCTAAAATACATATCAGAATTCAATATATGATAATATATTTCAAACCAGTGAGGAGAAAATAGATTATTCATTAAAGGGTACTAGGACAACTAGGTAGCCATCTGCAAAAAAAAAAAGTTAGATTCATACCTTATGTTTCATATTAGAATAAACTCCAGATGAATCAAAAAATTGAAATATATACACACATAAAAAAAGTAAAAGTCCGGAAAAAAAAAAACCAGCAGAGAAAATTATCCATTGCTTCTTAGAGATCAAGTTAAAACAAACTGATTTACATTTCTTAATTAAAAACTGCTAATAGTACTTTCTGCAATGCAGAAAAGTCAAAAGCTAGAATGACCACCTGAAAAAATATCTGAAACTTGTATCACAGGCAAAGGGCCCATTTCCTTAACATATATAGAGTTTTTACAAATGAGTCAGAAATATCTGACAGGCTGTGCTGATTTGAAAGGATTTATGTACCCTAGAAAAGCCATGTTTTAATCCTAATCAGTCTTGTGGGAGCAACGGTTTCTTCTAATCCTCATTCAGTATTATAGGTTGGAAACTTGATTAGGTTATCTCCACAGAGACATGACTCACCCAATTGTGGGTATTAACCTTTGAATAGAGGGAGATATGACTTCCCCCATGCCAGGTGAGTCTTGATCAGTTTATTGGAATCCTTTAAAAGAGGAAGTGTTTTGGAAAAAGCTTCAGAATGACGAGATTCCAAGAGATCAGAGCCACAACAGGGTGAAGAGAATGACTAGAGCAGTAGAGACACAAGAACTAGAGTTCACCAGCCAGCAACCTTTGGAGATGAAGGAGAATGCCCTGGGCAGCTTCATGAAGCAAGACACCTGGAGAGGAAGCTAGAAGACATTGCCATGTTCGCCAGCTGAGAGAGAAACCCTGAACTTGATTGGCCTTCCTGAATCAAGGTATCTTTCCCTGGATGCCTTAATTTGGACATCTTTATAGACTTGCTTTAATTGGGACATATTCTCAGCCTTAGAACTGTAAACTAGCAACTTACTAAATTCCCCTTTTTAGTCACTCCAGGGTGGGCCACGGTGGCTCAGCAGACAAGAATGCTCGCCTGCCATGCCAGAGGACCCAGGTTCGATTCCTGGTGCCTGCCCATGTAAATAAAAACAAACAAATAAACAAACAAACAAACAAACAAATAAATAAATAAAAAAGTCACTCCATTTCTGGTATATTGCAATCCAGCAGCTAGTAAATTAGAACACTTCCTAATAAGAAAAATGGGCAAAGGCTATAAACAGAGTTCTCAGAAAATATATGTAAAGATAACTTCCAAATATAGAAAGATGCTTAACTTCATTCAAAGAATGCAAATTAAGGTGACACAGATGCTATATTTTACCTATCAGACTGGCAAAAATGCAAAAACGTCATAATTCACTGCACTGGAGAGAATATATGAAAACAGGTACTCTGACAAACTGCTATTACAAATATATTTCCCAAAAGAGGAAAACTTGGCAATATCCATTAATTTACAAATGCACATTTAAAATAATTTATCCTACCAATATTCTCATACAGGTTTAAAATGACATATTATTTGTAAGAGTACTCTGAAAACAAACCTTAACTTCCATTGATAGGGAAGACTGTATATATATATATATTCACACACACACACACACACACACACACACACACACATAAGGCTACATCCATACAATGGAATATTACACAGCCATCAAAAATGAATAAAGCAGCCTCTTGTCCTCCATCTTTCTTTATTTGCAAGGGTGCCAGTACACTCCTTCTCTGCATGTATACTTAATAAATTTCTTATCTACTTACTCTATCTGTGTTGTGCCTCTGAATTTTTCTTATGGTGCAGACAAGAACCTAGGAAACCAAAATCTGGTAGCATATTTTGGTGAGCCTTAGCCAGGAGCCATTTCTCTCTGACCATCTGGACTGCTGAGTACTGGGAAGCTTAGCCATGTGCTGTCACTTTGTTTCCTTCTTGCTTGGCTCATTGCTATTCTCTCCTACGTCCTCATTTTCACTGCTCTCTCTAGGAATTTAGGGGATCTAATATGGCTTCCTCAGGACATAACCTCAGCTTGCCCTGAGCCTCTGGCTCTCTCTTCGGAGGTGGCAGGAGTCCTGTCTCCACACCATGCAGATCCAAGGAGGCTCAGGGTGGTGGGTGACACCACCTGTCAGCACCTGATTGTGGGTTTCTCCCTATGTCATGCAGGAGTCCAATGGAGCCAAACTGAGACTCCCTGTCTTCGTCTTTCTCTCCTTGACTCTCCGACACTTTCCACATACTATCTTTTCCTCCCCTCTGAGAACCCAGACCCTTCCTGTTGAATCTGCTCCTTTTCAACAGAGGTTCTCGCCACTGCCTCCATAAGGGTCTTCTTTTTTCCTGTTTGGCTTCCTATGCCTTGGGATATTCCATCTTTTGTAAAACAGGATTCTGGGCTAAGGATTCTTGTACCAACAAGGTGTTTCTTTAATATTCTAGGGCATCACCTCTGGTTTAGGCCCAAAGGAACTGGGTACATTCCAGTGGGAGAGTCTTCCCCTGAAAGCCCAAAGTGAGGGTTGCAGAGTAAGCAAAAGCTCGGCTTTCCCGATTGGAGTTAGCTGAACCTGCAAAAGCCGGTCAGGCCCATGCTCAAAATGAGCATGCAGGACCTCTTACTCTTTGCTTGCTTGTGGTGTCACTCTGACAACCGGCTTCCCACTTTACCTCTCTGGGTCTTTCAATTCCTTTGACTGCTACTACCTCTTGAGTCCCAGCGTGTTTTGCTATTAGGTCTCCTGAGGGTGTCACCCAGTACAGGAAGAAATCATTGGCTGGGGAAAACAGGCTGTCCAGTGTATGTTCATTTTGTTGAAAATGATTTGCACTGTGAGGGATGGAGGGAGCCTCACTCCTGCCCCTGTCCCATACTATGTCCATACCCAGACTCCGTGAATTGCCTGAAAAGTATATTAGCCCCATTTTATTGTATACTACCTTTCCCAGGACATCTCCCTTAGGGGGAGCCCAATTTCTTTGCTGCATGTTCTTTCCCTCTAGCTCGATCATGGCAACAACCTGAGCTGCCACCTGGGAAATTTCCTCCCTAGAGTTTCATTTGTGGCAAATCCTCTCTTTTAGGCAGTATTCTAGGTGGTAAGGGCACAGACAACCAGGAAGTTCTCTTTCTTAGAAATGGGCTGTGCTTCTACAGCATACTGCTTAAACACAATATCAAAGTCAGGCAGTAAGTTAAGAGCACAAACACTTCTAGGAAGACGAATGGGTTAGCTCAGCAGTTTGGGATAGTTCCAGGTTAGTAGATGTCCTAAAAAGTATACTAATATAAGCCCAGATTTCTGGTAAAGTTTTTGCTGGGCACTCATTTCATCAGCCAGTCAGCCCCTGACACTTGGAGAAAGTTGTAAAAGCTCTCCATGGGCCCACAAACTCCCACTAATGACTTACTTAGAAACTGCCTGTGCTGTTTTTTTTTAAAACATTTATTCCCCCTATTATTTATTTATTTTTAATCCATATGTTTTACTCATCTGCTGATAAGGTAGATAAAAGGGGCATCAGACACAAGGTTTTCAAAATCACACAGTCATATTGTAAAAGCTATATCATTATACAATAATCTTCAAGAAACATGGCTACTGGAACACAGCTCACATTTTCAGGCAGTATCCTCCAGCCTCTCCATTACACCTTGTGGTAGTTAGATTCAGTTGTCAACTTGGCCAGGTGAGCGTACCTAGTTTTGTTGCTGCCAATGGTAGGTGAACCTCATCTGTTGGTGATTTACATCTGCAGTGAGCTAGGAGGCGTGTCTGTTGCAATGAGTGACGTTTGACTTAATTGGCTGGTGCTTAAATGAGAGAGCACAACGTAGCACAGCCTAAGCAGCTCGGCGTTCCTCATCTCAGCACTCGCAGCTCAGCCCAGGCCTTTGGAGATGCAGAAAGAAGTCACCCCAGGGAAAGTTGTTGGAACCCAGGGGCCTGGAGAAAAGACCAGCAGAGACCATCCTGTGCCTTCCACGTAAGAAAGAACCTCAGTGGAAAGTTAGCTGCCTTTCCTCTGAAGAACTAACAAAATAAATCCCCTTTTATTAAAAGCCAATCCATCTCTGGTGTGTTGCATTCCGGCAGCTAGCAAACTAGAACACACCTTAACTAAAAAGGTAATATCTATATAATGTGTTAAGAATAACCTCCAGGATAACCTCTCGACTCTTTGGAATCTCTCAGCCACTGACACTTTATTTTGTTTCATTTTGCACTTCCCCCTTTTGGTCGAGAGGGTTTTCTCAATCCTTTGATGCTGAGTCCCTGCTCATTCTAGGATTTCTGTCCCACGTTGCCAGGAAGATCCACACCCCTGGGAGTCATGTCCCATATAGAGAGGAGGAGGGCTGTGAGTTTGCTTGTTTTGTTGGCTAAGAGAGAGACAGGCCACACCTGAGCAACAAAAGAGGTTCTCTGGGGGTAATTCTCATCCTTTACTGTTTTTAACAATAGAAACAAGGTCGAGGAAGAGGAGAAGGCAGAGAGAGAGGTAAGCAAAGACCAGAGAACAGGCTCAGCTCACTGCAGTTGCTGTGAACAGTGCACTGTCCTCTTGAGGTTGCCCAAATCGTGGCTCCAAGCCTTAAAGAGCCTCTTCATCTGAGTCAGAGAGCCACTGGCAAAGAGGGTGTCAGAAACCTTAAGACGACCCTCAACTTCAGGACCTACACGGCCTTGCCCGAGGTGCCACCAACATGGACTTCGGACCCAGGGAGTGTACTGTCTCCCAAAGAGGGGGCAGGAAAAGCCCTTTGAGCCCTGATCTTGGCAAGTGAAGAAGACTAAGGGTGCCCAAGGCCACTATGACTTCACATCTAACCAATTAAAGGAGCCCCGAGTGACACTTAACGGGGCAGGTATGATTATTAATTTTTTAACACTGGAGTCATTCTGTCCTAAACTGCCACTCTGAGACGACATCCACTTGGACTTGCCTAATTATGGGAGTTGACAGTAAAGTTTAAACTAAAATCTTCACTATCCCTTCTCATTTGTAGGCTCAAGGACATTCTAATGTCCCATCAAGTTCTCATTATCCCTAAATATTCCACCCCCGTCTAGGGAGAGATCTTCTTCACTCCTTGGGGGCCATCTTAAACCAGTTAGTGTTTACCCCAAGGCTCCTACCATATCAAGTTTTCAGCATCCCAGAAAAGATCTTTAAGCAAATAAACCCATCTACATAAAAAAAGGCCTTCCAAAGGCTAGCCCTGAGAATAACCCCAACTGCATTCAAGTTTTCAGTCCTAAATCTTAAAAACTGATTTTGTATCCTTCTTCAACTAACTCTCAATACCTATTTGCTTTTAAATGGCAAAAACTTAAATAATCTACTCACTTAAACAGTGCTGCCCCAAAGATTTCAAAATCCCTATATCTTTAAAAATACCTTAGCAGCAAACTTTACTAGCCTCTAGTGCCTTAAAGTTCAAGTCTTACAATATGTTAACTTTGTAAACTAACATATTCCTAACATCATTGCTAACGGAAAGAAGATGGAAAGTCATAAAAAGGTTTAAGAAAGTAAATTTTATAGTCATTACTAGCATCAAGCCCTAAGTAAATACAGAAAATTGCAGAAAATTTAAGCCCTACATGGATATGAAAGATGAGGAAAGTTTTAAAAAGTAAGTTTTGTTTAGTCATTGCTAGCTACAAAAGTCATAGAATGCTCATAAAAGTAAATTCTGTCTGTCACAGTCAATCTGTTCTCTGTTAAACTGCTCTGAATGAAAGGTTATAAAAAGTTTTTCTTAACCATCTGAGTACACTGTCTAAAAGATAAAAGTTGTATCTCATATCAGAATAATATCCTTGTTAATATTTATGTTGACCTTATCCTTTGTTTCAGAGACAAATCTCACTTTAAGGAAAGCTGTTACAAAAAATTTATTCTCTCATTTTATAAAGGTAAAGTGCAAAAATAGTTTAACATATTACATTTAAAAAGTATTCAAGAAACGTTACAATACTTGAAAAACGTTCTACCCTTCTGTTAAATTTACCCTGCTAAATTTCCACAGGTAAAATATCATTCACACATTTGAAAATTATTTAAAATTCCTAAAAACTTAACAATTGTTCTCATTGTTTATGATATCTAGTACCTATCTGTATAACAACAAAACTTACTTGTCAGATGAACCAATTTACACATTTAGAGTCTCTAAAAGTACAGGTAGTCTGTTTTTTAAACAGAAAACTAGTAACTGATTTAACTAAAAACTATAACTATTTTAGAAGAATTGGTGATGAGTGATGTGTAGAGCTAGGTACCCAGAAAAACATGTTCTTAATTTTAGTCCATTCCTCTGAGTGTGAATCCATTGTAAATGGTAGTCAGCTATAAGTCAAAACTTCATCTCCAACAAAAAGAACTTAAAGGAAAAACAAGACAAGTGTACTAATTATGTTCTACCTGTTCATTAGTATAACCTGAGAAAATGTGTACAAGTAAAACAAGACAAAAAACTTGTTATAACAACTCTCAAATATTTTTATTTCTGAAAGTAAATTCATTTAAAATGCTTATGAAAATTAAAACTTGAAGTGTGAGTCTTACAGCAATCGCATTTACTCCTAAGCTTTAACTGTTATTTCTTGATTCCGAAATGCTTTGCTCTTTATATAATCTAATATAGTTCCTGGAACTTTGTTATCCAAGACTCAGTTCTCCAGCTCTGAATGTCAGGATTACTCCATACAGCAACATGTAAATGACCCTAATCTAATTAAAACTAAGATAAATATAACATTGTCTATATTCTAAAGCTATAAAATGTCCCACTTGGGGAATTCCTTCTGTTCTATTAAGCAATAAGGGCTCCCAATTTAACAAGCCAAAATTCTACCCCCGGACACGTTAACTCAGAAAGCAAAACTAATGCCCTCACTTGAGCTCTCAAACTAGGAAAAGGGAAAGGCTATGGCTTTCTGCATCTGTGCTTCATGCTCATGCAGCAGTGAAAAAAAAAAAGTAAAGCTTTCTCTCAATTAAACACTACCAAGAGATACTTCGTTTCTTAAATTTCATGCTCCTATCATTGAAAAAAAAAACAGCAGTAATTCATGCCCTGACCATCAGAAAAATAATGCTAACATCCCTTGAGGGAATAACTGGGCCAACATGGCAGCCAAAGCTGTGGCTCAATCAGTTAAACCCCTTATAAGCCTTATTTTTGCACATCTATAGCACATGCACCCTCCTATTCCCCACTTAAGCAAGAATGAACCTCCTAACTAAAATTCACTGTTAGATGTGAAAGATTGTCAATTCCTTCTCTCTTCCCCAGTCTCACTTGGCTACTACATCTCCCAAGCCTCCCACTTCTAATCTTCTCTTGCTATTAACTGACCCTTGCATTTTCAAGCTTCTCACCCAGTTTATTTCTTCCAGACTAGAAGCCTTTCACACCAAACCAATACTGATGTGAGGATTTTCAGCCATTCCAACCTCCCCTCCAGATTCCTTCCCTCTCAACTTAAATGAGATAATCACAGCGTTCTACACCTTGTCAGGAAGAGCCTAAAACCCCTGACAAGACAGAAGCAGTTACAGAACATGGACCATCTTCCCTCAGCACCACTTAAAGTTAAGGGGCAACAACTCTCTGGGGGGGAATTTGACGCAGGCTAGAACAGGGAGAGAGTGGAAAGAAAAAACTGTGAAGGAGACCTTGAACAAGGATGGTTAATCAAGGTCAAGAGGGTCCATTTGTGGCACAGGACAGCCTGCCCAGGGCTCTCCATTTACGGGAAACACCTGGTGACAGCTGACCTATCTGGAGCCAAGTGACCCCTATCTAAGTGAGTCATCTATGGAGGAGGGTGAAACCAACTGACCCACCCAAATGTACTATCTATCACCAGGCACTGCCTTGGGGAGACAGGAGGGTAAAACAAAGAGCCCAACAAGGAAGAGGGCGGGGAAATAAGTAAAGCTAATCTATAAAAGCAAATGCCCCCACATTGCCTATTGCCTCTCACCCTCCATTTTTCTTTATTTACGAGAGTGCCTGTAAGTTCCTTTCTCTGCATATGTACTTAATGAATTTCTTACCTATTTGCTCTAAATAAAAAAGAAAATGAATCAAGTACCTCTTTATTAAGATACAGAACAGGTATGACAGGCTCATTGAAAAAAGCAATGCACATAATGTATGCCATATATTATCTGTGTTACAAATGGAAAAGGAATATATATATGTATGTGTAGATACATATATGCATTTGCTTATTTTAAAAAGGAGAAAAACAGACTCAGAGCGAAGGTCAACAGGAAAACAAAAATAAGATTAAAGAATTAATCCAGGATATGTGTGATATTCAAACACTAGGAATTTTGGAAGGCAAGAATGGAGAAAATGGATGGAGGAGGAATATTTTCAAAGAAATATAAGAAATTTCTTCAGAACTGAAAATTCCAAAGGGTCTATCAAGTACCCAACATAATGCATGAAAAAGAATCACACTATGACATATCTCTGTGAAATTTCAGGACACCAATGATAAAGAGGAGATATAAAACACATAACAAAGAATTAGTAATCAGGATGGCATTAGAATCTTCAAAGCCTGGAACTGGGAGCCAGCTAGAGCAATGCTTTTAAAAATTCTTGGGGGAAAAGGATTTCTTCAAACTCTATACCCATTTCTGAAGACATTTTCAGGCACGAAAGATCTCACACAATCTGCTTTTCATAAGCACCTTTCTTAGGAACCTACCAGAAGATGAGTTCTACTAAATGATGGAATAATACAAGGAAGAAGACAATATGGGAGTCAAGAAGCAGCAAAGGAACTTTCTAGAATTACAGAAAAGGGAAATCCCAGGCTAGAACCTGTGCAGGAGGTCTAAAGATCAAGGAGCCCATGGAATGAGACAATGCAGGGCTCAGGAACAAGAACTCTAGGTAAAAAAGAAATAGATTACCTAATAGGTCCGACTTTGTAGAAAACTGTATTGAGAGTGTGGGAAGAATTGACTAGCAATCGGTAAACAGAAAACTAATAACTGATTTAACTAAAAACTATAACTATTTTAGGAGAATTGGTGATGAGTGATGTGTAGAGATAGGTAACCAGAAAAACATGTTCTTAATTTTAGTCCATTCCTCTGAGTGTGAACCCATTGTAAACAGGACCTTTTGATGAAGTTATTTTAGTTAAAGTGTGGCCCAACTGAATCAGGATGGGTTTTAATCCTTTTAAATGGAGTACTTTAGAAGCAGAATGAAATTCAGTCACACACACAGAGAGCCACAGGAGGAGGCTGGAAGTCAACAGGTCCCGGAAGAGAAAGGAGATATCAGTCACTGTGTGCACTGTCAATGTGACAGAAAAGCTAAGTACCAAGAATTGCCAAAGCCAGCCCTAGAACACCACAGTCTTCTGGGAGAACGCATGGCCTTGATGATGCCCTGATTTTGGACTTCTAGCCTTAAAGCCTTGAGCCAATCAACTCCCATTGTTTAACCAACCCACTGCATGGTATTTATTTTAGCAGCTGTGAAATTAAAATTGGTTGTAAGAATGTGAAATCATTATGTACCATGATAGTTCCTTTGGGTTTCACTGATTGTGAATAAAAGTCACCAGTGAAATGCAGTTTCAGTCTCTTTTGACATGATATGTGTTAAGCATAAATAATTGGTTTCTTACCGATGGCATACTTTGGACCTAAAACAGATTAAGGAAAACTAAGTTCCCTATCAGCAAAGGAAAGACCCCAAAAGTGAGAAATAGGCCTAACTTGCAATTGACTGGCCCTGAGATCTAAGGCAAATCATTTAACCTCTATGTTAAACTTGCCTATGTCATATAACTACTAAATGGCATAGTCAGGCTTCAAACTCAGGTATCTTGGTTCTGCAGAGTATGCTCTTAATTGTAAATGCTACATTGCCTTTATAGTAGAAAATCTGGGATTAAAGCAGGCAAGATCAGGGTCTGGATTATATGACCTATCTTAAAGATGTTATCTGCAGTAACCAAATTTAGCAAATGTTTTCTGAATGCCTCCCATGAGCCAGATGTGATTCCCTATAGGAGTGCTCACTGTCTAATAAGAAGAAATAAGAGCCAAGAGGATGGATGGGAACATAGAAAACAGTGATTTTTGCTAAGGAAAAAAAAAAAGGAATCATACATAGCGGTCAGGTAATTACTTCCTTTACTCCTCAAAGAAGCCTGTCAGGGACTCTCTATCATCTCATTTTACAGATCAAATACCTGATGTGCAAAGAGGTTAGAAGCTTGCTCTACCCTACCTGGTCCCAGTCCCAGATTTCTGATTCTATCCTAGGAGCTACTTCTAATTTATGCTAATTTATGCTTGAATTTGTGCTAATTCAAGGAGAGAAGACGGCTGGGCTGAGGCCCTAATAAACTGGCACTGCAACTAAACCATTTCTCTGAGCCTAAGCCCCTTTTTTTTAACTCCATCCTGGCCACTGGTCTTCCCCCTCATATCTAATTGTTACTGCCATCTATATCTATTCTCCTTTATAAGTCTCCATGGATCCCTTCAAGTCTAATACTATTACTCAGGCTCTATATCTTTTCATCTTCAGTCTCTTGCATCATCAATTAGCTCTGCTTTTCGTCTTGTTTATATTTTTGTATGCTGTAATGGTAGGGGTCACATTTCATTCTTTTTCCAGGAATTGAACCCAGGTTTCCAGCATAGCAGGCAAGAATTTTTCTCTTGTATTTTTAACCAACTGTTTCTTTAAATATACTTTCAAGCCTCCTCAATCTAACCAGAATTCCATCTAAAACAGGAGATCCTCAGAATCTTTCTTCTTTCTACTTAACTCTATGCTAAACAGATACTGCTGAGGATTCCTTAATCGAAGTTTCATCACTTTTAGTTGGGCAACAACTCATTTTGAGAAGTTTTATGGCTAGAAAACACAAAGATAACAAAGAAATAAATAAACACAAAGAGAAAGAAATCTCCAATACCTGAAGGAGGGAAGGTTTCTGGAGTGGTTGCTGCAGTGCTGGAATTTCCCTCCCAGAGTTCTGTTCCAGCATCTGTGAACTGGTTATCTGGAGGCGCTGTTCCATTTGGTGAAATGGTAGTGACTCCAGGTTCTGTGCCTGCTATTCTTGTGGTCCCATTTTCAGAGTCTGAAGAATTGACAGTGGTTACAAATGTGGGTCCCAGAGTTAGATTTGGGCTGAACGTTGGTGCCACAGAAAGAGAAGATACTGAAGAACTGAGATTTGAAGTTTTGGTGTTTTCTTTAACTGGTTCTGTTGTTGATACTTTAACTGATCTTGTGACTCCTACTGTAGGTGGAACTACAAACAAAAGAATAAGGAAATTATCACATGAAGAATGTGAGGCTTAAAAGTACAGTTATGAGACACAAAGCAGCAAACTTTAATAAGCTTTCAACCAACTAGAGGCCCAGCAGAGGATTTTTAGCTAATGCTGATAGACGGCATGAGACATGAGCAATAGTATTAGCATGGCCACCTCCTCCAAAGGATGACTAACAGAGGAAGAAACTGGATTCTTCACTAAGTTCCTCAAAATCAATATAAAGTAGTCTTAAGGATCAGCAATTTCTTTTACTTTTTAGAAGTGAATACATAATATCTTGATTTATTTAAAAAGGTATGCATTTGGATGATCACATGGAATGTGAATATATAATAAATATCAATAAAAAAATTAAAAAGATCAAAGGAGAGGTTGAGTTATAAAAGAGAAAACAGAATTTAAGAAATGAGTATGACTCCTGAATCATTATATTGATATTTCTTTTAGTCTCCAGTGTTTTGGAGCAGCCAGAAGGTAAAACCTAAAATTGTGAAACTGTAACCCATAGCAAACTTTGAAATCTGTTCTATAACTGATTGTTGTGGTGTGCTTTGAAATTTATTGCTTTTTTTATTTGTTATTCTTCACAATAAAAAAAAGGTATGCAATATGTAAAACGATGCTGTGCATTCAATACAATTCAGAGATTTCCAAAGACATCTGTTTGAGTACAACATTTTTGAGTACAACATCAATATTTTTTCTTTCTTTAATACCATCTAGGTCTTCAAATTTGGGTCATTAAAATGTGGATGCAAAACTGTTTTGAACATCAGTCTTATCAAAGACAATTTACCTGTGGTAGCATTGTTAGCACTGACACGTATCAGACCACTGCCAAGCAGAACAAAAATGACCCAGGAATCCATGCTGACCTGGAAAATAGGGAGCCATGTAAGACAACGTCCTGTATTATTTATGTCCAAACTATGCCCCACAGGAGTATTTTGAACAGAATCTTCCCAACTATTACAATGTGATCCAAAGACCATTGATCTTTTGGAATTCTGATATATTTCCCTAGAAGTCCAACTATTTATTGAGTTTTTATTCAAGTTATATGTGAGATTTAATAAAACATGCTTTTTCCATACCCATCTAATTTAACTTGAATGGTTAATTTATTTAAACAATATATTACATGTAGGATACTAGAATCAGGAATGAAATCTTGTTATTCTGTACAGGTTAATGTAATATCCTGATATATCTCAAGAGTAATTTGGGCAGAAAAAAAGTATGTGCAAAGGCCCCTTGAGGGAATGGGGGAAAATGTGGAAATATTAAACTTCCCCACCTCAGGAATTCCTCATATTTTCACAAGCATTAGGGACTCCCAAGTTAAATAGCCAAGCCTTTGATCTTATAAAAATTATTCCTGCAAAGGAGAAGCTAAGCCTACTTATAATTATGTCTAAGAGTCACCCTCAGAGAAACTCTTCTGCTGCTCAGATGTGGCCTCTCTCTCTAAGCCAACTTAGTGAGTTCAATCTCCCTTCCATGTGGGATATGATTTCCAGGGATGTAAATCTCCCTGGCAATGTGAGACATGACTCTCAGGAATGAGCCTGGCCCTGGTATTGTACAATTGAGAGTGACTTCTTGACCAAAACAAGAAAAGAAATTAAACAAGACAAAGTTTCAGTGGCTGAGAGATTTCAAATAGAGTCAAGAGGTTATTCTGGAGGTTATATTTAAGCATTATATAGATATTGCTTTTTAGTTCCTAGTGTATTAGAAAAACTAGAAGGAAATACCTGAAACTGTTGAACTGTAATCCAGTAGATCGGATTCTTAATGAAGATTGTATAACTATATAGCTTTTATCGTGTGACTATGTAATTGTGAAAACCTTGTGATCGACAGTTCCTTTACCCAGTGTCTGGGCAGACGAGTAATAAAATAAAGATAGAAATAAATAAATAAATAAATAATAGGGAGGACAAGGGCTATGGGATGTTTTGGGTGCTCTTTTTATTTTTATTTTTTGGAGTAATGAAAATGTTCTAAAATTGATTTCGGTGATGAATGTACAACTATATGATGATATACTGTGAACCACTGATTGTATACTTTGGATGGGTTAAAATTTAGTGTGTTAATATATCTCAATAAAATTGAATTAAAGATAAAAAATATGCTTTTTAGAGCAGATTCTTAATCTCGGCAGCATATGAGAATCCCCTAAAGAGCTTTTAAAACTCCCCAAACAGACAGCATCAGAATCTGTGGATGTGAGAGCTAGGTAGCTGCCCTTTTCAAAGCTCCACAAATGGTGCCTGTGTGCTGCTTTCAAATCTTCAGATTGAGAAGTATGACAGAGAAGGTAGGATGACTGCACTAATGTACTGAGGTTTAAAGTAGATATTATAGCAGCAGTTCTCAACCTTTATTCCACCTCAAACCATATCAGAGGGCTGTAAAACATTCCAACTTTTCTTCTTTATTATTTTCCAGATTTTTAAAAATAAATGAGCATATTTTTATAAATAAATCAATAAAACTAAGTTAAAAAGAAAACAAGTTTCACCATGGAGCATGAAAATAAGAAAAGCAAAACTAAAAATAGATATTGCAGAAGAATGGCATACCTCAGATGACAGAATATAAAGGAAAAGAACAAATGCCTGCATGGTGGATAGCAGGCTGGAGAGGATCTGTGTGTGTGAACTACTAAAAGTGACAGAATTTAAGAAGACACATGTCACTAACAAGGTATATCCACAGACCTAGGCCAGGAAAACCATAAGCTTCTTTCTTTCCAGATGATAGAAAAACCCTGAGGCATAATCTCTGTGGCTTCCAACTAATCTGCAACATCTATCTTTACTTCCCCTCCTCAAGTCTCCTATCTTCTATTCCAAATAAGCTCGAGATCCTCTTCACTCCTCAAGGATACCATATACAAACTACTTCTCTTGGAGCCTGCTCTAACAGCCCCTGCTCCTGAAGGCTTTTGTCAACTGGTTTTACAATTACCTACCACTCCTCTGTTTTTCTAAAGACACTGCCATGTGTTCACAGTTTTCTTCCCAGCCTCAAACTGTGATATTCTACTGGATGATTTTAACGTCTTCACGGATAATAACAGGTACAACCCACATCTGTGCCAGCCTCTCAGCTCCTTGACTTCTTCAACTTCAAAGATCTCTATCTCAATTCCATTTGGTATATCCATAACAATGGCCTGCACTATAGATTCCCTTATCACCTGGAAAAGCTATCATACTGAAACTTAACTTCCTCCTCTCAACCACATTGTCCATCTATCCAGTTCTTTCTGTTATATCTACTATACCTGTTCTCATCCTGGCCTTCAGTTCCTTCAATCCCTCTTTAATTTTCTTTCCAATATCTCTACCCTGTTTTTATTTCCTTCTGCCCAACTAAGGAAACTTGGTGTCAATTCAATCACTCTCTTGCTAATATCCTAAATTCTTTGGCTACACTGTTCTTCTATTATACCTAACTGCTCCTTCCCCCACCCCCCGCCAAAAAAAAAACCCAGTCCTGAACTAATCTAATGTCAATCTTACACTTGAGCTGCCAGTGCTGCTTAAGAAAATCAAACAATCTAGAAGGTTGGGATTACTACAAATTGCTATTTCTGCCCTTAATTGAACTCTGAATGCTTTTTCCAATCTTTCTATATTTCCCTAGTCGGCTCTTTCTTCAATTTTCACAGCAGTGATTTCAAACCTCCTCTCCCCTCCAACCATCCCCCCTCCTCCCCCTGACCCCACACACTCTTGGCTGATGACCTTGATTTCACATCAGAAAAAAATAGAAGCCATTGCACTTGGACACCCTTAACTTCAGTCACCATATCTACAAATTTCTTCCTTTTCTGCATTTCCTCCTAAGGACCCCAGTCCCGTAGGTACTGGGCCCTGTTGAACCACTACCATCATCTTCCAGCTTTAACTCTTCCTTTTTATACCAGCATTTAAACATAATTAAGATTTTCTCAAAGAAAAGAAAGAAAAACTTCTTATACTCTACATCAATCCTCTAGTTAGCATTCTCTCTACTCTGCTTCATAGCCAAATTTCTTAGAAAGAGTTGTCTCTATGGCAATCCGGCCTTTATTTCCATCATTCCACTAAAACATTTGCCTCCATTTTTAAAGGATAATCTCTTAAAAATATTTTCAATTCATTCACAAAAGTCTAGTTTCTCTAATATATAAAGGCCTCCTACAAATTAATAATTTAAAAAGGACCAATAATCCAACAGATAAAATGGGAAAAAGATATGAAACAATTTTTTCACCTATCAGATTGGCAAATATAAAAAACTTGGACAATACTGCATTGGCAAGGGTTTGCGGAAATAAATACTCTCATATGAGCTGTAAATAACAGAATTACAAATGCATAAACTGATGCAATTCCACTACTAAGAATTTATTCTATAGATATACTCAAACTCTGAAAATAACCCTGTACAAGGTTATTCAATGTAGGACTGTTTGCAATAGAAAAAAAGACTATAAATAATGTCTATCAAGGGAGGATGACGTAGGGGGGTGTGATTACACAAATTATGTCATGTTTATACAATGGAATGCTATGTACTATTAAAAATAATGAGGGAGCTCTTTGGAGATCATTTCATTTCAGTATACAAATACATTAAATGGAGAAAAGGGCAAAGTAAGGAACAGTGTGTTTCTACTTTTAAGAAGCTGAGGAGGGGCTCTCTTTACTGTATATGCCTTTGAACTTTACAATTTTGAACCACCTTAAAAATAACCTTTGAAAAACTTAAATTAAAATTCAGGGGGAGGGAATCAATCAGCTGTGGTTAAATCACTTGACCTCTCTCTATTATATCTGATTTATGGACAACCCGTACTCTTTCAGATTCATCTCTATTCCTCATACCTCTCTTTCTGAACTGAGGGTTTTAAAAGTTTGTTCTGCAATGAAGATCTTGGATGGATGATGAAATGGTTTGGCTCCAAAGGAAATAAGAATTATCAAATGTCAAAAGGAAACCAGCCCTGCCAGCTACATTCTGTATGATGCTGGAAATCCTGTACACACATTCTAATGGGAATGGTTTTGTCTTTTCAACAGATGAGCCATTTCTTGTGGTATTTTTATTTTATTTTAAAAATAAGTTTCTTATAAAACTTAGTATAACTACATCATGATCCAGCAATTCCATTCCTATATATTTATTCAAGAGAAATAGGAACATATATCCACAAAAAGACTTGTACAAAAATGTTCATAATAAACAAAAACTAAAAACAGCTAGATAACTATCAATAAGAGAATATATTAACAAATAGTCGTATATTCTCACCATTTCATTCAGCAATAAAAAGAAAAAAAACTACTGACAAACAAAACAACATAGATGAATCTCAGAAACATTATGCTGAGTGAAAAATGTCTTACTTAAAAGAGTATATAATGTATATATACGAATGTTCTAGAACAAGCAAAACTATATATATACAAAACTGTATATATATATATATATAATGGAAAAAGCAATGAAGTTCTGATACAACATAGATAAACCATGGAATCATTATGTTGAGTGAAATAAACCATACACAAAAGGACAAATATTGTATAATTCCACTTATATGAACTATCTAGAATAGCCAAATTAATATAAACAGAAAGTAGTCAGAGGTTACTAGGATCTGGGCGGTAGGGCGGGAGTGGGGGGAATGGGGAGTTATTGCTTACTGAGTACAAAGTTTCTGTTTGGGGTCAGGAAAAAGTTTCCGTAAAGGATGGTGGCGATGGTAGCACAACATTGTGAATGTAATTAATACCACTGGATTGTACACTTAAAAATGGTTAAAATACAAAATTTTGTATTATATATATTTTTTTACAATAAAAAATAAAATAAAAACAAAAACAAACCATTGTGGGAAAAAAAATCGGAACAAGGGATGTGTGGAGAAAGGACAGGATTTACTGAAAAGGGACATGAGAGTACCTCCTGGATGAAGTTAAGATTTTGATTATTGATACAGATTTAAGCTGCAGGTATCCATACATTTTTCAGAATTCAATGAATGATAACCTTAAGATTTGTACATTTCACTGTACATAAATTTCACTTTCAAAAAACATCCCACCCATCAATAAATTTTGTACTCTAGTTGATGATATGCATGCATAAGAATATGGGGAGAAGTATACTGATGTATGAAACTTAACTCTGAAATATATTTTAAAAATATGAATTGATGGATGAATAGAGGAATAGAAATACAAATATATACATGATTAAACAAGTATAATAAAATATTAATCGCAGAATCTAGACAGTAGGTATAACATTCTTTCAATTTTACTCTATATTTGAAAAGTCTTACAATAAAATATAATAATAAAATAATCTGTTTAGGCAATACTTGCATTTTTGTGATAATGAAATTTATAATCCTGGGACATAGTATTTTTCCATTTATTCAAGTTTTTATGTTCTTTAAAGTGTCACTTTAATCATTTTTTGCCCTTCACATTTCTTCTGCACTTATTTCTTGGTGTTCTATATTACTAATCATTATGAAAGGCATCTTTTAGTAGTTATTTATGAAAGAGCTATTTTTGTTATATAGGAAAGTCACTGGCCCACCCACTCCCATTACATATGACACTTTTTTTTTAAATAAAAAAGTAAAGCATGTTCATCACACATAATTTCCTTCCCTATCTTATACATCATTTTCCATTAGGCAACAGTGACCTGAGTCAAGATAGAATTATATCTTATAGCAATGCCAAAATAACTGGAAGAAACCCAAGCTTATATATCTTTCATTTTTCAAAAAGTAATCATAAGACTTGGTTAACTTGTGAATGCTGATCAACTGAGAAGCAAGGCTTGGAGATGAGTCATGAAGTCTGGGCAGTTCCCTAATTTATCGGACATAGTGGCACACACATTGTTTCCTCTGTCCTATCCCACCACACCCAGACAAATGGCCAATATACAATCCTTATCACATTACAAAAACATTTCTTACTCTTTTTAAAAAGTTATTGTTTCTACTGCATATACATTAGGGTCTTCTGTCAATATGGCTTAATATTCAAACAAACAAAAAAAAAATCAGGAGGCCGTTAGTAATTACTTAAAAACCCTAGACAAAAGACAAAGGAAGCTCTGAAAAATTATGGCTGTTGTTTTCCTGATATTTGTGTAACTAAACACAATTCCTAAATGCCCTTAAAACTCAAATTCAGCAGAGTAGATCCTAGATGGTCTCCAGGGATATAAGTAGAAGCTGGGGCTTCTCCAGTGGGAAGTGGTTTGCGGGCAATTTCCATTGGCTGTTAAATAGCCTTGGCCTTCCATAGCCAAGCCCAGTCTGCGCTGACAAAGTGTATCCTCTCACTCGATTCTCACAACCTCACAATGCTGATATTGGCATCATCACAACTTACTATGATGTGTACCTTTGGGGGAAGGGAGGCTTCTTTTGAACTGTTGAAATGTTCTTTTGAATGTTAAATCTATAAACAATAGATTATACATACTTGCACATATTTCAGGGTTAACTTATTTGAAATACATATTCTCCACCTGAAATGAAGGAATCATTCAGACAAACTGAGCACCTGGTGCTCAGATCCTTTTGGCTTTTGGCCAAAGGGCAACACTCCCTTCCCAAACATATGTTCTCTGAGGCCTTGAGAACCATGCCACCTTCACCTGAGGGCAAGGAGAGGGAAAAGAAAGAAAACTGGGTGCTTATCATGAGGAGAAAGTACCCATTCCTTTGCTTCTGTTCATCTACTAGGTATGGATAAGTGGACTAGGAAACATAAGCTAACATGTGTTGAGAGAGTTCCAGGAAGGTTTTTTAAAAGAAAGGGAGTGAATATTTACCCCTCTCCTCCTTCTCCTTCCCATCCCTCCTCCTTCCTCTCTTACTCCTCCTCCTCCTCCTCATCCAGTAATTTGGAATTTGGTGATTAAAATCCCAGCCAATCCAGACTCTCACTTTGAAGATGGTGGAATACAGGACTAGAAAGATTAGGGTCTCTGATGACACTATTGAGCTGTCATACCAGCCCTGCTTACCTTCAGATTTCTTATATACAAGAAAGAAAGAAACCTGTTATTTTCAGGGATATGTAACCAACCCCAATCTTGAGACAGCTATTTATAAGAAGTTATGAGCAGTAAGAAGGCCAACTTCACATGTTATGATTTGTGATAATCTAGGAATTGGAATAAGGGTGCTCTGGAATGCCTTTTCCTCAGCTCTGTTGCTATTAAGTATAATGCTACATACATTTGCTAAAGAAAAAAATGTTACAAGGAATGAACATTTTGAAGTCCCAATAGCAATGGGGAGCTCAGCTAATTTGCACATGCCTCAGAAGTAGCCTCTGTATATTCTTCAGAGTTTAGACTGTGATAATTTCCATTAAAAGTCATTCTATTCAAAGTTAAGTATTCAATATTCAGTGCAATATCACTGATAATATATGATTGTTAAGTACTTACTACCTCAGTATTCTGTACATACTGTCTCAGTTAAATCTTACAGCGACTCTAAGAGTAAAGACATTCTTCTTACTCCTGTTTTGCAGATAAATAAATTGAGAGATGGTCAGTTGTGGAGGCAAAATTCAAACCCAGAACTACCTGGCTTTCCTTCATATAGCTTATGACTATCATCATCCTTCAAAACCTTAAAGATTAAAGAAGAAACAAGTCTTCCTTTTGCTAATTAAATGAATTGATGATCATTTCCATTTTATAGACAGCTAAACAACAGGGCAGTGATTATTTTTAATGTGCTCAGGCTAATCCAGATAAAAGTTCTGATTTTCAGATACCCAATATCTAAGATTATTTCAGTAATTAGATTCAGAAGTAAACTCATCTCTTTGGCAGAAATAAAGCACTCTATGAGAAAGATATGCATTCAACTCTCAGTCTTACTGAGTATGTCTCCCAGGTGCGGGGGAAACAAACAAAAAGTGGCAACTGGGAAGCATTAAACTCTGCCCTGGGCCTTCTAGAGCTGTTCAGCTTCTCGGATTTGAGGAAAGAGCACCTAAAAAGGAAGATTCGAAGGTTTTTCAGTTCCTTCAGCTAACTGCTCATGCAGCCAACACTGTTATTTATTATTAAGAACAGAAACTATTTTACAATGACAATTTTTGGTTGTCTGCTATGTGCTAGGCAATTTATATGCTTTAACCCCTATAATCCTCACAACCATCCTATAAGTAAAGTACTATTTTTCCCATTCTATAGATGAAGAAACTAAGGACCAGAGTTAAGGAATTTGCTCAAGACCACAAACATAATAAATGATTACTCGGATTCCAATTCAGGACTTTTAGAATTCCAAAGTTCACTTTCTTCCCTTTATGCTTCATCAGATATTGGATATGGGAACTCGCATTCAGAGTTTGCTAACTATTCAAAATTCTGAATTCACCCGCCATAAAAACATTAGCCAATTAACACTAAGGTGAGGCGGAAAAACTACAGACCAGAGAAGGAATGTGATGCTGGAGCTGAACTTGGAAGGGTAAGGAGGGGCTGATCAACAGAAGAGTCAGAAACAGCCTTTTCAGACAGAAAGGATAGAATGTGCCAAGGCTTGGAGGCTTGAAAAAGCTGGTTCCAGGGGTGGCAAGGAGCTGAGTTAAGGAAGGGCATCAAGCAGGACCTCAATAAAGATCTGTTAAGTGAATGTGAAAATGGCTGACATGAACCATTTTTTACATTGAGTGAAAATGAGCACATGTCACGAAAATGCAGGCAATGAGGCTGTAGGCAGCAATGAGATCACAATAAAAAGTTCTGACTTTCCACTGAATATACTGGGCTACCACCAAAGGCTTTGGCACAGGGAGATTGGTTACATCAGTTTTGATATTAGAAGTAATGACCTGATGGCACTCGAGGTAAGGATGGAATAATGACTGAAACCTTCAGAAGTAACTAATTGTGCTGGTTTGAAAGGGTGTATGTCCCCTAGAAAAGCCATGTTTTAATCAAAATCCCATTTTGTAAAGGCAGAATAATTCCTATTCAATACTGTATGTCTGAAACTGTAATCAGATCATCTCCCTGGAGATGTGATTTAATCAGAGTGGTTGTTAAGCTGGATTAGGTGATGACATGTCTCCACCCATTTGGGTGGGTCTTGGAGTCCTATAAAAGAGGAAATATTATGGAGAATGAAGGAGATTCTGAGAGAGCAGAAAAGAAAAACATAGCCATGAGAAGCAGAGAGCCCATAGGCCAGTGACCTTTGGAGAAGAAGAGAAGGAAAATGCCTCCCGGGGAGCTTCATGAAACAGGAAGCCAGAAGAGAAAGCTAGCAGACGATGCTGTGCTTGCCATGTGCCCTTCCAGCTGAGGGAGAAAAACCGTGACTGTGTTCACCATGTGCCTTCTCGGATGAGAGACAGAGCTTAAACTTCATTGGCCTTCTTGAACCAAGGTATCTTCGCCTGGATACCTTTGATTGGACGTTTCTATAGACTTGCTTTAATTGGGCCTTAGACATTATTTTGGCCTTAGAACTATAAACTAGCAACTTATTAAATTCCCCTTTTTAAAAGCCATTCTATTTCTGGTATATTGCATTCTGGTAGCTAGCAAACTAGAACACTAATCTAAGGCAATAAACCAGGAGGACCTCACACCACAGCAGGAATATCTGGAGGAGAATGATGAGAGAATTTACAAGGGTAGAAATAATGGTTTAACAATGAGATGCTGGAGGTAAGAAAGCCCAGGTATCTCACTTAGGTGAGTGGCAATGCTATAAAGAAGGTGATGAGTTCAGTTCTGAATGTGGAGAGGCACCACAATACATATTGTACCTACATGGTAGGGGGGAAGTGGTAGACAAGACAAGATGTCAGACAGGCAGTGATAGAGCAACTGCCATGGAAGTCAGGCAGTAAGCCAAAGAAGGGAAGAAGACAGCTGTAAAAGTGACAAAAGCAGCAATGAAAAAGCCAGGCAGGAGACATGTGACAAGCACAGGAGGCGGGAGTAGGTGGATACTGATGAGCAGAAAACTGATACATGCCACCAAGGGAGGGTGGAGTAGGAACAGCACATTGAATAGCTGCCAGTGACAGAAAATAACTTGAAAAGCTGCCAAAGGGCTTTTGAAGAAGTTCTAGAACACCAAAATCAACTTTTAAGTATAGGTCTTCAAATGGGAAAGGCAAGGAGATAGAGAAGTCAAAACAAAGGAAAGAGGACCTCCCAACTTAGTGGGAGTAAAGGAGCTCACTTCCACAGATGAAACTAGCTTGAGAATGAAACAGACCACTGAGATTATGAAATATATTCTTAAATTCTACTGGCCTTAAGTTATACCTAAGGCAAGATTCAATTTGGGGCCTGGAGAGCAGCTGGAGCAGGCAGATCAGTCAGATTATCACAATAAACAAACGTACAAAACAAAGTTTGGTCTAAATTTATCCTGCAGATTAATTAAGACAAAGAACATTTGGAAAAGTATTTGTTCTGCTTGAAACACAACCTGGAATAAAATACTGTATTATTTTAAACCAAAGTATATTATTTTATCTGCATAAAATAGAAAATAAAAAATAAGCCAGGGTTAATTTTTACAAAGAAGAATAAAATAGGAGAAATCACTCCATACAATGTTAAGTCTTCCTATATAGCTACTGTACTTAAGACAGTTTGGTATTAGCAGAAGGTTAGAAGCACAGATCAATGGAACAAAATAGAGCGGGCAGTAACAGACCTACATCATAAGCCCAAATAAGTTCTAACAAAGATGCAAAAGCAATTCAATGGATGAAGGAAAGCCTTTTCAACGAATGGTGCTGGAGAAATTGGACATCTATAAGTTAAAAAAAATAAAGAACCTTGACCTGAATCTCACACCTGAATAACTCAAAATGAATCACGACTTAAATGTAAGAAGGAAAAACCGTAACATTTTTTGAAAAACAAAAACAAAAATCTTTTGAACCTATTGCTAGGTGAAGAGTTCTTAGACTGACAGCAAAAGCACTATCCTCAAAAGGAAAATTAATGTTAGCCCTCATTAAAATTAAAAACAACTGTTTTGCAAAAGGCTCTACAAACAGGAAAAAATAAGACAAGTTACAGACTAGGAGAGAATATTTGCAAACCACCTACCTGATAAGAACTTGTATTTAGAACATATTAAAAAATTCTTAAAACTCAACAGTAAAAAAAAATTCAATCAGAAAATGGGTAAAAGATGCAGGCATTTCACCAAAGATTAAATAATATTCAGCATCATTAGCTATAAAGAGCAATGTAAATTAAAACTACAATGAGATATCACTAGACACCTACCAGAAAGGTTAAAAATTTTAAAAAAGGGGTGGGTGGGTGGAGAACACCAAATACAGATGAGGGTCCAAAGAAACTGGATTACACACACATTGCTAGTCAGAATGTAAAAAACAATACAGCAACTCTGGAAAAGAGAATAGCATTTTCTTATAAAACTAAACATTTGCTTACCATATGACCCAGCAATTGCACTCCTGGGCATTAATCCCAGAGAAATGAAAGCCTATGTTCACATAAAAATCTGTATACTAATTACCATAGTAGTTTTATTCATAACAGCCAGGAATTAGAAACAACCCAGCTGTGCTTCAATGAATGAATGGTTAAACTGTGATACATCCATACATACAGGGGAACATAACTTAGTAATAAGAAGAACTACTGTTCTTTTTACCGTACATTTAACAATTCTTGGAGCTACAGGAAATGGTCATGGTTTTTTGTTACTGGATTTGATTTGCTAGTATTTTGTTGAGGATTTGTGCATCTATATTCATAACAGAGTTAGCTAAAATGATCCTGAAAAAGAACAACAAAGTAGAACTCACACTTCCAGATTCCAAAATTTAATATAAAGCAAGGGTACCAAGACAATGTGAGATTGATCTACAGATACAGGATCAATGTAACAGAATTTAAAACCAAGAAATAAAACCATACATCTAAAGTTAACCAATTATCGAAAAGGTGCCAGGGCCATTTGTGATGGTTTGAAGCTGTATGTACCCAAGAAAGACATATTCTTAAATTTAATCCATTCCTGTGGGTGTAAATGCATCCTAAGCAGGAATAATGAGGTTACCTCAGTTAAGGTGTGTCCCATCTCAATTAGGATGAGTCTTAATCCTATTACTGGAGTCTTTTATAAAAGCATGAAATTCAGAAAGAGAAAGAGAAAGCCACAAGAAACAGGAAACTACATCAACAGAACTGGAAGAGAAGGTAAAGACCAGGAAATGTCACCACGTGCTTTGCCATGTGACTAAAGAGCCAAGGATTGTCGGCAGCCAGCCCCAAACACTACAGACTTCAGGGAGAAAGCATCGCCTTGATGATGCCTTGATTTAGACTTTCCTTAAGCCTCAAATTGTAAGCTAATAAATTCCCATTGTTTAAGCCAACATATTTCATGGTATTTGCTTGAGCAGCCCAGAAATTAAAACACCATTCATTAGTCTTTTCAACAAATGGTGCTGGGAAAACTAAATAACCACATGCAAAAGAATGGAGTTGGTCCCTTACCTCACACATTCAAAAATTAACTCAAAATGAATCAAAGACCTAAAAGTAAGCGCAAAAACTGTAAAACCCTCAGTAGGGTAAGTCTTCATGATCTCAGATTTGGCAAATGATTATTAGAGATAACATGAAAGGCAAGAGCAACAAAAGAAAAAATAGATAAATTGATTTCATAAAAATTTAAAACATTTGTGCTTCAAAGCATACCATTAAGAAAGTGAAAAAACAATACCCACGATGGGAAAAAATTTTTGCAAATCTGATAAGGTTCAAATATATATAAGACAACCCAATTAAAATGACAAAGATCTGAATAGATACTTCTCCAAAGAAGATAAATAAACGGCCAATAAGCACATGAAAATATCCTCAACATCATTCATTAGTCATGAGGAAAGTGCAAAATAAAAGCTACAGTAAGATACCACTTCAAACGTATTACAATGGGTAGAACTAAAAAGTCAGATAATTGTTGGCAAGGATAGGAGAAACTGGAACCCTCATACACCGCTAGCTGGAATTTAACATGGTCCATCTGCTTTGGAAAACATTCTGGCAGTTCCTCAAATGATTAAACGGAGTTCCCATACGATCCAGCAATTCCACTCTTAGGTATACACCCAAGAGAAATGAAAACAAATGTCCACACAGAAACCTGTAGGCAAATGTTTATAGTAGCATTATCCATAATAGTCAAAAGATGAAAACAACTGAAATGTCCATCAATGAATAAATTTTAAAAATGTGGTATTATCCACATAATGGAGTACTATGGACCATAAAAAAGGAATGAATACATGTTACAACATGGATGAACAATTGAAACATTCTAAGTAAAATACAAAAGACAACATGTATAATTCCACTTATCTGAAATTTACAGAATAGAGAAATCTATATAGATAGAAAGCAGATAAGAGGTTGCTTAGGGCTAGGGTTGGGGAGGTAATAACTAAAGGATGTAATTTCTTCTTGAGGTGGTGAAAATGTTCTAAAACTGACTGTGGGATGGTTGCATGTATCTGTGAATATACTAAAAACTACAGAATTATCTACCTTGAACAGGCGAACTGTACAGAACATGAGTTATCTCAATAGCGCTGCTTTAAAAAAAAAAAAAAAAAAAACCTGAATGATAACAAGAGAAGATTCATGTAAAGTAGAGAGACGCTGCAAAAATTAGTGCTGCTGGGAAAAAGAATGGTTTTAGTCTTAAATTAATTAGAGAAGAATAAAGGCTCCAAGAAAAAAAAAAAGAATAAAGGCTAGCAATACACAAAGTGAGGGCTAAATCTAAGAATTTAGAAAAAAGAAAACAAAAACAGAAAAAAGAAATAAAAATAACAGAGATGGTATCTAGCCAAGATAGAACAAGCACTAGACTGGCCTTCCTACCTGAAACACCAAAAAATCTCAAAACCAAAACAGCAACAAAATATATGAAACATCAGTTTTAACAATGCTGGACATCAGGCAACAATGTCCAGTGATCCCTGAAAGACAGGGGAAAAAATGAGGCATTTTTATCGTAGCTTATTTGACACAGCTTCCTGGCTGCAGTTCAGGCTGGGGACACTGAGGTAGATCCCAGCAGACTCTTTGAGTTGAGAAGATAGAGCTGAGAGTCTGGGCAGACCAAGATAGCTAGTGTTCATAAGACAAAATACCAGCAGGTAGATCTACACAAAATGAGAACCATCGAGGTTGGTAGAGGGTCCCCCTAAAGTTTTCTGTAAAGTATTTTTCATGAGCACATATAAACTAGCCAAAGGGAAGAAACTTTTGACAGACAGGATTCAAGAGAACAGTGCCTGGCCTTCACACAAGGCTGAGAATTGCACCTGTTACCACCAGCCAGCCTGAAAATGCTCATGGGACATTGGATAAGCAGGAAAATCCTCAATCAGTAATGGGAATAATTAGCCCTAGACTGAGCCCTGTTTTGAATCCATTAACAAAAAAAAAAAAAAAAAAATCAAGACCCAAAAGGATCAAACTGTGTCCAAGTAACCTCACCACATCCTTGAACCAAGCTTAAGAAGATTTACATGAATACTAAAAATATGCAGTACCCGAAAAGATACAATTCACAATATTTGGCACACAAATTACCATGTATACAAAGAAGTGGAAAATCAGAGCCAAGATAAAGAGAATAATCAATTAAAAGTCACACTAAACTGGCACAGATGTTAGAACTACACAGAAATATTAAAAGGTTATTATAAACATATTCCATAAGTTCAAAAAGTCAAGTAGAGGGCGGGCCACGGTGGCTCAGCAGGCAAGAATGCTTGCCTGCCATGCCAGAGTACCCAGGTTCGATTCCTGGTGCCTGCCCAAGTTAAAAAAAAAAAGTCAAGTAGAAACATCTAAAATATTAAACAGGCCCATATCAAACTTCTAAAGATGAAGTCTGCAATATCTGAGATGAAAAAGACAACAGAGTGGGATTAATAGCACATTCAACATTGTAAAAGGAAAGATTAATAAACTTGAAGGCATAGCAATATCAAACATTTTTTAAAAATGGAAAGAGCATCAGTGAGCTGTGGGCCAACTTCAAGCAGCCAAAAATATAGGAGATTGGAGTCCCTTAAAGACATAAGAGAAAGGGAGGATCGAAAAAATTTTGAGTTTTGCCCTCCAAATTTCCAAACTTAATGAGAGCTATAAAACTACAAATCCAAGAAGTTCAACAAACTCCAAGTACAAGAGACATGAAGAAAACTAAAGTAAGGAATAACATAATCAAACTGCTTGAAACTAGTGATAAAGAATAAATCCTAAAAACAGTCACGATGGAGGTGCAAGGGTAGTTCAGTGGTAGAATTCTCCCTTGCCATGCAAAGAGGCCTGAGTATGATTCCCAAACTATGCACTTTGCAAACAAACAAAGAGAAAACCAACTAAAATAAAAATTCAACAAATGGTGCTGCCATAATGCAATACTCATGTGGAAAAAGAATGAAATGTGACCTCAGCCATACAGCATATAAGAAACCAAACAAACAAAAGAGCCAAGATGAATGAAATAAGGACAAATGTTATATAATTTCACTAATATGAACTAACTAAAATGTGTAAACTCAGAGTCTTAAAACATAGAATATACGGCACCTAATACGTACAGAATTTTTAACGAGGTTGAACTTTAATGTTTGGGAATGGACAGAAGTAAAGGGTAACTTTTTATCGGGATTATAAGTAATAGTGCTGTATTGTAGATGAGTTCAGTTGAAAGGGATTATTTAGAGTCATGTATGTCACCAATTGTGCTGGTTTGAAAGGAATAAGTGCTTTAGAAAAGCCATGCTTTAATCCTGATCCATCTTGTGGTGGCAGCCATTCACCACATGTCTTTCCAGTTGAGAAAGAAACCCTCAACCTCATTGACCTTTCTTGAAAGTTACCTCTTGTTGGTGCCTTAACTTGGACAGTTTTATGGACTTGCTTTAATTGGGACATTTTCACAGCCTTAGAACTGTAAACTTCAAATTTATAAATTCCCCCTTTTAAAAGGCATTCTGTTTCTGGTATACTGCATTCCAACAGCTAGTAAACTAGAACACTGATGAAATATAGATAAGTTCTTGCATGAACTACTACAAATATAAGGCACTTGTGTAATACATTTATATTATACAATAATACTTATACGGGAAAAATTACCTATTACAAGCTATGGACTATAGTAAACAGTAATACCTTAATATTCTTTTATCAACAGTAACAGGTGTACTACACCAATACTAGGGGTCAACAGTGGGGGTGGGGTGGGAGGATAAGGGATATCGGGTGTACTGGGTTTTCTGGTTTTGTGTCTATCTGATATTTTTCTTTTTTTGAGAATTGAAAATGGTCTAAAATTGAGTGTGGTGATGATTGCATAACTAAGTGATGGTACTGTGAGACACTGATTATATACTTTGAGTGGAAAATATGGTATAGAATATATCTCAAAATCTGCCCTAAAAAAAAAGAACAGCCAGGGGGTAGGGTGGGTGGGAAGGAATGCAGATGAACAATAAGGATGAAAATACATTTCTCATTGGAAACAATGTAACTGAGAAAACACTGGAACAAAATCTGTAATGTATTCAAGGTAAAAACGAGGAAAAATATTTTTCAAAGACTGGGTGAAATAAGACATTTTAAAGTACACAAAAGCTAAAAAAAATTCATCACCAACAGACCCACACTAAAAGAATTATGTTGAAGAAAGTCTTTCAGGAAAAAGGAAATGATAGCAGATAGAAATCAGGATCTATACAAAGGAATGAAAAGCACCAGAAATGGTAACAACATGGGGGAAATACATAAAAAAAAAAATTTTAATTTTTAAAATCTCTTTGAAAGATAATTGGACATTTAAACAAAAATAACATATGTAAAACGCATAAAGGCCTGGCAAGGAGAAATGAAAGTATATTATGAAGGTTCTTATATCATACATATGGCAGTATAATATCACTTGAAGGGAGACTGTATAGATTAAAGATGTGTACTATAAACTCCAAATCAACTACTAAAATAATAAAACCAAGTAAGTATGCTAATAGGTCAACAAAGGAGAAAAAACAGAATTATAAAAAAACTACTTGGTTATTCAAAAGAAGGTAGGAAAAGACAAAACACAGAAGAGACTGATACAAAACAGTATGATGATAGGCTCAAAGCTAACCATGTGAATATTCATTTTCAGTGTGAGTGGTCTAAATATTCCTTTAAATGGCAGAAGCTGTCATGTTGAATAAAAAAGAAATATTCACCTATATGCTGCCTAAAAGAAATGCACTTTAAATATAAAGACACAAATAGGTTAAAAGGATGAAAGAAGATCCAAGTCCAAAGGAAGCTGGAATAGCTATATTAATATTAGACAACAAAGATTTCTGAACAAAGAATTATGTACTCTAAAAAAGACATGTCCAAATCTTAATCTGTATTCCTGGTGTGAACCCATTGGAAGACAGGACCTATAAAGATATTACTAGTTAAGGTCTGAACAAGGTGAATCGAGATGGGCCTGATAAAGAGAGAAGCCAGAAGTAAGACAGGACCTATAAAGATATTATTAGTTAAGGTCTGAACAAGGTGAATCGAGATGGGCCTTATAAAGAGAGAAGCCAGAAGTAAGAGAAAGTCACAGGAGGTGACCAAGGACATCATGCAATGGAAGAATGCCATCAACAGAATGATAACAACTGTGAGAAAAAGCATGGTTTTATTCAGCATCTTAATTTTGGACTTCTAGCCATCAAAACTGTAAGACATGTAATGCTTACTAAGCCAACCCACTATGTGGTGTTCGTCACAGCAGGGCTGATAAATCAAGACATCAGGTGTGCCTATTTGAAAGGATTCTGTATCCTAGAAAAGCCAGGTTTTAATCCAGATCCATCTTGTGAAGGCAGCTGTTTGTTTTAATCCCTATTCTGTACTGTAGATAGGAAACTTGATTATATTATCTCCATGGAGATGTGACTCGCCCAATTGTGGATATTAATCTTTGATTAGAGGGAGATGTGACTCCATCCATTCCAAGTCGGTCTTGAGTAGTTTACTGGAATCCTTTAAAAGAAGAAACATTTTGGAGAGAGTCACAAGAACCAGAGAGCCCATGCAGCCAGAGACCTTTGGAGATGAAGAAGGAATACCCCTGGGGGAGCTTCATGAAACTAGAAGCCTGGAGAGAAAGCTAGCAGATGTCGCCATGTTTGTCATATGCCTTTTCAATTGAGAGATAAACCCTGAATATCACTGATCTTCTTGAGCCAAGGTATCTTTCCCTGGAAGCCTTAGATTGGATATTTCTATAGCCTTGCTTTAATACTGGACATTTTTCACGGCCTTAGAACTGTAAACATGCAATTTAATAATTCCCCTTTTTTGAAAGACATTCCATTTCTAGTATATTCCATTCCAGTAGCTTGCAAACTAGAACACCAGGTAACATGATGAAGAGGTCAATAATCAAAAGGGCATAACAATATAAACTTTTACGCACCTAATAAAAGCTTCAAAACAGATGTAGCAAAAAATGATAGAATGGCAGGGAGAAATAGGCAAATCTATAATTATAGTTGGAAATTTGAAAAATCTTCTCTCAATTATCTACAGAACAAATAAGCAGAAAATCAGTAAGGATACAGTAAACTTGAACAACACTATCAATCAACTTGATGTGATTGGTTATAACAACACTCCAACCAACAACAGCATTCCATTCTTCTCTCTTTTTTTGGGAGATGGGGGTAGGAATTAGCAGATGTCTATTCCATGGGCCTGGAATAGAATTGGAGTCTCCTGCATGGCAGGCAAGCCTTCTACCACTGAACCTTCTATGGACTCTATATACATTCTACTCAAGTGCACATGGAGAAAAACAGATCATATTCCAGGCCACAAAAGAAATCTTAATAAATTCAAATGGATTCAAGTCATACAAAATAAGTTCTATGACCACAATGGAATTAAATTAGAAATGAACAGAAAGGCTCTAGGATAACTGCCAAATTTGGGGGAATTAAATATACTTCTAAATAACCCATGGGTCAAAAAAGACATCAAAAGGGAAATTATAAAGTATTTTAAACTAAATGAAAATGAAAACACATCAGAATTTGTATAATGCTGCTAAAGCTGTACACAATGTGAAATTTATAGCACTGAATGCCTGCATAGAAAAAGGTCTTCAATCAGTAACCTCAACCTCCACCTTAAGAAACTAGAGAAAGAGCAAATTAAACCCAAAGGATGCAAAAGAAAAGAAAGAAGAAAGAACAATGTGGAAATCCTCAAGTAGGAAACATTAAAAAAAAGGGGGGGGGGCGGGTTAATGAACTCAAAAGCTGGTTCTTTGAAAATATGAATAAAATTGATAAACATCTAACCAGACTGGTCCAGGGAAAAAAGAGTGAAGACACAAACTATTAATATAGGGAATGAGAAAGGTGACATCACTACAGATTCTAATCTAACCAGACTGACCCAGGGAAAAAAAGAGAGAAGACACAAATTATGGAAATAGGGAATGAGAAAAGTGACATCACTACAGATTCTAAAGATATTAAAAGGATAATAAGGGAACATTACAAACAATTTTATGCCAATATATTGGGCAACTTAAGTGAAATGAACAAATTCCTTGAAAGACACAAATTACAAAAGCTCATTCAAAGAGAAAGATAATCTAAATAGACCTACATCTATTAAAGAAATTGAAACTGTGCTTAAAAATTCTTCCCACAAAGGGTACATGGGTGGTTCAGTGCTGGAATGCTCGCCTTCCATGCAGGAGACCCAGGTTCGATTCCCAGACCATGCATCCAAAAAAAAAACCTTTCCACAAGGAAAACTTCAGGGCTGGATGTTTTCACTGGCAAATTTTATCAAACATTTAAGGAAGAAATAATACCAGTTCTACACAAACTCACTGTCATGGTCAGGTTCATGTGTCAACTTGGCCAAGTGGTGGTACCTGTTTGTCTGGTTGGGCAAATGCTGGTCTCTCTGTTGCAATGAGGACATTTCATAGAATTAGATCATGATCACGTCAGCTGCATCTACAGCTGATTTCATTTGAATCAGCCAAGAGGAGTGTCTTCTGCAAAGAGTGATGCTCAATCTAATCACTGGAAGCCTTTTAAGGAGGATTCAGAAGAGACAGGCTCTCTTCCTGCTTTGGCTGGAGAGCCTCTCCTGTGGAATTTATCCAGACCCTCCACTGGAATCATCGGCTTCACAGCCTGCCCTGCGGATTTTGGACTCTGCGTTCTTGTGGTCACATGAGACACTTTCATAAATGTTATATTTGCGAGTCTTCCCTGTTGATTCTGTTTCTCTTAGAGAACCCTAACTAATACATTCACTTCTTTAAAAAATTAAGAGGAGCTAATATTTCCCAACTCATTCTATGAAGCCAGCATTATGTGATACCAAAACTAGACAAAGACATTATAAGGAAACTACAAATATCTGTTCATAAACAAAGATGTAAAATTTCTAAGCAAAATTTTAGCAAATTAAATACAACAATACATTAAGAAGATAATAAATCAAGTGGGGCATATTCCATAGTTGGCTTAACATTTAAAATTCAATCAATGTAGTTCACCAAATTAAAAACTAAATAAGACCAAATGATAATTTCATAGATGCAGAAAAAAATTGCACAAAATCCAACATCCATTCATGATAAACACTCTAAAGCAAACTAGGAATAGAGAGGAAATTCCTTAGTTTGATAAAGAGCATGTACAAAAAACCTACTACTAACATCATACTTAATGATGAAAGTCTGAATGCTTTCCCCCTAACTAAGATCAGGAAAAAGGCAAAGATGTCTACTTTCACACCTCTATTCAACTGTGGACTGGAGGTTCTAGGAAGTACAAGCAGTCAAGAAAAAGAAAAAGGTATCCATATCAGAAAGGAAGATGTAAAGTTGCCTTTATTCATGAATGACATGATCATCTCTTAGAAAATCCAATAGAATCTACAAATAAGCTACCAGAACTAATAAGTGAGTTAGCAAGGTTACAGGATACAATATCTATACAAAAATCAGTTGTGTTTCTATATACTAACAATGAACAAACAGAGATGGAAATTGAAGAAGCAATACATCAATAACATCAGAAATTATGAAGCACTTAGGGATAAACCTGGTTCACAGAGCTGATTTTTAAAAAAATACAACAAATATTTTTTTAAATGGCAATTGTGAATAATGCTGCAATGAACACCAGTGTGCAAATATCTGTTTGAGTCCCTGATTTCAATTTTTTTTTGTTTTTAGCATGGGCAGGCACCGGGAATCGAACCCGGGTCTTGGGCATGGTAGGCAAGAACTCTGCCTGTTGAGTCACCATGGTCCACCCTCAATAGGAATAGGAGTCTATTCCTAACAGGGGGAATGCCAGGTTTTATGTTAATTCTATACTTAACTTTCTGAAGAACTGTCAAACTGTTTTCCACAGCGGCTGCACCATTTTACATTCCCATCAACAATGAATGCGTGGTCCTGTTCCTCCATATTCTCTCTACACTTATCTTTTTTCGTTTTTTAATAATACCCATTCTAGTGGGTGTGGAGTGGTATCTCACGGTTGTGATTTGCATTTTCCTGATGGCTAATGATGCTGAGTATCTTTATGTGCTTTTTTGGCCATTTGGGTACCTTTTTTTGAGAAATTTCTATTCAAGTTTGCAAATCTAATATTAAAACCTATAATTCTAAAACTTCTAGAAGAAAACATAGGAAAAATCCCTGTGACCTTGGATTTCCTGGTTATACACCAAAGTACCATCTGCAAAAGAAAAAAAGATCAATAAACTGGCCATCAAAATTAACACCTTTTTCTCTACAAAAAGACAGTGTTAAGAGATAAGCCACAGATTGGGAGAAAATCTTAAAAAGCATGTATCTGATAAAGGAATAGTATCTAAATATATAAAGAACCCTCAAAACACAACAGTAAGAAAACAAACATCCTAATAAAATAATGGACAAAGATTTGAGCAGACATTTCTTAAAATATATATATATGGAAGGCAAATAAGCACATGATAACATGCTGTAAATCACAAGTCATTAGGGAAGTGCAATGAAAAACACACGATAACCACTACCCACCCACTACAATGACTAAAAATAAAAAGATAAACCATACCAGGTATTGTCGAACATAAGGAAAAACTGAAACCTTTATACACTGATGGATGGAACACAAAATGGCACAACCACTTTGGAAAAAGTCTGGCATTTTTTGAAAAGCTAAACATACACCTACCACATGATCCAGCCATTTCATTCTTGGGTATTTACCTAGAACAGGATATATATATGCCCATACAAAAACTTGTGCATGAATGTCATAGAAGTTTTATTTGGAATGTCAGCGTAGGTGAGAAAAATGAGGAAATAATTTCCGACTCATTCTAAGAGGGGAGCGCAAAACCTGACACTAAAACTGGACAAAAACATTACAATACAGACTCAAAAATTCTAAACAAAATATTAATAAATTGAATCCAGGACATGAAAGAGATAAACTATGATGAAAAGAAAATCTATAAAATATAACTTGCCCATATTTTAAAAGACCATATGAAAAAACACATGAATTCATGATTTAAGAACAAACAAAACCCTCTTAATTAGGCGTAGAACAGATTTTCCTCAACCTAATAAAAACAGTTACTATTAAAAAACAAGAACACTTGTAATCATTATCTTAAACAGGGAAATACTGAAAGCACGCCCTTTAAAATCAAGAATAAGACAAGGACATCTACTTTCACTTCTTCTATTCAATATTGTATTAGGGATCCTTTGTAATACAAGAAGAAAATAAATTAGAACAAAAATTAGTTGCAGATGATATGATTGTTTACATAGAAAATCCACAAGACTTTAGTGGCAAATTATTAGAAATAATAATGGAGCTTAATGAGGAGGGCCGATAGAGAACTTCCATACTTTAGTAAAAATAGCCACTAATATACACTCAAGGAAGGGTTTGTTTGCTAGGTTAAGACAAAACTAATCAGGGTGCATGGGTAATTCAGTACTAGGATTTTCACCTGCCATGTAAAAGACCAAAGTTCGATTCCTGACTCATGTACACCAAAAAAAAAAAAAAAGAGAGAATCAAATGGTGTAAAGGTGTATTCACACAGAAAAGAATGAAATGTGACTTCCCTGCCCTGCCCCCTGCACACCATACCATAAAAAAAAAAAAAAATCATGTAAATATTGTTAAGAAGGAATCAAATGGGAAGGAAGAGAAGGTCCATAAGAGAGGTAAGAAAGGGTAGGAGAAATGGTAGAAAAGTGAGGGAGCGCCAATCTGACATCTTCAAGATTTCTCTGTGAAACATGTAAAACTCTAGGAACTCAGAGTTTGGAGAACATGCAGATTTAAGGTTTTCCTGGGTGAATGTGAAAGAACTATAAGCAACAGAGTTGAGTAAAAGAATGGCTGCGTTGCCAAACCATCTTGATAGGAAATATAGGATAGACTTTAGAGGTAATTATAGATATGAAGGATTTAAGTGACTAAAAACTCACACAATGTTAAAAACTATTTTATAGTGGACCAATAGATAAGGTAAGCTGAAGGCCTCAAGAGACTAATCTTACTAGAATTGTTTGGAATCTAGTATAAGTGATGAACCACAGTCCTTGAAAAATCAATAAATATCATTAACTCTATAGCTTTACTTCCTTGAACTAGATCTCAACATAAAGTGAAAATCCTTTACTGTCCCCCAGATTATGCTACAAGTAGCTTGCTAAATAGCTCTTCAAATTTCCAAACTCACTTTTCTCCTCTACTCCTACAGGCAAAACTTGAAACAATTATTTTGATCTGATTGCTTTCTTTTAAAAAGTTTATTATGAGTATCTAGGTTATTTGAAGTAATTGATTAGACAGGAATTATTTATAGGCAAAAGATACAGAAATAACTTTAATATAAACACTTCTCAAATTTTGTCCTAATAATTTGACAAAAAAAAGACTACAGAAGTCACCTTCTCTTATTAGATGCTCATAGGAATAGCCTCTTGGGCTATGATACCAATCAATACTGAAATTTCTTATCATATAGAAGGAATACCATTCCTGTAATGCAGTGTGTGCAAAGAGTTTCTAAAGAACTAAACACAGTGTGTACTCTATGGAAGAATCTACGAGACAGGCTTAGGTAGGCAGTGGTTTAATTCTTTCACAGTGCTTGTAGAGAATCTGGCAGTGATGAAAGGCTAGAAAAATCATGAAAGGCCCTTTTATAACCAGGGTGAATGTGGAACACCAAAAGCAAAGTCAGATGACCTACTTTTACTGATGAGGACTGATTCTCATTCCATATTAGTCTCTTTCTAGAAAAAGAAAAACCTTACATAATGGTAGGGAAAATTAAGATACACTGCACATAACTCTACTAAGTTCCAATCTTTCCTTCTCAAATATCAGCTCAAGTCCTAGGGTCTGCAGCCAAAGACAACATATTTAATAAAACGCTTTGAGAGGTATGATCTAGTTACCTGAGTGTAACAATGCATTCTCTGGCTGTTGGGCTTTGAGGAAATTTAAGTTCTATAATCTATTGATCAGAACAGAAGTTCAAGCTGGCAACATTATGAGGGGAAGTTGTCTCTTAATCTTTTTCTGGAACTCGAGTAAAGCAAACGGGTGGTAAGTCTGTCTGGAAAGGTAAAACTGTCTGATTTCCTCCAAAGCAGGGAGCCACACACTCGTTCATCTGTTCAGCTATGAGCCTTGTCTTGTGCCAGGCTAGGGATGTAAAGGAAAGAGGAACTCCAACCCTCAAGGAGTTCATATCTCCTGTGTTTCTCACCTATCTGTCTGATGTTACCTGAAAGACATTTCAGAATAGTCAATAAAATTCTTATTATTGAGGAGGTAGATGAATATAGCTTTTCTTTATTCATATGCTCCCTTTCCTTTAAATAGAGTAATAAGTGGGAAAATTATCTCATTCTTCTCTTTTGTGATCAATTTCCCATTTAAAAAAAATTCCCTTATCTGTTCTTATTCCGCTAAACAAACAATAAATACCAAACTGTGCAAACACTGGTAAAGAATATGAAGAAACTTAACAAGGTCTCTCTCCTCATATGCTCCCATCCTTACTTTCCCATCTCATGTTTCTCCTCTCTTTCCTCCCCTCTCTCTCTGCTGCTCTCCATTTTACTTTGAATGAAGAATTAGATAACCTGTCCAAGACTGTAAAATCTAGAACCTAGATTCACTGATTCCCAATCCATTAATGTTTCAAAAGTGAAATGGGAGAAAAATGGGGGATGGAGGTAAACCAGAGTTCATTAATACACTTCTAAATCAGTCTCAACCCTCTCCCTCCCCACCTCCCGTTCCCACTTTTTTGTTATTGTTATCTAGTTTTCACACTGAAAACACTTGTGCCTGGAAGTTTCGGCTCCCAGTTGTCTCTCACCATCCAGGTCTCAGCTTAAATGAAACCTGTCCAAACGAGTTACAGGGGGACCATTTTCACTCATTCCTGATTCCAGATATTCACTACAACAGCAGACCATGCACTGGTTCCACAGAACATATAATATTCGTTCAATATATATTTATTTGTTAGTTATAATCAGAATTCTACACTCCATGTGGATAAAAGACCATACCTGTTCTGTTCACAGGACCTACCCAGAACCTGGCAAAGTGCCCCACAAATAATAGTTCTTCTAGGGAGTGGGCCAAGAGAGGAAAGGTATCACAGAGCCACCCTATCTTGGAATTCCACTTGCCAGGAGAATGCTTGTTATCTCAACAGTGGACTAAGATTCAGGGAAGCTGAATTGTCTAAAGAACCTTCCTTCCAACCTCCACTTCTCCTTTCTAATAGTTCTTTTCCTCTTTCTCTATCATCTTATTGATTCTTACCGTAATTAAAAAAAAATCTATTGGATTTTGAATTCATCATAAAGCATTCTTATAGATCTCCCTTAAATCTATCTATCTATCTGCTTATCCATTTGGAATAGGAAACACACGGGGTAAAAATTCAAACGGTACAAAAGACTACACAGTCAAAAGTAAATTTTCTCCCACCTTTAGCCAATCTACATACTCAGCTCTTGTTGCAGGAAGCAACAATTACAAGAAAGATTCTATAGAATCAGTAATACATATTTCCTTTTCTCTCCCTACACATGGTTGTATACCATACACATCACTAGACACCTTTTTTTGGTCTTTTTAAAAATCATTAAATATGTGTCAAAACCCCCTCCATGAGAGTTTAAAGATGATACTTGAGATAGAAGAAAAGGAGGATTTGCGCTTGTGATAGTTACAGTCAGTTGTCAACTTGGCTAGATGAAGGTGCCTAGATCTACTGCTGTAGACATGAGCCAATGGCGGGTGAACCTCATCTGCTGTTGATTACATCTGCAGTCAGCTAGAAGGCGTGCCTGCTGCAATAAATGATGTTTGAGTTAATTGGCTGATGCTTAAATGAGAGACTCAACATAGCACAGCCAAAGCAGCTCAGCATACCTAATCTTAGCAACTTCAGCAGCTCAGCCCAGGCCTTTGGAGATGCAGAAAGAAACCACCCCAGGGAAAGTTGTTGGAACCCAGAGGCCTGGAGAGAAGGTCAGCAGACATTACCCTGTGCCTTCCCACATAAGAAAGAACCTCAGTTGAAAGTTAGCTGCCTTTCCTCTGAAGAACTAACAAAATAAATCCTGTTTTATTAAAAGCCAATCCATCTCTGGTGTGTTGCATTCCAGCAGCTAGCAAACTAGAACAGCGTTCAATACAGTTTACAAGCCACCACAACTTCAGTTGATGGTCCTGTCTTAAAAGAAGTTCTGGGTAATACCAGCCTAATAAAAATATCTTAAAACCAGCAACACAACCACCTTCTCAAATGGGCATATTGAGTAGAGGGATTATTAGACACTTTATTTTAGATGTAACTTACTGAAGAAACAAAAGTGGATCTCTTCCTGAGCAAAAACTGTATCCATTAACATATGATCCACTTTCTCTTTATCATTTTTCTTTACAGGAAAAAAAAAAGTGTTTTCAAACATGAAAAAAGATATTCAAGACAAAGAACCAGATTTTTAAAAAAACCTACAAAGTTTCCATTTTACAGACACCATTGCAGTTTTTCCAATTTTAGATGAATATAATAATGCCTACTGAACTATGAATTATTTGAATCTGACACCAATAAAAATTTTAATACAAATATGTCTGAACAAAATCATCTTAGAATTGAAATCTTACTAATTTATTTTAAAAATGCCGTTTATTAATTCTATTTTTATGCACCTTTAAGCTGAGCAATACTAAATAAACTAACCATTCAGAAATTTAAAAAAAAACCTCTTCCATGACTAATATATAAAAAAACTGCCTCATTTAAAAAAATCATATTCCATTGCATGGATGTATTTATTTACATTCTCTATTGACTCATTCAAGTAGATTCCCAACTTTTGTTTTTACAAACAATGTCACAATGAATAAAAATACTTTACATTTAGGTCATTTCACATCTGTACATGTTTATCTGTAGAATAAATTCATAATAGAATTGCTAGTGAAAGGATATGAACACTAGCTATTTTAACAGATATTGTAAAAGTGCTCTCCAAAGAGGTTGTACTAATTTACACTCCCATCAGCTTCATGGGACTGTATGTTTCCTTGCATTCTTGACAACAAAATCTGTTAAACTTAATGATCTGAAAATGGCCCCTCAGTAGTTACAAGTAGTTTAGAAGATTCCAAAACCTTCTCAAAGATCTTGTACACTTCCTGAAAAGTTTATTTCTAGGTGTTTTATATCTTATTTCCTCTAATCTCTCTCTAATTAGTTGTACATAGAGGAATCAAATCTCTGAATATCCATTTTTAACTCTTCACTCATTTTCAGCCTCTTTTTACTCTTTTGCAATCTGTGCATCTCTACATTTACAAAGTTTACTGAATCTTACTATGCCCTAACTGCTGTGGCTTTTTTGTTTTATTTTATTTTATTTTTTTACTGCTGTGGGTTTTTATCATTTCATCTTATTTCTTTTTTTTCTGTTTAATATTATATTTCAATTTCAGTTTTAAACACCTTAACTATATTATAGATTTCATTTTTAACTTTCTTTTTTTCCCCTACCTCCCTTAAAATTTGTTGCATAATAGCAAGTAGAAAGTTCAGATTACTGTGACCAGCAACAGAGCAACAGATCATACTATAAAGAAAAGGAAATCGGCACCTCCTCAGCTACTCCTGTCTCTGGCTATTCATTTCTTCACAACTAATCTCTCAGACCAAAGAAATTTGACTCTCCAAAGAATTTCATGCTAAAAGACCTAGGACACTCACAGGTCAACTGTCTCTAGATTCATAACGTCACTGAGCAGGTGGCATATCTGACTTGTTAAAATGTGGTCACAGTTTAGAATCTCATATTATCTAGCATCTTTATGAGACACCACACTTAAAATATTATACTACTTTGTTCTTGATGCTGATAAGAGAAATAAAGTCACATTAAAACAAATGATCAAAATTCATTTAAACTGAAAAGCTTGACAGGCTAACCATCTTGGAAAAAAACTAAAAAATTATTAAGAATTACCTTAAGAATTTATGATACTCTCGCAAACAGTGGGATCAACAAAATCAATAGGCCGAGTTCCCATTCTTAGGGTTCACCCCTATGAAACTTATTCCTGCAAAGGATAGGCTAAGCCTACTTAAAATTAGGCTTAAGAGTCATTCCAAGAGAACCTCTTTTGTTGCTCAGATGTGGCCTCTCTCTCTAAGCCAACATGGCAAGGGAGCCCACTGCTCTCTCCTCCTATGTAGGACATGACTCCCGGGGATGTGAATCTCCTTGGCAATACGGGACAGAAATCCCGGGATGAGCTGTGACCTGGCATCAAGGGATTGAGAAAATCTTCTTGACCAAAAGAGGGAAGAGAGAAATAAGACAAAATAATGTCTCAGTGGCTGAGAGATTTCAAACAGAGTCGAGAGGTTATCCTGGAGATTATTGTTAAGCATTATATAGATATCCCTTTTAAGTTTATGGTGTATTTGAGTAGCTAAAAGAAAGTACCTGAAACTGTAGAGCTGTGCTCCAGTAGCCTTGTTTCTTGAAGACAATTTTATGAAAATATAATGTTTACTATGTGACTGTGTGATTGTGAAAACCGTGCATCTGATGTTCCCTTTATCTAGGATATGAACAGATGAGTAAAAAGTATGGATAAAAAATAAACAAATAATAGGGGGAACAAAGTTTAAAATATGTTGGGTAGATGGAAATACTAGTGGTTGATGAGAGGGAGGGGTAAGGGGTATGGTCTAGATGAATTTTTTCTTTTTATTTCTTTTTCTGGAGTGATGCAAATGTTCTAAGTAATGACCATGGTGATGAATATACCGTTATGTGATGACATTGTGAGCCACTGCACACAATGTATGGAATGTTTGCATGTTAAAAATGTTTGTGGGCAGGCCACGGTGGCTCAGCAGGCAAGGATGCTTGCCTGCCATGCCAGAGGACCCAGGTTCGATTCCCGGTGCCTGCCCATGTAAAAAATAAAATAAAATAAAAATGTTCGTGTTTGTAAGGTGTTTTTGTTTGTCAATTAAAAATAAATAAATGATGATAGCAAAAAAAAAAATTGGAGATCTCTTCTAAATATCCAAGTTCATGGCTTTTAAATTCTGCCTTCCAGCCAAAGCCACTCGTCAATTTTGCCAGATTATCTGCTATTTTAAAACAAGGTTCACCTTCCTTCCAGTTTGCAATAACATGTGCCTCATTTCTATCTGAGGCCTTATCAGAAGTATAGAGTTCACGTTTCTACTAACAGTCTCTTCAAAGCATTTTAGGCCTTCTCTGTCGAGCTTCTCACAACTCCAAAATCTTCCCTTTATCCATTTAAAAAGCTGTTCCAACATGTCTGGTATATTTGCAAACCACAGCAGCACCCCACTCCTGGTACCAAAATCTGTTCTAGTTTGCTAACTGCTGGAATGCAATATACCACAAACGGAATGGCTTTCAAAAGGGGAATTTAATAAGTTGCTAGTTTACAGTTCTAAGGCCGAGAAAATGTTCCAATTACAACAAGTCTATAGAAATGTCCAATCTAAGGCATCCAGGGAAAGATACCTTGGTTCAAGAAGGCCGATGAAGTTTAGGGTTTCTCTTCTCAAGTGAGAAGGCACATGGTAAATACAGTCATAGTTTCTCTCTCGGCTGGAAGGGCACATGGAGAGTAAGGTGTCATCTGCTAACTTTCTCTCCTGGCTTCCTCTTTCATGAAGCTTCCTGGGAGGCATTTTCCTTCTCCATCTCCAAAGGTCGCTGGTTTGTGGTCTCTCTGCATCTTGTGGCTATGTTGTTCTTCTCTGCTCTCTCTGAATCTGCTTCATTCTCCAAAATGTTTCCTCTTATAGGACTCCAGAAACTAATCAAGACCCACCCAAATGGGTGGAGATATGTCATCACCTAATCCAGTTTAATAACCACTCTTGATTGGGTTACATCTCCAGGGAGATAATCTAATTAAAGATTCAAACATACAGCATTGAATACAGATTATTCTGCCTCAACAAACTTGGATTTTGATTAAAACATGGCTTTTCTAGGAGACATACATCTTTTCAAACCAGCACAATCCTCAAATACTCTTCCTAGCCCTTTACTCCTCTCTTTTCCTTCTGAGACACCAATGATTCTTCTATTTGTGTGCTTTGTTTTGTCTATCATTTCCGGGACTTCCCATTCAATTTTTTCTATCTTTTTTGCCATTTGCTGTTCTGAGTCTTTGAAGTCAGTTATCCTGTCCTCTATATCACTTATTCTTTCTTCTGTCTCTTCAAGTCTGGTGTTTTTTATTTGGTCAACAGAGTCTTCAATCTCTGTGATATCTGCTATTTTTCAATTTATTCTTTCAGTATCCTCTTTATGTTCCTCTACTGTCTTCTTGATCTCCTTTATGCCATTTGCTATCCCACTTATTTTATTAAGTGGGGTTGTATGAACATCTTTGATTAGTTCTTCCAAGCTCTGTGTCTCCTCTGGTGTTTAAATTTGGTCATTAGGCAGGGCTATATCTGTCTGAATTGTGATATACTTAGTGATCTTCTGCTGTTTTTGTGGCATGTAAACATCTTGATTGATTTACTTTGGGAGTTGATTTCTTTCAGTAGTCTAAGGCCTTATTTTTGCAGGATGGTTGTACAGCATGGAGCAGGGTACAGGGTGGGGCTCTCAGTGCAGTTATTGGTTTCAGGGCAGTTATATGTGCAGGTTGAGGATGTTAAGCTGATGTTTGTGTAGTGGGTGCCCAGTAGCCAGAGAAGATGTAGATGTATGGGTGCACTGGTCTGGGTGGTGTAACCCTGGTGTGGGCTGGTCTAAGGCACAGAGCCCTTTGTGTGCATGTGTAGAGCTGTGGCAGCACTTTGGTGTTATGCCTTCGTGGATTGGAGGCAGATATGACCCAACTGTGCAGGTCAGCACTTTCTCAGAGCTGGGAAGTGTGGCTGAGGACCATGTGCATGTGTGGTTCTAGGACTGCTGTAAAGTGCAGTTCCCAGAGCTGAGTGACTTGATTGGGGTCTTGTGTGCATGTGTGAGCCTGCAAGTGCCGTAAATGGATGTGTAGAGCTCAGGTGGGGTGGAGTGAGGTTGTGCGACACTATGGGTGGGGGGGTTGGCCAGGGGTAGCCTAGGTATGGTGGTTGGTGCCCGTAGCTTTTATGTGTTGGCAATAGCCTGCAGGGAACAGAAAGGGTATGGTAGTGCTTGGGAGGGGTTCAGGAGAGGTGGGCTGGGCTGCACTTGGGGTGGGGGTGTGGGGCATGTACGTGCACTGGGGGCGCATGGAGTGCAGGGAATGGGAGTGGGTGACAGCATTCAGTTGCGAGGGGTGTGGGGTGATTTGCCAATCATGGGGTTGTGCTGGTGAGGGTAGCGAGCCCAAGGAATGTGGCCTGGCTTATTTCCTAGTCCCCGGCTCCCCTCTGTGCACTCCCATTGGCTCTGCGGCTCCATTCCTCTGCTCCAGGCTCTAGCTTTCTATCTCTCAGTTTCTGGGCCTCTGCAATCTGAGCTGCTGCGTGTGGTGCTGAAGGGTCTCTCAGGTTAGCCGCACTCCCAAATTGCCGCCTCAGCGCCCTCCTGTTCTTTCTCCTAACTTTTCCGTGGAGCAGGGCTGATCTCAAGCTACTCTATTCAGCCATCTTCCTGGAAGTCGTCAACACTACTTTTTTTTGAGAGAAAAAAAAGCGAGGCTTAGAAGGGTTAATAGATGTGGCCTCAGTCACTTAGGTAATTAATGAGTTGCAAAGCTTGGATCAGCAGGTATAACTTTTAACCACCCAGTGGTTTTTCAGCCTTTGCATGATTGACATTTTGGGTCGGTTAATTCTTTGTTGTGAAGGACTGACCTGTGAATTATAGTGTGCTTAGCAGCATCTCCCGTCTGTACCCCCTAGATGCCAATAGCGTCCCAGTCCCAAGTTTGATAATCGAAAATGTCTTCAGACATTGCCAGAGATTCCCTGGAGGACAAAACTGCCCTTGGATAAGAACCTGATGTACATAAACAATTCTTCAGTGGAATAGTCCAAGTTTTGGAGCAAGGAAGGAGTGCTCAGTCCTGCCTGAATTGGAAAGAGTTAGTTTCTGAGTTCAATTTTTATATGCTCTTCAGTGATCTGAAGTATTTAAGCCTGAGCTTGTGTCATAGCTCCTCTCTCTGAGAGCAGTCCCCACAGGTTGTTTAAACAGGGCTACTTTACCTCTCTGGAGGTTCTTTATTTTTCCTTGATTGCAGTTGGTATCACATCTAGAAAAAGGTATTTATGGAATTCCAACAAGTGGAGATGGATGATGAAGTTCCAATAACTAATGTAAGGGAAGTAAAACCATAACTACAAGGGGGTTTGTCAGGCAACTTAGTGTCCTCTCAAAACAAAGCTAAAGTCAGATTCTTTCCCTCTCCATTTTATTTCCAAGCTAAAAGAGTCAGGTACTTTTTATTTTTTTTCAAAGGGATAAAACTTATTTGAGGAAAATTTGACTGCGATATGTAGGAATTTTTTTTTTCCAAAATACTCTTCAACAAGTAGTTACAAGACAGATTCTATACAATCCTCTCAGACTTTTCCTTCTTGCTGCTCCAGAATATAGGAGGCTAGAGGGCTTAAATATTTTTTTATCATCACAGTCGACTTTTTTAACTTCTTTTTTTTGTGAAAAATAACATATACAAAAAAGCTATAAATTTCAAAGCACAGTACCACAATCATTGTAGAATATATTTCAGAATTTGATGTGGGTTACAATTTCACAATTTTAGGATTTTTACTTCTAGCTGATCTAAAATACTGGAGACTAAAAGAGGTATCAATTTAATGATTCAGCATTCATATTCATTTGGTTTTTATGATTAAAAACATTATAATGATCATCCTTGCAGACAGTGATTCTCAACCTGGTTGTGAATCAGAATTACTTAAAGTGTTTTTAAAAATACCCAAGTCTGTATGTTCTGCCACCCTGCCCTTGTTGAATAAAAATTTCTGTGGGCAGAGCACAGATGATCGTGATATGAATGCTTGTTAAAAAACTGATGCAATGAGTGATTCAAAGAATACAATACTAAATCTTACATGTCTCTTGTAGCTTTGTCTCTTGTATTATAATGGAAAAATAGTTTTTATCAACTTTCCCACTGCTCTAGGATTTTTTTTTTGTTGTTGTTGTTTTAATTTTTATTTTGAAATAATTTCAAACATGCAACTATTGCAAAATTAATAAAACTAATAAAAAATAAAATAAAATAAAATAAACTCATACAGAAAACTCCAACATACCTGTCCCAGATACCCATATTCACCAGTTTTAACATTTTGCTCCATCATTCTATTATCTCTTTGTCTTTCTCTTTCTTTTATCTCTCCATCTCTATCTATTTATCCATCTATCTGTCTGCCTGTCTATCCATCTATCTTTTTATCTTCTGAGCAACTGAGAGTAAGTTGCACATATCATAACACTTCCCATGTACATTTCTTAAAGACAAAGATATTCACTTATGTAACCACAATAAGTGCATTTATCAAGTTCAAGCAATTTAATGTGGTTTATAAAGCTTATAGGCTATATTCCAATTTTTTCATATGTCCTAATGTCCTTTTGAGCCTTTTTAACTCCCTTGCTAGATCCCATCTAAGATCATGTATTGCATTTAATTGTCGTCATCTCTTCAGTTTCCCTCTCTCCCTCCCTTCTCCTTTTAGGTGGGAACAAGTTAAACTTTCTCAACCATTCCAAGCATACCATTTAATGAGATTAATCATACTCACAATATTGTGGTACCCTTGCTATCTTCCATTATTAGAGCTTTACCATTTCCCCAAACTAAAATCCTACACCTATTACGTTTTAACTCCTCATTTAGCCTGCCACTGATGCCTGTCTTCCCAACACACTTGCCCCTGACAATTTGTACTCTAATTTTTGTCTCTGGGAGCTTGCAGATTGTCTGATGCTTTCTTTATAGTTACCATGGAGTTTAAATTTAACATCCTAAATCTGTAAGAATCTCATTTGCTTTGATACCAACTTAACTTCAATAATATACACAAAATATATTCCTATGTCCCTCCATTTTCCTATGTTTATGTAGTTCTTATCACAGATTACATGTTTATATGAGTCCAGAACCACTAATTTATTACTAAATTTTATGTATTTGCCTTTAGATCCTATAAGAAGTAAAAAGCAGAGTTACAAAGTAAAAATACAATAGTACTGGCATTTATATTTACCCATGTCATTACCCTCCTTGGAGATCTTAATTTCTTCATGCAGCTTCTGTCTGTTGTCTGTTGCCCTTTTCTTTCAAACTGTAGAATCCCCTTTAATATCTCTTGCGGGGCTTGTCTATTAGTGATGAAGTCCCTCAACTTTTGTTTATCTGCAAGTGACTTCATCTCTCCCTCATTTTTGAAAAACAGTTTTGCTGTATATAGAATTCTTGGGTGCAATTCTTTGCTTTCAGCACTTTAAATATATCTTCCCTTTGCCTTCTTTCCTGTATGGTTTCTGACGAAAAACTGGCATTCAGTCTTAAAGAGTCTTCCTTGTATGCAACATGTTTCTCTATATTTAACATCTGTTTGAGCAGTTTGATTATATTATGCTGCAGTGCAGGTCTACTTGAGTTTATTCTGTTCAGAGCTTGTTAAGCTTCTTGGATATGTATATTCATGCCTTCTGTTAAATTTGAGAACTTTTCAGTCATTATTTCTTTGATTATTCTCTATGCACTTTTATCTCTTTTCTTCTTCTGGGACTCCCAAAATGCATTGGGATTGATATACTTGACAGCATTCCACAGGTTCCACAGGCTCTGTTCACTTCTCTTTATTCTTTCTACTGCTCAGACTAGGTGTTTTCAATTGTTTTAGCTTCAGTTTCAATGATTCTTTATTCTGCCAACTCCAGTCTGCTGTTGAACCTTTGAGCCTTTTAAACTTCCTTGTGAGTGAATTCTTAATTTCTGTTACTCTGATCTTCAACTCTGTTTGCTTCCTTTTCATAATTTCTATCTGTTGGTAATCTCTTTATGTTTGTCTGTCATTTTCCTTTAGTTCTTTGTCCATGTTTTCCTTTAGTTCTTTGAGCATATTTAGGACCATTTATTTAAAGTGTTTGTCTGGAATGTCCCAGATCCAAGCTTCCTCATTGATGGTTTCTCATGGTTTAATCTTCTCCTTCCTGTTTTTTTTTTTAAATATATTTTTGCATTATTTTGTTGAAACCTGGACATTTTGGTATTTTAATGCGTTATCACTGGAATTTGTACTCTGAGGCTGTACTTCTTAAGCTTATATCCAGTTAGAGTTGTGACAGAGCTTTCCTTGAAGGCCAGGAGGTAAAAAGGAAAAAAAAGAAGAAGGGAAAGAGTAAATAACTTTCCAGTCTTTGCAGATTGATCTGTGCAATCATCAGAATTTATCCATACAGTGAGTTTGGAGAACAGCTCCATTCTGAAGTATAGGCATCTCTCTGATCTTTTCTGTGCATTTTATTTCATCTCAGGCATACACATGCAGCCCAGGGTATTCCTCCATTTTCGTGGGTAGAAATGTCCTCTCTTCCCAGGAAACAGTTTCCTTGCTGTTCCAGGCACCACACTGTACGTCTTACAGCCAGCAATCACTTGCCCAAGGCGGGATGATTTGACTCCTCTCCCACATTATTCTGTAGATGAGCTCTGTGTACTGCCTTCTACATGCAGGGCAACTTCTGGGACAGCAGGTCCTTCAAACCACCACCAGATAGATTGGGCCAGACATATACACTCCCAGTATGTGCATGAGGGTTATTCTGTGCCCTCTGGAGTGAACCAGTGAGTGGCTAGGATGAGGCCAGCCAGGGTGCCATAAGATCCTACCACATTTAAAAAGTAACCTTTTTCTTTGTTTGGCTCTTGTCCTGTTAATGTAATCTTTTAACTATTTTCTGTAGTTTTGGAAAGATGTTTCTGCAGTTCTTGTTGGTCATTCAAAGATTATGTGGGGGATGGAACTGTGAAGCATCTCACTCCTTGATCAGTGCAGGGCAGGGACCTGTTTTATTTTATGAATTTACTTGGAAGAAACAGGAAGACATCTGGAACATAAACTGACTAATAAGTTGGATAATGCGCACCTGCTTGTCTTTGTTTGCCAAGTTTCTATGACAAATACCACACAGTGGGTGAAACAAAATGAAATTTTTGACTCAAAATTTTGAGGCTCAAAGTTCAAAAGCAAGATATCAGAAAGCCTTGTTTTCTCCATGAAGTCTATAGCATTCTGGCGCTGGCTGCCAGGAGCCCTTGGGGTTCCTTGGTAATATCTGTTTCCTTTGGATTCTTTGGATTATATTTACCTCCTGTCACATGTCAGTGTCCTCTCATTTCATATACTCTTCTGGCTTATGGTTTCTGCTGCTTTTTTATTTTTGTTGTGTATGGATATAATTTAAAACCCCATAGGACATTATTATTATTATTATTATTATTTTAATTAATTAAAAAATTAACTAACACAACATTTAGAAATCATTCCATTCTACATATACAATCAGTAATTCTTAATATCATCACATAGATGCATATTCATCGTTTCTTAGTACATTTGCATCGATTTAGAAAAAGAAATAGAAAGACAACAAAGAAATAAAACAATAATAGAGAGAAAAAAATAAAAAAGAAAAAAGAAAAAAAAGGATATTATTATTGTTTTATATGCTCAGCATTCATTTGAATCTGAGCATATATATTACCATTTTCATTTCTCCACTCCTTTCTGAATTCATTTCAGGATTTTTCCTTTTGCCTGGAGGAGATCTTTTAGTAATTTCTAAGTGTAGCTTTTCTGGTAATGAATTCTGTCAGATTTTTTTGGCCTGAAAAATTTTTTAGTTTTACTTTTAGGTTCTTGAAAGATATTTTTGTTGGGTATAGAATTCGAGGTTAGCAATTATTTTCTTTTAACCTTTTGCAGATAATCATTCCATTGCCTTCTGCTTCTGCTACTCCTGTTTATCAGCAGTTAGTTTTTCCTTGAAGAAAATATTTCTGTATTCCTTCTATTGTTGTATAAGAAAACATTCCAAAACCTAGTTGTTTACTGCAATAACCATCTTAACTGGCTCATGATTCTGTGAGTCAGCACTTTGTGCTAGGTTAGGGGTTCGTGTCTCAGCTGGCCATAAACAGAGTGATTCATTCAGCTTCAGTCAACTGATGGTTCATCTGGAACTAGAAGGTCTGAGGATCTAAGGGTGGGCCTCTCTCTCCATGTAAGGCCATGAACCAGAGCATCTTCACATTATGGCAGCACTATTCCCAGAAGGCAGAGGAAAGCAAGCCATAAGTCCTCTTCAGATGTTCACTTGAAAGTTATACTAACACTTTTGCTGCATTTTATTGGTTTAAGCAAATCAGAAGACCAGCTCAAATTCAAAGGATGGGGAAATAAACTTCACCTCTTGAGGCAGAGGGAGTGACAAAATCTCATTACAAATGGAGGTGTTTTCTTTAGCCATTTTTCAGGTAACCCACTACAGTGTCTTTTTCCTTCTGGCTGCTTAAATTTTTTTCTTTACATTTTGGTTTTCAGGATTCTTACTATGGTATATGTAGAATGTGGAGTTTCTTTTCATTTTTCTGCTTGGGGTTCTTAAGATTTCTTGATTTGTGGTTGGTGTCTTTTGTCAGTTTTGGAGAATTTTCAGCTTTTTTTTTTCCTCTTCAGATACTTCTTTTGTCCCATCTAATTATATGTAGATTAGATCTTCTTACTGTATCCCTTGTGCCTCTTACCCTCTGGTCTGTATTTATCCTTTCACTTCTGTTTCATTCTAGATATTTTCTTTTGACCTGTCTTCCAGTTCACTAATTCTCTACTCAGCTATATTTAATCTGTTCTTAAATCCATCTGTTGAGATGTTTATTTCAGTTATTGTATTTTTCCAGTTCTATAATTTCTATTTGTCCTTTTTAGATCTACCATTACATTTTTTCATAGCTAAAATTCTTAATGTTATAGAATTGTTCCTGTTGTCTCTTTCCTACTGATTCTTATGCTTTCTTGTCTCCTCATGCATCAGACATTGTATTTTAAAATTTTTTTGTAAAAACAGAAACCTATGGTGACATGTTTTTCTAAAAGGGATTTATATCCGTTTCTGGCATGTCTAGGGGTCTAGGATCATTTTAATCCAGCTTCAAGGATTGAGATGCTTTTAAGTTGGATTGTTGTCCCTACATAGGTTGGCTGACTTCATTTCAACCTCGTTACTGGGGTGCAGATCTTGTAATGCAAGCAAACATGGAGCTCCTAAGGTAAACATGGCAACACAGTATTTTACCAGCTGCACCTCTCCCACCCTGGCTGTGGTCTCTCAATTTTCTCCCTGTATGCACTTCAAGAAGAAGAATCAGCTTCTTCTTGAATGAGCAGATGCTCCCTAGGGGAAGAGAGGCTCTAAATTCTGAGTTTATCACTTTGGATTACTGTGCTGGTTTGAAACTATTACATACCCCACAAATAGCCAGTATTTTTTTTCCAGGTTTCCTGAACCAATCTTGTGGGGCCAGACTTATTGTTTAGGGTGGAAACCTTTGATTAGATTGCTTCCATGGAGACTGACCCACTGAATGTGAGTGTGACCTTTTGGTTAGATTACTTCAATGGAGATGTGACACACCCAATTGTGGGTCTGGCCTTTCGATTAGAAGATGTGACTCCATCCATTCTTAATTAGTTTACTAGAGTCCTTTAAAAGGGGAAACCTCAGATGTGGATGCAGATGCAGACACAGACATTTGGAAATGCAGAAGCTCCAGGAGACACCTGTTCCTAAGAGAGCTGACAGAAGTTAGACAGGAACCAGAACACACAGACACACAGATGTTTGGAGATGCTTGGAGTACCAACAGAGAGCAGGCACCTAGACATGGATGTTTGGAGATGCAGAGCTCAACAGACATTGCCATGTGCCTTCCCATGATATGCTAAGCAAGCCAGAACCCCAAGGAGCAAAGTGAAGGCCCAGTGATGATTAGAGAGGAAACCACTGGTAAAAAGCTGAAAGCAAGGGAATATGGAACAAAAACGAGGAGACACTAGCCACATGTCTTCCCATGTGACAGATATCACCTTTTTTTTAGTCAAGATATCTTTTTCTGGATGCCTTAGTTTGGACATTTTTATGGCCTTAGAAACATAAATCTGTAATTTAATAAATTCCCTTTTTAAAAGCCATTCCATTTCTGGTATACTGCATTCCAGTAGTATTTAGCAAACCAAAACAATTACCATCTTTCCCAGCATTGTTCTTGATAGTTTTTCACAGCTTTGTTAGCTTAGCAATATCTTCAAGTCTTGCTTTACTTGTCCTCAGTGAGGTTGTTTTAAATGACCTCATTCACCATTGTTAGAAGCAGAAGTCCCCAGGGTTATGGTGGAATCTTCTCTAGAATGCAAATTCCAAAAGGGTAGGGACTTAATATTTTTACTATTGTATGTCCAGTGCCTAGAATGGTGTCTGACAAGTATAGTATGTGCTCAGTAATTATTTACTGAATAAGGAAGTTTTATAAAATAAATCAAGATATTTTATGTTCCTGTTAAATGTACAGTTTTCATATTGGCATATATGTTTAAATATTGTATTCCTAAGTTGATAAGAAGTAAGGCATACAATTTCTGGGCTTGCTTCTTCTCTTGGAGGTGATTCTCTTTTGTTTTTATATATATTTTTATTGACAGAACAATACACAAACATTCTTAACATAAGACATTCCATACTTGGTGTACAAGTATGGTGTACCCAATCTCCCTAATGAATATAGATGCAAAAATTCTCAGTAAAATATTAGCAAATCGAATCCAACACATTAAAAGAATTATACACCATGGCCAAGTGGAGTTTATACCAGGAATGCAAGGATCATTCAACACAAGAAAATCAATTAATATAATACAGCACATTAACAAATCAGAAATGAAAAATCACATGATCATCTCAATTGATGCTGAAAAAGCATTTGACAAAATTCAGCATCCTCTTCTGATAAAAATACTCCAAAAGATAGGAATCAAAGGTAACTACCTCAATATAATAAAGGGAATATATGAAAAACCAATAGCCAGCATTGTACTCAATGGAGAGTGACTGAAAGCTTTCCCCCTAAGACCAGTAAAAAGACAAGGATGTCCACTGTCACCACTATTATTCAGCATTGTCCTAGAAGTTCTAGCTAGAGCAATTAGTCAGAAAAAAGAAATAAAAGGCTTCCAAATTGGAAAGGAAGAAGTAAAACTCTCATAATTTGCAGATGATATGATACTATACTTGGAAGATCCTGAGAAATCTACAGCAAAGTTACTTGAGTTATAAACAAATTCAGCAAGGTGGCGGGATATAAAATTAATGTGCAAAAACCAGTAACATTTCTATACACAAACAATAACATAGCTGAGGAGTCAGTTAAGGAAAAAATTCCATTCAAAATAGCAACTAAAAGAATCAAGTACTAAGGAATGAACTTAACTAGGGACATAAAGGACTTATAAACAAAAACTGTATAACACTGCTAAACGAAATTTAAGGAGTTCCAAATAGGGGGAAAGACACTCCCTGCTCATGGATATTAACATAAATATAGTTAAGATGTTAATTCTCCCCAAATTGATCTACAGCTTTAACATAGTACCAATCAAAATTCCAACAACCTACTTTGAAGAGTTGGAAAAGCAAATTACCAAATTCATATGGAAGGGAAGGAGACCACGAATAATTAAAAGCATCCTAAAAAGAAAGAATGAAATGGGAGGATTAACACTCCCTGACTTAAAACCTATTATAAAGCCACAGTGGTCAAAACAGCATGGTACTGGCACAAAGACAGAAGCATTGACCAATGGAATAGAATTCAGAGTGCATAAACTGACCACCAAATTTATGGTCAACTAATTTTTGACAAGGCCCCCAAATCCTCTGAACTGGGACAAAATAGTCTTTTCAATAATTGGGCAAGGAAGAACTGGATATCAATAGCCAAAAGAATGAAAGAGGACCCCTACCTTACACCCTACACAAAAATTAACTCAAAGTGGATCAAACACTTAGATATAAGAACTAGCACCACAAAGATTCTAGAAGAAAAAAAGTAGGGAAACATATTTAAAACCTAGTAACAGGAGGTAGCTTCCTAAGCTTTACACCCAAAGCACAAGCAACAAAAGAAAAAATAGATAAATGGGAACTCCTCAAAATCAAATGCTTCTGCACATTAAGATTCTTTGTCAAAAAGGTAAAAAGGCAGCCAACAATGGGAGAAAATATTTGGAAATCACATATTGGACAAAAGTTTAATATGCTGTATACACAAAGAAATCATACAACTCAATAAGAAAAATATAAACAACCCAATTTTAAAATGGGCTAAAGATATGAATAGGCATTTTTCTGAAGAGCAAATACAGATGGCTCAAATGCATATGAAAGAGATGCTCATTTTCATTGGCTATAAGGAAAACGCAGATCAAGACTACAATGAGATACCACCACACACCTATAAGAATAGCTGCTATTAAACGAACAGAAAACTATAAATGTTGGAGAGGATGTGGAGAAACTGGGACACTTATGCACTGCTGGTGGGAATGTGTAATAGTGCAGCCACTATGGAAGACTGTTCGGCAGTTCCCTAGGAAACTAAATATCGAGTTGCCCTATGACCCAGCAGATGAAAGCAACAACACAGACATCTGAACGCCGATGTTCATAGAAGCATTATTCACAATCGCCAAAAGATGGAAACAAACCAAATGCCTATCAACAGTTGAGTGGATCAACAAAATGTGGTATATACATACGATGGAATATTATGCAGCTGTAAGACAAAATGATATCCTGAAGCAAACAACAAGACTGATGAACGCTGAGGACATAATGCTGAGTGAAACTAGCCAGACACAAAAGGACAGATACTATATGATTCCACTTTTATGACAGCATAAAGGTATAATCAGAGGCTGTCATGGTTAGGGACATGTGTCAACTTGGCCAAGTTGTGGTAGCTATTTATCTGATTGGGCAAGTACTGGCCTGTCTGTTGCAATGAGGACATTTCATAGGATTAGGTCATGATCATGTCAGCTGTAGCTACAGCTGATTCCATTTGTAATCAGCCAAAGGGGAGTGTCTTCTACAGTTAGTGATGCTAAAGCTAATCACAGGAAGCCTTTTAAGGAGGACTCAGAGGAGACAGGTCCCATTCTTGCTTTGGCTGGTGAGCCTCTCCTGTGGAGTTCATCCAGACCCTCCATCGCAGTCGTCGGCTTCACAGTCTGCCCTGTGGATTTTGGACTCTCTGCTCCTGAGGTCACGTGAGACACTTTTATAATTTTTTTTTTTTTTTAACATGGGCAGGCACCGGGAATCGAACCCGGGTCCTCTGGCATCGCAGGCAAGCATTCCTGCCGGCTGAGCCACCGTGGCCCAGCCACTTTTATAAATTTTATATTTGCAAGTGTTCCCTGTTGATTCTGTTTCTCTAGAGAACCCTAGAGGCTTATCATAGAGAATATATGGGACTTAAGAGAAACATAGAAGCTAGAAATGGGTGAACTGTTAGCTAATGAGGTTGAACCCCAATGTATGGGAATAGATACAAGGTAAAGTGGTTCTCTAGTGGGTCTCTAAGTAATATTACCATATTAAAGATGAACAAGATTGAAAGGGGTTGTATAGACCTACGTGTCCCACCGATTAACACTAGAAATATGATTATTCATATTTCTTGCAAGAATTACTTCAAAGATATGACTCTTGTACAAAGAGTACTTAAGTGCAGGGTATGGGCAGAAAACTGCTATGCATGCTAGAGCTATGTTCAAAAGGAAACCATCAGGGGCGGGCCGCGGTGGCTCAGCGGGCAAGAGTGCTTGCCTGCCATGCCGGAGGACCCCGGTTCGATTCCCGGCCCCAGCCCATGTAAAAAACAAACAAACAAACAAAATATAATAAAACAAGAAAATGTCTAAAGATGTTTCCCTTTCTTCCTCCCTTCCTTCCTTCCATCTGTCTTTCCTTCCTTTCCTCCCTCTCTCTTTAAAAAAAAAAAAAAAAAAAAAAAAAAAAAGGAAACCATCAGTGCTACCACAGCAACAGCACAGGTAAATAATGGGGGGAGGGACAAGAGTTAAGAGGAGGTTTAGATTTCCTATTTGGAGAGGGTGTGTTTATTGGTTTTCTTTCTCTAAACAATGACATTATCTAAAATTGAGAATGTTGATGGACTGTGGACTTTGGGTCCTCTACATGATGCCCGATGAATGCAGGTGGCTGAAGGATGCACTGGCAGGATGCACCAACGGAGAAAAAGAATGGTGAACGATGGTGTATATTTATGAATGAAGGTTGTGCTCCTACTGAAAGGAACAAAGTTGTGAGGCACGCAACGATGTGAATGAACATGTGGGACATTTGGTGAGACAAAATAAGCCAGAAACAAAAGAACAAGAATAGTATAGTAGGGCAGGCCACAGTGGCTCAGCAGGCAGAATAGTTGTCTGCCATGCCAGAGACCCAGGTTCGATTCCTGGTGCCTGCCCACGCAAAAAAAAAAAAAAAAAAAAGAATGGTATAGTCTCCTTTAGAAAATGCTTATAAGAAAAAACAGGGGGGCCACGGTGGCTCAGCAGGCAAGAATGCTCGCCTGCCATGCCAGAGGAACCAGGTTCGATTCCCGGTGCCTGCTGCCCATGTTAAAAAGAAAAAGAAAAAGTAAAAACAGGGGCCTAGACTGTAAGCTTTTCGAGGAGACACATTAAGCCCACAGTGGTGATCATTATTTCTGGATTTTGAGAGGCTGTTTTATATATATAACCTGATATTAAAAATAAGAATGAAGCTGAACAGGTTTGGGTTAAAGCAATTCAGAACACAGGGGTAAGGAAGACAGTGTCTATGTTTTAGAACTACACATACTCTTTGAGACTAAAGGAAGAAAGGTGTATATGGTCTGGAACTGAAATTTTCTGTAGTGCATAATCTAAATTTAACCTATCTGTGTAGCTCATTTGAACAGCTGAAACACAGGGAGCACAGAATAAGAGGTCCTTTAATCCTGTATAGATTATTGTAATACCTGGATATATCCTAGAGTATATTAAGCAGATAATCAAAAAGTATTGGCAGTCCCCTGAGGGATGGGAGAAAGAATATGGAACTATTAAAACTTACCATCAAGGAATCCCTTGATACTGTGTCAAACTTTAAGTACACTCAAATCAACAGGCCATGCTCTCAATCATGAAGCTTACTCTTGTGAGGTTTATGCAGGAAGCGAAGAAGCTTAGATTACCTATAGGCATGCCTAAGAGTTACTGCAGGAGGACCTCTTTTGTTGCTTAGATGTGGCCTCACTTTCTCTAAGCCCAACTCTGCAAGTGAAATCACTGCCCTCCCCCCTACATGGGACATGACATTCAGGGGTAAAAATCTCCCTGGCGACATGGGAGATGACTCCCAGGGATGAATGCAGACCTGGCACCATGGGATCAACAATTCCATCCTGACCAAAAGGGGGAAAACAAGTGTAATTAATAAAGTATCACCAATAGGTCAGTGGTAGAGAGTTCAAATAGAGTCCAGAAGCTACTCTGGAGGTTGTTCTTACGCAAACTTCAGTTAGACCTTGCTACCTATCATAACCTGCCAATCCCCAACCGGGACCATACCAGTCAATCCTAAAGAATACCTAGGACAATATATAAGATTTCACAAGGGTACCATGCACTAGAGTAACTTTCCAGAAATCTACAACATCCAGATGGTTCCCTGGTCCAGATAAGTTCTGAAACCTAGCCCAGTCTCTCCAGGACATCAGATAGTTCCATCTCCCTATCCCATATTAATGACAGACCCTTCCAATATAAAAAATTTAGAATTGCCATAGCCCAAACACCCCTAAAGAGGTACGGAAAGATCAAAAGTGATGGTGGAGTTATACAGAGAAGATAGGATTTAACAAATGAATATGAATGATGAATCATTAAATTGATATCTTTTTTAGTCTTCAGTATTTTAGAACAGTTATAAAGTAAAACCTAAAATTGTGAAATTGTAACCCATATCAAACTCTGAAATCTGTTCTACAACTAATTGTGGTGCTGTGCTTTGAAATTTATAGTTTTTGTATATACGTTTTCACTTAAAAAGGAGGAAAAAAGTCAATTGTGATGATAAAAAAAAATTTAAGCCCCAATAGCCTCCTATATTCTGGAGCAGCTAGAAGGAAAAATAGGAGAGGATTGTATAGTAGCCCATGAGAAACTCTGGGATCTGTCCTGTAGCTCCTTGTTGAAGAGTACTATGAAAACTACTGATTTTTTCTTTCTTTGCTTTGTATATGTTACACTATACAATGAAAAAATTAAAAATAAAAAATAAAAAGAGTAGTGTCTAAATTAAATGTTCTATACCATTTTAATTTGCAAGATACTAATATAATTGTGCTGATTTGAATATGTGGTTGACCCCAGAAAAGCCATATCCTTTAATCTTCATTCAATATTGCTGGCTGGGAGCTTTTTGATTGTTCCCACGGAGATGTGACCCACCCAATTGTGGGTGGTAACTTTTGATTAAATGGCTTCCATGGAATTGTGACTCCATACATTCCAGGTGGGTCTTGATTACTTTACTGGAATCCTTTAGAAAGAGGAAACATTTTGGAAAGCAACACAGGAGAGTACCAGAGCCGAGTTACGAAAACCACAGATCTACCAGCCAGAGACCTTTGTAGATGAAGAAGGAAAATGCCCCTGGGAGAGCTTCATGAAACAAGAAGCCTGGGGAGACAGCTAGCAGACGTCATCATGTTTGTCATATGCCTTTCCAGTTGAGAAACCCTGAACTTCATTGGCTTTTCTTGAGTGAAGGTAACCTCTTGCTGGTGGCTTAATTTGGACATTTTGATAGACTTGCTTTAATTTGGACAATTTCATGGTCTTAGAACTGTAAACTAGAAATTTAATAAATTCCCCTTTTTAAAAGCTGTTCCATTTCTGGTATGTCACTTTCTGGCATCTTGCAAAACCAGAACAATAATCAAATGTCCAATAAAATAATACCTAACTTTTGAGTATACACAATGGTCCAGACATCATGCGAAGTGTTCTAATGTGTTCTACCTCACTGAACCCTCAAAACAGCCCTATGAAGCAGACACTATCATTATCTCCATTATCCAGATGAATAAACTAATGTGAGACTTGCAAACGTCACAAAGGGGTAAACAGCAGATTTGAGCCAGGATATGAACCCAGTCAATTTGATTCTGGAGTCCTCATTCTTACCATTCTCATCAGTCATCCCCTTTGGACAGAGGGTTGAATTAATTACATCCCTCAATTCATAGCCCACTAAATACCGTATGAGATTGCAAACCAGAAACTGAGAAGAAATACTATTTTCACCCACAAATTGGCCAAGATTAAGAAAACAAGATCCAAGGCTGCTGAGGACCTGATGCCAACAAGTTGTTAAAACCTTGCAGCTGATACTGTAAGCAGTATCAATACAAACAGCCTTAAGAATATTCACACTCTGGGCAGGCCACGGTGGCTCAGCAGGCAAGAATGCTCGCCTGCCATGCCAGAGGACCCAGGTTCGATTCCTGATGTCTGCCCATGTAAAAAATAAAAGTAAATTAATTAATTTTTAAAAAAAGAAAGAATAGTCACACTCATCAATCTATTTTACTTTTAGGAATCTACTTAAAGAAATTAATCCTAAATACAGCAAAGAACTTTACACAAAATGTTCATCACTGTATATTTTGTTAACAAGGAAAATTTAGAAACCTAGGGAATGGATATATAAACTAAATAAACATTTGTTGGAATATTTTGTATAAAGCTACAAAATAACTCATCACATAGTAAAGAAAAAATCAGGACCCCAAATTTTACCTGGTAGAAAAGAAGATACACTGCTCAGATCCCTTCGAGAAAGAACTTGCTGCCCAGATGTGCAAGGAATGTGGTTAGTTGACCACTTCCTGCTGTTAGCTCCTTCAGAATTCAGCTCAGCTTTCAGGCAGAGGGCACCTTCTCCTCAGGATGGGCCCCAGCCAACAACTGGGTAACAGGGTGGTACAAAGGCCTGGCCATTCCCATCCAATAGGATACTATTCTATCAGGCAATCTGGGCTGGCTCCCCATGCCCCCCAAAAACCCAAAATGTTAATAATGATGAGACTTCTGTACTTTTCAGTATTCTTTAACAATCGTCTTTTAGACTCTATACTAGAATTTGATCCTGAAGAAATGTTTCAATGACAAGCTAAATTGGTAGCCTCTGTACACAATGTGCCCAAATTCACCAAGAGTGATTAACCAAAATGCTGGTGGTGTTTCCAAAAAAAGCACATACACAGGTACTAAGGAACTAAAAGATCAGACAATGAGTGTCACAGATATTTCATAAGCTCAGTTTCCTCATTTATTTAATTAAAAGCTGTACTAGTTTAAATCAAAGACTTTTCAAAGAGGCTATGGAGCTTATTCAGTTTAAGCATCCTATTCTCACAGATGAGACCAATGCCCCAGACAGGATGACAGTGAGTGGATGAGCCAAGAACAGTTGTTGGCCTACTTTTTCAATGTTTGGGTCTGTTACTCTTTCCAGCTACAGTAGTAATGCAACTGAATTCAGGAAGTGCATTAAGTATACAATTCCAACAAAGCTATAATAATAAGATTATTCCAAGAACTATTCAAAATCTAGCTTCCTCCTTCTTTCTATGAAAATAATGCTGGCATCTGACACTGTCATTCCAGGCTGTTTCCTGAGTGTTGAATCCCTCAGGACAAAAATAGGCCAGGGGCTTTACCATCTTAAAACACCTCCTTCCCTTGAACTAATGCCTCCCATTCCAAGCTATCGCTTTCTCCCCTTTCCTTCACTGTCAACCTTCTCAACAGTTCACTCCCTTACCTCAAACCACGTCCCCACTTGGTCTCCACAGAAACTGCTCTTGAAAGAGTCAACAAGTATCTCCAAAGGAGAGTTCTACACCCCTATTTTACTCCATAGAACTGCAGGATCTGACCACTCCCATAATTCCCATCATCACTCCATCAGCATTATTTCTCTGCAGCAGAATTACAAAGGCACCTAAAATGTTATGTGCATTTACGGTTGGGTTCCATCTTCAACTTTCTCACTCTACACCAGTAATTCTCAAAGCTGGCTGCACATTAGAATAGCCTGGGAAGCTTTTTAAGAATCCTGGGACCCAAGCTACACACACACACACACACACACACACACACACACACAACACTCCCAATTCAAGTACGTCATAATTTCTGGGGTGGTTCCCTATCAGTGTCTGATTAGGTTTTCTCTTTTTTTCTTTCAATACACTAACTGATTTCAATGTGTCACTCTTCCACGCAGTCTTCTTGATCTCATTCTCTTTCCACATCTATCTCCATCCTCAAGCTGTCTTCAGAACTCCAAAGCTATCCGTGAACTTGCCTTTCAGACTTGTATATCTTACAAGCACCTCTAATCCAAATAACCAACACTCACGGAAATATGTTTTCTCCTATATCTGTTCCTACTTAGTTGCTTATTTCAGTGGATAAAAATCATCATCTACCCCAGGAGTTGGCAAACATTTTCTGTAAAAGGCCAGATAATAAATATTTGGCCTCTGACACAATTACTCAGCTTTGCATTGTAGCACAAAAGCAGCCACAGACAATACACAAAGAATGTGCATAGCTGTGTTCCAATAAAACTTTATTTATGGACACCACAATTTGAATTTTCACCTCTCACAGATTAATACTCTTCTTTTTTTTTGCCTTCCCAACCATTCAAAGATGTAAAAAACAGTTTTAGTGAGGGCCATACAAAAACTGGCAGGTTTGCCAACCTTGATCTATCCCTACCCACCGTGCAAGTCAGTAACCCTAGTTGTCTCATGTCTTCCTCTCCCTTAGCCACCAGTGTCAGGGTTCTAGTTTGCTAGCTGCCAGAATGCAATATACCAGAAACGGAATGCTTTTAAAAGGGGAATTTAATAAGTTGCTATTTACAGTTCTAAGGCCAAGAAAATGTCCCAATTAAACAAGTATATAGAAATGTCCAATCTAAGGCATCCAGGGAAAGATAACCTTGGTTCAAGAAGGCTGATGAAGTTCAGGGTTTCTCTCTCAAGTTGAAGGGCACATGGCGAACACAGTCACAATTTCTCTCTCATCTAGAAAGGCACAATGTCAGGGTTCCTCCCTCTCTTATCTGGAAGTGCACATGGTGAACATGGCATCATATGCTAGCTTCTTCTCCTAGCTTTCTGTTTCATGAAGCTCCTCGGGAGGCATTTTTCTTCTTCATCTCCAAAAGTCACTGGCTGGTAAACTCTCTGCTTCTTGTGACTATGTTGTTCTCTGCTCTCTCAGAAATCTCCCATTCTCCAAAATGTTTCCTCTTTTATAGAGCTTCAGAAACTAATCAAGACCCACCCAAATGGGTGGAGACACGCCTCTAGCTAATCCAGTTTAACAACCACTCTTGATTACATCACATCTCCAGGGAGATGATCTAATTACAGTTTCAAACATACAATACTGAATAGGGATTATTCTGCCTTTATGAATGGGATTTATATTAAAACATGGCTTTTCTGAGGTCCATACATCCTTTCAAACCAGCACAGTCAATATTACCTCTAACATAATACTTGTTAAGAACTACTATTGAGTAGTACTCTGGGATTTGTCCTGTAACCACTTGTTGAAGAGTGCTTTGAAACTATTGCTTTTTTATTTCTTTGCTTTGTACATATGTTATACTGTACAATAAAAAAAAGTAAAAAAAAAAATACTATGAGTAGTAGTTGGCATGAGTTACACTAAACTATGACACTTTTGATATCAGTAAAAGAATAAGAATTTACTAACACTGTAATCATTTAGGCTTTTCCCAACTGACAGTAAGATCCCTAAGAATCAGAACTATATCTTAATAATATCCACAGAGGCTATGACATCATCTCCTTTTAAGTCTAGCTATTCTTGAACCTGATATGAAGGAACAAGAAAAGCACAGCAAAGTTTTAAATGCATTAAATAACGGCTCAGAAAGATGTGGAACATTTTTTTATTATTATTAAGTACAAGTAATAATGACTACTATTCAATGCTTTAATAACTGACGAATTTCTGTTTTCCAAGGGATTTTTTATTTTTTCTGTTTTTTTTTTTTCTTTTCGTTTTATTATTATTTTTTTTAACATGAGCAGGCACTGGGACTCAAACCTGGGTTTCTGGCATGGCAGGGGGGAATTCGGCCATTGAGCCACCGTCGCACTGCCCTTTAAGGGCTTTCTCTGCTTTTGAAAGTTCAAGAATGTTGTCTGGATCTTTGAAACAATCAACTTGGGCATCTTAGAATATTTGCTAAAACAGTGGCTGATTACCAACTAGAAATGACTAGAACCCATTAAAAAGCAATAACAAGGATCATAATCATAAAAACAACAATAGTACTAGCTGCCATTTCTTAAGTACTTATCATGTGTCAGGCACTTGTCAAACTGTATAATATACATTTTTTAATATCTTTAGAGCAAGCACAGGAAATAGACGCTTTATTTACAGATTTTACAGATAAAATTACAGCCCAGAACAATTAAATAATTTTTCTGCAAATAGAAAACTTGTAGGTGGCAAGGCTGAAACTCAAATCCAGGGACATCTGATTCCAAAATCTATGTTTTCAGCCCTTGGCTGAAAAGCAACAACAACCAATGTACAACAGAGCCACAGGAGAACAAGGACTTCCTCCAGAAGGAGGTGAAAGAAAGTTTCAAAGCCCTGTTTAAATTTTATCATAATAGTAACATAATTGTAAAAATTCCTAAATATAGGGCAATGTATACAGCCAATGAGGCTTTTCCATGACTGTCTTACTCTTACTGAATGAGTGAATAAAGTATATTGGAACAGCAATTTCTTTGATATAACAAAGCTCCCTAGTCCAAAGATGAGAAACAAAACCTTGCAGCAAATTAGAGAGATGTTGCCATGGTTCCATTTCCTCCTGTAAAATAAGTCATTGTCAGGAAATCCCACGCTTACTAAAGCAACCAGTAGTCTTGTTATTTACTCATTTTCTGCCTTTTGCTTTCTCAGGAAGCAGATAGAAAAGTCAGGCTCTTCATCTCTCTTTTAAAGAGGAGCTGTCATCTAAAAACAGAAATTTAATAAATAGGTAAAAAGTCATTTTACTTTTATATTTTGGCTGAAATCCAATATCTGTATATTAAAGACAATCTTAAAACAGTCCTATATATTTTAATCTAGTAATGCAGCAGTCTAGAAAACCTGAAAACTCTCCACCTACCAAAGTCTAGAAATGCTGTATTAACGTTAACATCCTTTGAAATGCTTATTTAAGCCTTCAAGAAAGTAGTGGAAATTGCTAGCAACTTGAAACAAAGACTGAATGAACCAAAGCCGGAGCTGGAAATATGAGCTGATCTCTGTACTGGCCACAGGGGCATTTGTTAAGAAATGTCAGTAAACAAGGGAGGTGGGGGAGAGGAAGCAAGAAGTAGAAGAAAAATAGAAAAGGCTCCTGAGAAAGGTGGGAAGCTGAATTGAAGACTTCTCATGAAGTTGTTGTCTTGAAGGGCCTATGCTCTCACTGAAAATAGACTAAGAAAAAACCACAAGGCTTATCTATCTCAGTTTGGGACGAAGCTTATCTATCTCAGTTTGAGCTGTGGATGACAGCAGAAAAGGTACTTGAAAATTTGGAAACATAGACATATGCTTCATGTGGGTTTGAGTTCTAAATTTACTTTACCATATAATCTAAGAATCCCCTGATGAGAAAGTAACAAGACTATACAAGGTGGCAGATGCCAATGGACATTTGGTAGGCAGAAAAGCAAAGCCACTGCAGAAAGGCAACCTCAACACACAATCATAGGATTCAGAAAATAGGACAGTCTCATAAAGATAAATAAATATATTTAACAATGATTAAAGAAATAAAAGCATCAAAACCATAAGGAAAAAAGCACTTTTTTTTAAAAAAGGAAAACAACTAAATGGGACCTTCTGAAATTAAAAATAGTCATTAAAATGTAAAATTCTATAGATGTTAACTATTAAAGAAGACACAATTGAAAAGAGAATCAATAAACTGGAAAATACATCTGAAGAACTTATGCAAAATGCTGCACAGAGAAATACAGAAACATATTCCCTGATCTAGAAAAAAAACTGCAGAACTAAAACATGTAAGTCACTGAGTTCAGAAAGCAAGGTCACGTTGCATTCTCCTCCCTATAATCCAAATAATCCAAAAAAGGTCCCTTTTGGCAAACTATGAATTATAAGAAAATTTGTCAACCTGTTAGACGGCATCTATAAAAATCTTAATGTCATACTTAATGGTAAAGCACTGAATGTTTCCCCTTAAAATAAGGAACAACACTTTTATTCAACCTTATATTAGAGAGTCCTAGCGAGTGCAACAAGGCAAGAAAAGGAGATTAAAAGGCATGCAGAAAGGAAAAGAAATAGTAAAACTGCCTCTATCTGCAGAGAATATGATCCTGTGGATAGAAAACCTTTTAAAAATCTACAAAAAAAGCTACTAGAACTTATAAGTAAGCTTATCAAAGTAGCAGGATACAAGGTCAGTATAAAATAAATAAACATCAATTATATCTCCATATATCAGCAATGAACTGCTGGAAATTGAAAAAATACTATTTATAACAGAGTAAAAAAAACAACAATTACTTTGGGATAAATTTAACAAAAGATATATAAGAACATTCACATTACTCCAGAAAAAGAAAAAAAAGATACATAAGGCTTATATACTGAAGAACATAAAACACTGCTGAACAAATAAATGGAGAGTTATAATCTGTTCACAGATCAAAAGATTTAATATTGCTAAGATATCAATTTGTCCCAACCTGTCTATGGCATCAATGTAACCTCAATCAAATTCTCAATTTTTTGTAAAAACTGAGAAGCTGATTTTAAAATTTACATAGAAAAAGACTCCCAGGGATGAGTCTGGCCCTGGCACTGTGGGACCAACAATGTCATTTTGACCAAAAGGGGGAAAAGAAGTATAACAAGATATCAGTAGCTGAGAGAGTTCAGAATCAAGAAGGTACTCTGGAGATCACTCTTATGCAAGCTTCAGTTAGACACTGTTACCTATGATAGCCTGCCAAACCCTAACAAAAATCATTCCTGCCAATCCTAAAGAACACTTAGGGCATTACAGAAGATTCTACAAAGGTTCCATGCACTAGGGTAACTTTCCAGAAACCTACAACCTCCAGATGAGTCCCTTGACCAGATAAGTCCTGAAATGCAGAGGGGCCCAGCCTCTCCAGAATATCAACTAGCTCCATTCCCCTATCCCATATTATTGACAGCCCCTTTCAACATAAAAAAGTTAAAATGGGCATAGCGCAAATACCCCTAAAGAGTGGGAGAAAGATCAAAGGTGATGGTGGAGTTACACAGAGGTCGGGTTAACAAATGAGTATGACTGGTGAATCGTTATACTGATATTTATTTTGGCCTCCAGTGTCTAAGAGCAGCTAGAAGTAAAAACCTAAAATTGTAGAATTGTAACCCATACCAAACTCTGAAATGTGTTCTACAACTAAGTGTTGCAATGTGCTTTGAAATTTATTGCTTTTTGTATATATGTTATTTTTCACAAAAGAGAAAAAAGTCAATTGTGATGATAAAAAATATATATATTCCTTCTGACCTCCAGTATTCTGGAGCAGCTAGAGGGAAAAATCTGAGATAAAGGAATGGTAGCCCATGATCTATTGTATAACTACTTGTCGAAGGGTGCTTTGGAAATTATTTTTTTCTTTTTCTTTCTTTGCTTTTTTTTTTTTTGGATTGGCTGTCTTTTTGTTGTTGAATTGAACAATCTCTTTATAAATTCTGGATACTAGACCTTTATCTGATATGTCGTTTCCAAATATTGTCTCCCATTGTGTAGGCTGTCTTTTTACTTTCTTGATGAAGTTCTTTGATGTACAAAAGTGTTTAATTTTGAGGAGTTCCCATTTCTTTCTTTCTTGAGTGCTCTTGCTTTAGGTGTAAGGTCTATAAAACTGCCTCCAATTATAAGATTTATAAGATATTTCCCTACATTTTCCTCTAACTGTTTTATGGTCTTAGACCTGATGTTTAGATCTTTGATCCATTTTGAGTTAACTTTTGTATAGGGTGTGAGATACGGACCCTCTTTCATTCTTTTGCATATGGATATCCAGTTCTCTAGGCACCATTTATTGAAGAGACTGTTCTGTCCCAGGTGAGTTGGCTTGACTGCCTTATCAAAGATTAAACGTCCATAGATGAGAGGGTCTATATCTGAACACTCTATTCGATTCCATTGGTCAATATATCTATCTTTATGCCAGTACCACGCTGTTTTGACCACTGTAGCTTCATAATATGCCTTAAAGTCTGGCAGCGTGAGACCTCCAGCTTTGTTTTTTTTTCCTCAAGATACTTTTAGCAATTCGGGGCAACCTGCCCTTCCAGATGAATTTGCTTATTGGTTTTTCTATTTCTGAGAAGTAAGTTGTTGGGATTTTGATTGGTAGTGCGTTGAATCTGTAAATCAATTTAGGTAGAATTGACATCTTAACTATATTTAGTTTTCCAATCCATGAACATGGTATGCCCTTCCATCTATTTAGGTCTTCTGTGATTTCTTTTAACAGTTTTTTGTAGTTTTCTTTGTATAGGTCTTTTGTCTCTTTAGTTAAATTTATTCCTAAGTATTTTATTCTTTTAGTTGCAATTGTAAATGGAATTTGCTTCTTGATTTCCACCTCAGATTATTCATTACTAGTGTAAAGAAACACTACAGATTTTTGAATGTTGATCTTGTAGCCTGCCACTTTGCTGTACTCATTTATTAGCTATAGTAGTTTTGCTGTGGATTTTTCAGGGTTTTCGACATATAGTATCATATCATCTGCAAACAGTGAGAGTTTTACTTCTTCCTTTCCAATTTTGATGCCTTGTATTTCTTTTTCTTGTCTAATTGCTCTGGCTAGAACTTCCAACACAATGTTGAGTAACAGTGGTGATAGTGGACGTCCTTGTCTTGTTCCTGATTTTAGAGGGAAAGTTTTCAGTTTTTCCCCATTGAGGATGATATTAGCTGTGAGTTTTTCATATATTCCCTTTATCATTTTAAGGAAATTCCCCTGTATTCCTATCCTTTCAACAGGAAAGGATGTTGAATTTTGTCAAATGCCTTCTCTGCATCAATTGAGATGATCATGTGATTTTTCTGCTTTGATTTGTTGATAAGGTGTATTACATTAATTGATTTTCTTATGTTGAACCATCCTTGCATACCTGGGATGAATCCTACTTGGTCATGATGTATAATTCTTTTAATGTGTTGCTGGATTCTATTTGCTAGAATTTTGTTGAGGATTTTTGCATCTATATTCATTAGAGAGAATGGTCTGTAGTTTTCTTTTTTGTAATATCTTTGCCTGGTTTTGGTATGAGGTGTTTTTTTTTTTTCTTTTTTCTTTTTTCTTTTTTTTTCCATATCATCCGTATTTATTAAGCACTTTCTAAAACACTACCTGAACACATGGCCCAGCCTCCTGAAATGAGAGACTGACCTGGAAATCACAAACCCTTTCATAAAGAACTGTTAGGTAACTTAAAAACTTTAAATACAAATAACCGGTATTTATTTCCTGACGCCACAACCACATATGTATTCATGATTTCTAAAGATGAAGTGGAATTAATTGGCCTGCTAATCTCTCTGCTTTGTATGTATGTTATGCTATGTAATAAAAAAGTTTTTTTAAAAAGATAGGATGAATTAAAAAATAAAAATAAAATAAAATTTACATAGAAATGCAAATAACTTAGAATAGTTAAAACAATTACAATGAAGAAAAACGAAGTTGGAAGACTACTTGATAGTAAACAAGATACCATGCTGAGTATAAAACATATATAAACCAACAGAATAGAACTGAGTCCAGAAATAGAAACATACATAAATGATCAACTGATTTTCTATAAAGATGCCAGGGCCATCCAACAGGAAACAATCTTTTTCATAAACAGTGCTAAAACAAATGGATAACCATATGGAAAAAATATACTTTGACCCTTAATCTCTTGCCATACACAAAACTTAAGTGAAAAGGAGATGAGACCTGTTCCAGTTTGAAAGGATTGTGTACCCCTCAAAAAGCCATGTTTTAATCCTGATCCATCTTGTGGAGGCAGCCGCTTTTTTTAATTCCTGTGCGGCACTGCAGGTCAGAAACTTGATTAAATTATCTCCAGGGAGATGCAGCGCGCCCAAATGTGGGTGTTAATCTTTGATTAGAAGGAGGTGTGATTCCACCTATTCTAGGTGGGTCTTGATTAGTTTACTGGAATCCTTTAAAAGAGGAAACATTGTGGAGAGAGTAATGAGAGCCCATGTAGCCAGAGACCTTTGGAGAGGAAGAAGGAAAATACCCCTGGGGGAGCTTCATGAAACACGAAGCCTGGAGAGAAAGCTAGCAGACATTGCCATGTTCACCATGTGCCTTTTCAGATGAGAGAGAAACCCTGCACTTCATCAGCCTTCTTGAACCAAGGTATCTTTACCTGGATGCCTTAGATTGGACACTTCTATAGCCTTGCTTTAACTTGGATGTTTTCATAGGCTTGCAACTTAATACCTGCAACTTGATAAACTCCCTTTTTAAAAGCCATTCTGTTTCTGGTATAATGTATTCTGGCAGCTAGCAAACTAGAACATGATCTAAATGTAAAACCTAAAACTACAAGAAAATATAAAAGAAAATCTTTACAATGTTGAGATTATTTATTTGTTTTCTATCACTATATAACAAACGATCACAAATTTAAAGGTCAAAAATCCAGGCACCATGAAGCTGGATTCCTTACTCAGGATCTCACAACGGTTAAGTGCAGCTAGGCTGTGTTCTCATCTGGATCTTAGGATCTTCTTTCAAGTTCACTGTGGCAGAATTTAATTCTTGGTGGTTGTAGAACTGAGGAGCCTGTTTCTTTGCTACCTATCAGTCAGGGGCCATTCTCTGTTCCTAGAGTTCATTCGCATTACTTGCCATGTGGCCCTATCCATCCTCAAACCCTGTATGAAAAGTCATCCTTAAGTTTAATCCTTCTCATACTCCAAATCCTTTTTGCTTCTTCTGGCTAACTTCCAGACCCAGATTTGAAGGGCTCATGTGATTAGATCAGAGCCATCTATCTCCCTTTGCCATATAACCTAACCTAACAACAAGAATGAAATCCCATCATATCCATAGGCTCTGCCCACACTCATGAAAATGAAATTATACAAGGGCATGGGTCACTGGAGGTCATCTTAGAATTCTGCCTCCTACAGATAGCAAAGAATTTCTCAAATTGGACAGAAAGAGCCCGAATCACAAAAAAAGAAAACTAATAATTTAGACTTCATCAAACTTAAAATCTTCAGCAGTTTGAAAGACAAGACAAAAAATATGAAAAGGTAAGTCACAGACTGTCAGAATATTTATAACACACATATATGATTAATAATTGTACTCAGAATATATAAAGAACACTAACAACTCAATCATAATTCAATAAACAATAATAACCCAACAAAAAAATGGGCAAAAGATTTAAGAAGACACTTCACAAATGACCAATAAGCACAAAAACAGATGCTCAACCTCATTAGCCATCAGGGAAATGCAAATTAAGACCACAATCAAAGACTACTACACAACCATTATAATGGCTAAAATGTAAAAGGCTGACAATACCAACTGATGGTGAGGATGTAGGGTAACTAGAACTCTTACCCAATATGACGAGACTGGAAAACGTAAAATTTTGGAAAACGGTTTGGCAGGTTCTTATAAAGCTCAACATACATTTACCATAAAACCCAGTAATTCCTGTACTAGGACTTATACACAAAAAGACTTGTACATCTATGTTCCTTAACAGTTTTATTCATAAGGAAACCAAACTAGAAACAATCTAAATACTTACTAATATATGGGGGATAAACAAGTTGTAGTATATTTATACAATGGATTATTACTCAGAAAAAAAGATTTAAAAAAAAAAGAATATTTACTAACATTCCTAACATAGATAAACCTCAAAAACATTACAATGAGTGAAAGAATATAGACACAAGAATATTTTACTATATGTTATAGAATCACACTCTAGAAAAGACATAGTAACAGAAAGTAGATCAATGGTTACCTGGGGCTCAGTAGTGGAAAAGAATGACGGGGAAGAGCACAGGAGAATTTTGGGGGGTTTTGTAAACGTTATCTTTATTGTGGTAATGGTTGTTATTCAGGTATCTAAATTTGACAAAACTTGTCCAACTGTACATTAAAAATGGGTGCATTTTGTTACAAGTAGATTATACTTTAACAAAGCTGATTTAAAAAAAAGATAATCTCATATATTTGATAACTTGAAGACATGCATTCAATACATATGCTATTTATAATAAATCCCACTGACAATGAAAAAGATGGGATAAAAAATTTAAGCTAATAGCTAATTAACTGCCAGTAAAGTTTATGTATTAACAGATACATGTATACGAATATTCATAGCAGCATTATTCATAATAGCTGAAAGGTGCAAACAAACCAAATGTCCACTGACAGATAAATGGATAAACAAACTGTGGTATATCTATACAGTGGAATATTATTCAGCTACAAAAAGCAATGAAGTTCTGATACATGGTACAAATATCTGAGCCTTGAACACATTATGCTAAGTGAAACAAAAGCCAGATACAAAAGGATAAATATAATATAATTCCACTTATATGAAATATCTAGAAAAAGCAAATTCACAGAGACAGAACGGAGGTAAGAGGTTACCAGGGACTGGCAGGGAGTAGGGGCAGGAGTATGGGCAGGGAGTAGAAGAGGAATGGGGAGAACTACTTAATGGGTGTAAAGTTTCTATTTAGGGTAATGAAAAAAGTTTTGGTAATGGATGGCAGTGACGGCAGCACAACACTGTAAATTTAATTAATGCCAATGAATTTTATACTTTAAAATGGATAAAATCATGAATTTTTTGTTATACAAATGTTACCACAATAAAAAATTTTAAGTCTATGTATCAGTATAATACACTACATTAATAGAATGAAGGAAAAAACCAAACAACCACCTTAACTGGTACAGAAAGACATCTGATAAGAGCTTTTATATGACTCAATGAACTAGAAATAGAAGGGAATGATCATAACATGACAAAAGAGCACATATGAAAAACCCACAGATAACACAGTCAGTGATGAAAGACTGAAAGCTTTCCCCAAAAGATCAGGTACAAGACAAGGATGTGCACTTTAGTCACTTCTATTCAACACTGTACTAGAAGTTCCAGTCAGAGCAATTAAACAAGCAAAATAAATAAAAGGCATCCAAATTGAAAAGAAAGAAGTAAAACTATCTCTATGTTGTAATAACATGATATCATATACAGAAAATCCTTAAGAACCCACAAAAAACTATTACAGCTAATAAATTCAGCAAGTTGCAAGGTACTAGATTAGCATGCAAAAATTAGTTGTATTTCTACAAACTACCAATGAACAATTCAAAAATGAAACTGAGAAAATAATTCCATTTACAATAGCATTAAAAAAATAAAAAACTTCAGAAATAACTTTGAGGTGCAAGACTTCCACACTGAAAACTATGAAACACTGCTGAAAGAAATTAAAGACTTTAAAAAAAAATCCAGTGACATGGATTAGAAGATTTAATATCATTAAAATGGAAATACTTCCCAAAGCAATCTAAAGAGTCAATGTAATCCCATAAGAATTCCAGTGGCCTTTTCTGTAGAAATAAAAATGATGATCCTAAAATTCTTCAAGAATTACAAGGGAACCTGAACAGTCAAAACAATCTTGGAAAGGAGAACGAAGTTGGAAGACTCATAGTTCCATATTCCAAAACTTATAGAATGTCACAATAATCAAAACAGTGGTACTGACACAGACAGACATATAATTCAACAGAATAGAATTGAGAGTCTAGAAATGAAGCAATTTTTGACAAGGGCACCAAACAATTCAATGGGGAAAGAATAGCTTCTATAATAAATGGAATTGGGAAAACTGGATAGCCAAATGCAAAAAAAATGAAAGTGGCCCCTTACTTCACACAACACATGAAAATTAAATAAAAATGGATCAAAGACCTACATGTGAGAGCTAAAAGTACAAAACTCTTAGAAGACAACACAGAGATAAATCTTTGTGACCGTGGATTTGGCCATGGATTCCTAGATATGATACCAAAAACATAAGCAACAAAGAAAAAAGAGATAAATTGAACTTCATCAAAATAAAAAATGTTTGTCCTTTAAAAAAAACAGAACACACACAAAAAAGAATAAGAAAGTAAAAACCCAACTTACATTTGCAAATCAAAATCTGACAAGGGTCTAGTATGCAAAATATACAGAACTCTTATAACTCAATAACAAAAAGACAACAACCCAATTAAAAATTGGGCAAAGAATCTGAATAGTCATTTCTCCAAAGATTTACACATAGCTAATAAAAACATGAAAAATTGCTTATCATTAGCTGTCAGGGAAATGCAAATAAAAACCACAATGTGTTACCACTTCACATCCACTAGTATGGCTGTAAAAAAAAATAATAATAATAAACAGTATATAACGAGTATTAGCAAGGATAGGGGAAATTGGAACCTATGTTCAATGTATTCTAGAAGAAGAATGAAATGTGGATAATTTAGAAACTTGGTTACATTAACTCAATAATGTGGTGATTAAGGATAGTCTAAATTAGGAATCTTAATGTATTTTTTTTTCCAAACAGCCCATTGTTACAGGACCATTTATTGAATACTCTGTCCTTTTCTCTCTGATTTTTAAATATCACTTTTGTCATATTTTAACTTTTCAAACATATTCAGGTCTGTTTCTGGACATTTTATTCTGATTCATTATTTATTTGCCTAACACCAATGCCTGTTTAACTACCTTTAATTTTCTGATATTTACTGTCTGGAAGATCTCACCAACTACTGTTCTTTTTCAAAAATTTTCAAAATTGTCTTAAACTTTCTAATTAATTTGCCCTTCCAAATGAACGTATGTGCAATCTGTCGAGCTCTCAAAAAGACCCAGTGAGCTTACAAACCAATTTACATTAAATTTGTAGACCAATTTGGGGAGCACTGACAACTGTATAATGTCTTTATAACATTTAAGTTTTGCATTTAGGAACACAGCATAAATATCCAATTTTTATAGCTTTTTAAAAATCTTTCTGTAATGTTTTATAGTTTTCTTCATATTAGTCTTGTATGTTTCTTCATTTGCATCCTCTCCTCTCTAACTCTGTATCACTTTTTAAATTTTTATTCTGCTAGTGCAGTACTAACCCAATGTTTAAAGAATTAAGTTTTGTAAGAATAGGTCATCCTCACTTCTATACCGTCCCCACCCACAACCCTCCAAATGAGACATATTTGAGGGAAGAGAATGTGCCTTACATATTTTTGTGATCTAGCACCCAGTAAGTAGCAACTGGTGTTTATCAAATTGACAAATACCTTACTAAGTTATCTAAACCCATTACTAAATCTCTAGAAGAAATGAGGGAACAGAGAGTAGGGAGGAGATTCCTAAACCCTCTATCACCCCTTGTTGACTAAAAAGATGTACATATGTCAAACATACCTTCCTTCTTTTAAATATCTTCTCAAATAAATTCAGTAGGAACCCTTTCTAAATTTGTTTCTCAGCTTTTACAAACTCTTCAATAATGCTACATATTATGTAGAAATGGAATAGCCAATATTTCCTTGTTCTAGTTTGCTAGCTGCCAGAATGCAACATACCAGAAATGGAATGGCTTTTTAAAAAGGGGAATTTAATATGTTGCTAGTTACAGTTCAAAGGTTGAGAAAATATCCTAATTAACACAAGTCTATAGAAATGTCCAATCACAGGCATCCAGAGAAAGATGCCTTGGTTCAAGAAGGCCGATGATGTTCAGGGTTTGTCTCTCAAGTGAGAAAGCACATGGCGAACACAGTCAGGGCTTCTCTCTCAGCTGGAAGGGCACATGGCGAACACGGCGTCATCTGCTAGCTTTTCTCTCCTGGTTTTTTGTTTCATGAAGCTCCCAGGGAGGCATTTTCCTTCTTCATCTCCAAAGGTCACCGGCTGGTGGACTCTGGTTTGTGATGCTGCAGCATTCTCTGCTCTCTCTGAATCTCCTGCATTCTCCAAAAATGTTTCCTCCTTTACAGGATTCCAGTAAACTAATCAAAACCCACCTGAATGGGTGGAGACATATCTCCACCTAATCCAGTTTACAATCACTCTTGATTGAGTAACACCTCCAGGAGATGATTTAATTACAGTTTCAAACATATAGTACTGAATAGGGATTAGAAGAAACAGCTGCCTTTACAAAATGGGATTAGGATTAAAACATGGCTTTTCTAGGGTACATACATCCTTTCAAATCAGCATACTCCTTATAAATCAGGCACTTAACATATCCTAGCTAATTTATTCCTCATCACAACCCCCTGAAGTGAGCTATTATTATCCCCCATTTTTAAAATGAAGAAACTGATACACAAGCAGCAGAGACGGGATCTGAACCTAGGCAGTCCAGCTTCAGAATCAACAAAATATTTTAAAGAGCACCTTATTTCATATGTTTTCATTTCACAGGTGGACTAATTTTAATGGGCCTGTTGAAAACCTTCCTTGGTATCATTCTGCTATTAAATAAAGCTTAACATTTCTAAAACTTTTAACATTTTGAATTCATTAAGTTAAAAACAAAAAATAAAATCCTCAAATTATACTTAGAAATGTTTTAAATTATTCTAAAAAGGACTAAACATTAATTATTCTGTATTTTATAGGTCTTTCTAATTAAATTAGACAAAAATTTTTAGTTAAATCACTGTGTTTTTATTCAGCAACCTGTTAATACTTAACTGAACCACTTAAATGTATTCAACAACATTCCCAATCTTCTCAGGGATGACCTGGAATCATTTGGCACCAACCTTCCCAAAAAGTATTATTAAACAATCTCATGCTTTTAAAAGAAAGAATCAGATGATTGCTGGTAGCTGCCAAGAATGAGTTTACTGCCTCGTTTCCATGACTGCATGCATCTATCTGAGGCCAGCAGAAGAGAGAAGATGTATCCTTGGAGACCAACTCTTTGCTCCCCTCAATTAATAAAGTGAGTAGGAAAAGAAAAGTGAAAGCTTCAGAATAATTCAGCTTCTACTGAATATGCCCACTGCACATGATAATCATGGGTAAAAATCCTCTCCCAATCAAATGTGTGAGAAAGTTAGGTGACATCTATATGGAAAACCTCAAATTGATTTTACCAAGAATACTTTATGGACCAAATACAATATCTTGGGTTCAATCTTTAAAAAAAAATTGCATGTGACTATTGCATGTTCAAGGTTGCATGAAAACCTCGTGTCTGATGCTCCTTTTATCTACAGTATGGACAGATGAGTAAAACATATGGATTAAAAATAAATAAATAATAGGGGGAACAAATGTTAAAATTAAAATATATACATATTTGAAAAAAATTGCAATAGAAACTATACTATAAGAACTTTATGAATAATATCAACTTGGGAATAATATTTTGTACCCCTTCAACAGCCTTACTATATACTGCATACTACCACCTAAATTCACCATACACATCTTTTATGCTCTAGAAGTGCCTTTGTTTAGGGGTTGCATATTGTAAAATGTCAAAAGGGAAGAGTATTTTCCAAATTAAGGAGCATTTTCAATACACATACAAAAAACCCCATTCATCTCAACTACATTTCTAAGGCAAAAACTATGAAGTGCAAATCAGCTTTAATGAAATATATTAAGCACAGCCTCCCAGGTTTTCTTATACCAGGATTCATAACACCCCTCCTTCCCTGAAGCTAAAAATATACTTCCTGCCATCAATAGCAATTGCCAGAGCAAACTCTCTGTTCAAAAGAACTAAAAATACATTATTGTACATATCCTCTCCTCTGCTACCCACCCACTATTCCAAAAGGAATTAACAGAAGGAAATGCAGAGCTGTGTAATGTTCAGCTGAGAACAGTGCAGAGACTGTAATTTTTCTCAAAAAATATGTATATATGTATGTGTGTGTATAAAAAAACAAGTTAGTTCAATCGAACGATGTGTGGGAGGTGTAACAGCTACTACAAGGTCAAAGGAAATTTTAAGAAAATTTTGGAGAAACTAATCCTGATCAAAAAACATATTACATTTCATTAACTTTTATTGGGGGAATGATGTTACTTAATTAAACCATGGTAAATGAAATTCATGCATTTTGGAACCATGCAAAGTGAGGACTGTCTGTACATAAAAACAGATCATGAAACTTGAAGTGGGTCCTCAGCCAGCACACTCAGTGGGGATCAGAGCCAAGAATATGGACCTCATGGTTTGGAGATTGCTACCTACAGAGGGAGGGAGCAAAAAGATAATGAGAGCCAGATTTCTCAATGTCAGGGAAGGGAAGTACAAATACAGAAAGGGGAAAAACTAGAATAAATCTTATGGTGTTGGATTGGAATTAGAGGTATCAGTGTGAAATAGTAGCTTTCAGCATTTATAGGCAGATAAATTAGGTATTTGTGTAAGTTTATATGTAGATGTACTAATAGACATACATATTTAGCCCAGCTGTGTTCTCTCACAGGGCCTAGAAGCAAAGACACTCCAGTAGCAAAGAACATATCTAGTACCAGACTCTAATAAAAGAAACCAGAGTTACTTGATGAATGGTTGATTCCAGGACTGGGCACAGAAAGTACATAAGTATAGAAAATCTTGTGCCAAAAAATAAGAAAAAAAAAGTGATCAAAGAGTGATGGGTACATGAAAAAGAAAAAGAAGTGAACTTGAAATAGTTTCTACTGGCCAAAGCCAGTAGGAGACAATTTGAGCATTAAAATAAATAAAAATGTAATAAAATAGTAATCTACAAATCTATATTAACACAAATGCTTTTTTTTTTCCTTAAATAGGAAGAAAAACCTTTCTTTACAGTGAAATGCCAAATGATGAACACATGAGGAATGATGAAATTTGTAAAAATCACCATCTGGTAACCACTATAGTAATAACTGATCCAGGCATGAATCATCACTGGGTGCTAAAACTAGTAGGTAAAAATTTGTTCAGAAATGGGCTATTTATATCATCTCAAAGTATCATTCCACAAAATGCTTGTTACTTATTAATTAGCAAATACAAAATATTTCTAAACTAACCTTTTAGTGGTGACCATTGTCATACAACGGTGATACAATTTAACATATCCAGAAATGGGAGAAATCAACATGTGCCTCCTGATAGAAAGCAGTGAGAAAAATACAACAGTATGTTTGTGGTATTCTGCCCAAAACACAGAACCTAAATCTACTCACATAAAAACATCAGACTAACCCAAACTGAGGAACCGTCTACAAAGTAATGGCCCAAACTCTTAAAAAAATGTCACAGAAAACAAGTAAAGATTAAGGAAATATTCTAGATTGAAAGAGACTGAAGACAGGACAACCAAATGGAAGGGATGAAACTGGATCATTCCTGAATCAGAAAGGAGAGGGGAAAGGGAAGAGGTCTTTGTTTTTGGTTTTGTGTAGGGTGGGGTGGTTTGTTGTTGTTGTTTTTAATTATAAAGGGCATAATTGTGAAATTTGAATAGCTTCTGTGGCTTAGATGGCAGTAAATTTTCTGATTTTGATGGGTGTACTATGGTTGTTTAGGAGTGTCCTTGTTTGTAGGAAATATATACTGATTTAGGAGTAAAAGAGCATATGTCTGTAACTTATTCTCAAATGATTCATGAAATCTATATAAATAGATCGGTAAAGTAAGAAAATAGGGCAGTTGTGATAAAATGTTTACAACTGTGGAATGTGGGTGAAGGGTATAGTCAGAAAAAACTATATGTAATTTCCACAGCACTAAAATCATGTAGGCCATATTTTTTAACCACAGTACAATTAATCTAGAAACCCATTATAAAAAGATAACTAGAAAAAACCATAGTTGAAAATTAAAAGTCACACTTATCAATACCCATGAACCAAAGAAGAAAACTCTAATGGAAATTAGAAAATAGTCTGAATTGTTAGTGAAAAAATTCAGACCAAAATATCATTAATCTGAACCCATCAACTTATCACTTAAAAAAGACAATATCATACATCATGAGCAAGTTGCGTTTAATGTTAAAAATTTATTAATGTGATTCATCCATTGTGAAGAGCTGGGGACCAGGAATGGAGGGTATGTGGTGAAGAGGCCAAAACCAAGGAGGGACAGAGTTTGAGAAGCCAGGAGCTCAGGGTTCGGTGGTACCGGCCCTACTGCCACAGTTTGGAGTGGGGGGGACACTGAGTGCGTGGGGTTGTGGGGGTCTTGGTCCTTGGCTTCTCTACTGGATCCTGTTTCAACAATGAACATGTCTCGGCCAGTTCAGGAATAGGAAGGTCAAATTTGATTATTCACAGCGTCAGGAATCTGATGATGCTGATGAAGATCATGGGAAAGATTTGGGCCCTCCAGCTAAGAAAATTTGATCTCCATGAGAAACTAAAAATAAGAGGCGATCTGGAAAGAATAACAGGAAGATAGTAAGGACTCAGAAGAAAAAGATGTGAAAACCAAGAAGGATGATTCTCTTTCATTAGAAGACAGCAAAGATGAAAAAGAAGATCATAAAAATGTGGACCAGCAATGACAGGCAGCATCAAAAGCAGCTTCTAAACAAAGGGATATGCTCACGGAAGATGTAGGCAGTGAGGAAGAACCAGAAGAAGAGGATGAAGCACCATTCCAGGAGAAAGATTCTGGCAGCAAAGAAGATTTCCTAATAGAAGATGATGACAGCAGTGACTATGGCAGTTCAAAAATGAAAAACAAAAAAGATGGTGAAGAAAGCCAAACCTGAGGGCAGGCCAAGGTGGCTCAGCAGGCAGAGTTCTTGCCTGCCATGTCGGAGACCGGGGTTCGATTCCCAGTGCCTGCCCATGAAAAAAATAAAATACATATATATATTTCTTTATATATATATAAAGAAAGCCAACCTGAGAAAAAAAAAGAAAGAAAATGTCCAATCCCAGGCTAAAGGCTACAGTGATATCAGGTCTAGTGAAAGGTAGAGGGAAAGTGTGTCACTCCATAGCTTCCAAGTTACCAAAGGAAAAGACTCCTTCCCCCAAAGAAGATGAGGAACCAGAAAGACCTCTGGAAAATAAACTATCTGCAAGCCCTCCACCTGAAAAATCTGGGGACGAAGGGTCTGAAGATGAAAGCCCAGTCTGGGGAGGATTAAAAGTGATAATGGTTTGTGGAGAGATTTTATTTAAAAAAAAAAAAAAAAAGGAATTTTTTAAAGAGGGGTAAAAAATAAAACCTAATACCGTGTTCATGGATTGGAAGACTAAATATAGTTAAGATGTCAATCCTACCTAAATTGATTTACAGATTCAATGCAATACCAATCAAAATCCCAACAACTTATTTTTCAGAAATAGAAAAACCAATAAGCAAATTTATCTGGAAGGGCAGGGTGCCCCGAATTGCTAAAAACATCTTGAGGAAAAAAAACGAAGCTGGAGGTCTCGCGCTGCCTGACTTTAAGGCATATTATGAAGCCACAGTGGTCAAAACAGCATGGTATTGGCATAAAGATAGATATATCGACCAATGGAATCGAATAGAGTGCTCAGATATAGACCCTCTCATCTATGGACATTTGATCTTTGATAAGGCAGTCAAGCCAACTCACCTGGGACAGAGCAGTCTCTTCAATAAATGGTGCCTAGAGAACTGGATATCCATATGCAAAAGAATGAAAGAAGACCCATCTCTCACACCCTATACAAAAGTTAACTCAAAATGGATCAAAGATCTAAACATTAGGTCTAAGACCATAAAACAGTTAGAGGAAAATGTTGGGAGATATCTTATGGATCTTACAACTGGAGGCGGTTTTATGGACCTTAAACCTAAAGCAAGAGCACTGAAGAAGGAAATAAATAAATGGGAACTCCTCAAAATTAAACACTTTTGTGCATCAAAGAACTTCATCAAGAAAGTAGAAAGACAGCCTTCACAATGGGAGACAATATTTGGAAATGATATATCAGATAAAGGTCTAGTATCCAGAATTTATAAAGAGATTGTTCATCTCAACAACAAAAAGACAGCCAACCCAATTACAAAATGGGAAAAAGACTTGAACAGACACCTCTCAGAAGAGGAAATACGGATGGCCAAGAGGCACATGAAGAGATGCTCAATGTCCCTGGCCATTAGAGAAATGCAAATCAAAACCACAATGAGATATCATCTCACACCCACCAGAATGGCCATTATCAACAAAACAGAAAATGACAAGTGCTGGAGAGGATGCGGAGAAAGAGGCACACTTATCCACTGTTGGTGGGAATGTCAAAGGGTGCAACCACTGTGGAAGGCAGTTTGGCGGTTCCTCAAAAAGCTGAATATAGAATTGCCATACGACCCAGCAATACCATTGCTAGGTATCTACTCAAAGGACTTAAGGGCAAAGACACAAACGGACATTTGCACACCAATGTTTATAGCAGCGTTATTTACAATTGCAAAGAGATGGAAACAGCCAAAATCTCCATCAACAGAAGAGTGGCTAAACAAACTGTGGTATATACATACGATGGAATATTATGCAGCTTTAAGACAAGATAAACTTATGAACCATGTAATAACATGGATGGACCTAGAGAATATTATGCTGAGTGAATCCAGTCAAAAACTAAAGGACAAATACTGTATGGTCCCACTGATGTGAACGGTCATTCGAGAATAAACTTGAAATATGTCATTGGTAACAGAGTTCAGCAGGAGTTAGAAACAGGGTAAGACAATGGGTAATTGAAGCTGAAGGGATACAGACTGTGCAACAGGACTAGATACAAAAACTCAAAAATGGACAGCACAATAATACCTAATTGTAAAGTAATCATGTTAAAACACTGAATGAAGCTGCATCTGAGCTATAGGTTTTTGTTTTGTTTTGTTTTGATTTTACTATTATTACTTTTATTTTTTTCTCTATATTAACATTCTATATCTTTTTCGGTTATGTTGCTAGTTCTTCTAAACCAATGCAAATGTACTAAGAAATGATGATCATGCATCTATGTGATGATGTTAAGAATTAATGATTGCATGTGTAGAATGGTATGATCTCTAAATGTTGGGTTAATTTCTTTTTTTCCGTTAATTAAAAAAAAAAAAGAAAAAAGAGAAGGGATAATTGGAGATGAAGGGATACAGACTGTACAACGGGACTGGATATAAAAACTCAGAAATGGACAGCACAATACTACCCAATTGTAATGCAATTATGTTAAAACACTGAATGAAGCTGCATGTGAGGTATAGGTTTTTTGTTTTTGTTTTTTTTTTCTTTCTATTATTGTTTTAATTCTTATTCTGTTGTCTTTTTATTTCTTTTTCTAAATCGATGCAAATGTACTAAGAAATGATGAATATGCAACTATGTGATGTTATTAAGAATTACTGATTGTACATGTAGATTGGAATGATTTCTAATTGTTTTGTTAATTCTTTTTTTAATTAATAAAAAAAAAATAAAAAATAAAATAAAATAAAAAAATAAATAAAACCTACTTAAGATAGAACATGGTTTGGCTATGGCTTGACTTACGGGCTTTGAATGCTTTTTTCCATTTGTTGATACATTTTCTCTTTTCTTTTTTTTCTTAAGAAAACCATTGTATGCTTAAGTTACCTTTTGTCTACTGGTCTTCTCTTTGCTATTTCTTTCCTTCAACCCCAATGAAAGCCATGTCACATTAATCACTGGGTTGACTGTTCCATTGTTTTAATTAATTTTTCATTTTTATTTATTCCTTTATTTTTATACTTTCATCTTTTTCTCTCCTTTTTTTTTTTGGATGGGCAGGCACTGGAAATCGAACCCAGGTCTCTGGCATGGCAGGCAAGAATTCTGCCATGGAGGTACCGTCGTACCTCCCCATCTTTTTATTTTTAATGGAAGGTATACTACAATCGGGAAGCAATAAGATTTGAGGTGATCACTAAAAAATTTTGCCCTTTGCTGAATGATAGCAAATTGAACAGTAATCAAAAAGTATATAAGGGTTTTAGTTAGAGATGATTGGTTCTTCCTTTTCCTGGACTTTTTAAAAAATCAATTGTCAATATAAATTTATATGTCTATATACATGAGTATAGCTATCTAAAATTATCATGACTTTAAACTTCTACTGATAAGACAGGCAAGAGATAAAAAATGAATTCTGAATTGTTACTAAAAGTATTCATATTTTTTACCTGGGGAAGGGTGTGGGGAATGAGGTTATCTGACCTTGCTTAAGGGTATGGGTTTTCTTTTATTATTTCATCACTTGTTATCTCAAAGAGGCTCAGAGCCATTGATCCTTTTATCCTGCTACAATCTCAGGTCTCATTCTCTAATGGTTCATGCTTATGTAAATTTATATTAACATGATTTTTTTAGATAAAATTTATTTTTAGATAAATTTATCAAGGAAAAAGAAAAAGAAGCCTAGAATTTAAAGGGCAAGATCAAGCTATACATACACAACACAGTGGATTTCTTTTCAAACTGACAATGTTAAGGTTTTAAGCAAATAAAGTACGAGTTAATGTAAAACAAAAAAATTTGACTAATGTAATTCATTGTATTGCCATTTTAAACAAAAATCACATAAATGTTACTGGATGCAGAAAAAGCACTGGATATCATTCAACAGCCATTCATAAAAATTTCTGGCAGACCAGAAAGGAAAGCAATTTACACAGTTGTCAAATGGTGCCTATAGCCAAATTGCCCTAAGAGTCACAAAGTTGGACTCAACAGTCTCCTAATCAGATAGCACTGCATGGAATACAAACCTTGTCACCCTCCTTTCTTTCAAAATTCTTTCTCAATTATTTGAATTGTAAAAGACAGAAAAAGTTATCTATGTTGATAACATTTTTTTAAATTATTATTTTCTACGTTGGTAATGTTTTGAGGTCAAGAACTAACACTTGCCTCAACAGAAAAACAACAACAGGGAAAGTTGTTCATTTGTGGATAAAGAAAATCTTGGTCGTGCATACAGGAAGTATTGTCTTTTAGACTCCATAAAAAGTAGATCTGCGATTAATCAGCAAATACACTCACAACTTCAAATTTTCTTTTTCCAACTCTTAGCAAAATTCAAATATGAGAAATGATAGTAGACAAATACCGTTTGTTTGAACACTGTGGATTCTGCTTAGAATGAAGGATGATATAACAAGATCTATTGCAAAATTGCTACTAGAGGGGTTCTCAAATTTTAGAGAAGTACAACCCCTTTTAAAGAAAACAAAACTTACCTTCAGTGTTAACAATTTTTAAAAATAAGTAAATAAATATAAGCATACAACCACAGAACCAAAACAAATTTACTATATATATATATAGAAAAGGTAAAATTCAAATTAATGGCATTAATAAATAATAATAGATTTAATGCTGAAACTAAATCACCATTCACAACATGGATACAGTATTGACTACTACATCAGTTTTTTTTTAGTTTGGCATGCTTAAACACATCTGCCACATAATACCAATTCTCTCATTGCTTTCCGCTTAAAACATCTGCAGAGCTTTTATTCATATAGTGTGCCCAGCATTATTTGGTCTTCCAATGATCACAAACCATTTAAATACAAATAAATAAGTACATGGTCAATGATCCTAAACATACACACAAACATGGGTACTGAAATTATATGGCAATACTCAGTTATAAGATGGTCAGTTATCTATGTACTTGCATTCCAGATTATTGAAATTTTAAAAACCATGAGAATCTACTCAAGAGACTTCCTTCTAAAATATATCCAAGGGCCCCATTTGAGATAATGCACTACATTATGACCTTAGAGTTATTCTACCATATTATACAATACCCTTTTTAAGATGAAAATGTCTCAAACCTTAAAGCCAGGAAAGGCTTTGTTTCCCACTATTTGATGACGATTTATATCTTGTGAGTTAAGTGAATCTCTTAGAACCTCTTTGCCTTGGCTACTATAACTCAAACTCAATCTATAGCCCTCTTTAAATAACTGCAAAGGATCTAATGGACTTCACTCTGTACTAACAGCCCCAGACTACATCTTACCATTAGGCGCTTATTTCCCCTTTAACCCCTGCTTCTTTATGTATATACTTATACATTTAAAATTTTATTTGTCTTTATTGAGTAGATAATCAAGCACATGATAGAAAATTCAAGAAAATACACTAAATAGGAGGTCCTCTCCTTTCCAAGTGTGCAGTTTGAAAGGATGTATGGACCCTAGAAAAGCCATGCTTTAATCTAAATCCCATTTCATAAAGGCAGAATAATTTCTACTCAATACTGTATGTTTGAAATTGTAATCAGATAATTTCCCTGGAGATGTGATTTAATCAAGAGTGGTTGTTAAGCTGGATTAGGTGATGACATGTCTCCATCCATTTGGATGGGTCTTGATAAATTTCTGGAGTCCTATAAAAGAGGAAACATTTTGGAGAACGAGAGATTAAGAGAGAGCAGAGCAGAATGAAACAGCCACAAAAAGCAGAGCCCAACAGCCAGCGACCTTTGGAAATGAAGCACAAAAATGTCTCCCGAGGGAGCTTCATGAAACAGGACTCCAGGAGAGAAAGCTAGCAGATGATGCCATGCTTGCCATGTGCCCTTTCAGCTGAGAGAGAAACCATGACTGTGTTCGCTATGTGCCTACTCACTTGAGAGAGAGACCCTGAACTTCATCGGCCTTCTTGAACCAAGGTATCTTTCCCTGGATGCCTTAGATTGGAAATTTCTAATTGGGACATTTCCTCCGCCTTAGAACTGTAAACAAGCAACTCACTAAATTCCCCTTTTTATGCAGAGCTGTGTTCCAGTAGCCACGTTTATTGAAGATGATTGTATAATGATATAGCTTTCACAATGTGACTGTGTAATTGTGAAATCCTTGTGTCTGAAGCCCCTTTTATCTATCTTCTCAACAGACAAGTAAAACATAGGGAATAAAAATAAATAATAGGGGAACAAATGTTAAAATAAACCGACTGAAATGCTAGTGATCAATGAAAGGGAGGGGTAAGGGGTATGGTATATATGAAATTTTTTCTGTTGTCTTTTTCTTTTTCTGAATTGATGCAAATGTTCTAAGAAATGATCAGATAATGAATATACAACTATGTGATGATATTGTGAATTACTGATTATGTATGTAGAATGGAATGATCATACGTTAAGCATGTTTGTGTTTCTTTCTTGTCATATTAAAAAAAAAAAATTCCCCTTTTTAAAAGGCATTCCGTTTCTGGTATGTTGCATTCTGGCAGCTAGCAAACTAGAACACCAAGACTCCGCCAACCATTCAGTTTCTATTACCAGACGTAATTATGATTACCTTGCAAGAGAGCTCCTACACACACACTCACTAAACATTTATGCACCCTTCCACACACACACAATAGTATTATATGCATTTTGGGAAATTACTTCAAATTCTTTTTAGAGTGAGCTGGAATATAAGTACGTCCTTTGCTGGACTAATATTTTAGAAATTACACAATGTTTTAGAATTATATAATTTGGAGGCTAGAAGATCTGTCTTAGAGCATCAGGTCCTTGATCACTTTATAGATGAAGAAACTGTGACTCAAAGAGATTTGCCCAGAGTCACATGGCTAATTAGTAGCACTGTCAGAAATAGAGCTTTAGTCTGTTAACCCCATATCCCTTCTTCATTCAAAGTGTACTCAAATTTCTTTACATTTTCTGTAATCATCAGATATTTAACTTAACTTACTGTATAAACCTAAAGATCTCCTTGAAATGAATATCTTCTTAGGGGGATGAACCATGGGTTATTTGTGATTAAGTTCTTTAGTCACCATCATCTGTTACAGTCACAGATTTGTCAAACACCAAACCTAACATGGATATATCACTAGTATGTTTGGTTATCTCCAAAAAACAAGCTGAAATTTAGTATAGACACAATTCTTCAAATCATAAAAAGAAAAGAAAGAGTTATGACATTATAGACCCTGACATTTTAGTTTTAGTCAATATCCTTAAATAAACAAATATGTCCCTGGCACTTAACATTCAGCACAGATCTACTGAACACATGCTAGGATTAACATGTGTTGCCCTCAACAAACTACCAAGAAATAAGAAATTGAAATACACTGTGAGGACAGGCCATGGTGGCTCAGGAGGCAGAGTTCTCGCCTGCCATGCTGGAGACCCAGGTTCGATTCCCAGTGCCTGCCCATGCAAAAAGGAAAAAAAAACTGCATTGTGAACAATAATATAATTGTTGTGACAGTCTTAAAAAAGGAAAAAACATCTTCAAGAGAATTTAGGAGACATCTTTAAATAAGTGACATTTCAGCTGGGTCCAGATAAATAAGTAATACTATGGTTACTAAGTTTTTGTTTAATATGCTCAATCTCAAAGAGAAAGATAAACTGAATTTTATGCTGACAGTCCTCTCACAATTAAAGCATGGAAAGTCAAAAACTGGTGGTGAAAGCTGAGGGCTTGAGCCAGAGCCTACTTGGTTCCTGGAGAGATCAGGTGTTCAGAGCACAATCATGTGTTCAATGTACTTGTAGAAGATGCATACATTTGTCCCACTGCCATGTGCCCTAAGTAATGCAAACCTGAAACTCAACCCAGAAAGCAACAATTTCAGCTCTTCCTGAAAACTTTAAAAGCCTGTCAGAATTGCTACCTATCATAACTTGTCAAACCCCAACCAAACCCATCCTAGCTAATCCTAAAGAACACCTAGGGCAATATATAAGATTCTACAAATGTCTGTTAAGTCTAGCTCATTTATTGTAATGTTCAAATTCTCTGTTTCTTTATTGATCCTCTGTCTAGATGTTCTGTCCATTGATGAGAGTGGTGAATTGAAGTCTCCAACTATTATGGTATATGTGTCTATTTCCCTTTTCAGTGTTTGCAGTGTATTCCTCACGTATTTTGGGGCATTCTGGTTCGGTGCGTAAATATTTATGATTGTTATGTCTTCTTGTTTAATTGTTCCTTTTATTAGTATATAGTGTCCTTCTTTGTCTCTTTTAACTGTTTTACATTTGAAGTCTAATTTGTTGGATATTAGTACAGCCACTCCTGCTCTTTTCTCATTGTTATTTGCATGAAATATCTTTTCCCAACCTTTCACTTTCAACCTATGTTTATCTTTGGGTCTAAGATGTGTTTCCTGTAGACAGCATATAGAAGGATCCTGTTTTTTAATCCATGCTGCCAGTCTATGTCTTTTGATTGGGGAATTCAGTCCATTAACATTTAGTGTTATTACTAGTAAGTGTCTTGGGGAAAGCCTATTTGGGTCTAATCTCTTTGGGGTGTGCTGCACTTCTTGGATCTGTAATTTTAGGTCTTTCGTAAGAGTTGGGAAATTTTCAGTGATAATTTCTTCCATTAGTTTTTCTCCTCCTTTTCCCTTCTCTTCTCCTTCTGGGACACCCACAAAACGTATATTTGTGCACTTCATATTGTCATTCAGTTCCCTGATCCCCTGCTCAAATTTTCCCATTCTTTTCCGGATAGTTTCTGTTTCTTTTTGGAATTCAGATGTTCCATCCTCCAAATCACTAATTCTATCTTCTGTCTCTTTAAATCTATCATTGTAGGTATCCATTGTTTTTTCCATCTTTTCTACTTTATCCTTCACTTCCATAAGCTCTGTGATTTGTTTTTTCAGTTTTTCTATTTCTTCTTTTTGATCAACCCATGTCTTCTTCATGTCTTCCCTCAATTTATCGATTTCGTTTTTGAAGAGGTTTTCCATTTCTGCTCATATATTCAGCATTAGTTGTTTCAGCTCCTGTATCTCATTTGAACTATTGGTTTGTTCCTTTGACTGGGCCATATTTTCAATTTTCTGAGTGTGATCCGTTATCTTCTGCTGGCGTCTGGGCATTTAGTCAGGTTTCCCTGGGTGTTGGACCCCACAGGTTGAAAGATTTTTCTGTGAAATCTCTGGGTTCTGTTTTTCTTATCCTGCCCAGTAGGTGGCGCTCGTGGCACACGTTTGTCTACGGGTTCCACCAGCGAAAGTTGCTGTGGGTCCTTTAACTCTGGAAAATTCTCGCCGTAGGGGAGGTTCGGCAGCCGAAGCGTCTTGGAAGAGTGCCAGCCGGCCCGGGGTTCCGAACGCGGGGAGGGTCGCCGGCCGCCGCAGCACGGGAGAGCGCCCGACCGAATTTCCTAGTTGGCCCGGGGCGCCAAGCGTGGCGAGAGGGCACCAGCTGTCGCAGCCCGGGAGAGTGCACTGTTCCCAGCCGGACCGGGGAGTCACGTGTTTGGAAGGGACCCCCTGGTCACCGTTCTCTGCAGTCTGGGGATTTCCGACCCAACTCTCTCAGTTGGTCTGGGGGGCCTCGCGTGGTGGGGGCGCCAGATGCCGCGGCCCAAGGGGACCGCCTGCCCAATTCTGCCAGCTGGCCTGGGAAGGAGAAAGGGAGGGACTCCGGCCGCTTGCCGTCCCGCCCGGGAAAGCCTGCGCCCCTTGGTGATCTCACCGGAGCTGATTCTCCCAGACAGTCAGCCGTTCCAGGATGGGGTACGCCGTCCCTTTGATCTCCGTTGTGGCTCCAGGAGCTGCTCTGTATTGTCTCCACTCCCCCAGTAGCTGCTCTGGAGGAGGAAAGCTGAGGGTGGCAAGGCTGTCGAGGTCAGTGGTGGAGGAGCCAGTGAAGGCCGAAGAGGGCACGGTGGTGGTTGGAGAGCCGCCGGAGCAGGAGGGGGAAGAGGGGAGAGGAGGGCGGGTGGGCCGGCTGCTGCGGGGCATGGGCGCCGCGCGCCGGGCCGGCGGACAAAGAGGGGAGAGGAGGGCGGGCGGGCCGGCTGCTGCGGGGCGTCTATCCATATAAATTTGATTAGCTTTTCTATTTCTGCAAAGAAGGCTGATTAGAACTCATTTCTTTTTATCACTGAATAATGTTCCATTGTATGGATGTGCCATAGTTTCTTTTCTTTTCATTAATTTTTAAATTTTTTAAAAAATACAACAAAAAAACAAATATTCTTAACTTATGATCATTCCATTCTACATATATAATCAGTAATTCACAATATCATCATAGTTGCATAGTCATCATCATGATCATTTCTTAGAACATTTGCATCTAATTCAGAAAAAGAAATAAAAAGACAACAGAAAAAAATTCATACATACCATACCCCTTACCCCTCCCTTTCATTGATCACTAACATTTCAATCTAAATTTAACATTTGTTCCCCCTATTTTATTTTTATTCCATACATTCTACTCACCTGCTGACAAGGTAGATAAAAGGAGCATCAGACACAAGGTTTTCACAATCACACAGTCACATTGTGAAAGCTATATCATTATACAATCATCTTCAAGAAACATGGCTACTGGAATACAGCTCTACATTTTCAGGCAGTTCCCGCCAGCCTCTCTATTACAGCTTAAAATTTATTTATTTATTTTTTTTTTACATGGGCAGGCACCAGAAATCGAACCCAGGTCCTCTGGCATGGCAGGCAAGTGTTCTTGCCGCTGAGCCACTGTGGCCCGCCCTCTATTTCATCTTGACTAACAAGGTGATATCTATTTAATGTGTAAGAATAATGTCCAGGATAACCTCTCAACTCTGTTTGGAATCTATCAGCCATTGATACTTTGTCTCATTTCACTCTTCTCCCTTTTGGTCCAGGTTTTCTCAAACCCTTGATGTTGAGTCTCAGCTCATTCTAGGGTTTTTCTCAATCCCTTGATTCTGAGTCTCAGCTCATTCTAGGATTTCTGTCCAACGTTGCCAGGAAGGTCCACACCCCTGGGAGTCATGTCCCATGTAGACAGGGGGAGGGTGATAAATTTGCTTGTTGTGTTGGCTGGAGAGAGAGGCCACATCTGAGCAACAAAAGAGGTTCTCTTGGGGTGACTCTTAGGCCTCATTTTAAGTAGGTTTGACATATTCTTTGCAGGTTTAAGTTTCATATGAACAAACCCCAAGACTGGGGGCTCAGCCTATAGCTTTGGTTGTCCACACTGCTTGTGAGAATATCAAGAATTCAACTTGGAGAAGTTGAATTTTTCCCCTTTCTCACCATTTCCTAAAGGGACTTTGCAAATACTTTTTTATTCACTGTTCAAATCACTCTGGAATTTATCAGGGCACCACTCTGGACAAACCAACAAAATCTCATGCCCGACTCAGGGTTCTATCTACTTATGATGTTCAATAAAGCTGGCTACATAAGTTATATAAGGAAATGCACTAGTCAAATATAAATTTTGTACCAGATAAATATTTTTTGCTTTAGTCTCACACACAAGTTGAAATTTTAAAATATTAATTACCATCTATTTTCAGCACCCTGCAGTAATGACATTCCTTTGTTCTACCTCAAGCAAAAACATTTTTTTAATTTGTACATTTAGTCACTATTATTATACACTCTAGGCATTCCTAGATTATACCATCTCAGTTTTTATCATCTATCTTCCTTTCTGATTGCATTTGTACCCCCAGCCCTCCTCCCTCTATCATTCTCACATTCAGCTTCATTCAGTATTTTAACATAATTGTATTACAGTTAGGTAGCCTTGTGCTATCCATTTCTGAGTTTTTACAATCAGTCCTGTTGCACAATCTGTATCCCTTCAGCTCCAATTACCCAATATCTTACCCTATTTATATCTCCTGATGGCCTCTGTTACCAATGAAATTCTCCAAGTTTATTCACTAATGTCAGTTCATATCAGTGAGACCATACAGTATTTTTCCTTTTGTTTCTGGATAATCTCACACAGCATAATGTACTTAAGGTCCATCCATGTTGTTAAATACTTCATAACTTTATTCTGTCTTACAGTTGCATAATAATCCATCATATGTATACACCACAGTTTGTTTAGCCACTCTTCTGTTGGCCATAGTTTCTTTATCCGTTCATCTATTGAAGGATATCTTGGTTTTTCCAATTTTGGGCAATTATGAATAAAGCTGCTATGAACATTCCTGTGCAAGGTCCATTCTAAATGGTGTCATGGAAAGAGCTTTGATTGAGTCAGGCAGGCCTGGGTTTGAGTATCATTCTGTCCAGTTTTGTGACCATGGACAAGGGAATCAACCTCCTTGACCCTCATCATTCTCAACTATGAGACAGGGATAATAATAGAAGGGCAATCCAGTCCTCTTCAGAGGCCCAAATATGGTAATGTATATGAAAGCAGTATGCACATAGGTTGAAAGTAAATACTGCCTTCTATGCACAATTTAAGTTCTTATGAAGGTTTGTGGACTTAGATTTTCAATGTAATTGGGCAAATAATAAGAAATCTTATTACTGGATTGCATGGTATCATGGTCAGGTTCATATTTTAACTTGGCCAGGTGGTGGTCAACCCACTCATCTGGTTGGGTAAGTGCTCGTCTGTTGTTGCTATGAGCACATTTCATAGAATTAAATCATGATCACATCAGCTGCATCCATAGCTGATTCTATTGGTAATCATCCAAGGGGAGTGTCTTCTACAACAAGTGATGCTTGATCTAATCAATGGAAGGCTTTTAAGGAAGATTCAGAAGAGACAGTTCCTCTCTTCCTGCTTTGGCCAGCAAGCCTCTCCGGTGGAGTTCGTCTAGACCCTCCATTGGAGTCATCAGCTTCACAGCATGCCCTATGGATACTGAACTCTACGTTCCCATGGTTATGTGAGACATCGTTATAAATTTTGTATTTATGGATATTTCCTGTTGATTCTGTTTCTCTAGAGAACCCTAGCAGCTTGGTACCAGGAGTGGTTCTTAAGAAACAAAATCTTAAAAATGGGTTTATACGATTGGCTTTCTACTCTGACTAGACTCAAAGGCACTAAGGTCTCTGATTTCTGTAATCAGAATGATATTGACAATCCATGGGGTGAGTTGGCAAAAGAGATAGTCAAAATAGCACCATTCAATTCTTCTAATGCTTTGCTTGTATGAAGCCAGGTTCTGGGGGATAATGTTTTTGACATCTTTACAAAGTTTGGTGGAAATAGGAGGTATAGAGATGCTGGCTGGTTGTTCTTACATACACTGTATACATTAAGGAGCAAAGGGGATGGGCTTAAGGCTTCAAATGAGAAGCTTATGTGTCATCTGAAAGATATAAACATTTCTAGAGTGTCCTGAAGGAAAATTTTATTTCCTGGAGCCGAAGACTTAGGATCTCCAAAAATCAGACTCAGAATCTTATTGTTAGAATAGCAACTTTACAACGTAAGCTAAAATCTCAGTCTTCCATGGTGTCTGCTGTTAAAGTGAGGGCAGTGATTGGAAAAGAATGGGACCCTGAAAAACTGGATGACTACATATGGATTGATAATGATGTCAGTGGAGAGGATGAAACTCTAGGTTGTGCCAGGTCTTCTCTAGATAACCCTGTAATAGTCTGCCCTGAGGACATAGCTGCCCCACCTCCAGCCTGTCCTCAGGAGTTGATCACCCAACCTCCACCTGAAGGGATTAGCCATAGAGTTATTAATCTTGTTTCATCAGATGAAACTGCAAATGAATGCCCTGAAGCAAATGGCTTGGAAGATACTTCTAATTCCTTTCATAACCCACCTCCACCATTCATTCTTCCAGACCTATAATTAGACTAAAGTCCCAACAGGCCCCAAAAGATGAGGTATAAAGTATCACCCATGAGGAGGTATGCTACACTCCAAAAGAAGTGTGATAGTTTTTCAACTTGCCTAGATAGAAATCAGGGGAATATGTGTGGCAATGGATTATTTTTTTGTTGTTACATAAAATAACCCATTTATTTTAGACTAGAAATATTTCAAATTCTGGAGCTTTTACTGGTCTTTCAATTCCTTCAGTCTCCTGATGTCAGACAACGTGACTGCAGAGGTGGTGCTGTAGGTCCAGGCACCACCAGCTACTGTTTGCACTGCGGGAAACACAGTGCCAGATCCCACAGCTCTTCTCTTCATTTTGGTTCTGCCACAGAGGGAGCAAGTGTACTTGATGTGCTGCCTGGTTTCATTTTCCTGAGGGAGATGCCATAATGGGCCCCACATTTACTGACAATTCCAACCTTCTTGGTGCATTTTGCCATGTTGCCACAACCTAATTCTGCACCCAGAGAGCCAGCTTGGACTTCTAATCTGTTGTTTTTTCCCCTACCCCTGAACAGAATGCCCCACTCAGTGTGCCTGAAAGGGCTGCAGAGCAGAGTATTTTGTGGCAATGGATTTTAAGGGTGTAGGATAATGGTGGGAGGAATATAAAGCAGGATCAGGATGAATTTATTGATATAAGCCCACTAAGCAGAGATTCTGCATTCACTGTTATAGCTCAAAGGGTTAGAAAAGGTATTAAGTTTGTTTGGATGGTTGGCTGAAACATGGATCAAAAGGTGGCCAATATTACCTGAGGTTCAAATGCCAGAACTACCTTGGTATAATATAGTTGAGGGGATCCACAGGCTTAGAGAGACTGGAATGTTAGAATGGATTTATCATGCAAAGCCTGCGCTTATAGCCCAGGAATATCTGGAGGATGCACCTTTTACCAGAACTGTGAGAAATAAATTTGTGAGACTAGCACCATCATCCCTGAAGAGCTCTGTAGTTACACTTCTCTGTAGGTCAGGTATTACTGTGGGAACTGCTGTCGCTGAGCTGGAATCCTTAAACACAATGGGGATGATAGGATCCTGAGTTGGCAGAAGTCAGGTGGCAGCACTTAATCACCAAAGACAAGGTGGACGTGGCTATCACAACAGATAGCAGACTCAAAGCAGGGGTCAAAATAATCTGACTTGCAGAGACTTGTGGCATTGGCTAGTAAATCACGGGGTACCTAGAAGTACGACAGATGGTCAATCTACTAAATTCTTGTTTGAGCTGTGTAAACAAAAAAGTTCTAGGTCAAGTGAACAGAAGTCTAACTTGAATTACAAAAACAAGAAGTCATGTCCCCTTACTCAATTTCCAGACTTGAGACAGTTTACAGATCCAGAGCCCCTTGAATGAGGAGGAAGTCAGGTTCCTTTGGGGGAGAATCCTGTTACACTGCCACAAATTTATACTGTTAATCTTCCTCCAAGCCTTCCCCAAGGAGACTGACGGCCTTTTAGCAGGGTAAATGTGCACTGGGTAATAGGAAATGATCAGATATTTCGGGTATTATTAGACACTGGTTCAGAAGTGACATTAATTCCAGGGGACCCAAAACATTGCTCTGGTCCACCAATCAGAGTGGGGGCTCATGGAGGTCAGGTGATTGATGGAGTTTTAGCTCAGGTCCATCTCACAGTGGGTCCAGTGGGCCCCCAAAACGATTCCGTAGTTATTCCCCCAGTTCCAGAATGCAAAATTGGAATAGACATACTGAGCAACTGCAGAATTCCCACACTGGCTAACTCATGGAGTGAGGAGTATTGTGTGGGAAATACCAAGTGGAAGCCACTAGAACTGCCCCTACCAAGCAAAATAGTAAATCAGAAGCACTACTGGATTTCTGGAGGGACTGCAGAGATTACTGCCACTGGATTTCTGGAGGGACTGCAGAGATTACTGAGACATGTAAGGACTTGAAGGATGCAGGGGTGGTGATTCCCACCACATCCCCATTCAACTCTCCTACCTTGCCTGTGCAGAAAACAGATGGGTCTTGGAGTATGTCAGTGGATTATCATAAGCTCAACCACGTGGTAACTCCAATTGCAGCTGCTGTTCCAGATGTGGTATCATTGCTTGAGCAAATCAATACATCCCCTGGTACCCGGTATGCAGCTATTGATGTGGCAAATGCTTTTTGGACCACCAGAAACAGTTTGCTTTCAGCTGGCAAGGTCAGCAATATACTTTCACTGTCCTCCCTCAGGGGTATGTCAACTCTCCAGCCCTATGTCATAATCTTGTCACAGGGAACTTGATTGTTTCTCCCTCCCACAAGACATCACACTGGTCCATTATATTGATGATATAATGTTGATTGGACCAAGTGAGCAAAAAGCAGCAACTACTCTAGACTTACTGGTAAGGCATTTGTGTGTCAAAGGATGGCAGACAAATCCAACAAAAATAAAGGGGACTTCCACCACAGTGAATTTTCTAGGTGTCCAATGGTGTGAGGCATGTCAAGATATCCCTTCTAAGGTGAAAGATAAGTTGCTGCATCTGGCCCCTCCTCTGACCAAAAAAGAGGCACAATGCCTACTTGGTCTTTGGAATTTGGCAACAACATATTCCTCATCAGGGTATGCTACTCCAGCCCATTTATGGAGTGACCAGAAAAACTGCGAATTTTGAGTGTGGACCTGAACAAGAGGAGGCTCTGTGACAGGTCCAGGCTGCTACACAAGCTGCTCTGCCACTTGGACCCTATGATCCAGCAGATCCAATGGCGATGGAAGTGTCAGTGGTAAACAGAGATGCTGTGTGGAGCCTTTGGCAGGCCCTATAGGAGAATCACAACACAGACGCTAAGATTTTGGAGCAAAGTCTTACCATGTGCTGCAGATAACTACTCTCCTTTTGAGAAACAGCTTTTGGCCTGCTACTGGGCCTTAGTAGAGACTGAACGCTTAACCATGGGCCACCAAGTTACTATGAGACCTGAGTTGCCTATCATGAGTTGGGTGTTGTCTGACCCAACAAGCCATAAGTACGGAGGAGTGTGCAGCAGCACTCCATAATAAAATGGAAATGGTATATACAAGATAGGGTCAGAGCAGGTCCTGAGGCACAAGTAAGTTAACATGAGGAAGTGGCCCAAATGCCCATGGTCTCCACTCCTGCCACATTACCTTCTCTTTCCCAGACCAGAGCTATGGCTTCTTGGGGAGTTTCTTACAGTGAATTCACTGAGGAAGAGAAAACTCGGGCCTGGTTTACAGATGGTTCGGCCTGATATGCAGTTACCACCCGAAAGTGGACAGCTGCAGCACTACACCCTCTTTCTGGGGTGTCCTTGAAGGATAGTGGTGAGGGGAAATCCTCCCAGTGGGCAGAACTTCGAGCAGTGCACCTGGTTGTTCATTTTCCTTGGAAGGAAAACTGGCTGGAGGTGCACTTCTATACTGACTCATGGGCTGTTGCTAATGGTTTGGCTGGATGGTCAGGGACTTGGAAAGACCATAATTGGAAAATCAGTGACAAAGAGGTCCAAGGAAGAGGTATGTGGATAAACCTTTCTGAGTGGGCTAAAAACATGAAGATATTTGTGTCCCATGTAAATGCGCACCAGAGGGTGACCTCAGCAGAGGAAGGTTCTAATAATAACCTGTTCTGTGGATACCAGTCATCCTCTTTTCCCAACAACTCCTGTCACTACCCAGAGTGGGCTCATGAACAAAGCAGTCATGGTGGTAGGGATGGAGGTTATGCATGGGCTCAGCAACATGGACTTCCACTCACCAAGGCTGACCTGGTTACAGCCACTGCTGAAAGCCCAATCTGCCAGTAGCAGAGGCCCATACTCAGCCCCCTGATATGGCACCATTCTTTGAGGTGACCAGTCAGCTACATGGGGGTAGGTTGATTACATTGGACCACTCCCTTCATGGAAGGGGCAGCGATTTGCTCTAATCAGAATAGATACATACTCTGGATATAGGTTTGCTTTCCCTGCATGCAATGCTTCTGCCAAACTATCATCCATGGACTTACACAATGCCTTATCCATTGTCATAGTATTCCATACAGCATTGCTTCTGATCAAGGAACACGCCACAGCAAATAAAGTGCAGGAATGGGCACATGCTCATGGAATTCTCTGGTCTTACCTTGTTCCCCATCATCCAGAGGTAGCTGGAATGACAGAACAGTGGAATGGCCTTTTGAAAACTCAATTACAGTGCCAACTAGGCGGCTATACCTTGAAGGGCTGAGGTAATGTTCTCCAGGAAGCTGTGTATGCTCTAAATCAGCATCCACTATATGGTGCAGCTTCTCCCATAGCCAGGGTCCATGGTCCAGGAACCAAGGGGTGGAAATGGGAGTCATACCACTCACTATTATCCCTAGTGATCCACTAGGAAAATTTCTGCTTCCTGTCCCTCGACCCTGAGCTCTGTTGGTGTATAGATTTTAGTTCCAAAAGGGGGAGTGCTTCCACCAGGAGAAACAACAATGATTCCATTGAATTGGAACCTAAGACTGCCACCTGGTCACTCTGGGCTACTCATGCCCCTGGATCAACAAGCCAAGAAGGGATTACATTATTGCCTGGGGTGACTGACCCTGACTATCGGGGGAAATAGGACTGCAACTACACAATGGAGGTAAAGAAGAGTTTTCCTGGAATATAGGAGATCCCCTAGGGCTTTCTTTTAGCACTACCATGCCCGGTGATTAAAATCAATGGAAAACTGTAACAACCCAATCCAGGCAGGACTACCAAAGGCTCTGAAACTTCAGGAATTAAGGTTTGGTTCACCCAACCATGTCAAGAACCATGGCCAGTTGAAGTGCTTGCTGAGGGTAAAGGGAACATGGAATGGGTAGTGTAAGAAGGTAGTGGTAAATATGAACTACAACCATGTGATTAGTTATAGAAATGAGACTGTAATGCTGTTTTGTTCATGTTATAGTATTTAAGTTGTATGGGATCAAGTTTAAGAATGAATATTACCCAAGGACTTGCACCCTATACTGGGGAGATTTAATGTGTTTCAGGTTGTATGCAGAACAGTTAAGTACTGTTAGGTGAGGAAAAAATGTGTCTTCTGTTGTTTTCTATTTAGAAATTAAGTATGGTTTAAGGTAATGTATACAGATGCCAAGTTGACAAGGGATGGACTGTCATGGTCAGGTTCATGTGTCAACTTGGCCAGGTGGTGGTACCCATTTGTCTGGTTGGGCAAGTGCTGGCCTGTCTGTTGCTATGAGCACATTTCATAGAATTAAATCATGATCACATCAGTTGCATCCACAGCTGACTCCATTTATAATCAGCCAAGGGGAGTGTTTTCTGTAATGAGTGACATTTAACCTAATCAATGGAAGGCTTTTAAGGAGGATTCAGAAGAGACAGCTCCTTTCTTCCTGCTTCAGCCAGCAAGCCTCTCCTGTGGAGTTCGTTCAGACTCTCCATCTGAGTTGTCAGCTTCACGGCCTACCCTCCGGATTTTGGACTCTACATTCCCACAGTTACATGAGACATCTTTATAAATTTTATATTTATGGATATTTCCTGTCAATTCTGCTTCTCTAGAGAACCCTAATACATATGGTAAGACTATGTTTAATTTGTTGTAAACTCCCTGACTATCTTAAAGTGGCCATTTTGTATTCCCTCCAACAATGTTGCTCTACATTCTTTCCAGCACTTGGTGTTAGTGTTTTGGATTTTAGCCACTTATGGGTATGTTGTGGCATCTCATTGTTTTAATCTCCAATTGCCTAATGACATATGATGTTGAACATCTTTTCATATTCTCATTTGCCACTCTGCTTATCTTTGGTGAGATGTTCATATCTTCTGCACATTTTTAAATTGGGATTTTTTTTTTTATTGTTGAGTTTTGAAAGTTCTTTGTATATTTAAGAAACAATCCCTTTATTGGATATATGTTTTCCAAATATTTTCTCCCAATTTGTGGCTTGTCTTTTCATTTGTTAACAGGTCTTTCTGAGAGTGGAAGTTTTTAATATTAATGAAAACCAGTTTCTTTCTTTCATGGATCTTTGCTTTGGTGTTGTAGCTAAAAAAAAAGCTGTTACATACTAGAGAAAAGGTCATGTTCTTTTCAACCATTCCTGTGAGTGTAGAACTATTGTGTGACGAACCTTTTGATTACGTTATTTCTCTTGAGGCCTGTCCCAGGGTGGGTCTTAATCCACTTATTGGAGTCTTTAAAAAAGGTTAAAAGACAGAAAGAGAGACAGAAGTTAAAAGAGTCAAAATTAAGAGAAGCTTACCGAAATGGCCCCAGAGAAGCTGAGAGACAAGGACACACCCACGGAAGCTGACAGAGAAAACCAATGAAGCCAGAAACTGGACCAAGCAACAAAACCTGGGTGAGAGGACAGCAGACAATACCATGTGCCTTGCTGTCTGACAAAGGAGCCCAAGCTCACTGGTAACCATTCTTCAGAGAAGGTATCATCCTACTGATGCCCTAATTTGGACATTTTCATAGCCTTAGAATTGTAAACCTGCAAGCCAATAATCCCCATTGTTAAAAGCCAGTCCATTTCTGGTATATTGTACATCATCAGTTTTACCAAGCCAAAACAAGCCTTAATATAAGAACCAGAACTATAAAACTCCTGAAAGAAAACACAGCAAAGCATTTTAAGGACCCTGTGTTAGCCAATGGTTTCTTTGACTTTACAATCAAAGCATGAGCAACAAAAGAAAAAAGAGATAAATGAGACATCAACAAAATTTAAATTTCTTGTGTATCAAAGGACTTTATCATAAAATTAAAAACACAACCTACAGAATGGGAGAAAATATTTGGAAATCACATATCCACTAAGGGTCCGATTTTTAAAAATACTTTGATTGACTAATCTTTACACACATACAGTCCATACATGGTATACAAGCAAAGGTTCACAATATTATCATATAGTTGTGTATTTATTTATCACCATGATCATTTTTAGAACATTTGCATCACTTCAGAAAAAGAAATGAAAAGAAAAAAAACTTATACATCCCATGCTCCTTAACTCATCTCTCACTGACCACTAGTATTTCAATTTACCCAATTAATTTTATCCCTTATCCTCCCTATTATTTATTTAATTTTACCCATATTTTTTACTCATCTGTCCACACACTAGATAAACTCAAGGTTTTCATAATCACACAGTCACACTGTAAAAGCATCATTATACAATCATCTTCAAGACTGGCTACTGGAACACAGCTCCAAAGTTTCAGCTACTTCCCTCCAGCCACTTTATGCACCATAAACTAAAAAGGGGTATCTATATAATGCATAAGAATAACAGAGTCAAGGATAACCTCTTGACTCTGTTTGAAATCCCTCAGCCACTAAAATTTTATTTTGTCTCATTTCTCTCTTTACCCTTTTGGTCAAGAAGGCTTTCTCAGTCCCATGATGCCAGGTCCTGGGGCTCATCCCCGGGAGTCCTATCCCATGTTGCCAAGGAGATTTACACCCTGGGAGTCATGCCCCTGTAGGGGGGAGGGCAGTGAGTTCACCTGCCAAGCTGACTTAGGGAGAGAGGCCACATCTGAACAACAAGAGGTTCTCTGGGGTGACTATTAGGATAATTATAAAAGGCTTCGCCTATCCTTTGCAGGAATAAGTTTCCTAGGGGCAAATCCCAAGATGGAGGGCTTAGCTTACTGATTTGGTTGTCCCCACTGCTTGTGAGAATATCAGAAACTCTTCAAGTGGGGAAGTTGAATATTTCCTTCTTTCTTCCAAAAAGGACTTTGTAAATACTTCTTTATTCACTGCCCAAATTATCCTCGGAAATATCTCAGATATATCAGGGCATCACAATTACCTGTACAAACCAATAAGAGCTCATGCAGTATTCAAGATTCCATGTACTTATGGTGCTCAACTAAACCAAACATACAAATTAAATTAGGTAATGTGCTACCCAAAATATGAATTTTGTGCCAAATAAACATCTTGTAATAAAGGTCTTTTTTGCCTCTGTTTTTGACAGAAAACAATTTCATTACAATCATTTAACACTTACATGGTATTCAGTCTTAAACTTTGAAATGCTTTACACTAAAAACTGCTTTCTTTTCAACAGATTAGGAATTGAATCTGAGTTGACAGAATTCTCAAAGTGCACAGCAGATGAGAAGTGGGATCCTAAAATCTGATTCCAAACTCCCCCCTGTACCTGACAATACAAGGGAAAGTGTTTATTCATTTTAATGTTACCCAAATGTGAGGACCATAACCTCAGTTTATTAAACATAGGTAACAATAAGATAGGAAAGTCCCATATTAGAGGAATATAAAAACTAACTAGACTACTTATACAATTAATGTTAAAGACAACTGACAATAGAAAAGGCCAGTGGTCAAACAGCCAACATGATCAGTTGACAGATGCAGCCAAAGGGTCAGTGTACATCACACATCATTTTCTTTTGAACAAATGTCAAAGATTTTATTTAACTCAATTAAATGCAGGAATTTGCAAGTTGTTACAACCAGTTCAAAGGACAATCCAAAGAACAAGTACATTTTCAGATAAGGAATTTTGAAACAAATTATCAAATAGAAGCAAAATTGGCTTTTCTATGGAGAGGAGATTCCTTTCATCAGACAGAATTTATTTGCATATTTAAAGATAAGAATCATTTGCATTATCAGGTTTTTTTTTTATTTTTTTATTAACGGAAAGATAAAAAAAAGAAATTAACACAACATTTAGAAATCATACCATTCTACATATGCACTCAGTAATTCTTAACATCATCACATAGATGCATGATCATTGTTTCTTAGTACATTTGCATCGGTTTAGAAGAACTAGCAACACAACAGAAAAAGATATAAAATGTTAATATAAAGAAAAGAAATAAAAGTAGTAATAATAGTAAAAAACAACAACAACAAACAAACCAACAAGCAAACAAAAACAAAAAAAAACCCTATAGCTCAGATGCAGCTTCATTCAGTATTTTAACATGATTACTTTACAATTAGGTATTATTGTGCTGTCCATTTTTGAGTTTTTGTATCCAGTCCTGTTGCGCAGTCTGTATCCCTTCAGCTCCAATTACCCATTATCTTACCCTGTTTCTAACTCCTGCTGGACTCTGTTACCAATGACATATTCCAAGTTTATTCTCGAATGTCCGTTCACATCAGTGGGACCATACAGTATTTGTCCTTTAGTTTTTGGCTAGACTCACTCAGCATAATGTTCTTTATGTCCATCCATGTTATTACATGGTTCATAAGTTTATCTTGTCTTAAAGCTGCATAATATTCCATCGTATGTATATACCACAGTTTGTTTAGCCACTCTTCTGTTGATGGAGATTTTGGCTGTTTCCATCTCTTTGCAATTGTAAATAACGCTGCTATAAACATTGGTGTGCAAATGTCCGTTTGTGTCTTTGCCCTTAAGTCCTTTGAGTAGATACCTAGCAATGGTATTGCTGGGTCGTATGGCAATTCTATATTCAGCTTTTTGAGGAACCGCCAAACTGCCTTCCACAGTGGTTGCACCCTTTGACATTCCCACCAACAGTGGATAAGTGTGCCTCTTTCTCCGCATCCTCTCCAGCACTTGTCATTTTCTGTTTTGTTGATAATGGCCATTCTGGTGGGTGTGAGATGATATCTCATTGTGGTTTTGATTTGCATTTCTCTAATGGCCAGGGACATTGAGCATCTCTTCATGTGCCTCTTGGCCATCCGTATTTCTTCTTCTGGTAGGTGTCTGTTTAAGTCTTTTTCCCATTTTGTAATTGGGTTGGCTGTCTTTTTGTTGTTGAGTTGAACAATCTCTTTATAAATTCTGGATACTAGACCTTTATCTGATATGTCGTTTCCAAATATTGTCTCCCATTGTGTAGGCTGTCTTTCTACTTTCTTGATGAAGTTCTTTGATGCACAAAAGTGTTTAATTTTGAGGAGCTCCCATTTATTTATTTCCTTCTTCAGTGTTCTTGCTTTAGGTTTAAGGTCCATAAAACCACCTCCAGTTGTAAGATCCATAAGATATCTCCCAACATTTTCCTCTAACTGTTTTATGGTCTTAGACCTAATGTTTAGATCTTTGATCCATTTTGAGTTAACTTTTGTATAGGGTGTGAGAGATGGGTCTTCTTTCATTCTTTTGCATATGGATATCCAGTTCTCTAGGCACCATTTATTGAAGAGACTGCTCTGTCCCAGGTGAGTTGGCTTGACTGCCTTATCAAAGATCAAATGTCCATAGATGAGAGGGTCTGTATCTGAGCACTCTATTCGATTCCATTGGTCGATATATCTATCTTTATGCCAATACCATGCTGTTTTGACCACTGTGGCTTCATAATATGCCTTAAAGTCAGGCAGCGCGAGACCTCCAGCTTCGTTTTTTTTCCTCAAGATGTTTTTAGCAATTCGGGGCACCCTGCCCTTCCAGATAAATTTGCTTATTGGTTTTTCTATTTCTGAAAAATAAGTTGTTGGGATTTTGATTGGTATTGCATTGAATCTGTAAATCAATTTATGTAGGATTGACATCTTGACTATATTTAGTCTTCCAATCCATGAACACGGTATGCCCTTCCATCTATTTAGGTCTTCTGTGATTTCTTTTAACAGTTTTTTGTAGTTTTCTTTATATAGGTTTTTTGTCTCTTTGGTTAAATTTATTCCTAGGTATTTTATTCTTTTAGTTGCGATTGTAAATGGGATTCGTTTCTTGATTTCCGCCTCAGCTTGTTCATTACTAGTGTATAGAAAAGCTACAGATTTTTGAATGTTGATCTTGTAGCCTGCTACTTTGCTGTACTCATTTATTAGCTCTAGTAATTTTGTTGTGGATTTTTCTGGGTTTTCTACATATAGTATCATATCGTCTGCAAACAATGATAGTTTTACTTCTTCCTTTCCTATTTTGATGCCTTGTATTTCTTTTTCTTGCCTAATTGCTCTGGCTAGAACTTCCAACACAATGTTGAATAATAGTGGTGATAGTGGACATCCTTGTCTTGTTCCTGACCTTAGGGGGAAAGTTTTCAATTTTTCCCCATTGAGGATGATATTAGCTGTGGGTTTTTCATATATTCCCTCTATCATTTTAAGGAAGTTTCCTTGTATTCCTATCTTTTGAAGTGTTTTCAGCAGGAAAGGATGTTGAATCTTGTCAAATGCCTTCTCTGCATCAATTGAGATGATCATGTGATTTTTCTGCTTTGATTTGTTGATATGGTGTATTACATTAATTGATTTTCTTATGTTGAACCATCCTTGCATACCTGGGATGAATCCTACTTGGTCATCATGTATAATTCTTTTAATGTGTTGTTGGATACGATTTGCTAGAATTTTATTGAGAATTTTTGCATCTGTATTCATTAGAGAGATTGGTCTGTAGTTTTCTTTTTTTGTAATATCTTTGCCTGGTTTTGGTATGAGGGTGATGTTGGCTTCATAGAATGAATTAGGTAGTTTTCCCTCCACTTCGATTATGTTGAACAGTTTGAGGAGAGTAGGTACTAATTCTTTCTGGAATGTTTGATAGAATTCACATGTGAAGCCGTCTGGTCCTGGACTTTTCTTTTTAGGGAGCTGTTGAATAACTAATTCAATCTCTTTACTTGTGATTGGTTTATTGAGGTCGTCTATTTCTTCTTGAGTCAAAGTTGGTTGTTCATGTCTTTCCAGGAACCTGTCCATTTCATCTAAATTGTTGTATTTATTAGCGTAAAGTTGTTCATAGTATCCTGTTATTACCTCCTTTATTTCTGTGAGGTCAGTAGTTATGTCTCCTCTTCCATTTCTAATCTTATTTATTTGCATCCTCTCTCTTCTTCTTTTTGTCAATCTTGCTAAGGGCCCATCAGTCTTGTTGATTTTCTCATAGAACCAACTTCTGGTCTTATTGATTTTCTCTATTGTTTTCATGTTTTCAATTTTATTTATTTCTGCTCTAATCTTTGTTATTTCTTTCCTTTTGCTTGCTTTGGGATTAGTTTGCTGTTCTTTATCCAGTTCTTCCAAGTGGACAGTTAATTCCTGCATTTTTGCCTTTTCTTCTTTTCTGATAAAGGCATTTAGGGCAATAAATTTCCCTCTTAGCACTGCCTTTGCTGCGTCCCATAAGTTTTGATATGTTGTGTCTTCATTTTCATTTGCCTCTAGGTATTTACTAATTTCTCTTGCAATTTCTTCTTTGACCCACTTGTTGTTTAAGAGTGTGTTGTTGAGCCTCCATGTATTTATGAATTTTCTGGCACTCCGCCTATTATTGATTTCCAACTTCATTCCTTTATGATCCGAGAAAGTGTTGTGTATGATTTCAATATTTTTAAATTTGTTAAGACTTGCTTTGTGACCCAGCATATGGTCTATCTTTGAGAATGATCCATGAGCACTTGAAAAAAAGGTGTATCCTGCTGTTGTGGGATGTAATGTCCCATAAATGTCTGTTAAGTCAAGCTCATTTATAGTAATATTCAGGTTCTCTATTTCTTTATTGATCCTCTGTGTAGATGTTCTGTCCATTGATGAGAGTGGTGAATTGAAGTCTCCAACTATTATGGTATGTGTGTCTATTTCCCTTTTCAGTGTTTGCAGTGTATTCCTCACGTATTTTGGGGCATTCTGGTTCGGTGCGTAAATATTTATGATTGTTATGTCTTCTTGCTTAATTGTTCCTTTTAATAGTATATAGTGTCCTTCTTTGTCTCTTTTAACTGTTTTACATTTGAAGTCTAACTTGTTGGATATTAGTATAGCCACTCCTGCTCTTTTCTGGTTGTTATTTGCATGAAATATCTTTTCACAACCTTTCACTTTCAACCTATATTTATCTTTGGGTCTAAGATGTGTTTCCTGTAGACAGCATATAGAAGGATCCTGTTTTTTAATCCATTCTGCCAGTCTATGTCTTTTAATTGGGGAATTCAGTCCATTGACACTTAGAGTTATTACTGTTTGGATAATATTTTCCTCTACAATTTTGCCTTTTGTATTATATATATCATATCTGACTTTCCTTCTTTCTACACTTTTCTCCATGTCTCTCTCTTCTGTCTTTTCGGTTCTGACTCTAGTGCTTCCTTTAGTATTTCTTGCAGAGCTGGTCTCTTGGTCACAAATTCTCTTAGTTACTTTTTGTCTGAGAATGTTTTAATTTCTCCCTCATTTTTGAAGGACAATTTTGCTGGATATAGGAGTCTTGGCTGGCAGTTTTTCTCTTTTAGTAATTTAAATATATCATCCCACTGTCTTCTAGCTTCCATGGTTTCTGCTGAGAAATCTACACATAGTCTTATTGGGTTTCCCTTGTATGTGACGGATTGTTTTTCTCTCGCTGCTTTCAAGATCCTCTCTTTCTCTTTGACCTCTGACATTCTAACTAGTAAGTGTCTTGGGGAACGCCTATTTGTGTCTAATCTCTTTGGGGTGCGCTGCACTTCTTGGATCTGTAATTTTAGGTCTTTCATAAGAGTTGGGAAATTTTCAGTGATAATTTCTTCCATTAGTTTTTCTCCTCCTTTTCCCTTCTCTTCTCCTTCTGGGATACCCACTACACGTATATTTGTACGGTTCACATTGTCCTTGAGTTCCCTGATACCTTGTTCAAATTTTTCCATTCTTTTCTGGATAGTTTCTGTTTCTTTTTGGAATTCAGATGTTTCATCCTCCAAATCACTAATTCTATCTTCTGTTTCTTTAAATCTGTCGTTGTAGGTATCCATTGTTTTTTCCATCTTTTCTACTTTATCTTTCACTTCCATAAGTTCTGTGATTTGTGTTTTCAGTTTTTCTATTTCTTCTTTATGTTCAGCCCATGTCTTCTTCATGTCCTCCTTCAATTTATCGATTTCGTTTTTGAAGAGGTTTTCCATTTCTGTTCGTATATTCAGCATTAGTTGTTTCAGCTCCTGTATCTCATTTGAACTGTTGGTTTCTTCGTTTGACTGGGCCATATGTTCAATTTTCTGAGCGTGATCCGTTATCTTCTGCTGGCGTCTGGGCATTTAGTCAGATTTCCCTGGGTGTTCGACCCCACAGGTTGAAAGATTTTTCTGTGCAATCTCTGGGTTTTGTTTTTCTTATCCTGCCCAGTAGGTGGCGCTCGTGGCACACGTTTGTCTACGGGTTCCACCAGTGAAAGTTGCTGTGGGTCCTTTAACTCTGGAAAATTCTCGCCGTAGGGGAGGTTCGGCAGCCGAAGCGTCTTGGAAGAATGCCAGCCGGCCTGGGGTTCCGAATGCGGGGAGGGTCGCTGGCCGCCGCAGCACGGGAGAGCGTCCGGCCGAATTAGCTAGTCGGCCCGGGGCACCAAGCGTGGCGGGAGGGTGCCAGCTGTCGCAGCCCGGGAGAGTGCACTATTCCCATCCGACGGGGGAGTCACGTGTTTGGAAGGGATCCCCCGGTCACTGTTCTCCACAGTCTGGGGATTTCCGACCCAACTATCTCAGTTGTTCCGGGGGGCCTCGTGTGGTGGGGGCACCAGCCGCCGCGGCCTAAGGGGACCGCCTGGCCAATTCTACCAGCTGGCCTGGAAAGGTGGAAGGGAGGGACTCCGGTCGCTTGCTGTCCCACCCAGGAAAGCCCGTGCCCCTTGGTGATCTCACCGGAGCTGGTTCTCCCAGATAGTCAGCCGTTCCAGGATGGGGTACGCCGTCCCTTTGATCTCCCTCGTGGCTCCGGGAGCTGCTCTGTATTATCTCCACTCCCCCAGTAGCTGTTCTGGAGGAGGAAAGGTGAGGGCGGCAAGGCTGTAGAGGCTGGTGGTGGAGGAGCCGGTGAAGGCGGGGGAAGAGGGCACCGTGGTGGTTGGAGAGCGGCCGGAGCAGGAGGGGGAGGGCCCCGCAGTGAAAGAGAGGGGAGAAGGAGGGCGGGCGGGTCGGCTGCTGCGGGGCGTGGGCGCCGCGCGGCGGGCTGGCGGAGAAAGAGAGGGGAGAAGGAGGGCGGGCGGGTCGGCTGCTGCGGGGCGTGGGCGCCGCGCGGCGGGCCGGCGGAGAAAGAGAGGCGAGAAGTATCAGGTTTTTTTTAAACTTTTTTTATTAATTAAAAAAATTAACAAACAAAATATTAAGATATCATTCCACTCTAATATACAATCAGTAATTCTTGATATCATCACATAGCTGCATATTCATCATTTCTTAGAACATTTGCATCGATTTAGAAAAAGAAATAAAATGATTACAGAGAAAAAAAAGATTATACATACCATACCCCTTACCCCTCGCCTTCATTTACCACTAGCATTTCAAACTAAATTTATTTTAACATTTGTTCCCCCTATTATTTATTTTTATTCTATATGTTCCTCTCATCTGTTGACAAGGTAGATAAAAGGAGCATCAGACACAAGATTTTCACATTCACAGAGTCTCATTGTGAAAGCTATATCATTTTTCAATCATCATCAAGAAACATGGCTACTGCAACACAGCTCTACATTTTCAGGCAATTCCCTCCAGCATCGCCACTACATCTTGAACAACAAGGTGATATTTACTACTTAATGCGTAAGAAAAACCTCCAGGATAACCTCTCGACTCTGTTTGGAATCTCTCAGCCATTGGCACTTTGTCTCATTTCACCCTTCCCCCTTTTGGTTGAGAAGGTTCTCTCAGTCTCTTGATGTTAATTCTCAGCTCATTCTAGGGTTTTTCTCAGTCCCTTGATGCCATCATGCATCATTTTCTATGCAATGTCTTGGCTTTTTTGTTTGGAATATAAAGCTGGACTGACAACATAAGCCTTATTAAATATATCTACTTAATAAGCCTTATTAAATATATCTACTTATTCTTCCTCCTGAAATTAAAAAGTTGTATGGGACAGATATTAATAGCTCATGCAACATTAATTTTCCATTGAAGTTTAGGAAATCAGGTTGGCATCTGATTTAGGTAAATGTTAGATGTGATTGCATTGAGCAATGTCTATTCAGTCGATCATGACTATGAGACAATACTTGGTGATTATTTCCACGTATGACCTACAGGTATTAAAAGGCCACATGCAGAAAGTTTCTGATTAAGAAAAAAACACACTCAACTTTTAGCAGAACTGGTTTCACACTGAAAAAGAACAAGACCTTGTATGGGTCATTTTGTAAAGACAAGCATGATTTAAAAATCAATTTACAACATTATCTTAGGTCCCCTCTAAGACCCTTTGAGGATCATTTCATACCAACTAGAAGGTGGGGGAAATACAATTTGAGAAATTAAATGTTAATACCCCTCACACATATTAAGACCAAGCTCACAAGCAGTAAGCCAAAACAATGCCTCCATTCCTAATGACTTAAGTAAGAAGTTTTTACCAGAAAGATCACCCTTTAAAAAACTAAAACCTTTTTTTCTATCTCAGGATACTTTACCTCAACATGCAACGCTGTGCTACAGGATAAAACACACAATTTGACTTCCATGTGGCATCAACAGGCTAATACTTAGGTATATACAGGATTGACTTTAAAATGATTAAGAAGTACTTCAAATCATGAAAGAAAATAAAGCTTAGAAATAACACACTTAGCTTACAGACGTTTAACTTTAGTCATATAGTAAATTTTTAACTGTCTCCCATTAAGAGGTCAAATACTGCTGGATCCAACTAGCATGATTGTCTCCCCACTTGAAAGTCAAGACTGCTGCTGGTGCAGATATAGCAAAGTTATCTATAGCCAATCTGCTTGCAAAAACCAAATACTGACAAAATCTTTCATAAAAATCCTACTAGCCTTGTGTCTTACATATCTCTTTCTGGATGACTCCATCAGTATTATTAACAGGACTAGTTTTGAGGTAGCTACACAGTTTCAAAGATGCCATCAAATATTCCTATTATGGTCAATTCATGGTGTAGCTGGTAGATACATTCCAAGTAATGGCTGGTTTTTTTTTTTTTTTGTCTGGAGAAGGAAAAAAAATCAGCAAAACAAGAATACACCTTCAGTTCATTTAGAAGTCAGCATCCAAGGTAAAATAACTCTCTTTTGACCCTGATATCATTTCCAAGCTCTAATACTGACCTACTCTCTTCTCAAAGAAGATGGTTTCCCCTTCTTCCCACCCCATAAAGTGAAATGGACTCTCTATTCTGAAAACATTGCTGAAACACAGTTAGTTTCAGCATACATCTGTCTGCCACAAATTCAATGCACTGCTTCATTCAATTGCAATTCATTCTAATCAGCCTCACAAGCAAGGTCTCAGTAAGGAACTCCAGTTCTATTCTAACAGTACTGATAATTATTTCTTTTACTTTCTGTATTGAAGCTTTGTGAGGCAGCTGTTTGAACATTAAGTAGGCAAAGTCACGGTGTAAACCCTCATCTCTGCTAATAAGTTTATTGGGAAATGTAAGGCCAGACATCATCCTCATTTCTTGAGCCAGAAGTTCAATCAATGCAAGAGTCAGATTGCTTCTACTGCTGTAAAGGCTATACAACACGTTCTCCAGAGGTAATTCTTTGTCCCCAATCCAAAACAAGGCCAAGTATGCCTTCTTCTTTACACAAGGCATAGTTTCAATTGCACTGAAGAGAAATTCCCTTCCTCTGGAATCTTTAATGGAAGTGTCAATAAGGAGACAATGCATTTTAGAATGTAAGTTTCCCATGGCAATTTGGAAGCCATAGAAACAGCAGACTTCCGTAATCTGAACTTCTTGGCTAAATTGCTCCATCAAGTTTTCACTTATTATGACATCAACTGCTACAAAGAAAGTCAGAACATATGATATAAAATATCCTCAGGCTTCAGGGCTTCTCAGGGCCAAATGTCCTTGGAAAGATCCACCTCCTTAGCCATCCAAAAGGAAGCCTCAACTTTCTTATACATTTGCTAAATATCATGGTATTTGATAGGAGAGATGACAAAGTGTCAGGGATTGTAGTAGTTCATCCTCCATGCTGAGAGTAGGTATTTCAGTTTTCTCCATTTCCGCAAACTCCTGGAAGATCTTGCTGGTCTTACAGGCCAGGACTCAAGTGCTGCTATGAGAACATGAACGAGGGACATAGTTCTTCTTGTCTGTCAGGCAGAGCCCTTCAGGGATGAGAGCTGGAGATGCTGCTAGTTCACCGGGGTGGCAAATGGGATGTGGACGGACAGCATGGAGACAGCAGGAAGCAAGGTACAGCAAGAGTACTGGCAGGCATGGGGACCAAGTGACACTGGCCTCAATAGGGTTTTTTATTTTTATTTTTTGCAATGGGCAAGTACCAGGAATCGAACCTGGGTCTCCGGTATGGCAGGCGAGAACTCTGCCACTGAGCCATCGTGGCCCGCCCCTCAATAAGGTTTTGAAGGTCAGAATATATAAAGAAATACTACAACTTGGGCAGGCAAAAAGAACTGAAAGAACCCAAAAGAACTGAAAGCAGGGACTCAATCAGATATTTGCCCACCAACATTCATAGCAAGATTTTCCAAAATTGCCAAAAGATAGGTGCTAATCAAGTGTCCATCAACTAATGTATGGGTAAACAAAATGTGGTATATAGATACAACAGAATATTACGCTGCCATAAAAAGAAATTAAATTCTTATACAAAAACAATAAATGAACCTTAACAACATCATGTTGCATAAAATAAGGCAGACACAAAAGGACAAATATTGTATGATATCACAGTTATGAAATAATTAAACTAAATAAATTATTAAGAATCAGAAATAAAATACAGGTTACCAGGGGCTGGGGTAGGAATAGGGAATGAGAAATTACTGCTTAAATTGTATACAGTTCCTATCTGGGACTATGGAAAATTTTGGTAATGCATGGTAATGATGGTAGCACAAACACTGTGAACATTACTAACGGTAATTAATTACATATTTAAATGTCATTAAAAGGGGGAATTTAGAGTGTATATATGTTATTAGAATAAAAATAAAATTTTAAAAATACAAGACTATACAACACAAACAGGGAACCCTGATGGAAACCATCATCAATTATAACAATGTACTGCACTAATGCAAGGAGTTAATAATGGTGGGGGTAGGGGTGATAATACTGGAACTGTGCATTTCCTGCATGATTTTTCTGTAAACCTCCAACTTCTCTATACTTTTATGAGATATCAGAGCCACAAAAAGACATGGAGGGGAAACTTAAATGCATATTGCCAAACAAAAGATGCCCATCTGAGAAAAGACTATGTACTATATGATTCCATCTATATGACATTCTAGAAAAGACAAAACTATAGAGACAATAAAAAGTTTAGTGGTTGCCAGAGGCTGGGGGTGCAGGGTAGGTAAAAATGGGTCAAGCACAGGTATTTAAGATCAGTAAAACAATTCTTTATGGTTTGTAATGGTGGATACATATTCTACTTTTTGCTAGCTATTGGAATGCAACACACCAGAGACAGACTGGCTTTTAATAAAAGGGGATTTATTTCATTAGTTCTTCAGAGGAAAGGCAGCTAACTTTCATTTGAGTTTCTTTCTTACATGGGAAGGCTCAGAGTGATCTCTGCTGGCCTTCTCTCCAGACCTCTGGGTTTCAACAACTTTCCCTGGGGTGGTTTCTTTCTGCATCTCCAAAGGCCTGGGCTGAGCTGTGATTGCTAAGATGAGGTATGCTGAGCTGCTTTGGCTGTGCTATGTTGAGTCTCTCGTTTAAGCACCAGCCAATTAATTCAAACATCATTCACTGCAGCAGTCATGCCTCTTAGCTGACTGCAGATGTAATGAGCAACAGATGAGATTCACGTACCATTGTTCATGTCCACAGCAACAGAACTAGGCACGTTCACCTGGCCAAGCTGACAACTGACTCTAACTACCACATGTCCACCCCTTGTCAACTTGGCAACTACACGCGTCACCTTAAACAATATTAAGGTGCAAAAAATTCTCTTCTGGCTGTGGAGCTGTGAATCTCAAAACAAGTTATCTGGTGCTAATATGCACAGAGGACATTCAAAGGATACAGATTTTCATTTCCATAGGGAGAAATTGGAAGGAAAATCTTGCAGGGCAAACACCATTGGATTTCAAAGTGTGAAAGTCATTTATCCTTCAGCTTTAGAAGTAGCAGTCCCACCTTTTCCAAGGGCCTATGCAGTGGCTTGCCTCTTTACAAATCAACCTCGGGAACATTGAGGAGACCACCTTTTTCTAGGCTCCACTCTTCCTAGGCATCGGGGCCACCCCTGGACTCTCTGCCATTTCTGGGGCACACGCTCAACCCCTCCATATGGTGGCAGCTAGGCTCTCCCCAGCCCCCAAGAAGCGTGCTTCTCCAAGGCCTGAGGCGGCACAACTCTTCCACTGCAACGAGATGGGAGATTCATCCTCTGCCCTCAGGGCAAACTCACCCTCTCCATGTATATGGGTGGGTCCACTCTCCTGGCTGAGGTTTCTTGGCTTCAGACCTGAGCTTCCATGGTTTTCACTCTGCAAACTCCAATTTGTCCCTTTTGTATCCCCCTTTGCCCAGATTGGCAGTGGTTCTGTTTATACCAACAGTCTCTTCAAGACTCCAGGACTTCTCCATCATTCTCTTCACAGTTCCTCCAAAATCTTCCCCTTAACCATCCAAAAAAGCATTCCAACATATCTGGTATTTGCAAACTGTAGCAGCACCCCACTCTCGGTACCAAAATCTGTTCTAGTTTGCTAGCTGCCAGAATGCAACACACCAAAGACAGGCTGGCTTTTAATAAAAGGGGATTTGTTTTGTTAGTTCTTCAGCGGAAAGGCAGCTAACTTTCACCTGAGGTTCTTTCTTATGTGGGAAGGCACAGGGTGGTCTCTGATGGCCTTCTCTCCAGGCCTCTGGGTTCCAACAATTTTCCCCAGGGTGATTCCTTTCTGCACCTTCAAAGGCCTGGGCTGAGTTGCAAGTGCTGAGATGAGGTATGCTAAGCTGCTTGGGCTGTGCTACATTGCGCTCTCTCATTTAAGTCAAACATCATTCATTGCAGCAGGCACGCCTCCTAGCCAACTGTGGATGTAATCAGCAACAGATAAGGTTCACATACCTTTGACTTATGTCCACAGCAACAGAACTAGGTGCCTTCACCGGGCCAAGCTGACAACTGAATCTAACTACCACAATACATAACATTATGCATTTGTCAAAACCCATAGAACTGTAAAACACAGAGTGAATCCTAAGGTAAATTATAGACTTTAGTTAGCAATCTAGCAATACATATTCATGAGTTGTAGCAAAGTACCCAAACTAATGTAAAACACTAATAGAGGGAAGCTGTGCTGGAAGACAGGGGTATATAGGAACTCTCTGTATGTTCTACTCAATTTTTGTGTAAACCTAAAATGGCTCTAAAAAATAATTATAATACCTAATATATATAATATCTATTTAAAATAGCTAGTATTAAATATTTATCATCTAAATTGTCACTAAAATGTAAGAAAGCCCCCAGCTCTCTCCAATGTCCAGTCAGTATACTATTACTATCTGGCTTTACCTTGAGAGACCCACTGTACTCTTGCTGGAGCCATGTACTTGTTTATGCCATATGCTTAGGTTGTATTGTTTCATTTATAAGGAACATGAGTTCATTCCACAAAACTCTCAATTTGTAATCCAGAAATGTGAGTCTATAAAAGAGTTCTAGTGGAGTAAATCCATCATTCCTATGAACGAGGCAATGCACTAGAGCTGGGGATATGGAAGAAAACTACAAAATAAACAAGTCCCATAGTTCCTGTACTCAAAGAGCACCCTCTTAGTAGGGCAACAAACCAATAAAACTTTGACACTCAAAGATATGTCTAGACAGTTTAAATGGACACCATAAATACATGGAACCTTAAGTAGGGCATGAGATTTTGTTGGTTTGCCCAAAGTGATGACCCAAAAATCCCATAGTCATTTGAAGAGTGAATAAAAAAGTATTTGCAAAGTCCCCTTTGGGGAATGGTGAGAATGAAGGAAAATTCAACTTCCCCATGTGGAGAATTTCTGATATTCTCACAAGCAGTGGGGACAACCAAAGTTATAAGCTGAGCCCCCAGTCTTGGGGTTTGTTCATATGAAAACTTAACTCCACAAAGGATAGGTCAAGCCTACTTAAAATTAGGCCTAAGAGTCACCCCCAAGAGAACCTCTTTTGTTGCTCAGATATGGCCTCTCTCTCCAGCCAACACAAGAAGCAAACTCACCACCCTCCCCTTGTGTACGTGGGACATGACTCCCAGGGGTGTGAACCTTCCAGGAAATGTGGGACAGAAATCCTAGAATGAGCTGAGACTCAGCATCAAGGGATTGAGAAACCCTTCTCGACCAAAAGGGGGAAGAATGAAATGAGACAAAGTGTCAATGGCTGAGAGATTCCAAACAGAGCGAGAGGTTATCCTGGAGGTTAGTCTTATGCATGAAATAGATATCACCTGTTTAGTTAAGGGGTAATAGAGAGGCTGGAGGGAACTGCCTGAAAATGTAGAGCTGTGTTTCAGTAGCCATGTTTCTTGAAGATGATTGTATAATGATAGAGCTTTCACAATGTGACTGTGTGATTGTGAAAACCTTGTGTCTGATGCTCCTTTTATCTACCTTGTCAACAGATGAGTAGAACATATGGAAAAAAATAAATAGGCAGAACAAATCTTAAAATAAATTTAGTTTGTAATGCTAGTGATCAATGAAAGGGAAGGGTAAGGGGTATGGTATGTATAAATGTTTTTTCTGTTATCGTTTTATTTCTTTGTCTGAATAGATGCAAATGTTCCAAGAAATTATCATGATGATGAATATGCAACGATGTGTGATGATACTTTGAAATACCGATTAGAACGGATTGTCTGCTGTCTTTTGGTATTTAAAAAAATACAAATAAATAAATAAATAGGGGGAACAAATGTTAAAATAAATTTAGCAGATTGAAATGCTAGTGATCAATTAAAGGGAGTGATAAGGGGTATAGAAAAAAATAGTGGAAACAAAGGCTAAAATATATTGGGTAGGTGGAAATACTAGCAATCAATGAGAGGGAGGTGTATGGGGTATGGTATGTATGAGTGTTTTCTTTTTTCTTATTTCTTTTTCTGAATTGATACAAATGTTCTAAGAAATGATCATGGTGATGAATATACAACTATGTGATGATATCATGAGTTATTGATTATATACAAGAATGGAATGATCATATGGTAAGAATGTTCATGTTTGCATGTTATGCTTAAAAAAATTAAAAAATTAAAAAGAAAGAAAAGATATATATGTCTAGAGATGTTAATGAAGATCAAAATTTGCAAATACCAATAGATATAATTATGAGTTATCCCATAGAATGCAGTAAAATATAACTGACCATGAGATTCCTTCAGATCTTGATGATTATATAAAAACAGAAAAATAGTTGGCTGTATTTTGAATATTATTTTTTACATAGAAAATTTTAACCCCTTCAGGAGAGTTATGCCCTACCTAGAGCAGGAAATAAAAAAAACAGATTTAGATGCTGAATGAGATTAGGTTCACTCAATAGCTAAGAATCCAGTACTGCTGCCACAAAACTCCAATAATGTGAATTATTGTGAATCCATGCCTCAGCAAAATTACAGATTATGAAACATTTTGGGCCACCGAAATCCTTCTGAGAACATAAATATTTAATTCACACACTGTATAAGTGTATAACTACCATATACTATGACCAGGGACTTTATAGAAATAAACACAGAATCTATGCCTAGATCAGCAGTCAGAAAGGAAATGCTAATTAGAAAAGGTAATCTATCTAAGAAAGTACAATGCCAGTTTAGGAAGAGGGAGATGGATAAGTAGTTCAATCAAAGACAGAGAGCCTGAAACAGCACAGCACAGTCAAGGGGCAATGGACAGGGAAGGAAAAGGTGGCCAGAAAGATAAAGGATTGGATCTCAAAAGCTTGCTTTGTTGAAGAGTTTGGATTTTCTCCAGAAGACAGAGAAACCATTAGAGGATTCTAAGCTAGAGAGTGCTGTGATGAAATAAGGTAGTCAAAAAGATCTCTCTTGGCAGCAGTGTGATGAATGGCCCAGCACATGGTAGTCATTACTGCCATAAGTAGACAAGTAGAAAACCTGCTACAGTCAACTAAGTAAGAGGAACTAAGGGACAGGAGACAAGAGGGAAAAACACGCAAATCTGAGAAATAATAGAGGTCAAACACATAGGAATTCATCACCAAATGAATGAACAACAGCATCTAAGTTTCTGGTTTGAGTAACTGAACTGTACCAGATAGAGAACATAAAAATAACATATAAAAGTAAAGACAGACACCATAATAACGAGGTTAGTTTTGAACTCTTGTAGGTACTAAGAAACATCCCAATGAAGATGACCAGTAAGTAAGTTGTTGGCTTTTACTCAGGTATATAATGAAGACAAATTTTTCTTTTAATTAGTAAGGAGATGGAAACAGGGACAAAGGCATGGGCTTCCAGGAAGAATACACAGGGTAAAACACAGGAGGGCCAAAGATGGACTCTTCAGTAAGGGAACAAGGAAAGGCCTGAGAGTTGCAGGAAAAACCAGGACAGTATGTCAGAGAACTCAAGGGAAGACAGTTTAAGGAAGGGTTATCACATTTATACAATTCTTTCTCTATTCCCTCCCCTATCTTTCCCATATTTTTCCCTGTCAAAACCAGGAAAATAAAAGGGAATAAAGGGAATTCTATTACAATGTTGAAATACATGCACTCTGTCCCAGGAACCAGCTATTATGGAGAAAAGATAGATATAGTTAAGACCATAATAATATTATCTAACATTTATTGAGGGTTTACTTCTTAAGAACTATGCTAAAACCAGATGGTGGCATGAGGTGGTGTGAAATTCAGCTAGTCTTCTAGAGCAACAAGTAGCCAGGAACTGTCAGGAACAACTGTTTGGGGGGCATCAGTGACTGCACACACATTGTACACCAGTGTGGAAGGGGCAGAAGGACCGAGATCACAGCAGAGAATTTTAACTAAAGCCCCAAACTTTACACCTCTCCCCCACTGGCATGACAGGCTCTGTTGGAGACACTTCCCCAGGGGAAAAAGCAGCTGTCTTTGCTAGGAACAAGGGAAGGTAGGTCAACCAAATTCCAACTGTGGTTTTAATCAACAAATCTGGACTGCTGAATACAAGCTCTGAGCACAAACAAACCCAGAGCAAGCAGGAAAGTAATCCTGAGGAAGGAAGCAAGCTGACCTGAAAAACAAACAAACCAAAAAACAATGGAGGCTTTAGGAGCAGCCAAACTCATACTACTGTGAAAAGGGCTGTGCCCAAAGAAAAGGGCACACAGAGCCTGGTACCAATCCCAGTTCTTGACTCCCAAACTTTGGGAGCTGGGACTGGTTCTGAAAAGGGATTTCTTTTTAACTATTCTAAGTAACTCATTACAGAAAGCCTCAGGCATTTCCAATTGTCAGCACTGACCCAGGAAAGGGTGGAGTTAAGATAGGTCTGAGAGAGGTTTAAATCTTCTGGACAATAATGGGACATGACTCCCAGGGATGAGCCATGACCTGGCATAGGACTGAGAAACCTCCTTGACCAAAAAAAAAAGGGAAGAGAAAAATGAGGCAAAATAAAGTTTCAGTGGCTGAGAGAGTTCAGAGTTGAGAGGTTATCCTGGAGGTTATTCTTATGCATATTTAAATTATGCATATTCTTATGCAAAATTTAAGAATATGCATATTCTTATGCATATCTAAAGGATATTTAGATATCCTTTTTTAGTTTATGTTATACTGGAAGTGGCTAGTAGGAAGTACCTAAAACTGTTGAATTGTGTTCCAGTAGCCTTGATTCTTGAAGACGATTATATAACTCTATAGCTTTTACAATGTGACCATGTGATTGTGAAAATCTTGTGGCTGACACTCCCTTTATCCAGGGTATGGACAGATTAGTAAAAACTAAGGACAACATAAATAAATAATGGGGTAAAAAAAAATGGGTAGAATGCAATACTAGTGATCAATGAGAGGGAGGGTAAGGGGTATGGGATATATGGGATTTTTCTTTCTTCTCTTTATTTCTTTTTTCTGGAGTGATACAAATGTTCTTAAAATGATCATGGTGATGAACACACAACTGTGTGGTGCTATTGTGAGCCACTGAGTATATATTTTGGATGGAATGAATGGTGCATAAAGATATTTCAATAAAAATATTTAAAAAAAGAATTGGGTACAAACTGTTCATAATATCTGTGTGCTGATCTTCAAAACAACCAAAAAATCTCAATTATGAAAGGTAAAAACTTTTAAAAAAAAGTATGGGTCTCAGAGACAAAGTAACTAGTTAAGTGAAGGAGATAATTCCCTAAAGCATGTATCTTCCCCAAGAAAAACGGGGTGGGTGGGCAGGGCCCAGCTCAAGTGGTGACCCTCATTCAGAAAATTCAGACCCCAGGGATTGGAAAACAGAAACAGCTTAAGCGTGCCTTCTACTTCAGCCTCTGAATCACCATGCAGACGGGGTCTGCTGTCAACACCACTTTATGCCAATGGGGAGTTGCAGGCTGACTAGCACTACCCACACAGCAGGATAGGAAAAGCATAGAGACTAGAGGCTTCACAGGAAAGTGTGACAACCTACTGAGTCTCATCCACAGGGAAACTTAATACTGATTACATCCTCTTCGTGAGTCTTGGGCCTTTCTTGTTTGGGAAAATCTGACTGGAGTCGATCATATATGAGGAGATGCTCCTTAAAAAAAAAAGATTCTATTTAGGCAGTGCCGGAACCAGAAAAATAAGAGCTGAAAAATTCTGATCAGTTAACAGAAGCTATGCTCGAGGTCTGGAATAATTTGAAATCAACGCAAAGAACAGACAGAGAACAAAGCCAAACAAAAAGAAAACCCTAGGTAAAAGAGTGAAAATTATCTCCAGTATAAACAAATCAAGGCAAACAGAAGCCTAGACACCAAAAAAAAATTATGAGTCACACTAAGAAAAACAAAGATATGACCTAGTCAAAGAAACAAACTAACACTCCAAACAAGATACAGGAGTTGAGACAACTTATTAAAGATGTTCAAATACATGCTCAATGAAATCAAGTCAAATCAACCAGGTAAGGGGAGATAGGCAAAAAAGATGATGGATATGAAGAAGACACTGGGTACCTATACAGAAGAACTCAAAAGTTTGAAAAAAAATAGCAGAATTTATGGGAATGAAAAGCACAATAAAATAGATGAGAAACAGAATTGAGACCTACAACAGCAGATATGAAGAGGCAGAAGTAAGGATTAATGAACTAGAGGACAGGACATCTGAAATCCTACACACAAAAGAACAGACAGGGAAAAGAATGGAAAAATATGAAGAAGGGTCTTGGTGAATTGAATGACATGAAGCACACAAATATATGTTTTGGATGTCTGAGAAGTGAAAAGGGGAAGAAAGAATAATGGAGGAAATAATTGAAAATTTCCCATCTCTCATGAAAGAGATAAAATTACAGATCCAAGAAGAGCAACATTCCACAAACAGAATAGATTCAAATAGATCTCCTCCAAGACACTTACTAATCAGATTGTCAAATGTCAAAGACAAAGAAAGAATTCTGAATTCTGAAAGCAGTAAGAAAAAAGCATTCCATCACATAAAAGGCATTTTACTTTATGAATGCTGCTGGAAATGACCAGAAATGGGCTGGCTTTTAAAAAAGGAATTAAGTTACAAGATCTAGGGCCATAATAACGTCCAAACTAAGGCATTCAGAGAAAGATATTTTGACTCAAGAAAGGCCAATTGGGAAAGGCATATGGCTGGCATCTGTTTTCAAACAGCTTCCGCAGGGGTGTTTTCTTTCTGTATCACCAAAGGTCTCTGTCTTTATCAGCTCTGAGCTTTTTCCAAAATGGTTCCCTCTTAAAGGACTCCAGTAAGCAGATTAAAACCCACATCTCCAAGCAAACTACCTAATCAAAAGGTCTCATCCACATTTGGATGAGTTGCATCTCCATGGAAACAACTTAATCAAAAAAGATTCCACTCAAACAATAGGTCTGCCCCCACACAATTGGATTAATTAAGAACGTGGCCTTTCTGGGGGTATATAAGTTTCACACTGGCACACAAGGGAAGCTCAATAAGACTATGTGCAGATTTCTCAGCAGAAACCAAAGAAGCAAGAAGGCAGTGGTGGGCAGGCCACAGTGGCTCAGCAGGCAAGAACACTTGCCTGCCATGCCAGAGGACCCGGATTTGATTCCCAGTGCCTGCCCATGTTAAAGAAAAAAAAAAAGCAGTGGTATGATACATTTAAGATACTGAAAGAGAAAAGACTGCCAAACTAGAATTCTATACCTGGAAAAACTGTCCTTCAAACTTGAGGGAGTGAGAGGGGGGCCTAGATGGCAGCTCAGCAAGGTGTGGGAATTAGTTCACCCTCCCAAACAGCTAATAAATAGCCAGGAACAGTACAGAAAAACTGCTGGGGCCCACATCAGTGACTGGACACAAGCGTACACCAGTCTGGACGAGCAGGACCGGCTGCAAGTCCAGCAAGAACGATGAGTTCCCCAAGCCACGACGGCTGGTGCCACTTCCCCACAGGCTGCTTCCCAGAGGGGAAAGGAAAGAGAGTTTGCCAGCAGCAGGGGCTGAGCGCAACCAAGCTCCAATTGTGGAATTAATTAACAAACTCTACTAAAAATAGGCCCCAAGCTCAGCTGAACCTCGAATAAAAGCGGAGGTCGCTGGTTTTTGCCCTAGTGCAGAAGGGGCAGGGCTGAGGATAAAAAAAGATTCTTTTTTTTTTATTTGAAAAGGTCTGGGCCCTGAAGAAAGTAGGGGGCACATAGGACCTGGAGATACACAGAGCAATGTACCAACTTAAGCTCTTAATTGGTAAGCCCGAGGAATGAGGGCCCTGCTCTGAAAAGGATTTTTCTCTTTCATTTTGTTGGCTGTGTTTCTACAGCTTGACTGCTCTTTGAATGCAGCTGTAAGGCTTCTCCGGCTCCACTGCCCCAGGCACAGGCAGAATTCAGTGTGTCTCAGTGTTTGTCTGGAGCCTGCCTTCCCCAGGAGCGGGGGCGGGGAGGGGCGGCAGCTCAGGTGGAATCCCACCCTCAAGGAGTTCAAACTCCAGGGTCTGGAAACGTAAAGCAATTAAAACCAGACTACAAACTCTCCTCTATCTCCACCACACCCCCAGCAGGGAGAGCCTGCTGAAGTTAAAGGCACCACATCACCTTATGCTGGAGGGACCTGCAGGCAGACACGCACCACATACTGGGCAGGATAGGAAAAACGGAGAGACCACAGGTTTCACAGGAAAGGCTTTCAATCTGCTGGGTCTCACCCACAGGGAAAACTGACACAGGTGACTCTTTCCTCCTGACAAGAGGCCAGTATGGTCTTGGAAAATCTGGCTGGGGTCTATAATACCGAATGGGTGGGTGGGGGGGTAAAAAAGACACCATACAGGCAGGGCAAGAAAAAGGAAAACAAGAACTGAAAAGTTCTGATCTGTTAAACAAAACCTAAGGTAAAGGTCCAGAATAAGCTGAACTGAATGTCAAAGAAAAGACAGACAACAAAGTCATCCAACAAGAAAATCCTAGGTAAAAAAAAGTGAAAATAATCTCCAGAATAAACTAATTAAGGTAATTAAATGCCTAGATGCCAGCAAAAAAAAAAATCATACTAGGAAAATTGAAGATATGGCCCAGTCAAAGGAACAAACCAACAATTCAAATGAGATAAAGGAGTTGAAACAATTCAGAATGTTTGAACAGACACGTAAAACCTCATCAAAAAATCAAATCAGTTGTAGTGGATAGGCTGGAGGGAACTGCCTGAAAATGTGGAGCTATGTTACAAATTTGTAGCAAAAGTTACAAATGTTTGCGTTTGTTTGGTGTTTTATGGTATTTAAAAAAAATTAAAAACTTAATTTAAAAAATCATAAACAAAAAAAAGAATTCTATATCCAGCAAAATTGTCCTTCAAAAATGAGGGGGAAATTAAAACATTTTCAGACAAAAAATCACTGAGAGAATTTGTGACCAAGAGACCAGATCTGCAAGAAATACTAAAGGGAGCACTAGAGACAGACAGGAAAAGACAAGAGAGAGAGATGTGGAGAAGAGTGCAGAAATGAAGACTACCAGTAAAGGTAAAAAGAAGGAAAATTAAAAATGACACATAAAATTCAAAAGGCAAAATGGTGGAAGAAAGTACTGCCCGTAGAGTAATAACACTGTTTACATTAACTCCCCAGTCAAAAAACAGAGACTGGGAGAATGGATTAACAAATAAGACCCATCTATATGCTGTCTACAGGAAATGTATCTTAGACCCAAGGATAAACATAGGTTGAAAGTGAAAGGTTGGGAAAAGATATTTCATGCAAATAATCAGAAAAGAGCAGGAGTAGCTATACTAATATCTGACAAATTAGACTTCAAATATAAAACAGTTAAAAGAGACAAAAAAGGACACTATGTATTAATAAAAGGAACAATTCAACAAGAAGACATAACAATCATAAACATTTATGCACCGAGCCAGAATGCCCAAAAATACGTGAGGCAAACACTGAAAACAGTGAAAAGAAAAATAGACATATCTACCATAATACTTGGAGACTTCAGATCCCCACTCTCATCAATGGACAGAATATCTAGACAGAGGATCAATAAAGAAACAGAGAATTTGAATAATACATAAATGAGCTAGACTTAACATTTACAGAACATTACACCCCACAACAGCAGGATACACATTTTTCTCAAGTGCTCATGGATCATTCTCAAGGTTAGACCACATGCTGAGTCACAAAGCAAGTCTCAATAAAGTTAAAAAGACTGAAATCAAACAAAACACTTTCTCAGATCATAAAGGAATGAAGTTGGAAATCAATAATAGGCAGAGTACCAGAAAATTCACAAATACATGGAGGCTCAACAACACACTCTTAAACAACCAGAGGATCAAGGAAGAAATTACAAGAGAAATCAATAAATATCTCAAGGCAAATGAAAATGAAAACAAAACATATCAAAATTCATGGGATGCAGCAAAGGCAGTACTAAGAAGGAAATTTATTGCCATAAACGCCTATATCAAAAAAAAAAAGAGCAAAAATCAAGGAATTAACAGTCCACTTGGAAGAAGTAGAGAAAGAACAGCAAACTAACCCCAAAGCAAGCAAAAGGAAAGAAATAATAAAGATTAGAGCAGAAATAAATGAAATTGAGAATATGAAAACAATCGAGAAAAATCAACAAAAACAGAAGCTGGTTCTATGAGAAAGCCAATAAGATTGATGGACCCTTAGTGAGGTTGACAAAAAGAAGAGAGACGATGCAAATAAATGAAATCAGAAATGGAAGTGGAGATGTAACCACTGACCCCCAGAAATAAAGGAAGTAATGAGAGGATACTATGAACAACTTTATGCTAATAAATTCAACAATGTAGATGAAATGGACAACTTCCTAGAAAAGCAAGAACAATCAACATCGACTCAAGCAGAAATAAACGACCTCAACAAACCAATCACAAGTAAAGAAACTGAATCAGCATTAAGAGGTTCCCCAAATAGAAAAGTCCAGAACCGGATGGCTTCACATGTGAATTCTACCAAACATTCAAGAAAGAATTAGTACCAATCCTGCTTAAACTCTTCAAAAAAACTGAAAAGGAGGGAAAGCTATCTAACTCATTCTATGAAGCCAACATCACCCTCATACCAAAGCCAGACAAAGATATTACAAAAAAAGAAAACTACAGACCAATCTCTCTTATGAATATTGATACAAAAATACTCAACAAAATTCATGCAAATCTAATCCAGCAGCATATTAAAAGAATTACACACCATGGCCAAATAGCACCCCAGGTATGCAAGGACGGTGCAGCATAAGAAAATCAATTAACGTAATATACCATATCAAAAATTCAAAGCAGAAAAACCACAGGATCATCTCAATCGTTGTAGAAAAGGCATTTGACAAAATTCCACATCCTTTCCTGTTGAAAACATTTCAAAGGACAGGAATGGAAGGGAACTTCCTCAACATGATAAACGGAATATATGAAAAACCCACAGCTAACATCATCCTTAATGGGGAAAAACTGAAAACTTTCCCCTTAAGATCAGGAACAGGACAAGGATGTCCACTGTCACCACTGTTATCCAACATTGTGTTGGAAGTTCTAGCCAGAGCAATTACACAAGAAAAAGAAACATACAAGGCATCAAAATTGGAAAGGAAGAAGTAAAACTCTCCCTGTTTGCAGATGATACGATACTATATGTTGAAAACCCCGAAAAATCCACAGCAAAACCACCAGAGCTAAAAAATGAGTACAACAAAGTGGCAGGTTACAAGATCAACACTCAAAAATCTGTAGTGTTTCTATACACTAGTAATGAACAATCTGAGGGGGAAATCATGAAAAAGTGAGGGAGAGACAGCCAACATGGCAAGCAAACATACCACTGTCTCCCTCTCTACATGGGACATACTCCCAGGGGTGTAAACCTCCCTGGCAACGTGGGACAGAAATCCTATAATTAGCTGGGACTCAGCATCAAGGGATTGAGAAAACCTTCTCGACCAAAAGGGGGAGGAGAGAAATGAGACAAAAAAAAAGCGTCAGTGGCTGAGAGATTTCAAACAGAGTCGAGAGGTTATCCTGGAGGTTATTCTTATGCATTATATAGATATCTCTTTTTTAGTTTAAGGTATATTAGAGAGGCTAGAGGGAAGTGCCTGAAACTGCAGAGCTGTGTTCCAGTAGCCATGTTTCTTTTTTTTTTTGCCATGTTTCTTGAAGATGAATGTACATGATACAGCTTTTGCAATGTGACTGACTATAGAATTGTGAAAACGTTGTGTCTGATGCTCCTCTTATGTACGATATTGACAGATGAGAAAAAATAATGGATAAAAATAATGAGAAGAAATGTCAAAATTAATTAAGTAGGTTGAAATACTAGTAAGCAATAAAAGGGAGTGGTAAGGGATATAGAGAAAAAAAATGGGGGGAACAAAGGTTAAAATCTAGTGAGTATCTCACTGTTTGCAGATGATATAATACTATATGTAAAAAACCCCAAAAAATCCATAGCAAAACTACTAGAGCTAATAAATGAGTATAGCAAAGTGACAGGTTAAAAGATGAACACTCAAAAATATGCAATGTTTCTATACACTACTAATGAACAATCGGAGGGGGAAATCAAGGGAAAAAATTCCATTTACACTTAAAACCAAAAGAATAAAATATTTAGGAATAAATTTAACTAAGGATACAAAAGAGCTATACAAAGAAAACTACAAGAAATTGCTAAAAGAAATCACAGAAGACCTAAATAAATGGAAGGGCACACTGTGTTCATAGATTGGAAGACTAACTATAGTTAAGATGTCAATTCTACCTAAATTGATTCATAGATTCAATGCAGTACCAATTAAAATCTCAAAAACTTACATTTATCTGAAAGGGCAGGGTGCCCTGTGTAGCTGAAAATATACTGAGAAAGAAAAATGAAGTAGGAGGTCTCACACTACCTGACTTTAAGGCGTATTATAAAGTCTACAGTGGTCAAAAAAGCATGGTACTGGCATAAAGATAGATATACAGACCAATGGAATCAAACAGTGTTTAGATACAGACCCTCTCATCAAAAAAGCATGGTACTGGCATAAAGATAGATATACAGACCAATGGAATCAAACAGTGTTTAGATACAGACCCTCTCATCAAAAAAGCATGGTACTGGCATAAAGATAGATATAAAGACCAATGGAATCAAACAGAGTGTTTAGATATCGACCCTCTCATCTATGGACAATTGATCTTTGATAAGGCAGTCAAACCAGCTAACCTGGGACAGAACAGTCTCTTCAATAAATGGTATTTGGAAAACTGAGTATACATATGCAAAAGAATGAAAGAAGATCCATATCTCACAACTTGTACAAAAATTAACTTGAAATGGATCACAGACCTAAACATTAGATCTAAGACCATAAAATTTTTAGAAGAAAATGTAGGGAAATATCTTATAAACCTTATAATAGGAGGCAATTTCCTAGATCTTACACCCAAAGCATGAGAATTGAATAAATAAATAAATAAATGGGAACTCCTCAAAATTAAACACTTTTGTGCATCAAAGAATTTTGTCAAGAAAGTAAAAAGACAGCTGTGCTGGTTTGAAATGATATATGTTCCCCAGAAAAGCCATGTTTTAATTCTAAGCCCATTTTGTAAAGGCAGCCACTTCTTCTAATCCCTATTCAGCACTGCATGCTTGAAACTGTAATTAGATCATCTCCCTGGAGATGAGATTTAATCAAGAGTGGTTGTTAAATTGGATTGACTGGAGATGGGTCTTGATTAGTTTCTGAAGTCCTATAAAAGAAATAACATTTTGGAGAATGAAAGAGATTCAGAGAGAACAGAGAAGAGAGACACAGCCACAAGAAGCAGAGAGCCCACAAGCCAGCGACCTCTGGAGATGAAGAAGGAAAATATCTCCTCCCCGGGAGCTTCATGAAACAGGAAGCCAGGAGAGAAAGTTGATAGATGACACCTTGCTCACCATGTGCCCTTCCAGCTGAGAGAGAAACTGTGACTGTGTTTGCCATGTGCTTTCTTACTTGAGAGAGAGTAACCCTGAACTTTATCGGTCTTCTAGAACCAAGGAATCTTTCCCTGGATGCCTATGATTGGACATTTCTATAGACTTGTGTTCTAGTTTGCTAGCGGCTGGAATGCAACACACCAGAGATGGATTGGCTTTTAATAAAAGGGGATTTAATTCATTGGTTCTTCAGAGGAAAGGCAGCTAACTTTCATCTGAGGTTCCTTCTTACGTGGGAAGGCTCAGGGTAATCTCTGCTGGAATACTATCCAGGCCTCTGGGTTCCAACAACTTTCCCCGGGGTGATTCCTTTCTGCATCTCCAAAGGCCTGGGCTGAGCTGTGAGTGCTGAGATGAGGTATGCCAAGCTACTTGGGCTGTGCTAGGTTGCGCTTTCTCATTTAAGCACCAGACAATTAAGTCAAACATCATTCATTGCAGGAGGCACATCTTCTAGCTGACTTTAGATGTAATCAGCAACAAATGAGGTTCACATACCATTGGTTCAACAGAACTAGCTGCCTTCACCTGGCCAAGTTGACAACTGACTCTAACTACCACAACTTGTTTTAATTGGGACATTTTCTTGGCCTTAGGACTGTAAACTAGCATCTTATTAAATTCCCCTTTTAAAAAAAAAGCCATTCCATTCCTGGTATATTGCATTCCAGGAGCTAGTAAACTAGAACAACAGCCTACACAATGGAAGACAATATTTGGAAACGTATATCAGATAAAGGTCTAGTATCCAGAATATATAAAGAGATTGTTCACCTCAACAACAAAAAGACAGACAACCCAATTACAAAATGGACAAAAGACATGAACAGACATTTCTCAGAAGAGGAAATACAAACGGCCAAAAGGTACATGAAAAGATGCTCAACTTCCCTGGCTATTAGGGAAATGCAAATCAAAACTACAATGAGATATCATCTCACACCCACCAGAACGGTTATTATCAATAAAACAGAAAACGACAAGTGCTGGAGAGAGGATGTGGAGAAAGAGGCACACTTATCCACTGTTGGTCGGAATGTCAAATGTGGAGGTTTGACACATTTGGAGGTTTGACACACTGTGGAGGGCAGTTTGGCGGTTCCTCAGGAAGCTAAGTATAGACCTGCCATATGATCCAGCAATGCCATTGCTAGGCATCTACTCAGAGGACATGAGGGCAAGGACACAAATGGACATTTGCACACCAATGTTTATAGCAGCATTATTTACAGTTGCCAAGAGATGGAAACAGCCCAAATGTCAATCAACAGAAGAGTGGCTAAACAAGTTTGGTATATACATACAATGGAATATTATGCAGCTGTAAGACAGAGTAAGGTTACGAAGTATATAACAACATGGATGGACCTTGAGGACATTATGTTGAGTAAGATTAGCCAGAAACAAAAGGACAAATACTGTATCGTCTCACTGATATGAACTAACATTTGTGAATGAACTTGGGGAATTTCAGTTAAGAAGATAGACCATCAGGAGATAGAAATAGGGTAGATATTGGGTAACTGGAGCTGAAGGGATACAGATTGTGCAACAGGAATGATGATAAAAATTCAGAAATGGATAGCACAATACTACCTAACTGTAATACAATAATGTTAGAACACTGAGTGAAGCTGAATGTGAGAATGATAGAGGGAGGAGGTCTGGGGGTGCAAATGAAATCAGAAGGAAAGAGACGATAAAGACTGAGATGGTATAATCTAGGAATGTCTACAGTGTATAATGATAGTGACTAAATGTACAAATTTAAAAATGTTTTTGCATGAGGAAGAACAAAAGAATGTCAATATTGCAGGGTGTTGAAAACAGATGGTCATTCATATTTTAAAATTTTAACTTATGTGTGAGACTAAAGGAAAAAATGTTTATTTGGTACAAAATTTATATTTTGACTAGTGCATTTCCTAATATAACTTATGTGGACAGTTTAATTGAACACCATAAGTACATGGAACCTTGGGTAGGGCATGAGATCTTGTAAGTTGGTCCAGAATGATGTCTTGATAAATCCCAGAGTGATTTGCACAGTGAATAAAAAAAAAATTTGCAAATTCCCCTCCAGGGAATGGTGAGAAAGGGGGGAAATTCAATTTTCTCATGTGGAGAATGCCTGTATTCTCATAAGCAGTAGGAACAACCAAAACAATAGGCCAAGCCCTCAATCTTGGGGTCTGTTCATATGAAACTTTTCCCTGCAAAGGACAGGCTAAGCTTACTTAAAATTAGGCCTAAGAGTCACCCCCAGAGAACCTCTTTTGTTGCTCAGATGTGGCCTCTCTCTCCAGCCAACACAACAAGCAAACTCACTGCCCTCCTCCTCTCTACATGGAATATGACTCCCAGGGGTGTAAACCTTCCTGGCAATGTGGGACAGAAATCATAGAATGAGCTCAGACTCAGCACCAAGGGACTGAGAAAACCTTCTCGACCAAAAGGGGGAAGAGAGAAATGAGACAAAATTGAGTGTCAATGGCTGAGAGATTTCAAACAGAGTTGAGAGATTATCCTGGAGGTTATTCTTATGCATTATATACATATTGCCTTTTTAGTTAAGGTAAAATGGAAAGGTTGGAGGGAAGTGCCTGAAAATGGAGTGCTATGTTCCAGTAGCCATATTTCTTGAAGTTGACTGTACAATGATACAGTTTTTGCAGTGTGACTGCGTGATTGTAAAAAACTTGTGATGCTCCTTTTATCTACCTTATGGACAGATGAGTAAAACATATGGATTAAAAATAAACAAATAATAGGGGGAAAAAATGTTCAAATAAATTTAATAGATTGAAATGCTAATAACCAATGAAAGGAGGGGAAGGGGTTAGGGGTATGGTATATATGAATATTTTCCTGTTTTCTTTATATTTCTTTTTCTGAATTGATGAAAATGCTCTAAGAAATGATCATGATGATGAATATACAATTATGTGATGCAAAAAAACGAATGTTCATGTTGTATGTTGATGGGTTTTATTAAAAATTTTTAAAATAAAGAAATAAAAAAATAATTAAAAAAAGAGTTGTATGTTGAATGAAATGTCAGGAAAAAAAGACAAATATTAGCATGCTTCAATCATATGGACTAACTATAATATAAAAATTTGGTGAACTGAAGTCTAGAGCATGGGTTATCAGACTAGGACTTATTGTAAAGGGTCCTAGATTGTAAGCTCTTATAGAAGTCACATATATTCGTGAGGTGTAACTGTTAATCCTAAATTCTGAGATACTGAGATGTTTGTAAATAACATAGTCTTTCCCAGAATCTTCGGGTGCTTATGTGACACCTGAAACTCATTAGAGCTCTGAAGCTATGAATGTGAGCAGTACCCCACACAGGAACTGTTTAGAAAGTTGAAAAGGGGTCAGATTTCAGCTACAGATATGAATGAAGGTGAGATGGATAGGACAAAGGTATACTACAAGACTGATTAAAGGATGATATCCATATTTTAAAACCTCAACTTCTAGGTGGGACCAAAGGGTGAGATGTTTATTTGGTGCAAAATTTATATTTTGGGTAGTACATTTCCTAATTTAACTGCTATGGTAAGTTTAGTTGAACACCATTAAGTACATGGAATCCTGAATAGGGAGTAAGATTTTGTTGCTTTGTCCAGGTTAGTGCAATGCCCTGATAAATTCCCATTTGATTAGGGTAGTGATAAAGAAGTATTTGCAAACTCCTCTTGAGGGAATGGGGAGAAAGGAGGAAATATTCAACTTCCCCATTAGAAGAACTTCTAATGCTCTCACAAGCAGTGGGGTCAACCAAATCAATATGCCAAGCCCTCGATCTTGGGGTTCGCTACTATGAAACTTACTCCTGCAAAGGATAAGCTAAGAGTCACCCCCAAGAGAACCTCTTTTGGTTATTTTTTTTCAATCTACTAAATTTATTTTAACAGTTGTCTCCCCTATTATTTATTTATTTTTAATCCATATGTTTTATTCATCTGTCCATAAGGTAGATAAAAAAAGCATCAGACACAAGGTTCTCACAATCACATAGTCACATTGCAAAAGCTATATCATTATACAATCATCTTCGAGAAACATGGTTACTGAACACACCTTTACATTTTCAGGCAGTTCCCTCCACCCTCTCCGTTATGCCTTAACTAGAAAGGTGATATCTATTTAATGCGTAACATAAGTTCCAGGACAACCTCTCGACTCTGTTTGGAATCTCTTAGCCATTGACCCTTTATTTTGTCTCATTTCTCTTCCTCCCTTTTAGTCAAGAAGGTTTTCTCAATTCCTTGGTGCTGAGTTCCAGCTCATTCTAGCATTTCTGTCCCATGTTGCCAGGAAGGTCCACACCCCTGGGACTTATGTCCCACAAAGAGCGGGGGTGGGGAGCAGTGAGTTTGCCTGTCATGTTGGCTGAGAGAGAGAGGCCACACCTGAGCAACAAGAGGTTCTCCTTGGGGTGACTCTTAGGCCTAATTTTAAGTAGGCTCAGCCTATCCTTTGCAGGTTAAGTTTCATATGAACAAACCCCAAGATTGGGGGCTCAGCCTATTGCTTTGGTTGTCCCCACTGCTTGTGAGAATATGAAGAATCAGAGAACCTCTTTTGTCGCTCAGATGTGACATCTCTCTCTAAGTTAACTCAGCATGTGAACTCACTGTCTTCCCTCCTACGTGCAACATGACTTCCAGGGGTGTAAATTTCTCTGGCAATGTGGGACAGAAAGCCTGGGATAAGTCAGGACCTAACATCAAGAGGTTGAGAAAGACTTCCTGACCACAAGGGGGAAGAGAGAAATGAGACAAAACAAAGTTTCAGTGGTTGAGAGATTTCAGAGTCAAGAGGTTATCCTGGAGGTTATTCTTATGCATTATTTAGATATCCCCTTTTTAGTTTATAGTGTATTGGAGTGGGTACAGAGAAGTATGTAAAACTGCTGAGCTGTGTTCCACTAGTCTAGGTTCTTGAAGACAACTGTACAAAGATAAGTTTACAATGTGATTGTGTGATTGTGAGAACCTTGTGTCTGATATTACTTATTTCCAGGGTATGGACAGATGAGTAAAAAACATGGATAAAAATAAATAAATAAATAATAAGGGGAAAAGGGTAAAATAAATTGGGTAGATGGAAACACTAGTGGTCAATGAGAAGGAGAGGTAAGGTATATGTTATGCACGAATTTTTTTTTTTCTTTTTATTTCTTTTTCTAGTGTAATGCTAATATTTTTTAAAATGATCATGGTGATGATTACACAACTACTTGACGATACTGTGAGCCAATGTCTATGCACCATGTATAGAAAGTATGTGTGAAGATTTTTCTCCATAAAAAAATTTAAAAACGAAGATATTTCATGAAAATAACATCTGGAAAAGAGCAGGGGCAGCTATACTAATATCAGACAAATTAGACTTCAAATGTAAAACAATTAAAAGAGAAAAAGGACACTAGGGATTGATAAAAAGGACAATTCATCAAGAAGACAATAACAATCATAAATATCTATGCACCAAGCCACAGTACCCCAAAATGCATGAGGCGCACACTGAAACTGAACTGAGAAGTAGATCCTTCCACCATAATAGCTGGAGATTTCAATTTCCCGCTCTCACCAATGGACAGAGCATCTAGATAGAGGATCAATAAGGAAACGATATTTTGAATAGTACAAAAAAATGAACTACACTTAACAGAAATTTACAGAACATTACATCCCACAACAGCAGGATACACATTTCTCAAAAGTGCTCAGAGATCATTCTCCAGGATGGACCACATATTGGGTCACAAAGCAAGTCTCAATTAATTGTAACAGATTAAATAATATAAAACACCTTCTCATATCCTAATAAGGAATGAAGTTGGGAATCAACAATAGGAAAATGGGAAAATTCACACATATATGAAAGCTGAACAACACATTCGTAAATAACCAATGGGTCAAGGAAGGAATTACAAGATAAATTAGTAAACATCTTGAGGCAAATGAAAATGAAAACACAACATATCAAAACTTATGGATTGCAGCAATGGTGTTGCTGAGAGGGAAATTTTTTTGAGTTGAATGCCTATTATAAAAGAGAAGAAAGAGGGTGATGCAATGATGGTTCAGTGACAGAATTCTCACCTGCCATGCTGGAGACCCAGGTTCAATTCTTGGAGCCTGCCCATGCCAAAAAATAAAAAAGAAGAAGAAGAACAAAGAGCAAAAATTGAGGAATTAACTGTTCAACTGGAGGAACTAGAGAAAGAAAGCAAACTAACCCCAAAGCAAAAAGCTAGATAGAAATAAATGAAATTAAGAACATGAAAACAACAGACAATCATCAAAACTAGGAGGTGGTAATTTGAGAAAATCAATAAAGCCAATGGACCCTCAGTTAGATTGACAAAAAAAAGAGAGAGAGAGAGAGAGAGAGAGAAAGGATGCAAATTTTAAAAATCAGAAATGGGTAAGGGGACATAACTACTGAGTCCACAGAAATAAGACATAATGAGAGGATACTACAAGCAACTATATGCTAATAAATTAGACAATGTGACTGAAATGGACAACCTCCTAGAAAAGTATAAACAACCAACATTGACAGAAGAAGAAACAGACAACCTCAACAAACCAATCACAAGAGACTGAATCAGTCATCAAGAAGCTCCCAAAATGATATAGATTGTGCAACAGGACTGAATGTAAAAACTCAGAAATGGACAGCACAATACTACCTAACTGTAATACAATTATGTTAAAACACTGAATGAAGCTGAATGTGAGAATGATAGAGGGAGGAGAGCTGGGGGCAAAAATGAAATCAGAAAGAAAGATAGACGATAAAGATTAAGATGGTATAATCTAGGAATGCCTAGAGTGTATAATAATAGTGACTAAATGTACAAATTTTAAAAATGTTTTTGCATGAGGAAGAACAAAGGAATGCCATTACTGCAGGGTGCTGAAAACAGATGGTAATTAATATTTTTAAATTTTACTTTATGTGTAAGTAAAGCAAAAACTGTTTATTTGGTACAAAATTTATATTTTGACCAGTGCATTTCCTAATATAACTTATGTAGACAGCTTAACTGAACACCGTAAATACATGGAAGCTTGAGTAGGACATGAGATTTTGTTGGTTTGTCCAGAGTGATACCCTGATAAATCCCAGAGTGATTTCAACAGTGAGTAAAAAAGTATTTGCAAAGTCCCCTTCGGGGAATGGTGAGAAAGAAAGAAAATTCAACTTCCCCAAGTTGAATTCTTGATATTCTCACAAGCAGCGTGGACAATTAAAGCTATAGGCTGAGCCCCCAATCTTGGGGGTTGTTCATATGAAACTTAACCCCACAAAGATAAGTCAAGCCTACTTAAAATTAGGCCTAAGATGTGAGATTACAAACAGAGTCGAGAGGTTATCCTGGAGGTTATTCTTATGCATTAAGTTGATATCACCTTGTTATTCAAGATGTAATGGAGAGGCTGGAGGGAACTGCCTGAAAATGTAGAGCTGTGTTCCAGTAGCCATGTTTCTTGAAGATGATTGCATAATGATATAGCTTTCACAATGTGACTGTGTGATTGTGAAAACCTTGTATCTGATGCTCCTTTTATTTACCTTATCAACAGATGAGTAAAACATATGGAATAAAGATGAAAAATAGGGGGAATAAATGCTAAAATAAATTTAGAGTGAAATGCCGGTGATCGGTGAAGGGGAAGGGTTGGGGGTATGGGATGTATAAATTTTTTTCTGTTTTCTTTTTATTTCTTTTTCTGAATAGGTGCAAATGTTCCAAGAAATGATCATGATGATGAATATGCAACTATGTGATGATATTATGAATTACTGATTATACATGTAGAACAAAATGATCAAAAGTTACGAATGTTCATGGATTGGAAGACTAAATATAGTTAAGAGGTCAACCCTACCTAAATTGATCTACAGATTCAATGCAATACCAATCAAAATCCCAACAACTTATTTTTCAGAAATAGAAAAACCAATAAGCAAATTTATCTGGAGGGGCAGGGTGCCCCGAATTGCTAAAAACATCTTGAGGAAAAAAAACGAAGCTGGAGGTCTCACGCTGCCGGACTTTAAGGCATATTATGAAGCCACAGTGGTCAAAACAGCATGGTATTGGCATAAAGATAGATATATCGACCAATGGAATCGAATAGAGTGCTCAGATATAGACCCTCTCATCTATGGACATTTGATCTTTGATAAGGCAGTCAAGCCAACTCACCTGGGACAGAACAGTCTCTTCAATAAATGGTGCCTAGAGAACTAGCTATCCATATGCAAAAGAATGAAAGAGGACCCGTATCTCACTCCCTATACAAAAGTTAACTCAAAATGGATCAAAGATCTAAACATTAGGTCTAAGACCATAAAACAGTTAGAGGAAAATGTAGGGAGATATCTTACGAAACTTACAATTGGAGGCGGTTTTATGGACCTTAAACCTAAAGCAAGAGCACTGAAGAAGGAAATAAATAAATGGGAGCTCCTCAAAATTAAACACTTTTGTGCATCAAAGAACTTCATCAAGAAAGTAGAAAGACAGCCTACACAATGGGAGATAGTATTTGGAAATGACATATCAGATAAAGGTCTAGTATCCAGAATTTATAAAGAGATTGTTCAACTCAACAACAAAAAGACAGCCAACCCAATTACAAAATGGGAAAAAGACTGTTTGAACAGACACCTACCAGAAGAAGAAATACAAATGGCCAAAAGGCACATGAAGAGATGCTCAATGTCCTTGGCCATTAGAGAAATGCAAATCAAAACCACAATGAGATATCATCTTACACCCACCAGAATGGCCATTATCAACAAAATAGAAAATGACAAGTGCTGGAGAGGATGTGGAGAAAGAGGCACACTTATCCACTGTTGGTGGGAATGTCAAATGGTGCAACCACTGTGGAAGGCAGTCTGGCGGTTCCTCAAAAAGCTGAATATAGAATTGCCATACGACCCAGCAATACCATTGCTAGGTATCTACTCAAAGGACTTAAGGGCAAAGACACAAACGGACATTTGCACACCAATGTTTATAGCAGAGTTATTTACAATTGCAAAGAGATGGAAACAGCCAAAATGTCCATCAACAGAAGAATGGCTAAACAAACTGTGGTATATACATACGATGGAATATTATGCAGCTTTAAGACAGGATAAACTTATGAAGCATGTAATAACATGGATGGACATAAAGAACATTAAGCTGAGTGAGTCTAGCCAAAAACTAAAGGACAAATACTGTATGGTCCCACTGATGTGAACGGACATTCGAGAATAAACTTGGAATATGTCATTGGTAACAGAGTCCAGCAGGAGTTAGAAACAGGGTAAGATAATGGGTAATTGGAGCTGAAGGGATACAGACTGTGCAACAGGACTGGATACAAAAACTCAAAAATGGACAGCACAATAATACCTAATTGTAAAGTAATCATGTTAAAACACTGAATGAAGCTGCATCTGAGCTATAGGTTTTTTTTGTTTGTTTGTTTGTTTGTTTTTTACTATTATTATTACTTTTATTTCTTTTCTCTATATTAACATTCTATATCTTTTTCTGTTGTGTTGCTAGTTCTTCTAAATCCATGCAAATGTACTAAGAAACGATGATCATGCATCTATGTGATGATGTTAAGAATTACTGATTGCATATGTAGAATGGTATGATTTCTAAATGTTGGGTTAATTTCCTTTTTTCCGTTAATTAATAAAAAAAAAGTTACGAATGTTTGCATTTGTTTGGTGTTTTATGGTATTTTTTTTAAAAATTTTTAAAAATTAATTAAAAAAAAAAAAAAAGAAGCTCCCAAAAAGGAAAAGTCCAGGACAGGCTTCACATGTGAATTCTACCAAACATTCAAGAAAGAATTAGTACCAATCCTATGCAAACTCTTCAAAAAAAATTGAAAAGGAGAAGAAATTACTTAACTCAGTCTATGAAGCCAACATCACTCTAATACTAAAGCCAAGCTAAGATGCTACAAGAAAATTACAGTCCAATTTCTTTAATGAATATAGATGTAAAAATCCACAGCAAAATACTCACAGATTGAATCCAGCAGCACATAAAAGAATTATATACCATGAGCAAGTGAGATTTATTCCAGGTATGCAAGGTTGGTTGAACAAAAGAAAATTTATGTAATACACTACATCGATAAATCAAAGCAGAAAAAACACATGATCATCTCAATTGATGCAGAAAATGCATTCGACAAAATTCAACATTCTTTCTTCATAAAAACACTTCAAAGGATAGGGATTGAATGGAACTTCCTCAACATGGTAAAAGAAATATAGGAAACGCCCCCAGCTAACATCATACTCAATGGAGAAAGACTGAAAACTTTCCCTCTAAGATCAGGAACAAGACAAGGATTCCCACAGGAAGCATTTGTTATTCAACATTGGGCTGGAAGTTCTAGCTACAGCAATTAGGCAAGAAAAACAATAAAAGGCATCCAAACTGGAAAGGAGAAGTAAAACATTCACTGTTTGTAAATGATAAGATATTATATGTAGAAAATCCAAAAAAAATCTACTAGAGGGACTTTTGGGAAGATGACCAAAGAGAGTAGTTCGAGATTAGCCCTGCTCCATGGAAAAGTTAGAGAAGGGACAGGTGGGTGACTGAGACAGCTATTCAGTAGTGCGACTGACCTGGAGAGCCTTCTGCACCACATAGGTCAACTCTGGTGGCAGCGGCCAAGGAACTGAGAGGCAGAAAGCTGGAGTCTGGTGCAGAGGCATGGAGACAGAGCCAAAGGGAGTGCATGGATGGGAGCCGGGAACTAGGAAGTAAGCCAGGTCATGTTCCTTTGGCATGATACCCCCACCAGCGCAGCCCCCCGTGTCCGGCGACTCAACCCACACCTCACACACCCAAACCCAAACACCCATTCACATTCCCTGTGCTCCAGGCACCCCGCACCCACCAGCCCCCAGTGCACATACCTGCCCCACACCACCACTCCAAGTACAGCCCAACCCACCTCTCCTGGACCCCTTCGGAGCACTACCTCCCACTCCCTGTTCCCTGCAGGCTTTGCCAGCGCATAAAGTCTGCAGGCACTAACCTCCATACCCAGGGTACTCCTGACCCCTGCCCATAGTGTCACAGAGCCTCACCTTGTACTCCCACCTCTCCCCCAAGCACTGTGCATCAATTTACAGCACTCCTAGGCCCCTGCATGCACAAAGGCCCTCAATCACATCATTCAGCTCTGGGAAACACACTTTACAGCAGTCCTAGAACCACGCGAGCGCATAGCCCTCAGCCACACTTCCCAGCTCTGAGAAAGTGCTGACCTGCGCAGTCGGGTCACATCTGCCCCCGACACACAAAGGCATAATGCCGACCTGCTGTCACAGCTCTACCCATGTGCACAAAGGGCCCCATGCCTTAAATCAGTGCACACCAGGGTTACACCCTCCAGACTGATGTACCCGCACAGCTACATTCCTCCCTGGCTGCTACGTGCCCACAATCACAAGCATCAGCCTAACATCCTCAACCTGCGCCTATACCTGACCCGAAACCAATAACTGCACTGAAGGCCCCACCTCGTACCCTACTTCCTGCTGTACAACCATTCCACAAACACAAGGCCTTAGACTACTGAAAGAAATCAACCCCCAAAGTAAATCAGTCAAGATGTTTACATGTCACAAAGACAGCAGAAGATCACTAAGCATATCACAATGCAGACAGATACAGACCTGCCTAATGACCAAATTAAAACACCAGAGGAGATACAGATCTTGGAACAACCAATCAAAGATGTTCATACAATACTACTTAATAAAATAAGTGGGGTAGCAAATGACATAAAGGAAGAAGAAAGTAGAAGAGCATAAAGAGGAATTTGAAAGAATAAATAGAAAAATAGCAGATATCCCAGACATTAAAGACTCTGTTGACCAAATAAAAAACATACTAGAGGCACACAACACCAGATCTGAAGAGACAGAAGAAAGAATAAGTGATACAGAAGACAAGATAATGGACTTCGAAGACTCAAAACAGTAAATGGCAAAAAAGATGGAAAAAATTGAACTGGATCTCAGGGAAATGACAACAAAACAAAGTACACAAATATAAGAATGATTGGTGTCCCAGAAGGAGAATAGAGGAGTAAAAGGCCAGGAAGAGTAGCTGGGGATAAAATGGGGGAAACATCCAAACCCCCATAAAGGATATAAATATACAAGTCAAAGAACCCAACGAATTCCAAACAGAATAAATCCAAATAGGCCTTCCCCAAGGCACATACTAATCTGTCTGTCAAATGATTAAGGGAAGCAGAAAATCCTGAAAACTCTCCTCTATAGACAGAACAACCAGACAGAAGATCAACAAGGAAACAGCGAAGTTAAATAATTTGATAAATGAATTAGACCGAAAAGACATATATAGGTCATTGCATCCCCAAAGCACAAGTATATACTTTCTTCTCTAGTGTTCATGGAACATTCTCCAGGATAGATCATATGCTGGGACACAAAACAGGTCTTTATAAATTTAAAAACACTGAAAGTATTCAAAGCACTTTCTCTGAGCACAATGGGAAGATTGAAGAATATTCACAAACATATGGAGATTAAATAACACACTCTTAAACAGCCAGTGGGTCAAAGAAGAAATTTCTAAAGAAATCAGTAGCTATGTGGAAATGAATGAAAATGAGAATACAACTTATCAGAACTTATTGGATGTAGCAATGGCTGTGCTGAGAACTTATTGGATGATGGCAAAGGCTGCCCTGAGAGGGAAATTTATTGCCTTAAATGCTTATATTAAAAAAAAAGAAACAGCAAAACTCGAGAACTTAACAGCATACCTGGAGGAACTTCAGGAAGAACAGCAAACTAACCCCAAAGCAAATATAAGAAGAGAAATGACAAAGATTAAAGCAGAGATAAATGAATGGGAAAACAAAAGAAGAAAAGAAGAATCAATAAAACCAAAAGCTGGTTCTTTGAGAAAATAAGTAAAAATGATGGGCCACTAGCAATGCAGACAAAGAAAAAAAGAGAAAGGATGCAAATAAACAAAATCAGAAATGAGAAGGGGTGCATTACCACAGACCCTGAAGAAATAAAATAAATCAAAAGAGCTTACTGGGAACAACTATACACCAACAAACTAGACAATTTAGGTGAAATGGGCAAATTCCCGGAAACACACAAACAAGTTACACTAACTCAGGAAGAAATAGAAGATCTCAACAAACCAATCACAAGTAAAAAGATTCAATCAGTCATCAAGAATCTTCTTACAAAGAAAAGCCCAGGGCCAGATGGCTTCACAGGGGAATTTTATCAAACATTCCAAAAAGAACTAACACCAAGCCTGCTCAAACTTTTCCAAAAAATTAAGGAAAAAGGAACTCTATCTAATCATTTGATGAAGCTAATATCATTTTAATACCAAAACTGGGTAAAGATGCTATATAAGAAAGGAAAACTACAGGCCAATCTCCCTAATGAACACAGATGCAAAAATTCTCAATAGATTATCAGCAAATCGAATCCAACAACACATTAAAAGAATTATACACCATGGCCAAGTGGGGTTTATACCAGGAATGCAAGAATGGCTCAACATAAGAAAATCAATTTATATAATACAGCACATTAACAAATCAAAAGGGAAAAATCACATGATAATTTCGATTGATGCTGAAAAAGCATTTTTAAAAATTCAGCATCCTTTTCTGCTAAAAACACTCCAAAATATAGGAATCAAAGGTAACTAACTCAATATGATAAAGGGAATAAATGAAAAACCAATAGTCGGCATTGTACTCAATGAAGAGAAACTGAAAGCTTTCCCCCTAAGATCAGGAACAAGACAAGGATGCCCACTGTCACCACTATTATTCAACATTGTGCTAGAAGTTCTACCTGGAGCAATCCAATAAATTTCTTTATTTCAGGACAAAGAAATAAAAGGCAACCAAATTGGAAAGGAAGAAGTAAAACTCTCATTATTTGCAGATGATATGATACTATACTTGGAAGATGCTGAGAAATTTATAGCCAAGTTACCTGAGCTAATAAATTCAGCAATGTGTAAGGATATAAAATTAATGGCAAAAATCAGTAACATTTTTAAGGAAAAAATTTCATTCAAAATAGCAACTAAAAGAATCAAGTACTTAGGAATGAACTTTTCTAGGGACATAAAGGACTTATGCACAGAAAACTACATAATATTGTTAAAAGAAATCAAAGGAGATCTAAATAGGTGGAACGACCTTCCCTGCTCATGGATAGTAAGGCTAAATATAGTTAAGATGTCAATTCTCCCCAAATTGATCTACAGATACAACACAGTACCAATCAAAATTTCAACAACCTACATTGAAGATTTGGAAAAGCCAATTACCAAATTCATCTGAAAGGGAAAGAAACACTGAATGGCTAAGAGCACCCTGAAAAAGAAGAACGAAGTGGGAGGATTAACACTCCCTGACTTTAAAACCTATTATAGGGTGGTGCGACTGTGGCTCAGTGGCAGAATTCTTGACTGCCATGCTGGAGACCTACCTGGGTTAGGTTCCCGGTGTCTGCCCACGCACAAATAAAATAAATAAAATCTATTATTGGGCGGGCCATGGTGACTCAGCAGGCAAGGACGCTTGCCTGCCATGCCAGAGGACCCAGGTTCGATTCCCGGTGCCTGCCTATGTAAAACAAACGAACAAAAAAATCTATTATAAAGCCACAGTGGTCAAAACAGCATGGTACTGGTACAAAGATAGAAGCATGGACCAATGGAATCAAATTGAGAGTGCAGAAATTGACCACCACATCTATGGTTAACTGATTTTTGACAAGGCCCCCAAATCCTCTGAATTGGGACAAAATACTCTTCTCAATGATTGGGCATGGAAGAACTAGATATCAATAGTAAAGAGAATGAAAGAGACCCTATCTTATACCTTATCCAAAAAAAAACCAAAGTGGATCAAACACCTAAAAATAAGAACTAGCACATAAAGTTTCTAAAAGAAAATGTAGGGAAACATCTTCAAGACCTAGTAACAGGAGGTGCCTTCCTAAACTTTACACCCAAAGCACAAGTAACAAAAGAAAAAACAGATAAATGGGAACTCCTCAAAATCAAATGCTTCTGCATCTCAAAAGACTTTGTCAAAAAGGTAAAAAGGCAGTCAACTCAATGGGAGAAAATATTTGGAAATCACATATCAGACAAAGGTTTGATTTCCTGTATAAACAAAGAAATCATACAACTCAACAAGAAAAGAAACAAGAACCCAATTATAAAATGGGCTAATATGAATAGACAGTTTTTCTGAAGAGCAAATACAGATGGCTCAAAGTATATGAAGAGATGCTCACTTTCATTGGTTATAAGGGAAATGCAGATCAAGACTACAATGAGACACCACCTCACACCTATAAGAATGGTTGCTATTAAACAAATAGGAAACTACAAATGTTGGAGAGGATGTGGAGAAACTAGGACACTTATGCACTGCTGGTGGGAACGTATAATGGTGCAGCCACTGTGGAGGACGGTTTAGCGGTGGAAACTAAATATCGAGTTGCCATATGACCCAGCAATAGCACTACCTGGTATAAATCCAGAAAAGCTGAAAGCAACAGCACAAACAGACATTTGCACATAGATTGTTCATAGCAGCATTATTCACAATCCACAAAAGAAGGAAACAGACCAAATGCCCATCAACAGATGAGTGGATCAACAAAATGCGGTACACACACAACGATGGAAAATTACCCAGCAGTAAGACAAAATGACATCCTGAAGCACATGACAAGATGGATGAGTCCTGAGGACATAATGCTGAGTGAAATCAGCCAGACACAAAAGGATAGATACTATATGATTTCACTTTTATGACCAGCATAAAGGTATAATCAGAGGCTTATAATTTAGAATGTGGGGGCCCTAGAGATACATAGAAGCTAGATACCGGTGAACCGTTAGCTAATGAGGTTGAACTCCAGTGTAAGTGAATGGATAGGAGTGAAGGAATGGATAGCGGGTCTATAAATAATATTATCATATTGGGGATGAACAAGATTGAAAGGGGTTGTATAGACCTACGTGTCCCATTGATTAATACTAGAAATATGAATTAGTTCTCATAAGAATTACTTCAAAGATATGATTCTTGTACAGGGAGTATTTAAGTCTAGAGTACAGTGGGAAAAATGAAAAAACTCATACAAACCATACCCCTTACCCCTCCCTTTCATTGATCACTAGCATTTCAATCTCCTAAAATTATTTTAACATTTGTTCCCCCGTTATTTATTTATTTTTAATACATATGTTTTACTCATCTGTTCATAAGGTAGATAAAAGAAGCATCAGGCATAAGGTTTTCACAATCACAGAGTCACATTACAAAAGCTATATCATTATATAATCAGAAGGATGATACTTTTTAATGAAATAGTGATATAGTATTATTTATGTGTTTCTCTCGGTTATCTTACGTGGTGGCTTGGAGCTATATAGTCTAGAAAATTATATTCTTCTTTTTTTTTTTTTACATGGGCACCAGGAATCGAACCCAGGTCCTCTGGCATCGCAGACAAGCATTCCTGCCTGCTGAGCCACCGTGGCCCGCCCGAAAATTATATTTTTAAACTTAATACATTCATGTGAATGTGAACCCATCGTAAGTAAGACCTTTTGATAAGATTATTTCACTTATGGTGTAGTAGCCTTGTTTCTTGAAGATGACTGTATAATGATATAGCTTTCACAATATGACTGTGTGATTGTGAAATGTAAAAACCTTGTTTCTGATGCTCCTTTTATGTAGAGTATGGACAGATGAGTAAAAAAATATGGATAAAAAATAAACAAATAATAGGGGGAACAAAGGTTAAAATGAATCGAATATATTGAAATACAAGTGGTCAATGAGAGGGGGGGCAAGGGGTATGGTATATATGCATTTTTTCTTTTTTATTTTGTTTGCTGGAATGATACAAATGTTCAAAAAATGATCGCGGGGATGAATACACAACTATGTGATGATATTGAGAGCCACCGACTGTATACCATGTACGGAATGTTTGTATGTCAAGAATGTTCGTATGTCTGTATGTTAAGTTTTTTAAATAAGAATATGTTTTAAAAATCCATTATACTAAGATTTTTGAGATAAGTTTAGATATGTATTTTTCAAGTATTGGTAATTCAGATTAAGATAAAGCAGTGGAAAGTTTAAGATAATGCCTCACTACAATTATAAATTTAATTTATTAATATCACAGATTGCTCAAGTACTTAAGGAGATTCTACTCATTAAAGTGGGTAACTCAGACCAATCAAGGACTGGCTGTTAGACAGACTGAATGTATAAATATATTTTAAACATTTAAGGAAATTTAATACACTAAGTAAGGAGTTTGGGTGAATTTAATCTGTTAAAATGGATTAGTAATTAAAGTACTAGTGAAAGTTATTGTTATTTCTATTTAAAATTTACCATACTTACAAGAATACTAATAAGACTAGGAAAACTAGGTTTTTAATTTGCCACTTTAATAAACTGAATATTAATTAATAATTTAACCCAAGCAATTTTCAGTAGTATTTTCTGTGCATAAAAGTCCCTCTCAAGACATTAAAAAACCCACAGAGATAACTGAGTAGCTCTATTAACCACTGCTTGTTCTGCAATAGCCTTCTTCAAAGTAGAAACTTTGAAACCTTGCTAAGTGCAACTAAATAGCATAACTAACTGTGCTGGTCTGAATCTGTGGTGGACCCCAGAAAAGTCATGCCCTTTGATCCTCATTCAATATTGTTGGGAGCATTTAGATTGTTTCCATGAAAATGTGACCCACCCAATTGTGGGTGGTAACTTTTGATTAGATGATTTCCATGGAGGTGTGTCTCCACCCACTGAAAGTGGAGTTGCTTGCTGGAATCCTTTAAAAGAGGAAACATTTTGGAGAGAGTCCCTTTTTGGTAGAGCCACAAGAAAGCCAGTAGATACCACCATGTTTGCCATGTGACCTTCCAGCTGAGAGAGAAACACTGAACGTCATCGGCCTCCTTGAACCAAGGTATCTTTCCCCAGATGCCTTAAATTGAACATTTCTATAGACTTGTTTTAATTGGGACATTTTCTCAGCCTTAGAACTGTAAACTAGCAACTTATTCAATCATCCTTTTAAAAGCCATTCCGTTTCTGGTATATTGCATTCCGACAACTAGCAAACTAGAAAACTAACTCTCCCACTAATTCTGAAGAAGTAGAATTGAACTCCACTAACCCCTACCCAAGGTTAGAACAGTTCATCTCTACTGCTTTAACACTTCTTTTGATAAAAACAAAAATCTCATAACCTCCTTTACTGTTACTTAAATATCAAACATAAGTAACTCATATTGTGGGGGCATTTAATAGTTTTGAAATTCTTCACAGGAAATGGTACCTGTGGATGCCTCTGAAATGGGGAACTTGGATGATGAGGGGAAATCCCACTGTAGTCAACCACTACTGAGAATCACAGCCTTATAGGTTCACAACTGCTACAAACAACACCATCAAATGGATATGAACACAGGAAGAAAAAAGATCCATTACTTCCACCAATCAGTGGCAAGACCCTGGATTAGGCCCAGTCTTCCTGGGCTTCTTCCGTTTGTCATCTATGAGCAAGAGTTTTAGACTTGAGGACTTCTGAGAACCATTCTAACTAATTGGGTAAAGAGATAAAACAGCTAGGAGTCTTTGTGAATTCAGACCACGTTAACAAAGTGGGCAGGCCCAGACGGGGAGTAAGAAGCAGTGGTCTCGGAGAGAGAAGGCAGAGGCACTGATTCAGGAACTACCTTCACTCCTTGCAATGTGGGCAAAGCATTCATATCCCTGATGATATGGAAAAGGTAACCAGGAGAACAGAAGCATTCCTGTGTAATTTCTCACAACTACCCCGCCCCCAGTTCCTTTTGGAAGAATGGTGGGAGTCCTGGGACTATCCCACACTGTTTTAGTAACAGCACTACTGATATATGGAATCATTCTCTTCATAAATGGGCAGTATTAATGCATTTACAATACTGTATTATGAAGTCTGTCAACCAATATTTGAAAATCAATTGTTGGTTAAGCTATTTGTCAATCAATATTTGAGAACTACCAGCATAATTCACAGCAGCCAGGTTTCAACTTCTTCCCATAACAGTATGCTCACTTTGCTAACTAATAATCATCTTTCCTTCCAAAAAGCCAGAACCCCACTATCACTTTTACTGCTTAAATAAAAATTGTCCACATATCTCCATCCCCATCCCCATCCCATCCACCCTCAGTCAAGAAAACGATCATCCCCAACCAAGTCTGTTCTGACAATCAACAAGACAGTCTCTCCGCTCTACCTAGTCCATTTTCACAGGAGTGGCAATCAAACCTTTTGATTACATATCTGAGAGATATACACACAGACACACACACAAACCAACACCAATCTATGCTTACCTAGAAATATATGTACTAATATACGAATACTACAAAAAAATTCATTCGTTTTCAAACTATAAAATCAAATAATGGCTTTTATATAAAAGTCATTATTACCATCACTAAAATCATAATATTAATCTTGTTTTAAAAATATTTTAGATCTTTTGATTAAATGTTTCTCATTATGCTTGAAAAATCTTGTTTTAACACTTATGATAGAGCAGTTTAAAAGTTTGGTTTCAAGGTCAGTTTAGTTTGACATTTTGGTTTTAACAGCTATCATAACCAGGAAGAAACATGGGTCCAAAAGGAAGACATGCTACGGTTGTGCTTACAAAATCATGACATTTATTTTTCCATTCTATACAGTATACAAATGTTTTCTTTTAAATTTGGCTGGCAAATATCCATCTTTCCTCTTGAAAACTAATCAGAAGATGTTATATATTTTTATTTCTAACAAATGGGGTTGAAACCCACTAAAATTCTTCATTTAGAGTATCTTCTTTTTTAACTTTTTTACTATGGGAACTTCAAAACATACATAAAAGTAGAAAGAGCAGTATAAGCTCTTCTATATCTATCACCCAGCTTTAATAATCAACATAGGGCAAATCTTGTCTCATCTATAACCTCCAAACACACTTAATTATCTTAAATCAAGTTCAGACATCATATCATTTTATGCATAAATACTTCATTACATACTTCCAAGAGAAAGGAGTGGTTCTTTTTAACATAACCAAAATACTATTGTCGTACCTAAACAATTAAAATAATTACTTAAAAAATCATCCTAATATACAGTCAGTATTTAAATTATTTTAAAGGTCTCATAGACCTTTAACAAGGTCTATAAATTATATTTAGTTAAAATGTCTCTTAAATCTCTTAATCTATAACAGTTCTTCCCCCTCTCTTTAGGGATATGGGGGGGGATTTATTTATGTAATGGATTCATTAGTCCTACAGACTTTCTCACATTCTGAATTTGGCTGACTACATCCTCTAAACTGGTGGTTAGATCTAGATGTTTAATCACAGTCAGACTGACATTTCCTTTGGCAAGAATATTTTATGAGTGGTGTTATGTTCTTCTATTGTATAACATAGGCGGCATATAAGGTTTGGTTGTACCAATTTTAGTGATGTTAAGATTGATCAGAAAGTTGTTAACACGACAAATTATTAAAAGTTTCCTAATGGTTTTAACAACGACTGATGATCAATGCCTAGGTTCCTTACTTCATTAGATTTGGAAATTTAAAAAATAACCATTTACTGATTTTTATCAAGTTACAAAATTGTTTCGAAGTTTTTCATGTATAAAGTTATGAGAGTTTTTATAGACACAATGAAATCATTATGAGATCATTAGTCATTAGATAAATGTAAATCAAAACCACAATGAAATGTTATTTCATACCTAGAAGAATGGCTCCAGTCAAAAAGCATATTACAAATGCAGGCGAGGATGTAGAGAAATGGGAATCCTCATACACAGTTGGTGTGAATGTAAAATGGTATGGCCATATGACCCTACAATCTTGTAACTAAGTATATACTCGGAAGAACTGAGAGCAGGGACATGAATACACATTGCACACTGATGTTTACAGCAACATTATTTACAATTGCCAACGGATGGAGGCAGCCCAAGTGTTCATTAATTGATGAGTGAAAGGGTGAACTGCGGTGTATACACACTGATCTAGTTTACCAGCTACCAGAATGCAATATACGAGAAACGGAATGGCTTTTAGAAAGGAGAATTTAATAAGCTGCTAGTTTACAGTTCTAAGGCTGAGAAAATGTCCCAATTACAAGTCTATAGAAATGTCCAATTTAAGACACCCAGGTAAAGACACCATGGTTCAAGAAAGCTGATGACATTCAAAGTTTCTCTCTCAGCTGGAAGGGCACATGGTGAACATGGCGGTGTCTGTTGGCTTTCTTATGGCTCTACAAAAAAGAGACTCTCTCCAAAATGTTTCCTCTTTTAAAGGATTCCAGTAAGCAACTCCACCTTCAATGGGTGGAGACACCTCCATGGAAATCATCTAATCAAAAGTTATCACCCACAACTGGGTGGGTCACATCTCCATGGGAACAATCAAAATGCTCCCACCCAGCAATACTGAATGAGGATTAAAGGACATGGCTTTTCTGGGGTCCACCAGAGATTCAACCCAGCATACACATGATGGAATATTATGCAGCTGCAGAAAGAAATGAAGTTGTGAGGCAATAAGGTGGATGAACCCAGAGGGCGTTATGTTGAGTGAAATAAGCCAGAAACAAAAGGACAAATATTATATGGTCTCACTAACAAGAAAACCAACCAAAATGAGCAAATTCTGAGAATTAAATTTGAGAGCATAGGAGACAGAAAGCAGTCAGAAATTGAGCAATTGATGATTAAGGAGTACAGAATGTTCACTGTAAAGGTTCAGAAATGAAAAGCACAATGCTGTATGATGGTAGTACAATACTGTAAGTGTAATTAGCAAAGCAAAGTATGCGCTTGGTTGAAAGAGGAAGGCTGGGGTCATGTATGGTCACCAGAAGGAAAGCTACAGGATAAAAACTGGGATTGCCTAACTTGGAGAAACCCAAATAGAGAAATGATGATAGTTAATTACATAAATATAAGAGAGCTCTCTCATGAAATACAACAAACATATGCCACTATTACATGGTGCTAATAAGAGGGTGTTATATGTGAAAAAATACGATTAATGTAAACTAAAGTTTATAGTTAACAGTAACATTATAATATTCTTTCATTCATTTTAACAAAGGCACTATACCAAAGCTAAATGTGAATAACAAGGGGGCTTATGGGGTACGAGATTTTTTTCTTCAGAAGAAATGAGAACGTTCTCATATTGACTGTGGTGGTGAAGGCATAACTATGTGATTATACCAAGAGTCACTGACTGTATACTTAGGATGGACTGTACAGTGAGTGAATAAAACTTTAAAAAAAAAAAAAAAGATGTGTTCCCCTATGCACCTCTATTATTAACTTTTATTACAAGTTTCATACCTTCGAATTAGTTCATGCAAGAACTTATTTATATTTGTAGTGTTAATCGGTAGGATACATGCTCTATACAGCCCCATTCAATAATGTTTACCTTCAATATGGTAATATTACTTACAAACCCACTAATGAACTACCTTCACTTCTATCCATTACCTTACATTTAAGTTCAACCTCATAAACTTCCATTCACCCATCACTGTGTATGTGCTTGTTTGAAAGCATGTATGTACCCTAGAAAAACCATGTTTTAATCCTAATCCCATTTTGTAAAGGCAGCAGTTTCTTCTAATCCCTATTTAGCACTGTATATTTGAAACTTTCATAAGATCATCCCTGGAGATGTGACTCAATCAAGAGTGGTTGTTAAACTGGATTAGGTGGAGACATGTCTCCACCCATTCTAGGTGGGTCTTGATTACTTTACTGGAATCCTATAAAAGAGGAAAGTTTAGAGAAAGCAGGAGATTCAGAGAGAACAGAGAAGGACGACAGAACATTATAGAACAACACACAACCATGAGAAGCAGAGAGTCCACTAGCCAGTGACCGTTAGAGATGAAGAAGGAAACACCTCCCAGGGAGCTTCATGAAACAGGAAACCGGAAGAGAAAGCTAGCAGATGATGTCATGTTTGCCACATGCCTTTCCAGATGAGAGAGAAACCCTGAACTTCACTGGCCTTCTTGAACCAAGGTATCTTTCCCTGGACCTCTTAGATAGGACATTTCTATAGACTTGTTTTAATTAGAACATTTTATCAGCCTTAGAACTGTAAACCAGCAACTTCTTAAATTCCCCTTTCTAAAATCCATTCCATTTCTGGTATATTGCATTCCAGTATCTAGCAAACTAGGAACACTGTATCTCTAGGTCCTCTATATTTTATATTATAAGCCTCTGAGATTACCTTTACCAAGGTCATAATAGCAAAATCATACAGTATCTATATTTTTGTGTCAGGCTTATTTTAGCATTATGTCCTCAAGGTTCATCCATGTTGTCATATGCTTCAGGATCTTATTTCATCTTACTGCTGCATGATATTCTATCGTATGTAAATATCACATTTTGTTTACCTACTCATCTGCTGATAGGTAATTGGATTGTTTCTATTTTTTGGCAATTATGAATAATGCTGCCATGAACACTAGTGTGCAAATGTCTGTGTCACTGCTTTCAGCTCTCCTGGGTATATATCAAGTAGTGGTATTGCTGATCATAGGACAACTCTATATTTAGTTTTCTAAAGAACCACCAAACTGTCTTCCATAGGAGCTGTTAATGTTATTTCTAGATTTTGAGATGCTATACTATATAGGTATAACCTGGTATCTTCCTCTGGAACTTTGCTACCTGTGTGACACCTAAAATTCAGAGTTCAAGTTCTGCAACTCTGAAAGTCAGCATTGCTACAGACAACTGTAAAAGACACCAAAAAAGAGATCAGGCTTCAATTAGAGATAAGAATGAAGCTGGGGCACTTCCGGGTCAAGATGGCGGCTTAACAACGTGCGTGTTTTTGTTCGTCCTCCAGAACAACTACTAAATAACCAGAAACAGTACAGAACAGCTCCTGGGGCCACGTCAGTGACCAGACACATAGGGTATCCCAGTCTAGACCAGCTGGACCGGCTACGACAACCCCCCCAAACCGTGAGTTCCCAAAGCTGCAGCGGCCAGTGCCCCTCCCCCACAGGCCGCTTCCCAGAGGGGAAAGGAAAGGACTTTACCAGCAGCAGGGACTGGGCACAATCAAATGCCAATTGTGGAACTAATTAACAAATTCTGACTACTAAAAATAGGCCCCCAGCTTAGGTGAACCTGATCAAAACAGAGGTTGCTCATTTTTGCCCCAGCGCCAAGGGGGCAGGACTGACAGAAAAAGGGGGGAAAAAAAGAAGGAAACAAAGGTTTTTGTGGCTGTGTATCTACAAAGGCTTGACTGCGTCTGGATACAGCGGCAGGACTTTTCAGGCTGCAACTGCCCCAGGCATAGGCAGAAGTGAGCTCTTTAGGGGGCTTGTCTGGAGCCTGTGCCTTCCCCAGGGGAGGGGTGAAGCCCCACCCAGGTGGAATCCCTCCATCAAGGAATTCAGACCCCAGGGCTTGGTAATTTGAAGCCATTAAGACCAGCCTACAACCTCTCCTCTGTCTCCACCACGCCCCCAGCAGGGAGAGTCTCCCAAAGTTAAAGGTACCGCATCATCTTATGCTGGTGGGACGTGCAGTCAGACAAGCACCACACACAGGGTAGGATAAGAATAACAGAGTCCAGAGACTTCACAGGAAAGTCTTTCAACCTGCTGGGTCTCACCCTCGGGGAAAACCGACGCAGGTGACTCTTTTCTCCTGATAGGAGGACAGTTTGGTCTGGGAAAATCTGGCTGGAGTCTATAATATCTAAGTAGACCCCCCTAAGTGTGTGTGTGGGGGGGAAGGCACCACATAAGCAGGGCAAGAAACAAGAAAACAAGAACTGAAAAATTCTCCTCTGTTAAACAAAACTTAAGCTAAAGGTCCAGATAAAGCCGAACGGAATGTCAAAGAACAGATAGACAACAAATTCATCCAGCAAGAAAACCCTAGATAAAAGAAGTGAAAGCAATCTCCAGAATAAACTAATTAAGGTAATTAAATGCCTAGACGCCAGCAAAAAATAACAAATCACACTAGGAAATTTGAAGATATGGCCCAGTCAAAGGAACAAACCAACAATTCAAATGACATACAGGAGCTGAAACAATTAATTCAGAATGTATGAACAGACATGGAAAACCTCGTCAAAAACCAGATCAATGAATTGAGGGAGGATATAAAGAAGGCAAGGAAAGAACAAAAAGAAGAAACTGAAAGTCTGAAAAAACAAATCACAGAACTTATGGGAATGAAAGACACAGTAGAAGAGACGAAAAAAACAGCGGAAACCTACAGTGGTAGATTTCAAGAGACAGAACATAGGATTTCAAAACTGGAGGACGGAACATCTGAAATCCGACAAGAAACAGAAACTATAGGGGAAAAAAATGGAAAAATATGAGCAGGAACTCAGGGAATTGAAACACAATATGAAGCGCACGAATATACGTGTTGTGGGTATCCCAGAAGGAGAAGAGAAGGGAAAAGGAGGAGAAAAACTAATGGAGGAAATTATCACTGAAAATTTCCCAACTCTTATGAAAGACTTAAAATTACAGATCCAAGAAGTGCAGTGTACCCCAAACAGAATAGATCTAAATAGACATACTCCAAGACATTTAATAATCAGAATGTCAGAGGTCAAAGAGAAAGAGAGGATCTTGAAAGCAGCATGAGAAAAGCAATCCATCACATACAAGGGAAGCCCAGTAAGACTATGCACAGATCTCTCAGCAGAAATCATGGAGGCGAGAAGACAGTGCGATAATATATTTAAATTATTAAAAGAGAAAAACTGCCAACCAAGAAATCTATATCCAGCAAAACTGTCCTTCAAAAATGAGGGAGAAATGAAAACATTTTCAGACAAAAAATCACTGAGAGAATTTGTGACCAAGAGACCAGCTCTGCAAGAAATACTAAAGGGAACACTAGAGACAGATAAGAAAAGACAGAAGAGAGAGGTGTGGAGAAGAGTGTAGAAAGGAAGACTATGAGTAAAGGTAAAAAGAAGGAAAATTAGATATGACATATAAAATCCAGAAGGCAAAATAGTAGAAGAAAGTACTACCCATGCAGTAATAACACTGAGTGTTAATGGATTAAACTCTCCAATCAAAAGACATAGTCTGGCAGAATGGATTAAAAAACAGGACCCATCTATATGCTGTCTCTACTCAAAGGACATGAGGCCAAGGACACAAATGGACATTTACACACCAGTGTTTACAGCAGCATTATTAACAATTACCAAGAGACGGAAACAGCCAAAATGTCCATCAACAGTCAGTTGACTAAACAAACTGTGACATTTACATAAGATGGAACATTATGTAGCTGTAAGACAGAATAAAGTTATGAAGTATGTAACAACATGCATGGACCTTAAGGACATTATGCTGAGTGTGATTAGCCAGAAACAAAAGGACAAATACTGTATGGTCTCACTGATATGAACTGACATTAGTGAATAAACTTGGAATATTTCCTTGGTAACAGAGACCATCAGGAGATAGAAATAGGGTGAGATATTGGGTAATTGGAGCTGAAGCGATACAGATTGTGCAACAGGACTGAATATAAAAACTCAGAAATGGACAGCACAATACTACCTAATTGTAATGTAATTATGTTAAAACACTGAATGAAGCTCCATGTGAGAATGATAGAGGGAGGAGGGCTGGGGACATAAATGAAATCAGAAAGAAAGATAGATGGTAAAGATCGAGATGGTATAATCTAGGAATGCCTAGAGTGTATAATAATAGTGAAATGCACAATGTACAAATTTTTAAAATGTTTTGGCATGAGGAAGAACAAAGGAATGTCATTATTGCAGGGTGCTGGAAGTAGATGATAATTAATACTTTAAAATGTTACCTTATGTGTGAGACTAAAGCAAAAAATGTTTATTTGTTACAAAATTTATATTTTGACTAGAGCATTTCCTAATATAACTCATGTAGTTTGACTGAATGTCATAAGTACTTGGAATCTCAGGTAGGACATGAGATTTTGTTGGTTTGTCCAGAGTGATGCCCTGATGAATCCCAGAGTGATTTGATCAGTGACTGGAAAAGTATTTGCAAGCCCCCTTTAGGGAATGGTGAGAGTGGGGAGAAATTCAACTTCCCCAAGTTGAATTCTTGATATTCTCACAAGCAGTGTGAACAACCAAAGCTATAGGCTGAGCCCCCAGTCTTGGGGTTTGTTCATATGAAACTTAACCCCACAAAGGATAGGTCAAGTCTACTTAAAATTTAGGCCTAAGAGTTACCCCCAAGAGAGCCTCTTTTGTTGCTCAGATGTGGCCTCTCTCTCCAGCCAATATGATGAGCAGTCTCACCACCCTCCCCCTCTCTGCGTGGGACATGACTCCTAGGGGTGTGGACCTTCCTGGCAACGTGGGACAGAGATCCTGGAATGAGCTGAGACTCAGCATCAAGGGACTGAGAAAAACCCTAGAATGAGCTGAGAATTAACATCAAGGGATTGAGAGAAACTTCTCGACCAAAGAGGGAAGAGTGAAATGAGACTAAGTGTCAATGGCTGAGAGATTCCAAACAGAGTTGAGAGGTTATCCTGGAGGTTATTCTTATGCATTAAGTAGATATCACCTTGTTGTTCAAGATGTAGTGGAGATGCTGGAGGGAACTGCCTGAAAATGTAGAGCTGTGTTCCAGTAGCCATGTTTCTTGATGATGACTGAACAATGATATAGCTTTCACAATGAGACTCTGTGAATGTGAAAACCTCGTGTCTGATGCTCCTTTTAGCTACTATATCAACAGAAGAGTAGAACATATGGAATGAAAATAAATAATAGGGGGAACAAATGTTAAAATAAATTTAGTTTGAAATGCTAGTGGTAAATGAAAGTGAGGGGTAAGGGGCATGGTATGTATAATTTTTTTTCCTCTGTTATCATTTTATTTCTTTTTCTGTTGTCTTTTTATCTCTTTTTCTAAATCGATGCAAATGTTCTAAGAAATGATGAATATCCAACTATGTGATGATATTAAGAATTACTGATTGTATATGTAGAATGGAATGATATCTTGATTTTTTGTTTTTTAATTTTTTTTAATTAATAAAAAAAGTTAAAAAAAAAAAAAGAAGAAAAAAAAAGAATGAAGATGATCAGGTCTGGACTAAGATAAATCAGAATACAGGGGTAAGGATGACATTGTCTGTATCTTAGAACTTCACCTACTGTATGAGACCAAAGAAAGAGAGCTTTATTTTGTCCAAAACCTAAATTTTCTGTACCACATAATCTAACATAGCTTGTCTGGATAGTTCATTCAAACAATCTAAACTCAGGAACTTCAGAATAAGAATGAAGGTCTTTAATCCTGTATAGCTTAATGTAATGTCTGGATACATCCCAAAATATATTAAGCAGATAACCAAAAAGTATTGGCAAAGTTCTTTAAGGGATGGGAGAAAAAATATGGAACTCTGAAACTTTACCACTGGGGAAACTCCTGATACTTTGTCAAACATTAGGGACACCCAAATCAATAGGCCAAGCCCTTGATCTTGAGGCTTGCTCTTGTAAAGCTTATGTACGTAGCGGAAAAGCTTAGCCTACATTATAGGTGTGCCTAAGATTCACCTCTGGAGGACCTCTTTTGTTGCTTAGATGTGGCCTCACTCTCTCTAATCCCAACTCTGCAAGTGAAACATTGCTCTCCCCCCTATATGGGACATGACATCCAGGGGTGAAAGTCTCCCTGGCAGCATGGGAGATAACTCCCAAGAACGAATGTGGCCCTAGCACTATGGGATTAACAATGCCATCCTGACCAAAAGAGGGAAAAGAAGCATAGCCATCCTGACCAAAAGAGGGAAAAGAAGCATAACAGATAAGGTATCAGTGGCTGAGAGAGTACAAATAGAGTCGACAGGCTACTGTGGAGGTCACTCTTATGCAAACTTTAGTTAGATATTGCTACCTATCATAACTTACCAAACCCTAGCCAAACCATTTCAGCCAATCCTAGGAAGACCTAGGGCAATATATAAGATTCTACAATGCACTAGGATATTAAGGTACCTTTCATGCACTAGGATAACTTTCCAGAAACATACAACTTCCAGATGGTTACCTGGACCAGATAAGTCCTGAAACCTAGAGGGGCCAGCTTTTCCAGAACATCAGCTAGTTCCATCTCCCTACCGCTTATTATTGACAACCCTTCCAACAAGAAAAAGTTAGAATGGGCATAGTCCAAATACCCCTAAAGAATGGGAGAAAGATCAAACGTGATGGTAAAGTTATACAGAGAAGGTAGGATTTAACAAACGAGTATGACTGCTGAATCATTCTATTGATTTATATTTTAGTCTCCAATATCTTGGAGCAGCAAAGAGTAAAAACCTAAAATTGTGGAATTGTAACCCATACCAAACTCTGAAATCTGTTCCACAATTAATGTTGCTCTGTGCATTGAAATTTATTGCTTTTTTGCATATATGTTATTTTCACAAAAAAGAAAAAAAGTGATGATAAAAAATATATATTCCTTCTAGTCTCCAATGTTCTGAAGCAACTAGAAGGAAAAATCTGAGATGACAGTATAGTAGACCATGACAAACTCTGGGATCTGTCCTGTAACTATTTGTTGAAGGACGCTTTGAAACTATTGCTTTTCTCTTTCTTTGCCTTATATGTATGCTATATTATATAAGAAAAAAGTTAAAAAAAAATAAACACCATGTAACTGTAAAAGAAAAAAATCATAGGAATGTACAACGCAGCCAGTGAACTCTAATATAAACTATAGACTATAGTTAATAATGCTAATTATGATAGCATTTTTTTAAATTTATTAAACTTAATCACATATAAACACAAACATTCTTACCATATGATCATTCCATTCTTGATATATAATCAATAACTCACAATATCATCACATAGTTGAATATTCATCATCATGATCATTTCTTAGAACATTTGCATCAATTCAGAAAAAGAAACAAAAAGAAAAAAGAAAAAAAATTTATACATACCATACCCCTAACCCCTCCCTTTCATTGATCACTAGCATTTCAATCTCCTAAATTTATTTTAACATTTGTTCCCCCATTATTTATTTTTAATACATATGTTTTACTCATCTGTCAATAAAGTAGATAAAAGGAGCATCAGGCACAAGTTTTTCACAATCACATAGTCACATTTCAAAAGCTATATATGATAGCATTTTTAATCAACTGTGTCAATGGTTCCACACTTTGGCAAAGATTTAATAATTGGGAAAACTGTGTGTGGTGGGGGTTACATGAGACCCTATATTTTCTGCATGATTTTTCTGTAAACGTACAACTTCTCTAATAATTATATTAATTTTTTTCAAGCAAAAAACAATCCAAACACTGGTGCCAAGAATAGGAATGAAGGCTTGTAATTCTTTACAGCTTAAGGTAATACCTGGATATATCCAAGAGCATGTTGGGCAGTTTATTAAAAAGTATTGTCAAATCAATAGGCTGAGCCCTTGATCTTCAGGTTCCCCCCTATGAAATGTATTCCCACAAAGGACAGGCTAAACTTACTTAAAATTAGGTCTAAGAGTCATCCCCAGAGAATGTCTTTTGTTGCTCAGATGTGACCTCTCTCTCTAAGCCAACACAGTAGGTGAACTCATTACCCTCTCTCCTACGTGGGACACGACTCCCAGGGATGTAAATCTCCCTGGCAATGTAGGACAGAAATTCCAGGATAAGCAGGGATGCAGCATCAAGGGATTGAGAAAGCCTTCTTAACCAAAAGGGGGAAGACAGAAATTAGACAAAATAAAGTTTCAGTGGCTGAGAGATTTCCAAAAGAGTCGAGAGGTTATCCTGGAGGTTATTCTTATGCATTATGCAGATATCTCTTTTTAGTTTATGGTTTATTGGAGTGGCTGGAGGGAAGTACTTTGTTGAGCTGTGTTCCAGTAGTCTTGATTCTTGAAGATGATTTTAAAGACAATTTTTACAATGTGACTGTGTGATTGTGAAACCTTGGGTCTGATGCTCCTTTTATCCAGAGTATGGACAGGTGAGTAAAAAATATGGATAGAAAAATAAATACATAATCGGGGGAACGACAAAGGGTAAAATAAACTGGATTTATTATTATTATGGAATACTAGTGGTCAGTGAAAGGGAGGGGTAAGGTGTATGTTATGTATGAGTTTTTTCTATTTTCTTTTTATATCTTTTTCTGGAGTGATGCAAATGTTCTAAAAAAATGATCATGATCATGAATACATGAATACATAATTATGTGATGATATTATGAGCCATTGATTGTACTCATGTATGAATATATGTGTGTGAAGATTTCTAAATAAAAATATAAAAAAGAAAGAAAATGAAAGTATTGTCAAAGCCCCTTGAGGAATGGAAGAAAAACTGTAGAACTATTATGCTTTACCACCAGGGAAGTCCCGAAATTCAAATCTCAGATGGAGCCTTAGGTGTTCTTTAGGGTTAACAGGAATGGTTTTGGTTAGAGTTTGGTAAACAGTGGTAATTAGCAATATCTAGTTGAAGCTTGCCTAAAAGTAGCCTTCAGAATAGTCTCTGGACTCTGTTTGAACTCTTTTAGCCATATATTCAAAAGAAATGAAAACATATATCCATACAGAAACTTGCATATGAAAATTCATAGCAGTATTATTCATAATAGCCAAAAGGTAGAAGCCAAAATGTCCATAATTGATGAATTAATAAACAAAATGTGGAATACTCATCCAATGGAATATTATTCCACCATAAAAGAAGAAAAAAGTACTGATATATGTTACAACATAGATGAGCCTTGAAAACACAATATTCTAAGTGAAAGAAGCCAGTCACAAAAGACTACATATTATATTATTTCATTTGTATGAAATGTACAGAATAGGCAAATCTAGAGACTAAAAGTAGATGAGTGGTTGCCTAGGGCTGAGGGGTGGAAGGATGGAGGGAGATAGTTAAAGGAAATAGGGTTTGTTTTGGGAATGATAAAAATACTCTAAAACAACTGTGGTGATGGCTGCACAACTGTGTAAGCAAATATAATAAAAACCATTGAAGTATATACTTTGGGTCAATTGTATGGTGTGTGAATTTTATCTCAATAAAGCTGTTTTATTAAAAAGAAAAACCAGCAAACAAATGTTCATAGGAACATTTATAACAGCCAAAACATGAAAATAACCCAAATGCTCATCAACTGATAAGTAGATAAACCAAATGTGGTATATATCCATACAGTGGATATATATTAATCAAACATAAAAACAAATGAAGTACAGACTTCCAAGAAGATGGTGGACTAGAGTAGCTCCAGATTAGCTCTACTCCATGGAAAAGTTAGAGAAGGGACAGGAGGGCGACTGAGGCAGCAATTCGGGAGTACGGATAACCTGAGAGAGCCTTCTGCACCATATGTGGTAGCCCTGGTTGCAGAGGCCGAGGAACTGAGAGGCAGAAAGCTGGAGCCTCGAGCAGAGGCATGGAGCCGCAGAGCCTGCGGGAGTGCACGGACAGGAATATGGGACTAGGAAGCAAGCCAGGTTGCATTCTTTGGGTGCGCTACCCTCACCAGCACAGCCCCATGACCTGCGACTCACCCACATCCCCACATACCTGAACCCCGTCACCTGCTCCCATTCCCTGTGCTCCAGGCACCCCCACCCCACCAGCCCCCATTGCACATACCTGCTCCACACCCCCAACCCAAGTGCACCCAACACACCTCTCCTGCACCCCTTCTAAGCACTACCTCTCCCTCCCTATTTCCTGCAGGCTGCTGCCAGCACCTAAAGGTTGCAGGCACTAACCTCCATACCTAGGCTACCCCCTCCCTAAACTCAGAGCATCTGTTTACAGTACTCCCAGGCCCATACATGCACACGGGCCACTAATCACGTCATTCAGCTCTGGGAACCACACTTTACAGCAGTCCTAGAACTGTGCACGCACAGAGCCTCACCTCCCAGTTCTGAGAAAATGCTGACCTGAGCAGCCGGGTCACATCTACCCCCTATCCACGAAGGCATAATGCTGACCTGCTGCCACAGCTCTACGCGTGCGCACAAAGGGCCCCGTGCCTTAGACCAGAGCACACGGAGGTTATGCCCCCAAGCACACCAGGGTTACACTCCTGAGACTGGTGCACTACCATATAGCTACATCCTCCCTGGCTGCTGGGTACCCACGTTCACAAGCATCAGCATAACATCCCCAACCTGCACCTATACCTGACCTGAAACCAATAACCGCACTGAGGGCCCCACCCTGTACCCTGCTCCCTGCTGTTCAACCATCCCACAAAAACAAGACTTTAGACTACTAAAAGAAATCAACTCCCAAAGTAAATCAATCAAGATATTTAAATGTCACAAAGACAGCAGAAGATCATTACGCATATCACAATGCAGACAGACATAGCCCTGCCTAAAGACCAAATTAAAACACCAGAGGAGACACAGATGTTGGAGCAGCTAATCAAAGATGTTCATACAACACTACTTAATAAAATACGTGGGACAGCAAATGACATAAAGGAGATCAAGAAGACAGTAGAAGAGCACAAAGAGGAATTTGAAAGAATAAATAGAAAAACAGCAGAAAACACAGAGATTAAAGACTCTGCTGACAAAATAAAAAACATACTAGAGGCACACAACACCAGGTTTGAAGAGACAGAAGAAAGAATAAGTGATACACAGGACAGGATAACTGACTTGATGACTCAAAACAGCAAATGGCAAAAAAAGATGGAAAAAATTGAATGGGAAGTCCCAGAAATGATAGACAAAACAAAGTGCACAAATATAAGAATCATTGGTGTCCCAGAAGGAGAAGAGAGGAATAAAGGGCTAAGAAGAGTAGTTGAGGAAATAATGGGGGAAAACTTCCCAACCCTCATAAAGGACATAAATAGACAAGTCAAAAGAGCCCGAAGAACTCCAAACAGAATAAATCCAAATAGGCTTTCCCAAGACACATACTAATCAGTCTGTCAAATGTTAATGAGAAGGAGAAAATCCTGAAAATGGCAAGAGAAAAACAATCTACTACATACAACGGAAATAAAATAAGATTGACTTCAGACTACTCAACTAGCACCCTGGAGGTGAAAAGGCAGTGGTATGATATATTCAAGATCTTGAAAGGGAAAGACTTCCAGCCAAGAATTCTGTACCCAGCCAAATTGTTCTTCAAAATTGAAGGAGAGATTAAAGTTTTCACAGACAAAGAAGTCCTTAAAGAATTTGTCAACAACAGACCAGCCCTATAAGAAATACTAAAAGGAGTTCTGCTGGATGAAAAAAACAGACAGGAGAGGGAGGTCTGGAGGAGGGCACAGAATTGAAGAGTATCATGAAGGGTAATTTAAATAATACAAAGAGAAAGAAAGAAAAGAATATATAGATCTGACAAATAAAATAAAAAAGGTAAGATGGTGGAAACATGAAGCACCTTTTCAGTAATAACTCTGAATGCTATATACTGTTAACAAGAGACTCATCTTAGACACAAGGAAGCAAATAGATTGTAAAGTGAAAGGATGGAAAAAGATTTTCCATGCAAGTAGCAACCAAAAGAAAGCTGGAGTAGCTATACTAATATCAGACAAAATAGACTTTAAATGTAAAAACATTGTAAGAGACAAAGAAGGCTCCTACAAAAAGGAACAACGTCATGAGGCATGCAATGATGTGAATGAACATGTGGGACATCTGGTGAGACAAAATAAGCCAGAAACAAAAAAAACAACAATGGAATGGTCACCTTTAGAAAATGCTTATAAGAAAACTGGGGCCTAGATTGTAAGCTTTTAGAGCAGATAAGTCTGGAGTGGTGAGTATTATTTCTGGATTCTGAGAGGCTGTTTTATATATATAACCTGATATTTAGAGATAAGAACTAAGCTGAACAGGTTGGGGTTAAAGTAATTCAGAATATAGGGTTAAGGAAGACAGTGTCTTTACTTTAGAACCACACATACTCTTTGAGATCAATGGAAGAAAGGTTTATTTGATCTGGAATTGAAATTTTCTATAGTACATAATCTAATTCAACCTTTCTGTATAGCTCATTTGAACAATTAAAACACAGGAAGCACAGAATAAGAAAGAAGTCCCTTAATTCTATATAGATTATTGTAAGGCCTGGAAACATCCTAGAGTATATTAAGCAGATAATGAAAAAGTATTGGCAGACTTCCAGAGAAGATGGCAGCTTAGTAAGATGCGCAGATCTTAGTTCCTCCTCCAGAACAGCTACTAGGGAAGTAGAAACGGTACAGAACAGCTCCCAGAGCCACGACAGAGACCAAGAAGACAGCGTACCCCATTCTGGAACGGCTGACTGGCTGGGAGAACCCGCTGCGGTGAGATCACCGAGGGGCGCGCGCTTCCCCGGGCCGGGGCAGCAGGCAGCCGGAGTCCCTCCCTCCCTCCTTCCCAGGCCAGCTGGGAGAATTGGACAGGCGATCCCCTCAAGCCGCGGCGGCTGGCGTTTCCCGTTCCACGCGCGGCCCCCCGGACCAGCTGGGAGAATTGGATCAGAGATCCCCCAAGCCGCGGAGACCAGCAACCGGGGTCCCTTCCAAACACATGGCTTCCCGGTAGGGCTGGGAACGGTGGATAGACACTCCTCCAAGTCGCGGCGGCCGGCACCCCTCCGCCACGCTTGGCACCCCGGGCCGGCTGGGAAATTTGGACAGGAGCTCCCCCAAGCTGCGGAGGCCGGTGCCCCCCCACCACGCTTGGCGCCCAGGGCCGGCTGGGAAATTTGGACAGGCGCTCCCCCAAGCCACAGAGGACAGCGCCCCCTCACCACACTTGGCGTCCCGGGCCGGCTAGGAAATTTGGACAGGCACTCCCCCAAGCTGCAGAGGCCAGCGACCCTCCCCAAGCGCGGATTCCCGGGCTGGCTGGGAGATTCGGATTGGCACTCCCCCAAGCCACTTCGGCTGGCGACCCTCCCCCACAGCGAGAGTTTTCCAAAGTTAAAGAAGCCACAGCATCTTTTACTGGTGGGACCCGCAGACAGACGAGCGCCACCTACTGTGCAGGATAAGAAAAACAGAGCCCAGAGATTTCACAGAAAAATCTTTCAACCTGCTGGGTCCCACACCCAGGAAAATCTGATTAAATGACCAGACACCAGCAGAAAATAACAGATCACGCTCGGAAAATTGAAGATATGGCCCAGTCAAAGGAACAAACCAGTAGTTCAAATGAGATACAGGAGCTGAGACAACTAATGCTGAATATACGAACAGAAATGGAAAACCTCTTCAAAAACCAAATCAATAAATTGAGGGAGGACATGAAGAAGACATGGGCTGAATATAAAGAAGAAATAGAAAAACTGAAAACACAAATCACAGAACTTATGGGAGTGAAGGACAAAGTAGAAAAGATGGAAAAAACAATGGATACCTACAATGGTAGATTTAAAGAGACAGAAGCTAGAATTAGTGAATTGGAGGATGGAACATCTGAATTCCAAAAAGAAACAGAAACTATAGGGAAAAGAATGGGAAAATTTGAGCAGGGGATCAGGGAACTGAATGACAATATGAAGTGCACAAATATACGTGTTGTGGGTGTTCCAGAAGGAGAAGAGAAGGGAAAAGGAGGAGAAAAACTAATGGAAGAAATTATCACTGAAAATTTCCCAACTCTTATGAAAGACCTAAATTTGCAGATCCAAGAAGTGCAGCGCACCCCAAAGAGAACAGACCCAAATAGGCGTTCTCCAATACACTTACTAGTTAGAATGTCAGAGGTCAAAGAGAAAGAGAGGATCTTGAAAGCAGCAAGAAAAAAACAATCCATCACATACAAGGGAAACCCAAAACACTATGTGTAGATTTCTCAGCAGAAACCATGGAAGCTAGAAGACAGTGGGATGATATATTTAAATTACTAAAAGAGAAAAACTGCCAACCAAGACTTCTATATCCAGCAAAATTGTCCTTAAAATATGAGTGAGAAATCAAAACATTCTCAGACAAAAAGTCACTGAGAGAATTGGTGACCAAGAGACCAGCTCTGCAAGAAATACTAAAGGGAGCACTTGAGTCAGATAAGAAAAGACAGAAAAGAGGTATGGAGAAGAGTGTAGAAAGAAGGAAAATCAGATATGATATATATAATACAAAAGGCAAAATGGTAGAGGAAAATATTATCCAAACAGTAATAACACTAAATGTTAATGGACTGAAATCCCCAATCAAAAGGCATAGACTGGCAGAATGGATTAAAAAACAGGATCCTTCTATATGCTGTCTACAGGAAACACATCTTAGACCCAAAGATAAACATAGGTTGAAAGTGAAAGGTTGGGAAAAGATATTTCATGCGAATAACAACCAGAAAAGAGCAGGAGTAGCTATATTAATATCCAACAAATTAGACTTCAAATGTAAAACGGTTAAAAGAGACAAAGAAGGACACTATCTACTAATAAAAGGAACAATTAAACAAGAAGACATAACAATCATAAATATTTATGCACCGAACCAGAATGCCCCAAAATACGTGAGAAATACACTGCAAACGCTGAAAAGGGAAATAGACACATATACCATAATAGTTGGAGACTTCAATTCACGACTCTCATCAACAGACAGAACATCTAGACAGAGGATCAATAAAGAAATAGAGAATTTGAATATTACTATAAATGAGCTAGACTTAACAGACATCTATAGGACATTACATCCCACAACAGCAGGATACACCTTTTTCTCAAGTGCTCATGGATCATTCTCAAAGACAGACCATATGCTGGGTCACAAAGCAAGTCTTAACAAATTTAAAAAGATTGAAATCATACACAACACTTTCTCAAATCATAAAGGAATGAAGTTGGAAATCAATAATAGGCAGAGTGCCAGAAAATTCACAAATACGTGGAGGCTCAACAACACACTCTTAAACAACAAGTGGGTCAAGGAAGAAATTGCAAGAGAAATTAGTAAATATTTCGAGGCGAATGAAAACGAAAACACAACATATCAAAACCTATGGGATGCAGTAAAGGCAGTGCTAAGAGGGAAATTTATTGCCCTAAATGCCTATATCAGAAAAGAAGAAAAGGCAAAAATGCAGGAATTAACTGTCCACTTGGAAGAACTGGAGAAAGAACAGCAAACTAACCCCAAAGCAAGCAAAAGGAAAGAAATAACAAAGATTAGAGCACAAATAAATGAAATTGAAAACATGAAAACAATAGAGAAAATCAATAAGACCAGAAGTTGGTTCTATGAGAAAATCAATAAGATTGATAGGCCCTTAGCAAGATTGACAAAAAGAAGAAGAGAGAGGATGCAAATAAATACGATCAGAAATGGAAGAGGAGACATAACCACTGACCTCACAGAAAAAAAGGAGGTTAATAACAGGATACTATGAACAACTTTACGCTAATAAATACAACAATTTAGATGAAATGGACGGGTTCCTGGAAAGACATGAACAACCAACTTTGACTCAAGAATAAATAGACGACCTCAACAAACCAATCACAAGTAAAGAAATTGAATCAGTCATTCAAAAGCTTCCTAAAAAGAAAAGTCCAGGACCAGACGGCTTCACATGTGAATTCTACCAAACATTTCAGAAAGAATAAGTACCAACTCTCCTCAAACTCTTCAAAAAAAATTGAAGTGGAGGGAAAGCTACTTAATTCATTCTATGAAGCCAACATCATCGTCATACCAAAACCAGGAAAAGATATTACAAAAAAAGAAAACTACAGACCAATCTCTCTAATGAATACAGATGCAAAAATCCTCAACAAAATTCTAGCAAATCAAATCCAGCAACAAATTAAAAGAATTATACATCATGACCAAGTAGGATTCATCCCAGGTATGCAAGGATGATTCAAAATAAGAAAATCAATTAATGTAATACACCATATCAACAAATCAAAGCAGAAAAATCACATGATCATCTCAATTGATGCAGAGAAGGCATCTGACAAGATTCAACATCCTTTCCTGTTGAAAACACTTCAAAGGATAGGAATACAAGGGAACTTCCTTAAAATGATAGAGGGAATATATGAAAAACCCACAGCTAATATCATCCTCAATGGGGAAAAATTGAAAACTTTCCCCCTAAGATCAGGAACAAGACAAGGATGTCCATTATCACCACTATTATTCAACATCATGTTGGAGGTTCTAGCCAGAGCAATTAGACAAGAAAAAGAAATACAACGCATCAAAATTGGAAAGGAAGAAGTAAAACTATCACTGTTTGCAGACGATATGATACTATACGTAGAAAACCCAGAAAAATCCACAACAAAATTACTAGAGCTAATAAATGAGTACAGCAAAATAGCAGGCTACAAGATCAACATTCAAAAATCTGTAGCTTTTCTATACACTAGTAATGAACAAGCTGAGGGGGAAATCAAGAAACAAATCCCATTTACAATCGCAACTGAAAGAATAAAATACCTAGGAATAAATTTAACCAAAGAGACAAAAAACCTATATAAAGAAAACTACAAAAAACTGCTAAAAGAAATCAGAGAAGACCTAAATAGATGGAAGGGCATACCATGTTCATGGATTGGAAGACTAAATATAATTAAGATGTCAATCCTACCTAAACTGATCTACAGATTCAATGCAATACCAATCAAAATCCCAACAACTTATTTTTCAGAATTAGAAAAACCAATAAGCAAATTTATCTGGAAGGGCAGGTTGCCCCGAATTGCTAAAAACATCTTGAGGAAAAAAAACGAAGCTGGAGGTCTCGCGATGCCGGACTTTAAGGTATATTATGAAGCCACAGTGGTCAAAACAGCATGGTATTGGCATAAAGATAGATATATCGACCAATGGAATCGAATAGAGTGCTCAGATATAGACCCTCTCATCTATGGACATTTGATCTTTGATAAGGCAGTCAAGCCAACTCACCTGGGACAGAACAGTCTCTTCAATAAATGGTGCCTAGAGAACTGGATATCCATATGTAAAAGAATGAAAGAAGACCCGTATCTCACACCTTATACAAAAGTTAACTCAAAATGGATCAAAGATCTAAACATTAGGTCTAAGACCATAAAACAGTTAGAGGAAAATGTAGAGAGATATCTTATGAATCTTACAACTGGAGGCGGTTTTATGGACCTTAAACCTAAAGCAAGAGCACTGAAGAAAGAAAGAAATAAATGGGAGCTCCTCAAAATTAAACACTTTTGTGCATCAAAGAACTTCATCAAGAAAGTAGAAAGACAGCCTACACAATGGGAGATAATATTTGGAAATGACATATCAGATAAAGGTCTAGTATCCAGAATTTATAAAGAGATTGTTCAACTCAACAACAAAAAGACAGCCAACCCAATTACAAAATGGGAAAAAGACTTGAACAGACACCTACCAGAAGAGGAAATACGGATGGCCAAGAGGCACATGAAGAGACGCTCAATGTCCCTGGCCATTAGAGAAATGCAAATCAAAACCACAATGAGATATCATCTCACACCCACCAGAATGGCCATTATCAACAAAACAGAAAATGACAAGTGCTGGAGAGGATGTGGAGAAAGAGGCACACTTATCCACTGTTGGTGGGAATGTCAAATGGTGCAACCACTGTGGAAGGCAGTTTGGCGGTTCCTCAAAAAGCTGAATATAGAATTGCCATACAACCCAGCAATACCATTGCTGGGTATCTACTCAAAGGACTTAAGGGCAAAGACACAAACGGACATTTGCACACCAATGTTTATAGCAGCATTATTTACAATTGCAAAGAGATGGAAACAGCCAAAATGTCCATCAACAGATGAGTGGCTAAACAAACTGTGGTATATACATACGATGGAATATTATGCAGCTTTAAGACAGAATAAACTTATGAAGCATGTAATAACATGGATGGACCTAGAGAACATTATGCTGAGTGAGTCTAGCCAAAAACTAAAGGACAAATACTGTATGGTCCCACTGATGTGAACCGACATTCGAGAATAAACTTGGAATATGTCATTGGTAACAGAGACCATCAGGAGTTAGAAATAGGGTAAGATAATGGGTAATTGGACCTGAAGGGATACAGACTGTGCAACAGGACTGGATACAAAAACTCAAAAATGGACAGCACAATACTACCTAATTGTAATGTAATTATGTTAAAACACTGAATGAAGCTGCATCTGAGCTATAGTTTTTTTTGTTTTTATATATTTTTTGTATTTTTTTCTCTATATTATCATTTTATTTATTTTTCTGTTGTCTTGCTATTTCTTTTTCTAAATCGATGCAAATGTACTAAGAAATGATGACCATACATCTATGTGATGATATTAAGAATTACTGATTGCATATGTAAAATGTAATGATTTCTAAATGTTGTCTTAGTTAATTTTTTTTTAATTAATTAAAAAAAAGAAAGAAAGAAAGAAAGATCTCCTGTGAGGATAATGACATCAGTAAATACAAATGTAAGTATTATTATATTTCTGGTTTGTAATGTCACCTTCTATTTCTTATAGGATCTAAAATGCAAATGCATAAAATGTAACTACATAAAAGTGGGGGTCAGAGGAGTATACAAACAGTTTATGTTGCTACTCAAGCTAACATGGTATCAAAGCAAATGAGATAATGACAGATTTAAGATGTTAAATTTAAGCCCCATGTGTGTAACTAAAAAGAAATTATCAGAGAACCTGCAAATTCAGAGAGACAGAAAATAGAGTATACATTACCAGGGATAGGGGACAGAGACAATGGGGAGCTAATACAAAATGAATGTAGGGTCTCTGATTTGGATGAAAGGAAAGCTTTAATAATGGATGCTGATGAGGGAACTGGAAATTGTGAATGTGATTAATCTCAATGAATGATATGCTCAGAAGTTGGAATGGGAAGATTTATGTTGTATATGTTTCCACAGTTAAAAAGAGAGAGACACTAAAGAGATAATGACAATTACAGGGATGAGCCAGGATCAAACAACATGGGATTGAGAAAGCCTTCTTGACCAAAAGAGGGAAGAGAGAAATGAGACAAAATAAAGATTCAGTAGCTGAGAGATTTCAAACAGAGTTGAGAAGTTATCCTGGAGGTTCATCTTATGCATTATATAGATATCCCTTTTTAGTTTATGGTGTATTGGAGCGGCTAGAGGGAAGTACCTGAAACTGTTAACCATATTTCAGTAGCCTTGATTTTTGAAGACTAATGTTTAACATTGTGATTGTGTGAATGTGAAAATCTTGTGGCTGACACTCCCTCTATCCACTGTATGGACGAACAAGTACAAAAATAAGGATAAAAAATAAATAAATAATGGGGGGATACAGGATAAAACAATTAGGTAGATTGCAATACTAGTGGTCAACAAGAGGGAGGGATAAAGGGTATGGGATATACCCTTTTTTTTTTCCTGGAGTGATGCAAATGTTCTAAAAATGACCATGGTGATGAATACACAACTATATGATGATATGGTGAGCCACTGATTGTATACTTCAAATGGACTGTATGGTATGTGAAGGTATCTCAATAAAAATACTTAAAAAAAAAGAGAGAAATAATGACAATTAAGTGCAATACATGATACTGATCGGATATAATAATGGAAAAAAAAAAAAAAAAAGGACAGTACTGGGCCATAAGAAAAAAATTGAAATACAGACTGTTAGCTTTAGATCAATGTTACATTTCTCAAACTTGATAAGTACATTTAAGGTGATTACATAACTGAATATCCTTGTTCATAGGACATATACATGGAAGTATTACATTCAAGGAGTTATATGTGTGCAAACTGCTTTTAAATGGTTATCAGACAGATATAGTTAGATATATGATAGACAGACACAGACAGATAAAGACAGATGGATGTGGTAAAGTTGACAAAATGTTAAAATTGGTGAATCTGGGTATCTGGGGGGATGGACGTATGCTGGAGTTTTATTTTTTCAATTGTCCTGTAGTTTGAAATTATTTCAAAATAAAAAGCCAAAAACATCTGTGTCTATATATTGAAACAAAATGGATGTGAATTTAGTGTAATGTAAATATAGTTTTACATTAAATGGTTCCCTTTTTCTTAGATAACATATTAAAATATAAATTTTAATGTTGGATAATTTGTGGATTTGATGCTCAGTTTTATTTAATTAGTGTTACATTACTGCTATTGCTGTTGTACTCAAGACTCACTGAAAAAAATATTTCTTCAGCTTTGGCATTTGGGATCATCTATTAGTAATTGCACTAGAAGTAAAAGTCTATATACCTCATCAGCTTCCTGCTTATAGTTCAAAGTTCACCTGCACATTACTTCTTCCACGTGAAGGTGGAGAAAAATAATGCAACCATATTCACAAACTGATTCTGTGGCCAACCAAGGAAAAGTAGTGGACAAATACAAGTATCAGAGCTTCTTAAAAAAACAGTACTACCAATACTTACAAGAGCTTCAGCCCACACCCAGATCACTTGAGAGTGCAAACGGTGAAGCATCCTGGGGTTCACAAGGCAGCAGTGATGGATGCAAGATGGTGACGGTGGCCATAGCTTTGAATGGAAAATGAGAACACAGAAAGGCCAAGCTACTCCAAACTCTCACCTGTGTGTTGAAACCTCAACTTTCCAGCAGATTATCATGCTTCAACTTTTGCAATGAAAAGGTTTTGAGAGACTGCATGGTCCATGAATCAAACCTGGGTCTCCCATGTGGAAGGTGAGCATTCTACCACTGAACCACCTGTGCACCCAGCAATGTACTTTTATTACTTATTTTTATGCTTCATCTCTTTCATGAATGTATTGATGCTGGTGAAATGCAATATACCAGAAGTAGATTGGGTTGTAACTATGGGGACTTATTAGCTTACAAATTTACAGTTTTTAAGGCTGTGAAAATGTCCAAATTAAGACACCAACAGGATGATACATTCTCCCTAAAGAAAGTTTGCTGGCAATCTAGTATACCTCTGTCACATGGGAAGGCACATGGTTAAGTCTGCTGGTCACTGTCTCCCTGTTTTCAGCTTCTGGCCAATAGAAAGAATGAGAAAGAAAAGACAGTAGAGCAACTTATTTAAGTAACTATTTAACTAACTGGAAGAAAAAAAGTCAACAAAGAATTATATCCAATAAAATTTAACTCTTAAAATGAAAACAAAGAATTCTGCAGATATACAAAAGCTAAAAGATTCATCACCACCAGAGCCACAGTACAAGAAATGTAACAGGAAGTCCTTTATTGAGAAGCATGAAAATATGGATTAAAATAGTGACTAAAGAAAGGAATTTTATATATATATATATATAATTTCTGTTAAATTATATATATAATTTATATATGTAATTCTTTGTATTTAAATACATAATTAAAATATTATAAGTATAAATATATGGATAATTATGTAAGATTATTTTCTTATTATTAGAAACTCTGGAAAAGATAATCTACTACTTACACAGAAATAATAACAATGTGCTATTGGATTTATAATATATCTATTAATAAAATGAATGATGAATATATTACTATCCAAAGTATACTATTGGAAGTTTCTTAGGCTATACCTGAAGTTGTATAATATCAAATGAATCTGCACTGTGATTTGTTATATATGTATACTATAAACCCTAAAGCAGTAATCAGCATTTGATAGCAAAGAAATACAGCTAACAAACCAATAAAGTGGATATACTTAACAATAAGGAAGCCATAAAAGGGGAGACAGGGAACAGGAACAAATGAAGTAAAACCAACAGCAATATGATATAAAGAAATCTTAACTATCAATAAGTATAATTATTCAAACACCACAATTAAAAGATAGAGATTTTCTCCTAAGACCCAACTCTATGATGCTTTCGAAAGTGCTGCTTTAACATAAAGACACAAATATGTTCAAAATATAACAGATAAATTAAAATGTAAACACTAATAGTAATATAAGGTACACTTCAGAGTAAAGATTATTTCCAGAGATAAAAAAGGTCATTCCATGGCAGTTTATCGGTCAATCAAACAAGATGACATAAAAATCCTAAGGGTTGTCACAGCAAAAACAGAGCTTCAAAATAAGTGAAGCAAACTGATAGAAGTACAAAGGGAAATAGACATATAAACAATTATGAGAAGAGATTTTTGATTCCACCCCTCTTTCTGTTAATTCCTAAGTCAGAAATCATATTCTGAATGGGTTCAGTCTTTTGAATACTGAGTAACCTTAAACACACTATATGGCCTAATTGGTAAACGTTCAATATGCATTTGAAAACCATGTGTAGTCTGAAGTTTTGTGGTAAAGTGTTTGTTCTACAATAGCAATTCGGTCAAGGTGATAGAGTGTGTTGTTTAATCTGGTATGTTTTCTTGATTTTTATCTAATTGTTTCATTCATTTTTTGTGAAACGAAATAAAAAGTTTAAGTTAAACAAAAAAACCCACCAACAACAACATGTCATCTTTCTAAGTGTCAATGTCTCCCTCTGTAAAATGAAAGAAACAGGCTAGAATCACAGGGAGGGAGAGGAGGGAGAAGTAGTCATATGATATCTGGAAAACCATTCAAATCAACCCACTCACATTTGGGGGGAGTATAAAATGGTACAAACCACTCACAGGGGTACTGAATTTGGCTGCATCTCTGAAAATTAAAAATGTATATACCCTTTGACCCAGTAATTCCATTTCTAGACGTTTACTGTTCAAGTAAACATACACACGAACACATAAACTATGTACAAGGACATTCATTGTAACACTGTTGTAGGAAAACCTGGAAACAACTTAAAAGCTGTTTAACCAGAAAACTAGTTACAAATTATGGTACAGCCATACAACGAAATAAATAAAAGTCAAAAGAATGAACAGCTCTAGATGTTCTAATATGGAATCATTTCTTACATATGTTAAGTAAAAAAATGCAAGGTGTGACTGGTATGTACCATGATGGCAGTGGATAGCTATGGGGACATGTGTATAAAGGCCTTTATAAGGTCTGTATAAGGTCACTATGCCAGTTTGAAACTATTACGTACGCAGAAAAGTCATATTTTAATCCTGATCCAACCTTGTGGGGTCAGCCACTTCTTTTAGTCTTGATTCAATATTGTAGGGTGGAAGCTTTTGATTAGATTATCTCCACAGAGATGTGGCATGCCCAATTGTGGGCATTAGATTATCTCCAAAGAGATGTGACTCCATTTTGATCTCCGTCTTGATTAGTTTACTAGACTCCTTTAAAAGGACTCTATTTTGGAGAAACTTCAGAGCAAAGGCAGAGAATAGTTGCTTCAGAGCTGACAGAGACACACAAAGTCACGGATGTTTGGAGATGCTTGGAGTGCCAACAGAGAGAGCAGATGTCTAGATATGGGTAGAGTCCAGCAGACACCATCATATGCCTTCCCATGAGATGCTAAGTAAGCCAGAACCTGGAGTTGTGTCCCGGAGAAGCTAAGTGAAGGATCATAGATGCTTAGAGAGGAAACTCCTAGCACCAGATACTGGAAGCACAGAACGGAGAACAAGGACCAGCAGATGCCAGCACATGTCTTCCCAGATCAACCTTCCTTGAACCTATGTGTCGTTCTCTGGTTGCCTTAGTTAGGACATATTTATGGCCTTAGAACTGTAAACTTGTATTTATTAAATTCCCTTTTTAAAAGCCGTTCCATTTCTGGTATTATTGCTTCCTAGCAGCATTAGCAAACCAATAATACAATCACAGATACTGAAAACTTCAACCATCTCTAGGCAGAGGTCAGGAAGACTATGGATTCAGGATAGGAGGGAGACTTATTTTCCTTTATATACTCTTTCATGATGTTGGAATTTTTTTTTCGCATAAGCATTTATTGTCTTCTTAAAAAAAAAAAAAAAGCAACCCAGATAAAGGGAAAAGTTCTTAGAGCAGTGTTACCACAAAAAGGAAGTATTAATAAAGGTAGCTATTAGTTAAAATTAAAGAAAAAATAACCACCAAGCAAGCAAAATTCTCTCCAGGCCTTCCTCTGAATCTAAAAGTCTGTGATTCTGCTTCTGTGAAGCCTGGCCACAGCCTCCTCAATTGTAGGGACATCACCTTCTGGCTCCACAGTGTACCCAAATGACCTTTCGAAAGCCCATGACAGTGCAAGTCCCTAACTCCTTCAACATCCTCCAATCAACAGATGAATGGATAAACAAAACACAGTGCATACAATGGAATATTATTCAGCCATAAAAAGGAATGAAAACCTGATACATGCTACAACATGGATAAATCCTGAAATCATTATGTTGCCTGAAATAAGCCAGACACAAAATGAAAAATATTATGATTTCACTTAGAATAAGCAAATTAATAGTGACAGAAAGTAGATTAGAGGTTACTAGGGACCTGGGGGAAGGGGATAGTGGGGAGTTTTGGGGTTCATGAAAAAGCCTTGGTAACAAATGGTGATGATAGTAGCACAACACTGTGAATGTAATTAATATCACTGACGAGTACACTGAAAATGGATAAAATGGGAAATTTTGTGTTATACATATTCCTGCAATAAAGAAAAAAAATTATAGTGGCTCTACACTAACCAATCTTTCAACATGTCACGTACAGCCGTTCAAGCTGATCCTAATTTCATCTACCAACCCTCCTGTCCTCACTCCATCCAGCTATGCTTAACCTCTCTCTGCTTCCCAAGGACAGTGGCCTCCTTCTACCCACAAGCCTGCTTGAGCTGGCACTGTTCCCTCTTTCCTGAATGCTGTCCATGCTGTCCACCACACACAGACTTCTATAGATCCTTCATGACCCAAAGGCCCACTCCTAGGAAAGTATTCCTCTCTACCCAGGGTAAGAGTGGTCTCTGCACAGCCTGACAGAGGCTCTGGAACTAGACTGAAAGGGTTCAAATCCTGACTACTGCCTCATCTGCTTCAGTGTATGGCTGTGTACATTGGCTTCAGTTTCCATCCCTGTAGAACAGGAATAAGTTCCTCTACAACATTTGAAAGGATTAAATGAGATAATTCATGGAAAGCATTTATCGCCTAGCCTGTCCAAAGCAAGTAAAAGATAATAGTTGTTATTATTATTATATTCATAGCACCTGTGATTTAATTATTTTCATCTACCTGTCGCTGGATTAGACTGTGAGCTCTGCAAAGATATGGACGAGACTTCCTCACTTTTGTATCCCAAGCACCTAGGCACTATACTTGGCAAAGGGGAGTACATAAATGTTTTTTCTGGTTCTGAATTTCACCAAGATGGTGAACAGTAACTAAAGAGATACCCAGTGAACAGCTTCCTGGACCCCACCATGCTTTACAATGCACTGATCACTCAGGCCACTTCAGACAGGAAGAAATAAGAAGAAACCAAGGGGCTTTTGGCCTTTCAGGGACAATCAAGCAGAGTGGAGGCCACTGGGATATGGAACCTGCCAGTTCCTGCCTAATGACCTCTTACAAGGTTGGGTGGGATGAAGATGGAGAGGTGGGGAATCAGAGGTACTGAAAGTCCTGCGAGTGCACTCCAGCAGGCCTTCAGTAAAAAACATGGAAGATTCACTTGGGAAGTGAGTACATGGAAGTGAACAGAGCCAAGTCATACCAGAGAAAGGATGGAAACAGACCTATAAAGAAAATTGTGAGAAGTCATTCTCACTATAAATATGGAAAGGTGAGCAAGACCCAGCTCCTGCCCTCAAGAAGCTTCTCAAATGAGAAGAGCGTTAAAGGAAAAGAAGGAACTTGGCAGGTAAAGGTGTGGAGGAGAGAGGACTGCATAATCAAAAGCATCCTGGTAGATTAGGGGACAGTGAAGCAGCTCTAAATAGCTGGGGGAGCCTGGAGGGTGGGGATGAAAATTGAACGATTAGGCTAAAAGTGTAAGTAAGACTGTCAAGGGCCTTGTATGACCTGCTAAAGCATTTTGGGCTTCATTCATCCCATGGGAAAAGGAAAACTGAGGGAGTTTTTAAGTAAACAAGTGACAGCATCAGATCTGTTTTTGAAAGGAGTGGCCAGGAAGGAAGATGTTCGCCCTTTCGTAGTCAATCCTCTCGCCCACCATCTTCTGGTTCTCAAGCTGCCTCAACAGCAAGCAGGTGGCAAGTGAAGAGATCCCCCGGGGAGATACGGCTAGCTCTAAAGCAGGGAACACTGCCTTGGGAAAAGGCTTCTGAAGGCATTCTCCCTGCCTAGGAAGGTTTTGAACGTTCCTCTTTTCCTATCTTATAAAATATCAGCTATGACCTCAAAAACCCTCAACATCGGGCTCGGCTAGGCCATTATTATTTTTATCTTCAGCAAATACAATAAGAAACTCATTTTTTTTTAAAAAAAAAAAAGGTATCTTTCGTTTTATTTATCAAAAGTAAAAACGGGTAGGGAGCGTCTGCATTCCCAACTGGCTCATTTTGAATTCTGGACAGCGCTGAGCCCCGATCTTGCCTCAACAGTTGGGTGTGGGCGGCACAGAGAGGGGCCTGGGAGAGGGGCCAGGATAGCTTTAAGGGAAGGAAAAGTTGGGTACTGTAACAGCAAATTTTCCCATGCCTTTTTCCTCCCATTAATTAAATGAACCTAAGCAAATTGGCTTCGATGTTTCAAGTTTCTTCTTTCAGAACGAACTATGCCAGCGCCCTGGCCTGGCCCCAGAAGGTCTCACGCAAAGTTCCTCAACAGTTGGGAGGGGTCGGCTCCTGTCCCGCACGTTTCCGGGGACCACCCCCCACCCGACGGGTCGCGCAAGGATGTGGGATGCGACTTAAGAAGTCAGATGATTTCTACCGGGAAAATAGGGATTTGGGATCGGGCCGGAGACCCCTCCCACCGCGCCCGGGAGCCACCTCCCCTTCCTGAGTGCACCCGGGCGGCGGCGACCGCGAGCACTCACCGAGACCGGCGTTGGGCGGGACCGCTGGGGACGAGGACGGCGGCTCCGCCTCGGTTCCGCGGCGGCGTCGCAGCCCGCCACACGCCCTCAGGGCCGCCGCCCGGCCCGCGGCTCGGAGCCCCGCGGCGGCGGCGGTGGCCTCGCCTCCATGGCGGGGGGAAGCGGTAGAGGGCAGCGGGACAGGCGGCTGTGATGGCGGCGACGTTGACGGTCCTGGGTCCGAGCTCGATCGCGCGCGGGTGCGCGCACGCGTCTCTGTCAGCCCCACACTAGCCGCAGCCTCGCTCGCGACCCGGCCTTGGCTGTAAGGCGCCTCCTTATTGGCCGTTTAGAGACGGACGCTGGTTGGCCGAAGCCGAACGGGCGTGTCCCAGCCCTCGCGGGCCCCGCCCAAGTGCGCCCCTGAGTGCTCTTCTCAGCCTGGGGCGCAGAGCTCGGATCGCGGGTCTCGAGATCTAACGATCTCATGGTCTCAGGGTCCGCGCGCGCTGAGAGGCGATCTCCACCGCGGCCCAGCTCTTGAGGAAACGGGACCCCAGACGAGCCGGCCGTCAGAGACTAACCCTTCTTCCTCTCTACAGTCCCAGGTCCCTGGACGTGGGCCTCCTTCCCAGTTTACAAATGCATGAATGGGCCAAATTCGGGCCACAAGTGAAACCGAATCGGCCTGAAACTCGAAAGCCGTCTTTTCCTCTTTCCACACCTGATCCATACGGCTTTTTTTCCTTTTTTTTTTTTTCACTCCCACACTAATTGCTTCAAGGTATTTAAAGAACTAGGATCTCACTGGGGAGAAGAACCTGCTAAGCCCCTAGAACGGGCGTGGCACGATCGGTGCCGTCTCACATCAAGTCAGCCCACCCCATCCCCACCCTAGCCCCGGGGAATCGGCCCCGCTTTCCTTGTGCGCATACAGGAGCCTGGCTCAACACCGAGCCGGGAAGAAGCACTACACGTAGTGCTCTGCTGTGTGGATGCGTTTGCCATAAACCTGGCCGGGAAGGGGAGGCTGAAAGTGCAAAAGAGGACGAGGAGCCGTCTCCAGCGTTCCCCGCACCGCGTCTCGCGCGCAGCGCCCAGAAGCCTTCGGTGCGTTAGTCGGCTGGCCGCGGGTTTCCAGGCAGAGTCTCTCCGGGGCCTCAGGGCCTGGCTGTCGGCGGCGGGAGGCACCACTGCACATCGCGGTGAGTGATAAATGAAACCTCCGGGTTGCGGCGCCCACGCGGGGTTCCTCGGGCGCTCCGGGACCCGCGCAGGGCGAAAGGCTGGACGTCGGCAGACTGGAGACAGATTGCACAGCTCCGCTTGCCGAGGACGGGTCCTCCCAGACCCGGAGTCCGCGCTGCCGGGAGTGGGTGGCGGCGAGCCCCTCCTCCAGGCCGGACTGCCCCTTCGGCCCCCTTACGCATCCCCGGCCTTGGCAGAGTCCCAAGTTTGACGCGTCCCAGGGCGGCCGCTTGGGCGTCCTCTCTCCTCGAGCGCCCGAAGGCAACGGTCGGTGGTGGAGAGGGTGCAGCGGGGAAATTTCTGCGCAAAACAAGGCATCCAGATCAGCTAACGTTTCCAAGGGGTTGGGTCGCCTGTCATCTCCAGTCCCCACAACCCCCTGCAGTCGGGGTACCAACTTGGGACTCTCTGCGCTCCCTCTACTCATATTTGTGGGGTATTATGGGTGAATGTATGCTGACCAAAGCCACGGCCTGGGAGAATGGGTGCTGCGAGGCCTCTCTCAAAACTATCCCTCACTGGCACGGAAGTACCCCTTTGAGTTGGTGTTGTGCCTCTCGCACTCTCTCCGCAGGGCCCGCCCAGTGGTGCCTATGAAATAACGAAGGAGCTGCTGCCTGATAGATTGACTACCCCGACCCAGAAGCCACATGCCCGTTCCCCCCGCAGTCAGTTCCAGGATAGGGTAAGAGGGCGGGTCCTTCCACCATTCACGTTTCCCAGGAAATCCAAGCTCAATTAATCAGGTGCACAAATTGGAAAAGTGAAAAAGCCTGTACTGAAAGTCTGGGGGGAAAACTGAGAAATAATGACTGCAAGTACAGCAAGAGGTACCCCTGTAACCAGGAAGGCAGCCCAGTTCGCTGGCCCCAGACCTACATATCAGTCCCCACCAAGTTAGTTTTGCCTAATCTTCATCTGACCTCCACTGTTATTTCCTATGTGTATCCTTTGGTTGATTCTTTAAAAAAAAAAAATTTTTTTTATTATGAAATATAACATATATACAAAAAAGCAATAAATATCAAAGTATATTGCAACAAGTAGTTATAGAACAGATATCAGAGTTTGGTGTGGGTTACAGTTCCGCCATTTTAGGTTTTCCTTCTAGCTGCTCCAAGACACTGGAGACTAAGAAGAAATAGTAATATAATGACTCAGCAGTCATACTCATTTGTTAAATCCTGACTTCTCTTTATAACTCCACCTTTTTAAAATATTTTTATTGAAATATATTTTTGAAAAAAAATCTTCACACACATACATTCCATACATGGTGTACACTCAATGGCTCGCAATATCATCACATAGTTATGTATTCATCACTATGATCATCTTTTAGAACATTTGCATCACTCCAGAAAAAGAAGAAAGAAAAAGCTCATACATACCATACCCTTACCCCTCCCTCTCATTGACCACTAGTATTTCTATCTACTCAATTTATTTTAACCTTTGTTCCCCTGTTATTTATTTATTTATCTATATATTTTTTTACTCATCTTTCCATACCCTGGATAAAAGGAGCATCATACACAGGGTTTTCACAATCACACAGTCACATTGTAAAAGTTATATCTTTATACAATCATCTTCAAGAATCAAAACTACTTCATGAGAACTGCTCTGCACTGTTCTCTGCCTCTGCGCTGACCTGAAGAAACTTGTCTCCAGGTATTTGGTTGAAAATATTTGATTATTTAGTGTGCTCTTTCACAGAACGTGTTTTCAAATAAATATATTAAAATCTCCAAAAAAAAAAAAAAAAAGAATCAAGGTTACTGGAACAGAGCTCAACAGTTTCAGATTCTTCCCTCCAGCCACTCCAAATACACCATAAACTAAAATGCATAAGAATAACCTCCGAGATATCCTCTCAACTCTGTTTGAAAGCTCTCAGCCACTGAAACTTTATTTTGTCTAATTTCTCTCTTCCCCCTTTTGGTCAGGAAGATTTTCTCAATCCCTTGATGCTGGGTCCCAGCTCATCCTGGAAGTCCTGCCCCACATTGCCAGGGAAATTTGCACTCCTGGGAGTCACATCCCACGTGGGGAGGCAGGGAGAGGGCAGTGAGTTCACTTGCAGTATCGGCTTAGAGAAAGGCCACATCTGAGCACAAAAGAGGTTCTCTGGGGGTGACTCTTAGGCCTAATTTTAAGTAGGCTTAGCCTATCCTTTGCAGGAATACGTTTCATGTGGGCGAACCCCAGATCAAGGGCTTGGTCTATTGAATTGGTTGTCCTCACTGCTTGTGAGAATATCAGAAATTCTCCAAATGGGGAAGTTGAATATGGCCTCCTTTCTCCGCAGTCCCCCAAGGGAACTGGTTGATTCATTTTTATTCATACACTTACTTAGGGTACCACAAAAGGGTTGGACATGCCACCCATTAAAATCAATAGGTATTAAAATAGTTCAGGGAACACAGCAGAATAGGATAGACTGAGTTCACCTCTGCTCCAAGAAACAGCTAGAGAAGGGACAGGAGGGCTACTGAGACGGCGATTCCAGGGTTGAAGTGACCCCAGAGAATCTTCTGCACCACATAGAGAGAGACCCTGGCTGCAAAAGCTGAGGAACTGAGAAAAAGAGAACCAGAGACCTTCCAGCTGGTGGCAAACAGCCTAATATGGAAACCCAGCACCCTCAGGAGTGCACAGATGGGGAGACAGGGGTTAGGAAGAAAGTCAAGCTGTGTTCCTTGAACGCGCTGCCCTCACTGGCACTGCCCTACAACTGGCAACTCACCCCACATCCCACACAGCTAAACCCCGTCACCTGCCCCCCATCCCCATGCTTCAAACGCCCCCACCCGCTAACACCCCCCAACACCCACCCAGCACCCCTCCCGCAGTGTGCGTGCCCACCCCCACCCTAAGCACCACGTCTCCTGCACAAGTGCAGTCTCACCCTACCCCTCCCAGGCCCTACCTCCCCCTCCCTGCCCCCTGAAGGCAGTCAGCAGCACATAAAGGCTATAGGAGCTTACCTCCATAACCAGGCTACACCTGTTCCCAACCCATACAGTTGTGCAACCCCATCCCGCCACCCCTGAGCTCTGCATGTGTACATCAGCATTCGGGCCTCCCAGATCTGCACATGTGCACGACCCCCAGTCACACACACCGAGCTCTGAAAAAGGGCTGACCTGTGCAGTTAGACCACATCTACCCTAGCCCAGGCAGGCGCAGTGCCAACCCGCTGCCCTGAGCTCTGCGCATGTGCAAAAAAGCCCCTGCACTCTAGACCAGTGCACACCAGGGCCCCTCCCCACAAACCCCTGCACCCACCAAGCGATATCTTCCCGCCACTGGGCACCCACACTCACAGGCAGAAAAGTAGAATCTCCAACCAGTGCCTGTACCTGTGCTGCAACACATCACCGCACTATTGTGCCCTGCCCCGCACCCTGCATCCTGCTCCACATTTATCCCTCAAATACTAGGCTTTACACTACTGAAGAAAATCTATTTCCAAAGAAAACCAATCATGATATTTACATGGCACAAACACAAGAAAATCATTAAGCATATGATATAGGCTGATATAGCTCAGCCTAATGACCAAATTAAAACACTAAGGGAGATACAGACACTGGAACAACTAATCAAAGATGTTCTACTCTGCTAAATAACTCTACTAAATAAAATAAATGGGATGGCTAGTGACATAAAGGAGACCAAGAAGACACTAGAACAGCATAAGGAGGAATTTGAAAGAATAAATAGAAAAATAGCAGATATCATGGAGATGAAAAAGATGCTGTAGACCAAATAAAAAACATACTAAAGACATGCAACAGCAGATTTGGAAGAATAAGTGAACTAGAAGACATAAGAAAGACTAAGCGAACCAAAGGACAGAACAACTGATTTTGAACACTCAAAACAACAAATAGCAAAAAAGATGGCAAAATTTGAATTGGATATCAGAGAAATGATGAAAAAACAGGGCACAAATATAAGAATTATTGGGGTCCCAGAAGGTGAAGAGAAAAGGGCTAGGAAGATTAATTGAGAATATAATGGGATAAAACTTCCCAACCCTTCAATGACATAAATATGCAAATAAAAGAAGCCCAATGAACACTAAATAGAATAAATCCAAATAGGCTTTCCCAAGACACATACTAATCAGGCTATCACATATTGAAGAGAAGCAGAAAACCCTGAAAGCAGCAAGAGAAAAACAATCTACTATATACGAGGGAAAGCAAATAAGACTGAGTTCAGACTATTCAACTGGTACTATGGAGGTGAGGAGACAGTGGTATGATATATTTAAGATCCTAAAAAGAAAGACTTCTGGTCAAGAATTCTGTACGCAGCCAAATTGTCCTTCAAAACTGAGGGAGATGCTCATGAATCATTCTCAAAGATAGACCATATGCTGGGTCACAAAGAAAGTCTCAATAACTTTAAAAAGATTGAAATCATACAAAACATAAAGGAATGAAGCTGGAAATCAATAATAGGCAGAGTGCCAGAAAATTCACAAATATATGGAGGCTCAACAACACACTCATAAACAACCACTGGGTCAAGGAAGAAATTATAAGAGAAATCGGTAAATATCTTGAGGTAAATGAAAATGAAAACAAAACATATCAAAATTTATGGGATGCAGCAAACACAGTGTTACGAGGGAAATTTATTGCCCTAAATGCCTATATCAAAAAAGAAGAAAGAGCAAAAATTGAAGAATCAATTGTCCACTTGGAAGAACTAGAGAAAGAACAGCAAATTAACCCCAAAGCAAGCAAAAGGAAAGAAATGATGATGATTAGAGCAGAAATAAATGAAATTGAGAAAATGAAAACAATCGAGAACATCAGCAAAACCAGAAGTTGGTTCTATGAGAAAATCAATCAGATTGATGGGCCCTTAGTGAGGTTGACAGAAAGAAGAAGAGAGAAGATGCAAATAAATGAAATCAGAAATGAAGATGAGACACAACCACTGACCCCACAGAAATAAAGGAAGTAATGAGAGGATACTATGAACAACTTTATGCTAATAAATACAACAATGTAGATGAAATGGACAACTTCCTAGAAAGGCATGAACAACCAACTTTGACTCTAGAAGAAATAGATGACCTCAACAAACCAATCACAAGTAAAGAAATTGAATCAGTCATTAAGAAGCTCCCCAAAAAGGAAAGTCCAGGACTGGATGGCTTCACATGTGAATTCTACTACACATTCCAGAAAGAATTAGTATCAATCCTGCTCAACCTCATCAAAAAAATTGAAGAGGAGGGAAATCTACCTAACTCATTCTACAAAGCCAACATCACACTCATACCAAAGCCAGACAAAGATATTACAAAAAAAGAAAACTACAGACCAATCAATCTCTCTAATGAATATAGACGCAAAAAATCCTCAACAAAATTCTTGCAAATCGAATCCAGCAGCACATTAAAAAAATTACACACCATGACCAAGCAGGATTCATCCCAGGTATGCAAGGATAGTTCAACATAAGAAAATCAATAATGTAATACACCATATCAACAAATCAAAGCAGAAAAACCACATGATCATTTCGATTGATACAGAAAAGGCATTTGACAAAATCCAACATCCTTTCTTGTTGAAAACACTTCAAAGGATAGGAATAGAAAGGAACTTCCTCAACATAACACAGAGAATATATGAAAAACCCACAGCTAACATCATCCACAAGGGGGAAAAACTGAAAACATTCCCCCTAAGATAAGGAACAAGAGAAGGATGTCCACTATCACCATTGTTATTCAACATTGTGCTGGAAGTTCTAGCCAGAACAATTTAGACAAGAAAAAGAAATACAAGGCATCAAAATTGGAAAGGAAGAAGTAAAACTCTCACTGTTTGCAGATGATATGATACTATACATTGAAAACCCTGAAAAATCCACAGCAAAACTACTAGAGCTAATAAATGAATACAGCAAAGTGGCAGGTTACAAGATCAACACTCAAAAATCTGTAGTGTTTCTATACACTAGTAATGAACAATCTGAGGGGGAAATCAAGCAAAAAATTCAATTTGCAATTGCATCCAAATAATAAAATATTTAGGAATAAACTTAACTAAAGATACAAAAGACTTATACAAAGGAAACTACAAGAAATTGTCAAAAGAAATCACAGAAGACCTAAATAAATGGAAGGGCATACCGTGTTCACGGATTGGAAGACTAAATATAATTAAGATGTCAGTTCTACCTAAATTGATTTACAGATTCAATGTAATACCAATTAAAATCCCAAAAACTTACTTTTAAGAAGTAGAAAAACCAATAACCAAATTTATCTGGAAGAGCAGTGTGCCCCGAATAGCTAAAAATATCCTGAGAAAGAAAAATGAAGTTGGAGGCCTCACTCCACCTGACTTTAAGGCATATTATGAAGTCTACTGTGATCAAAACAGCATGGTACTGGCATAAAGATAGATATATTGACCAATGGAATTGAATAGAGTGTTCAGATATAGACCCTCTCATCTATGGACAACTGATCTTTGATAAGGCAGTTAGGCCAACTCACCTGGGACAGAACAGTCTCTTCAATAAATGGTGCCTAGAGAACTGGATATCCACATGCAAAAGAATGAAAGAGGGTCCATATCTCACACCCTATACAAAAATTAACTAAAAATCGATCAAAGACCTAAACATTAGATCTAAGACCATAAAACTTTCAGAAGAAAATGCAGGGAAATATCTTACCAATCTTATAATAGGAGGCAGCTTCCTAGACCTTACACCCAAAGCATGAGCTTTGAAGAAATAAATAAATAAATGGGAACTCCTCAAAATTAAACACTTTTGTGCATCAAAGATCTTCATCAAGAAAGTAAAAAGACGGCCTACACAATGGGAGACAATATTTGGAAATGAAGATCAGATAAAGGTCTAGTATCCAGAATATATAAAGAGATTGTTCAACTCAACAACAAAAAGACAGACAACCCAATTACAAAATGGACAAAAGACATGAACAGACACTTCTCAGAAGAGGAAATACAAATGGCCAAAAGGCACATGAAGAGATGCTCAACTTCACTGGATATTAGGGAAATGCAAATCAAAACTACAATGAGATCATCACACACCCACCAGAATGGCCATTATCAATAAAACAGAAAATGACAATTGCTGGAGAGGATGTGGAGAAAGAGACACACTTATCCACTGTTGGTGGGAATGTCAAATGGTACAACCACTGTGGAAGACAGTGTGGTGGTTCCTCAGGAAGCTAAGTATAGAATTGCCATATGATCCAGCAATACCATTGCTAGGTATCTACTCAGAGGACATGAGGGCAAGGACACAAACAGACATTTGCACACCAATGTTTATAGCAGCATTATTTACAATTGCTGAGTGATGGAAACAGCCAAAATGTCCATCAACAGACAAGTGGCTAAGCAGCTGTGGTATATATATATGATGGAATATTATGCAGCTATAAGACAGAATAAAGTCATGGAAGCATGTAACAACATGGATGGACCTTAAGGACATTATGCTGAGTGAGATTAGCCAGAAACAAAAGGACAAATACTATAAGGTCTCAGTGATATGAACTGACATTAGCAAATGAACTTGGAGAATTTCAGTTGGTAACAGAGACCATCAGGAGATAGAAATACGGTAGATATTGGGTAATTGGAGCTGAAGGGATACAGATTGTGCAACAGGACCGATTATAAAAATTCAGAAATGGATAGCACAATACTATCTAACTGTAATACAATAATGTTAGAACACTGAATGAAGCTGAAAGTGAGAATAATGAAGGAAGGAGGGCTGGGGACACAAATGAAATCAGAAGGAAAGATAGACAATAAAGACTGAGATGGTATGATCTAGGAATGCCCAGAGTGTATAATGATAATGACTAAATGTGCAAATTAAAAAATGTTTCTGCATGAGGAAGAACATAGGAATGTCAATAATGCAGGGTGTTGAAAATAGGTGGTAACTAATATTTTAAAACTTTAACGTATGTGTGAGACAAGCAAATAATGTGGGGTTTTTTTGGTACAAAATTTATATTTTGACTAGTACATTTCCAAATATAACTTATGTGGACAGCTTAATTGAACACCATAGTACTTGCAACCTTGCGTAGGGCATGAGATTTTCTAGGTTTGTCCAGAGTGATGCCCAGATAAATCCCAGAACGATTTGAACAGTGAATAGGGAAGTATGTGCAGAGTCCCCTAGGGGGAATGGTGAGAAAGGGGGGAAAATTCAACTTTCTTGAGTGGAGAATTCTTGATATTCTCACAGGCAGTGGGGACAGCCAAAGCAATAGGCCAAGCCTCCAATCTTGGGGTTTGTTCAAATGAAACTTAATCCCACAAAGTATAGGCTAAGTCTATTTAGAATTAGGCCTAAGAGTCAACCCCAAGAGAACCTCTTCTGCTGCTCAGATGTAGCCTCTCTCTCTCGTCCAACAAGGCAAGCAAACTCACTGCCCTTCCCCTCTCTACGTGGAACATGACTCCCGGGGGTGTGACCTTCCTGGCGACGACATAGGACAGAAATCCTAGAATGAGCTGGAACTCAGCATCAAGGGATTGAGAAAATCTTCTTGACCAAAAGGAAGAAGAGCGAAATGAGACAAAATAAAGTGTCAGTGGCTGAGAGATTCCAAACAGAGTCGAGAGATTATACTGGAGGTTATTCTATGCCTTAAATAGATATCACCTTGCTAGTCAAGATGTAATGGAGAGGCTGGAGGGAACTGACTGAAAATGTGGAACTGTGCTCCAGTGGCCATGTTTCTTGAAGATAATTGTATGATGATATGGCTGTCACAGTGTGACTGTGTGGTTGTGAAAACCTTGTGTCTGATGTTCCTTTTGTTCACCTTATTAATGGACAAGTAAAACATATGGATTAAAAATAAATAAACAATAGGGGGAACAAGTGTTAAAATAAATTAAGTAGATTAAGATGCTGGTGATCAGTGAAGGGGACGGGTAAGGGGTATGGTATGGATGAATTTTTTTCTGTCTTCTTTTTATTGCTTTTTCTGAATTGATGCAGATGTTCTAAGGAATTATCACGATGATGAATATACAACTGTGTGATGATAGTGTGAGTTATTGATTATATAGCGAGAATGGAATGATCATATGAAAAGAATGTGTTTGTATGTGGTTATGTATCATAAGTAAAAAATAAATAAATTTAAAAAAAAGAAAGGAAGGAGTAAAGGGTATGGTATGTATGAATTTTTTTCTGTTGTCTTTTTATTTCTTTTTCTGAATCGATGTAAATGTTCTAAGAAATGATCATGATGATGAATATGCAACTATGATGATATTGTGAATTACTGATTATATATATATATATAGAATGGAATGACCATATGTTAAGAATGTTTGTGCTTCTTTGTTGTCATATTATTTTAAATTAAAAATTAATTTACAAATTTAAAAATTAATTAATTATTTTTTTAAAAAAAAACATGACCTGGAAAGATCAAAGGCGATGGTGAAATTATACAGAGAAGATAGGACTTAACAAATGAATGTGAATGCTGAATCATTAAATTGATATCTCTTTTAGTCTCCAGTAGTTTAGAGAAGCTAGAAGTAAAAACCTAAAATTGTGAAATTGTAGCCCATGTCAAAATCTGAAATATGTTCTACAACTAATTGTGGTGCTGTGCCTTGAAATTTATAGCTTTTTTGTATATATGACATTGTTCACAAAAAAAGAAGGGAAAAAAAGTCAATTGTGATGATAAAAAGTTTTTAAGCCCTTTAGCCTCCTAAATTCTGGAGCAGCTAGAAGGAAAAATTCTAGAGGATCGTATGGCACCCCCATGACAAACTCTGGAATCTATCCTGTAACCACTTTTTGAAGAATGCTTTGAAAATTATTGCTTTTTTATTTCTTTGCTTTGTGTATATATTATACTATACAATAAAAAAAGTTAAAAAAAAAAAAAAAAAAAAAACAAGAGCAAGCTAAAATCAAGGACTTAATGCTCCTACCTAACCCCAAATAGAAGACAAGAAATAACATAGATTAAAGCAGAATTAAATGAATTGGAGGACAAAAGAACAATAGGAAGAATCAATAAAACCAAAAGTTAGTTCTTTGAGAAAATCAATAAAATTGATGGACCTTAGCTAGGCTGAAAAAGAAAAAAAAAAGAGAGGACACAAATAAAACAAATCAGAAATGAGAGTGGGGTTGTTACCATGGCTCTGAAGAAATTTAAAAATAAACAAAATCATAAGAAGATATTATGAACAACTATACGACAACAAACTAGACAACTTTGATGAAATGGACAAATTCCTCGAAACACACAAACATGTTATACTAACTTGAGGAAAAATAGAAGCTCTCAACAAGCCAATTACAAGTAAAGAGATTCAATTCATCATCAAAAATCTTCCTACAGATCGTATGATAGCCCATGACAAACCCTGGGATCTGTCCTATAACCACTTGTTGAAGAGTGCTTTGAAAACTATTGCGTTTTTATTTCTTTGCTTTGTATATATGTGTTCTAGTTTGCTAGCTGCCGGAATGCAACACACCAGAGATGGATTGGCTTTTAATAAAAGGGGATTTATTTTGTTAGTTCTTCAGAGGAAAGGCAGCTAACTTTCCACTGAGGTTCTTTCGTATGTGGGAAGGCACAGGATGGTCTCTGCTGGCCTTCTTTCCAGGCCCCTGGGTTCCAACAACTTTCCCTGGGGTTACTTCTTTCTGCACCTCCAAAGGCCTGGGCTGAGTTGCGAGCACTGAGATGAGGTATGCTGAGCTGCTTGGGCTGTGCTACGGTGTGTTCTCTCATTTAAGCACCAGCCGATTAAGTCAAACGTCTTCATTGCAGCAGGCACGCTTCCTAGCTGATTGCAGATGTAATCAGCAACAGATGAGGTTCATGTACCATTGGCTTGTCCACAGCAACAGAACTAGGTGCCTTCACCTGGCCAAGTTGACAACTGAATCTAACTACCACAATATGTTATATTATAAATAAAAAAAAGTTAAAAAATAAATTCTTACTGTTTAAGCCAAAAAAAAAAAACTCTGAGAAAGAGATTAAAATTTTCAGACAAACAAATCCTGAAAGAACTTGTCAACAAGAGACCGGACCTACAAAAAATACTAAAGGGAGTTCTGCCAGTTGAAAAACAAAAAAAAGATAGAAGAGGTAAGTTTGGAGGAGGGCACAGAATTGAAGAGTAGATCGAGCAGACAAATAAAACCCAAAAGATAAGATGGTGGCTACAAGAAATACCTTTTCAGTAGTTACTTTGAATGATAACTGACTAAACTTACCAATTAAAAGATTCAGATTGTCAGAATGGATTAAGAAACGTAATCCAGCTATATGCTGCTTATAAGAGACTCATCTTAGACACAAGGATACAAAAGATTGAAAGTGAAAGGGTGGAAAAAAATATTCCATGCAAGTTGTAACCAAAACAGAGCAGGAGTAGCTATACTAATATCAGACAAAATAGACTTTAAATGTAAAGACATCATAATAGACAAAGAAGGACATTATATATTAATAAAAGGGACAATTCACCAAGAGGAAATAACAATCATAAATGTTTATGCTACCAATCAAGGGGCTCTGAAGTACATGAAACAGACATTGGCAAAACTGAAGAGAATAAAAGATGTTCCCATAATAATAGTAGGAGACTTCAATACATCACTCTCCTCTATAGATAGAACAACAGACAGAAGATCAAAAAGGAAATAGAGAAGTTTTACAACTTGATAAATGAATTAGACCTAACAGACATATATAGGTCATTACGTCCCAAAACACCAGAATATATGTTCTTCTCTAGTGCTCATGGAACGTTCTCCAGGACAGATCATATGCTGGGGCACAAAACAGATCTATATAAATTTAAAAACATTGAAATTATTCACAGCATTTTCTCTGGCCACAATTGAATGAAACTGATATAAATAACCACCAACGAATGAGAACTTTCACAAATATATAGAGATTAAATAACACATTTAAACAATAGTGGGTCAAAGAAGAAATTGCTAGAGAAATCAGTAGCTATTTGGAGACAAATGAAAACAAGAATATAACATATCAGAACTTATGGGATGTGGCAAAGGCTGTGCTGAGAGGGAAGCTTATTGCCCTAAATGCCTATATTTAAAAAGAAGAAAGAGCAAAAATTGAGGACTTAACTGCTCACCTGGAGAAACTTGAGAAAGAATAGCAAACCAATCTCAAAGCAAATAGAAGAAGAGAAATAACAAGGGTTAAAGCAGAGTTAAATGAATGGAAGAACAATAGAAAGAATCAATAAAACTAAAGTTGGTTCTTTGAGAAAAGTCAATAAAATTGATGGGCCACTAGCAAAACTGACAAAGAAAAAAAGAGAGAAGATGCAAATAAACAAAACCAGAAATGAGGGGTGCATTACCACAGACCCTGAACAAATAAAAGAAATCACAAGAGTATACTGTGAACACCTATATGACAACAAACTAGACAACTGAGATGAAATGGACAAATTCCTGGAAACACACAAACAAGCTACACTGAAACAGAAGATCTCAACAAACTAATCACAAGTAAAGAGATTCAATCAGTCATCAAAAATCTTCCTATAAAGAAAAACCCAGGGCCCAGATGGCTTCACAGGTGAATTTCATCAAACATTCCAGAAAGAACTAACACCAATTCTGATCAAACTTTTTCAAAAAATTGAAGGAAAAGGAACACTACCTAAATTGTTTTAAGAAGCTAATATCATTTTAATACCAAAACCGGGTAAAGATACTGTAAGAAAAGAAAACAACAGGCTAATCTTCCTAATGAACATAGATGCAAAAATTCTCAACAAAATATTAGGAAATCAAATCTAACAACACATTAAAAGAATTACACACCATGACCAGTAGGTTTTATACCAGGAATGCAAGGATGGTTCAACACAAGAAAATCAATTAATGTAATACAGCACATTAACAAATCGAAAGGGAAGAATCACATGATCATCTCAATTGATGTTGAAAAAGCATTTAACAAAATTCAACATCCTTTTCTGATAAAAACACTTCAAAAGATAAGAATCAAAGGTAACTTCCTCAAAATGATAAACAGCACATATGAAAAACTGGTAGCCAGCATGCTACTCAATGGAGAGAGCCTTTCCCCCTAAGATCAGGAATGAGACAAGATGCCCTCTGTCACCGTTATTATTCAACGTTGTGCTACAAGTCTAGCTCGAGCAAACAGGCAGGACAAATAAATAAAAGGCATCCATATTGGAAAGGAAGAAGTAAAACTTTCATTATCCACTGATGACATGATACCTGACTTGGAAAATCCTGAGAAATCTACAGCAAAGTTACTTGAGCTAATAAACAAATTCAACAAGGTGGTGGGATATAAAATTAATGTGCAAAAAAATCAGTAACTTTTCTATACACAAGCAATGACCTAATGAGCAGTCAGTTAAGGAAAAAATTCCATTCAAAATAGCAACTAAAAGGATCAAGTACCTAGGAATGAACATAACTAGAGACATAAAGGTTTGTACCCAGAAAACTACATAATATTGCTAAAAGAAATCAAAAGAGATCTAAACAGGTGGAAAGACATTCCCTGCTCATGGATAGGAAGGCTAAAAATAGTCAATATGTCAATTCTCCCCAATTTGACCTACAGCTTCAACACATTACAAATAAAAATTCCAACAACCTACTTCAAAGATTTAGAAAAAAACAGTATGTATCAGCAAATGCCATTGTCTTACTAAGTGTATTATTGACTATTGAGAGCTTAATAAAAATATTAAAATAAAAAAAAAGATTTGGAAAAGGTGGTTACCAAATTCATCTGGAAGGGAAAGAGACCCTGAATAGCTAAAAGCATACTAAGAAAGAAGAATGAAGTGGGAGAATTAATACTTCCTGACTTTAAAGCTTATTATAAAGATACAGTGGTCAAAACAGCATGGTACTGCACAAAGATAGAAGTATTGACCAATGGAATCAAATCGAGACTGCAGAAATAGACCACCAAATCTTTGGTCAACTGATTTTGACAAAGTCCCCAAATCCACTGAACTGGGATAAAATAGTCTTTTCAATAATTGAGCATGGGAGAACTGGATATCAACAGCCAAAGAATGAAAGAAGACCCTTACCTTATACCCTGTACAAAAATGAACTCAAAGTGGATTAAACACCTAAATATAAAAACTAGCATCATAAAGCTTCTAGAAGAAAATGTAGGGAAACAGCTTCAAGATCTAGTAGTAGGAGTTAGCTTCCTAAATTTACACCCAAAGCACAAGCAACAAAAGAAAAAAATAGACAGATGGGAACCCCTCAAAACCAAATGCTTCTGTACCTCAAAAGACTGTCAAAAAGGTGAAGAGGCAGCTAACTCAATGGGAGAAAATATTTGGAAATCACACATCGAATAAAGGTTTGATATCCTGTATACATACAGAAGAAATCATACAACTCAGCAACAGAAGAACAAATAACCCAATTATAAAATGGGCTAAAGATATGAATCGGCATTTTTCTGAAAAGCAAATACAGATGGCTCAAAAGCTCATTTTCATTGGCTATAAGGGAAATGCAGATCAAGACTACAAGGAGCTACCACCTCACACCTATAAGAATGGCTGCTATTAAACAAACAGGAAACTATAAATGTTGGAGAGGATGTGGAGAAATTGGGACACTTATACACTGCTGGTGGAAATGTATAATGGTGCAGCCACTATGGAAGACACTTTGGTGGTTCCTTAGGAAACTAAGCATCGAGTTGCCCTATGACCCAGCAATAGTTCTACTTGGTATATACCCAGAAGAGCTGAAAGCAGTAACACAAACAGACATTTGCAAACCAAAGTTCATAGCAACATTTTTCATAATTGCCAAAAGTTGGAAACAATCCAAATGCCCATTAACAAACTAGTGGATTAACAAAATGTGATGTTCTAGTTTGCTAGCTGCCGGAATGCAATATACCAGAAATGGAATGGCTTTTAAAAAGGGGGAATTTAATGAGTTGTTAGTTTACAATTCTAAGGCCGAGAAAATGTCCCAATTAGAAATGTCCAATCAAAGGCATCCAGGGAAAGATACCTTGGTTCAAGAAGGCCGATGGAGTTCCGGGTTTCTCTCTCAAGTGAGAAGGCATATGGCGAACACAGTCAGGGCTTCTCTCTCATCTGGAAGGGCACATGGCAAATACGGCATCATCTGCTAGCTTCCTCTCTTGGCTTCCGGTTTCATGAAGCTCCCCGAGAGGCATTTTCCTTCTTCATCTCCAAAGGTCGCTGACTGGTGGAACTCTCTGCTTCGTGGTGCTGCAGCATTCTCTGTCTCTCTGAATCTCTAATTCTCCAAAATATTTCCTCTTTTATAGGACTCCAATAAACCAATCAAGACCCACCCAAACGGGTGGAGACATGTCGTCACCTAATCCAATTTAACAACCACTCTTGATTAAGTCACATCTCCAGGGAGATGCTCTCATTACAGTTTCAAACATACAGTATTGAATAGAGATTATTCTACCTTTATGAACTGGGATTTATATTAAAACATGACTTTTCTTAGGGGGCATACTTCCAGCACATGTGGTATACAAAGTAAGATGAAATGATTAAAGCACATGACAAGAAGGATGAGCCTGAAGGACACAATGCTGAGTGAAATAAGCCAGACACAAAAGGATAGATACTGCATGACTCCATTTTTATGACCATGGTAAAGGTAAAATCAGGGCCTTATAATACAGACTATTGGGGACTTAGAGATACGCAGAAGCTAGAGATGGGTGAACAGTTAGCTAATAAGGTTGAGCTCAAATGTAAGGGAATAGATAGAAGTGAAGGCAGTTCATTAGTGGGCCTATAAGTAATATTACCATAATGAAGGTGAACATGATTGAAAGGGGTTGTATAGACCTATGTGTCCCACTGATTAACACTACAAATATAAATGAGTTCTTGCAAGAGCTCCTTCAAGGATATGATTCATGGACAAAGAGTGTTTAAGTCAAGGCAACTGGGGGAAAACTGCTATTGCATACTATGGGCTATGTTCAACAGGAAAACATTAGCAGTAACACAGCAATAGCAGGGTTAAATAATGGGGGGAGGTACAAAAGTTAAGGGGAGGTTTAGATTTCCTATTTGGTGAAGGTGTGTTTGTTGGTTATCTTGCTCTTGGGAACAATGAAATTATCTCAAATTGAGCGTGTTGATGGACTGTTGACTTTGGACATTATACATGACACCTAATGAATGCAGGTAACTGAAAGATTCACTGAGAAGCAGATTGGCAACGATGGTGTATACAAATGATTGAATATTGTGCTACTACAAAAATTAATGAAGTCATGAGGCATGCAATGATGTGAATTAATGTGTGGGACATTTGGTGAACCAAAATAAGTCAGAAATAGAAGAACAATTATTGTATGGTCTTCTCTAGAAAATGCTTATAAGGAAACAGCGGCTTCGATTGTAAGCTCTTATAGCAGATAAATTTAGTTCACAGTGGTAATTATTATTTCTGGATTTTGAAAGGCTCTTTTATATACGTATAACCTGGTATTTAGAGATAAGAATGAGGCTGATCGAGTTAGGATTAAGGTAATTCAGAACACAGGGGTAAAGAAGACATTGTTTATATTTAGACCTACCTACTCTTTGAGACCAAAGGAAGAAAGGTTTATTTTATCCAGAACCTAAATTTTCTGTAGCACATAATCTAACTCAAACTGTCTGCACAGCTCAGTTAAACAATTGAAACACATGGGGCCCAGAATAAGCATGAGGGCCTTTAATCCTGTATAGCTTAATGTAATGCCTGGATACATTCTAGAATATAGTAAGCAGATAATCGAAAAGTATTGGCAAAGTCCCTTGAGGGATGGGAGAAAAAATATGGAACTATCAAACTTCACCATCAGGGAATCCCCTGATACTGTGTCGAACATTAGGGACACTCAAATCAATAGGCCAAGACCTTGATATTGAGGCTTGCTCTTGTGAAGCTTATGTAGGCAGCAGAGAAGCTTAGTCAACTTATAGGTATGCCTAAGAGCTACGTCTGGAGGACCTCTTTTGTTGCTCAGATGTGGTCTCACATTCTCTAAGTTCAACTCTGTATGTGAAATCATTGCCCTCCCCACTACTGGGATATGACATCCAGGGGGTGAAAGTCTCCCTGGTGGCATGGGAAATGACTCCCAGTAAAGGGTCCGGCCCTGGCACCATGGTGTCAACAATTCCATCCTGACTAAATGGGGGAAAAGAAGTGCACACAAATAAGGTATTAGTGGCTGAGAGCATTCAAATAGAGTTGAGAGGCTACTGTGGAGGTCACTCTTACACAAGCTTCAGTTAGACATTGCTACCTATCATAGCTTGCCAACCCCCAACCAAAAATATTCTAGCCATCCTAAAGAACACCTAGGGCAATATATAAGATTCTACAAAGTTTCCATGCACTAGGTAACTTTCCAGAAACTTACAACCTCCAAATGGGTCCCTAGATGAGATAAGTCCTGAAGCCTACAGGGCCCAGCCTCTCCAGAACATAAGCTAGTTCCATCTCCCTACCCCATATTATAGATAGCCCCTTCCAACACAAAAAAGTTACAATGGCCTTAGCCCAAATACCCCTAAAGAATGGGATAGAAAGATCAAAAGTGATGGTGAAGTTATACAGAGAAGGTAGGGTTTAACAAATGAATATGATTGCTGAATCACTAAATTGATATTCCTTTTCGTCTCCAGTATCTTAGAGCAGATAGAAGCAAAAACCCTAAAAATTGTGGAATTGTAACCCATACCAAACTCTGAAATGTGTTCTATAATTTATTGTTTGTCTGTGCTTTGAAATTTATTGTTTTTATTTTCAAAAAAAAGAAAAAAAAGTGATGATAAAATATATATTCCTTCTAGCCTTCAATGTTCTGAAGCAGCTAGAAGGCAAAATCTGAGATGGTGTTCTAGTTTGCCAGCTGCTGGAATGCAACACACCACAGACGGATTGGCTTTTAATAAAAGGGGATTTATTTTGTCAGTTCTTCAGAGGAAAGACAGCTAACTTTCTACCGAGGTTCTTTCTTACGTTGGCCACAGGATGGTCTCTGCTGGCCTTCTCTCAGGCCTCTGGGTTCCAACAACTTTCCCCGCGATGATTTCTTTCTGCATCTTCAAAAGCCTGGGCTAAGCTGCGAGTGCCAAGATGTGGTATGCTGAGCTGCTTGGGCTGTCCTATGTTGCGCTCTCTCATTTCAGCACCAGCCAATTAAGTCAAACGTCTTTCATTGCCCCAGGCACGCCTCCTAACCGACTGCAGATGTAATCAGCAACAGATGAGGATCACATACCATTGGCTCATGTCCACAGCAACAGAACTAGGTGCCCTCACCTAGCCAAGTTGACAACTGAATCTAACTACCACATGTCCACCTCTTGTCAACTTGGCAACTACACACATCACCTTAAACAATATTGTTTAAACAAGTTGTCTGGTGCCAATATGCAAAGGAGGGACAGTCACAGGATACAGGTTTTCATTTCCATAGGGAGAAACTGGAAGAAACACAGATGTAAAACCTGCAGGGCAAGCGCCACTGGATTTCAAAATCTGAAAGTCATTTATCCTTTGGCTTTAGAAAGTGGCAGTTCACACCCCTTCCAAGGGCTTATGCAGTGGCCCACCTCTTTCCAAATCAACCTCGGGAAATATTGAGGAGACCACCTTTTTCTTGGCTCCACTCTCTCCAGGCATCACAGCCACACCTGGGCTCTCTGCCATTTCCAGCGCACACGCTCAACCCCTCCATGTGGTGGCAGCCAGGCTCTCCCCAGTCCCCCAAGGAGTGGGCTACACCTTTTCCAAGGTCTGAGGCTGCACAACTCTTCCACTGCAATGAAAGGGGAGTCTCATCCTCACCCTTCAGGGTAAACTCACCCTCTCCATGTACATGGTGGGGTCCACTCTCCTGGCCGAGGTTTCTTGGCTTCAGACCCGAGCTCCCATGGTTCTCACTCTGCAAACTCCAATTTTTCCCTTTTGTGTCCTCCTTTGTCAAGATTGGCAGAGGTTCCTTTTACACCAACAGTCTCTTCAAGCACTCCAGGACTTCTTGATCATTCTCTTCACAGTTCCTCCAAAATCTTCCCCTTAGCCATCCAAAAAACTGTTCCAACATATCTCGTATGCAGCAGCACCCCACTCTCCGGTACCAAATCTGTTCTAGTTTGCTAGCTGCCGGAATGCAACACACCAGAAATGGATTGGCTTTTAATAAAAGGGGATTTATTTTGTCAGTTCTTCAGAGGAAAGGCAGCTAACTTTCCACTGAGGTTCTTTCTTATGTGGGAAAGTACATGATGGTCTCTGCTGGGCTTCTCTCCAGGCCTCTGGGTTCCAACAACTTTCCCCAGGATAATTTCTTTCTGCATTTTCAAAGGCCTGGGCTGAGCTGCGAGTGCTGAGAGGAGGTATGCTGAGCTGCTTGGGCTGTGCTACAGTGTGTTCTCTCATTTAAGCACCAGCCAATTAAGTCAAATGTCATTCATTGCAGCAGGCACGCCTCCTAGCCGACTGCAGATATAATCAGCAACAGATGAGGTTCCCACAGCAACAGAACTAGGTGCCTTCACCTGGCCAAGTTGACAACTGAATCTAACTACCACAGATGGTATGGTAGACCAGGACAAATTCTGAGATCTTTCTTGTAACTATTTTGAAAAACTACTGCTTTTTTTCTTTCTTTGCTTTGTATATATGTAATATTATATAATAAAAAGCTAAAAAAAATAGGTATTAAAATTAAAAAAGTGTCCATCCTAAAGATCATCTAGAGGACTCCCACCTGATCTGACCACATTTGGGAAAATGCTGCAGTTGGATGTGGTAGTCAGAGAGCTGTGGGTTTCAAGCCCCACCATGCACTTAGGTGACCCTGAGCCCCTCTCTGCTACTCTTCCTGTAATCTTTTGGAGCTGTGCTGAGAATTACAGGCACATACAGCTTGGCAAGTAACACATTCTCAGGAAATGCAAGTTCCTTCTTCCTTCATGAGACAGCAGCACTGTGGTCAGAGCATTTGTTTTGTGTGTATAAGGGTAACATGGAACCTCAGATCAAGGAGAGGAGGGGCTTGGCTAACTGACCTTAATGGCCCTAGGAAGGAGGGTTCAAGTCAGCAACCACGCAGACCCTGTCTCCATTGGGAGAGGACAGAATCCCATCTTCAACTGCCCACATGCAGAAACCCATCCAGCCTTTCCATCTTACTTGCCTCCCTGGATGTCCAGAGCTTCCCGTCCATGACCACAGGGCAAAGGATTATCTGCCTAGAGAAGAGAAGATGGCCTGAGAGAGGGAGGGGAAGAAGGCTCCCTATGCCTGGCCCTGCTTTGGTCTAAGTAAAATAAAATGGCTGCGTGCATTGGGGATTGCCAGGAAAAGACCCCTTTCTGAGAATGGCTTTTCCAGAAGCCAGAAACATTTTCTAGGAAAATGGAGCACACCTTAAGTGTTGCTGATAAGCAACACCTGGTGGTGAAACTAGTAAGATAGCTTACAAGAATGGACAAACGTACCATACCAATCAATATATATCTGCTCCCCACTTTGTAAGACCCCCACCCACCCCATGTAAAATGGAAACTTAATGTCAGCCGATCAGAATGTTTCCTCACTTGCTTCCCTTTTCCAACCGCTCAGTAGAGACTCCTTCTACTTTCAGAATGGGATGCTGCCTGATTCATGAGTCAATCAATAAAGCTGTAAGAAACTGCACGAAAAGTCGTTCTTTTACCAGGTCTCAGCTCACAGGAGCATAAACCTACAGGTAGGCACTTGTGAGCCACCCCAGATGCCTCAAGAGTCTCAGGAATTTTTTTAAAAAGATCAGAAATATAACTGGAGAATGGAGGTAAAAGATTGCTGCTTCTTTAGGCAAGTCATTTCCCTTCTCTGGGCCTCTTTTCCCCATCTAGTAAATTGAATGAGTCCTTCACTTAACAAATAGTTGTTGCTTGCAGTCCATGTGCTGGGCACAGCAGGGAATAAGACAAGAAGTTTCTGCTCTCAGAAGCTTATGTTCCGGATGGAGAGACAGGTAGTAAACAAAACAAGAACACAAAAAATGTCTTAAATGCTGTAGTGAAAATAAAGCTGGATGATAACATAGAAAGTAGAAGTAAATGAGAGCCAAATACTTTCCAGTGCTACTGTTCTACTCCCAAGGGGCATTCGTTGCAGCTTTTCACATGAAAAAACAGGACATGAAACCCCTTAACTCTGAGAAGGTGTTTTGTAAGAATTTCTGAACTAACTTTCAACTCTCCTTTGCTCCAGGATTGCCATTGATCCACTATACAGAAAAGAAATGTTTTTCAATTTTCTGCTTTCAGTCCCGTGATCCTGGTCCCAGCCCCAGTTGGTTGGCCGAGATTTGGCCCCACCACCCACTGTAGGCCCCAGGCCTGCTGTGCAAATGCCTCAGGACAAAGGCATTGTATATTAATTCTGATTGAGCAAGGGAGGACCTGAAAAAAGAAAGTCCTACTTCTGTTTTTGAAATATCATTTTTTATAGGTGTATGCAGTTGTCAAAAACTCAGTAAGCTTGTACTTAAGATTTGTGCATTTCATTGTATGTAGCTTTAACCTCAAAAGGAAAAAAATTCAAACAAGTAAGGAACTCGATTATGAAATGCATGCTGAGGTATTTAGGAAGAAGTGTATCAATGACTTCAACCTACTTTGAAGTGCATCAAAAATAAGATGGATTAATGAATGGATAGAGGGATGGACAGATGAATAGATATATGATAAAGCAAGTATAAGTGGAATGTTAATGGCAGAATCTAGGTGATGGGTATACAGGTATTTGCTGTAAAATTTTTTCAACTTGGCTGTAAGTTTCAAAGTAATGATAAAAGGTTGGGGGGGAATCACCGTTTAATTTTATAGAAGGATACAAAACTGCCTTTAATTTTCAAATCTCTCTCGCATCAACAAATTACAGTGCTTCTTCATACGCACATGAAGTTGTAATTTACTATGTGTGTATAAATTAGTCATTATTGTTAGTTATTTCTCACATATTTATAAAACTTCATATGTACAGTGTTCAATGTTTACAAACACGAGTGAATATTTTGTATTACTTTGGGTATGTGGATTTTTTTGTGCGTGTACATTCTAAAAGCACTGCCCAGGCCACCACTTCGATTGAAAACAACTAGAAAAGCTGGGAAAACTGTTTATTTAAAGGCGTCTAAGAGCTACCAGGGCAGTGAGGAATTATGGAGCTAAACTTGGAGAAGGAAGAAAGCCCAGGATGAGGAGCCAGTATTTAGGATCTCATTTTCTTTTCCCTGGAGGTGTCTGTTGATTTCAAATGAGAAGGCTGAGGCTATGGCAGATCGTAATTTCAAAAACTGACCACAGTATTTCCAGTCCCACATACTCTTCCGGAAACTCACCACTGCTTTATGATGAGGTGGAGTCTGTTTCCCCATGAAATTGGATGCGGTGGGCCCTCTGAGTGCTTTGACAAATAAAATATGGCAGATGTAACGCTGTATGGCTTCCAAAGCTAGGTGAGAAGAGGCAGGATGTCTCTCCTGGATGCTTGCCTGAGCCCACCCACTCCGTTGAGGTAACCCAGGTAACACAGAAAGGCTATGTATAGATGTTCCCCCACAGACCCAGCTAAGACCCAGTCGATAACTTGCATCAACTGCAAGACATGTGAGTCAGCAACCCTTCAGATGATTTCAGCCCCCAGCTATCCAGTCAATTCCTGCCTTCCACCAGTCTTCCAGCCGATGTCCCAGACATGGTAGAGCAGACACCCTATTTCTGTGTATCCTGTCCAAATTTCTGACCCACATAATATATGGTAAGGAAAAGAAATGTTTGTTCTACAATTTGATTTATATCCTGAGAGGATTTTTGTAAACTTCCATTTATATACCAGAAGCAAGGGGGTTGGGAGAAGAAGGAAAGAAAAACACTTTACCAGTCCCTAAACCTCTCATTAATACTTAGCATGCTCAGTCCTAAGGGCATTTAAGAGGGAAGAGCCTGAAGCCTCAGTGTGGCCCCGTCTTCCTTCTGGGCCTCAGTTTCCTTTGTCCTCCCTCCAGACTAGAGGAGACAGGAGGAAAAGGAAAAGGTAACATCCTGTGTTGGGTGAGGGAGCTCAGGCATGAAGCCAAGATGCTCAGGAACAGATTGAAGGCTAGAGATAGGGACCAGAGGGCCAAAGCCTCTTATTGACTAGAGATGAAATCCCCATTGGGTGTAGGGTGGAGTCAGGGGTCTCAAGTTTGCAGCGCTTCTCACTGGGGAATTGCTCACCACTGTTCAGTGGGCAGCCAAAGGCTGTGATTTCAAGGGCTCCTCCTCCTACCCCTATTGGCCATATGCCTCCCAAAGGTCCTCCAGTCCTCACTGTAGGGCAAACTGGGGGCCCTGCCTCAGGCTCCTCTGCTCTGAGGGATAGAATACAGCTCAGTAATTCCTTCTCTTACCATCACCACAGTCTGCCTGCATTTCATGTCCCAGTTTTGCTACAAACTTATTACCAAATCTTCCCAGTCTTCAATTCCGTCTACTGTAAAATGGAGGTGGGGCTGCCTATTTCACAGAGCTGTCAGGGAGAATAAAGGAAATAAAAAAGGTCTACGTTCAGGGTGGCTCTTGTGTTTGTGCAATGCTTTTCAGTGCAGTTCTTAATGAGAAGGTGCTTATTAAGCTTTGGGCTACCTCTTCCCAGTCTCCCTAGATGCTGTGAGCTTGATGGGACTTTCCTTGGAAAGGGACAGGTCTCTAGCTATAAAATTCTCCCCTTCCTCAGCACAATCAATACATGAGTTTTGCTATGATTTGTCTGGACGGTTCTGCCTCATATTTGTTTTTGCTTAGGCAAGAATACACACGAGAGACAGGCACACTAAAGCATTCCAACTTTATTTACAACTAGACACCCTTCCTCCTGCCTGCTTCAGCTCTTCAGCTTTGTCCTAGGGGAGGAACCGAATGGGCAGTGACACTTCTGGCAACTCTGGGACTAGGAACAGAACCCCCTGCTTGAGGAGTGTAGGTTCCTTACTTCTTCTGGGCTTGTGCCCTGGCCCGCTGAATCTTGTCAGCTATGGCCCCATCCGTGGCTCCAGTGCAGTAGGACAAAACGAGGCTCAGCTCAGCCTCATTCCGATGCTCGATAGCCACATCTGCAGCCTGAGACACATCCCTGTGGTTTGAGCAGGATGGGAGATGGTCAGGGTTTCCCAGAGGTACAAACCTACCTCTCATCAGCCTACTGGCTCAGCCACATGGCACCCACAGGGCCCTCAGCATACGCACCCGACAAGAAGCAAGGCCTTGACCTTCTGCTCAGGACCCACCCGGGAGGCATATTTCTTGGCTTCATATTTATTGTGTTGCTTCATGCAAATTTCCACAAAGGGCTTAAAAGAAGAGGAAGGGGATGGAGGGGGGAAGACAAGGCACAGTCTCTCTGTCCTCTCCCTTATTAGTGAAAACCCAGTGAATACATTGTTCATATGTTTTATATACCCTTTAGGTATATAATCTCTCTCTCTCTCTCTCTCTCTCTCTCTCGTACACACACACACACACACACACACACACACACACACACACACCCTTTCCACACAGAACATGTGATCTCAACATTTTCAGGGCTTTCAGAGAGAAACACTCACATCAAAGATCTGTTAGAGCCTTGAGACCAACTATTTCCATGCCTCTGATCTACCATCCCTCCCTCCTTTCCCAATGCCCCTCACAACAACTGTTTCCTACCACCTGCCTTCTCAGGCCTGTGTTCTCACTCATAGCAGCCCTTACCCCACCTACCCACCCCACCTCTGAATCCTATCCTTCAAAAAGACATTCCCTCAACATTCCCCACTGCCTCACAGATAAACCCTCCCTGCCCCTGACTCAAACTCAGGCACGTGGTCTACCCTGTGGCCCACCGTGAAGACAGCTCAGTCTCTCTCACACTAACATTTGCAGGCAGATTCGGGCCATCCTCCGGTGCAGCTGGCACAATGGCCAGGGCCTGCTCACAAACACATGTCCACAGGAAGCACTCACTAACAATGTGGGACTCTGAACATATGCATGAGCAAGCCATCCTGCCCATCTTCCTGCCTGGTCCCCTCTCCAGGATGACCCTCACTGAAGGCGAGGTGGGGGGAGGCTTCCTGACTCACCAGGTAGCCTATAGGTGACTTCTTGCTCTTGGAAAACTTCTCAAGCTCCTCCCAGTCTTCCATATCTGCCAAGGCTGTCAGCTTCAGCCACCAGAGTCTGTGGGAAACTGAGCTTAGAGGAGCTGCAGGAGGGGCAGGCAATCCAGAATCTGTGTGCAGCATAAGCCCTCACCCACCTCTTGTCAGGAATGCGGAAGTCACGAGCCAGCTGCTCTGCACGCTTGTTGTGGCCACCAAGGATAAGGGTGGTGACTGTGTTGTGAAGGGACTTATCTAAGAAATGGCCCCCTAGCTCATCTTCTAGGCGCCGCTGTAGCCGTAGGAGCCGCATCTGCTCCTCTGTGGCCTAAGGACCGACATGAGGCAGGGTGGGATAAGAGAGACAAGGACAGAAGACTGAGAGGGAATAAGAAGAGGTTCCTTGAATAGGGTGGGCCAAACCTTGGCTGCAAACTCATTCCTGGCCTTGTAGAAGGCATCGGCTGCTGTTTGCAGAGCTGCTACTCGCCCCTCGATACGCTGCAAGGGCAAGAAAGGAGGTCCGAGCCAACAGCACAGCAGCTCGACCAATCCCACCCAGGCTAAAGTCATCTCCCTGACTTCTGTGCTCAGAGTCGCCAAGGGCAGCCTTACCCATTGGATGCACCGCTCTGGTGATTCTACGGATTAGCTAACTCCTCTGGGACCCACCCCATCCTGTTCTCACACCTTCTCCACATGGAGTGTGCACCAAATATGGAGGCCTAGGTCACTGGAGAAGGAACCAGACCCAAGGCCCCATCCACTCCATGGACCCCAGACCTCCTCAGCAGCATAACTGGCTCGAATGTGGAAGCTGCCCAGCTCCTGGTGATTGTCATCCTGATTGTAAAGGTCCTTCAGCGTCTCTAATTCTTGGTGTTTACAGTACTAGGAACACAAGCAGGTAGTCAGTCAGCAAGGCAACTCAAGGGCTCAGGAGGCTCCATCTCCACCCCTGTCCACCAGATGCACCTGTCGGTACAAACTCAGGGCCATGGGCTGGTTCCGAAGGGTCATGAAGAAATCTCCTCGGTTCAGCTCATTCTTCAGGTGCAGTAACACTGTGAACACTACATGATGACAAGGTGAGGTGGGGACTACAGCCTGGCCTCTGGTTCAGGCTAGGGGCCCTGGCCTAGCCCCCATACAAACCCTGCTCACCCAGGTCGGTGTCCCCACTCTCAATGGCCTTGCTCAGTGCCAGTTTGCTCCTCTTCATCTTTAGGAGAAGGGGCACCTGCTCCCCAGATCGTGGCTCATACTCCAGCAGCTGTGGTGGGGGAGGAAGGTAGAGAGAAAGAGCTAATTTGGGGGCTTCTAAAACCCACATCAGAGTATCTGCAGAGGGCTATGTGCCCACACCTTAATTGCCAGCTCTGTGCGGCCGCAGCCATAGGCCCGTGCTGCAATGTCAGAATAAGAGACACCAGGTGTGTCCCCAAGTTTCTGGTTGATTGCCCGAGCAACATCTTCATCTGACACATCCTTCTGCTGCACCTGCCAAGGAAGAGACATTTTTTTATACCTCATCAGGTGCCTGGAATTCCCTAAATGCCCCTGGATCCAATCCCAGATTCTTGCCTTATAGCAGGCCCAATGGGCCAGGATTCTGCTGACACCCTGCACTTCCGGAAGGCGCAGATATTCACATATCTGGATGGCCAGGGGGTAAAGTCTCCGCAACACAAGCCTGGTGGGCAAGGGGGGTAAAAGGGACAAGCAGTGAAGTGGGATGGAGCAAGAGAGGGCATAGCAGCCCCAGCCTGTGTCCCAGGCCTCCCAACACCAAAGAGACAGGTCAGGAGCAGTGACCACAAGATCGCCCACCAAGACTGCAATGCCTGCCCATCTACAGCCCTCCTCACTATCCCTTGGGCTTGCTGTACCTGTCCAGCAGCACCTGGATGGTAAGTTGCTTGTATCTGTTTTATTTGGTTAAGGATCCAACTGGGAGACAAGCCCTGTCTGCCGAGGACCTGTAGGCAGCATTTCCAGGCCCTTCCCCTTCCCTTGCCACCCCTGGCTGGTGACACATTTCCAACATACTTAGGGATACTGGCTATATGTGAGGGGGATCCCAATGTGATAATCCCGAACAGCATTGAGCACACGCAGGTCCTGACACATGCGCACGAAGCTGTCGGGTGGAAATCTGTCGAGGAAACACTTTCCGAAGGAGGCCGCCTGAGAAGAGCCAGAGGGCAATGGAGGAAGGCCTCCCTTCCCCTCCCCAGACCCAGCCCACCTCCTGGCCCATGCACTCTGGCCCCAAACTGCCCTCCAGGCCAACCCTAAGCAGGCTCTTCTGCATGTCTGGCCGGTGCTCATGTCCTGCGGCCTCAATACACTGCTGCACAGCTTGGGTCAGTTGTCCCAGCTCCTGGATCTCCCTCAGGTACTCATCTGCCTTCTGGCTTTCTTTCTGGAAAGAAAAGGATTTCCGAGATGCAACGTCATGACAGAGGACACTCTCAAGTCTGGCTCCCAGCCTCTCTGGGCTGTGGTTCAAATGGGCTGACTGGGGCCTGCATAGGCCAGAATCCAAACCTCTCCAACCTAGTCAGTCCCCCAGAGATTCACAGATGTCAGCCCCCAATGCCTGTGATGGGCCATGAGATCTCCCGATAGCAGCCCTAACTCATGCTTCCTGCCCCTCCCCATCATTACATAGAAGACACTATGTCCTTTCAGGCCACCTGAGCCACCCCTCCCAGTCCAGGCCAGCATCTTGCTTAGACCCCTTTCCTGACAGGTGGTATGTGACTGTGCCTACACAGTCAAGCAGGGACAGGCAGCTGGGCTAATCAGGGGAAGGGGATGGAGGAGAGTATCTCAGGGAAAAGACCAGGGCCAGGGCTTTACCTCATACTCCTTCTGGGCCTCCAATAGCAGTGCCCCAGGGGCCATTGAGGCAATTTTGAAGATCTCCTCACTGGCCGCTAAGGGAGAGAGTTGGTGAGTTGGTGTGGGGGAGAGAAACCCTCAGCCCTGCCTCAAGGCCCTGATGCTGCTCTGTGGCACTGGCTCAAAGCAGCAGGATTACGTGACCTGGATGACATGGCGTCCTTGTGAGGGCCTTACCTGGAACCTCATGCAGGAACTCATGAGTACTGCGGGAGAAGATACGGACCCCATCGAGTTCAGGCACCAGGTATGAGTCCTCATCCAGCACAAACCTGAGTTTGGTCAAGGTTGCTAAGACTAAGTCTATACAGGGATGGGGCAGGACAGGTGGCAATCCCCTTTCTATTCTCACCCCCTCCACCAGCACCACAAGCCCCTCCACCACAGGCAGCCCTCCAAGGATACTGGATGCTCTCGGGTGCATTGCCCACCACCATCAGCCGCCTCTCCCAAGCCACCACAATGGCTCTCACTTTGCTACGAGGACGGCTGCACCTGTGGAGCAACATCATACACACGTCTGGGTCAGACCACAGACCACAGATCACAGAGGCCTCTCCACATTTCCCACATCACTGCTCACAGTGTCTTTGCCTTGGGACAGCCTTGCACACATTTGCTGCCCCTAACCCCATTCCTCTGACAGCATGTCTGAACTATCCGCTTTCTTCATACCCCTGCACTGTCAGCTCCCAAAGGCATCTGGAGCCCCAGGAGGGAAATGGTTTCCCTCAAGTGTGGCCTGGCAGAGAAGGTAAGATCCTAGCTTCACTCAACTTGGCTAGTAGATAGGATGAATCGAGGCATCCCAGGAAACAAGTCTATGACCCACCCACACTCCCAACATAATCCTCATCCTCACCAGACCATCTGCTTTGGTGGGGCCCGGATGTTGCAGTTGAACTCACATAGCTTCTCCTGAAAGGGGGTAGGGAATGTCACGGCCCTGTCTCAGCAGTTACCCACCCCAAGAGTTCTACCCTGGACAAAGCATGGAATCCAATGTTGTTTCACCTTGAGTGATGCTGTCCCCATCCAGATGTGGCCTGTGTCAGTGAAGAGCGCCAGGTGCCGGTAGGTAAAGGAGACAGCCATCTGCAGGAAGCTGCTCACTCCTGGGGCCAGACCAGGGGGTGTCTAGGGCAGGGCCAAGGAGAATACCAGATAAACTGACTTCTCAGAGCCCTTCTGCCCTACCTCCCCAGTCACTCCACTTTGTTCCCACCTCTGGGCCCTCACCACTGCAGAGCAGGATGCATGATCCAGGAGATAAAGATCAGGTCCCACAGCCAAAAGAATGTGTGTCACTCGGTCCTGGCACAGTGTGGTCCAGCATGAGGGCATGCTCTGCAGACCTACAGCCAGGGAAAGGGACTTCAGGATGACCAGAGCCCACAGTTTCAGCCTCTGTGGGCTCCACGGTCTATGGGTACATCTGCAGGTGCTGTTTTGCTGTCTTAGGAGTGTCAAGGCCTACCTGGGACCTCGGGCATTCGGCGGAGTTTGAGGTCACCTACATTGGTACTGAGGGTGAAGCGGTGGGCCCCTGTGAGGATGGCCACTCCAGAACCAAATTCAGTATGGAAGATCCGAGCATCTAGAACCCGGTTCTGCAACACCTCCTGGAGAGAGGGGTTGTGGGTTATTGGAGACTTAAGAGTCACAGGCCTCATCCCCCTTGTCCCAGCCCCCTGTGGTCCCTACATTGCCCATGCTGAAGTGTCTCTGGAAGTCACCATGAAGCCCGTAAACCAGTACTGCACCATCTTCCTGCACGCAGAGCAGCTCCTCCTCGGCAGACCAGCCCAGGGACACCACGGGCCCACTCTTCCACTGCAAGGAGGGGTCAATTCCTGAGGCTGTCTGCAGAATGTGGAAACCTGCCCAGCCCCATCCCCAGCCCAGCCCAGTCAGGGGTGCTCACCAGCAGGCTAGCCAGAGGCAAGCCAGAAGCAGAGTAGATCTCCAGCACTGGTCGCACACTGGCAGCCTTCTCCTTCCGCCAGGGGTGCCTCAGCAGTGCTGCAGTTTAAGAGGAGACTTCTGTCCTAGCTCCCCAGGCCCAGCCCATGTGAAGGAGGCCTCATGAGAACTAGGAGAACTAAAAGGATCCCAGCAGGGTGAGGGAGGGGGTTAGCACAGGTCAGCAAGAACCACCCGACGGCAAGGCCCCCCAGGACTCAAGGACTTTGGGTTCATCCCATGGCAGCAGAGGAATGACATACCAATGGGCCCCCCATAGGGTGCAGCGGCCACCAGGCAGTCCCTGAGCTCCTCCTTCAGGTCCCAGTCCATGCTGTACAACTCATACTTCCTGCCCACACAGAGGCAAGCAGAGATTAGTCTTTTCATGACCCTGCATCTCTGGGATGAAGTAGGTCCCAGATGAGTTCCCAAAGCCTCCAGTTGTTCCACACAGAGCAATCGTGGAAGCCCCCCAGAGGTGGGAGGGGAGCAATGATTAAAAACAGTGAGGCAGACTAACCATCTACACGGTAGGGACAGCAGATGAGGGAAGAGAGGGTACTGTAGGGCGAAGATGTGGCCCTCAGGGCCACGGATGACAGGAGCTCCTGGAACACGTAGGCAGTGCAGCCAATATCCAGGGCACAAACTGTAGCAGGCCTAGAGGAAGGTGGCTGGCTTAGGTTTATATTAGCAGGAATTAGACCCTTCAAGAGGGCCTCTCAGGACAGGGAGCCTTTCTTCCACTTCTGGTTAACACTGAACTAGGCCATGGTCTTTATACCCAGGGGTCCTACTCAACACTTCTCAGTAGAAAGGGACCTAAACCATACTAAGGAGCTCCCTCAAAGCCCCAACCTGCCCGGTGGGCCCAGCAGAGGATGAGGTTAATTCCAGATGGTCTACTGGCTGATCTAGGAGTAGTGTGCACAAGGTAAAGCCTGATGTCAGCCAGAGATGATTATCCCCATACAGCCACCTATGCCTATGCTGTGAGTTGACACTGGGCATGGACTGGGCTTGGAGGACCTGACCAGTCTCATGTAGGGGCCACGTAAGAGACAGCTCCTTGTGTGAAGGTTCATATCCAACAGCATTCATGAACAAAGTAGAGAGTGACTGAGGTCAGTAAGTTCAGGGCTAGGCTGTGGGATTCAGATCAGACTTGAAGGTATTTAGAGGAGGGACCCCGTCCATGGCATACATAGTGACTTGTCATTACCCTCATGCCAGGTCCAACACTATGTACAGATAGGAACACATTAGACATGAGCCCTGTCCTAGAGAAGAATTCTTCCAGCTGGGTAGGGAAAATGGACATGGGGCACAGCACCTTTTCCAAGCATAGTGAGGGTACTGTAGAAACAAAGGTCCGAACAGGGGGTTCCCTGGAGAAGAAATTCTGCCTCAAGACTGAAGCATCAATTCTTGCCTGAGTTTCTAGCCTGTTGACCTTCCCTATAGATTTCAATCTCACCAGCCCCCACCATGGCATGACCAATTTCTTAAAATAAATCTCTTAAAATATATACATCTCATTGGTTCTGTTTCTTCACAGAACTCTGACTGATATGAGAAATCTTTTAAAACTATCTATAAATGCACAATTTCAATCAAAATCCCTTCCCCTCCCAAATTTTTGGCAAGGGGGCACACAAACTGAATCTAAAGTTCATCTGCAAGGAAAAAAAAAGCATCTAAAAGCAAAAATACTCAAGAATATTTTGAAAAATGAGAGTAAATACAGATAGCAAATACACTTAATAAAGCTAAAGTTAACTAGAACTGTAGTTTTGGCACAGAAATAAACAAGTTAGATCAATGGGAGAGAAGAGAGTCCAGAAAAAGACCTGGGGATTAAGCATACAATAAAGGTGACATTTCAAATCCGTACAAATTGGTACTTAAAATGAGACAATAGCCCATACAGGAAGAACCACAATAAAAGCTATTTCATTACCTAATATCTAGAATAAATTATTTCCCAGATGGGATTAAAGATTTAAACATTAAAAAGATAAAGCCATATAGAAAAAAAAATCTTGGATATTTTTACAAAAGCATTATATCAAGGACCACATTTCACAGTACAGGAATGAGCTCATTCCCACAGAATCAAGTGGACTTACCAGATGTCCCAAACCCAGAAGTGGCTGGCCTAAATGAAAGGGGGAATGACTTACTAAAGACTCAGCTATTGATGCCAAGTAGGAGATAGCACCCTAAAAGGAAAGGGTCACGTCTTACAGGATGCACTTTATACACTGAATAAGAGACCATCAAGTGGTACAGTCTCCTCCATAGTCAGAGCACATGATACTCAGAATCAAGGGGTGGAAGTGAGCACAGCGACTTAAACCAAGTAACTCTCTTGCAGAAATTTTGCTTCCAGTCCTGGTGACTTTGAGCTGTACTGGGTTGGAGAGCTTCATCTCCAAAGGGAGAAAGTTTACACATAGGGACACAACAATGGTTCCACTGAATTGGAAAATGATGTCTCCTCTCCATTTGGGGCTCCTTATGCCTCTTAACCAACAGACATTTAAAAAGGGGGTTCATCTACTGGCTGAAATGACTGATTCCGATTACCAAGGGGAAATCAAGTTGCTTTACGTAAAAGTCCTATTATTCTGGGGATTCTCTAGTAAAAGTTAATGAAGTATAGGTTAATGAAAACCTATAGGAATTTAAAAAAATGCAAGATGACTGAAGAATGAAGTTTGGGTCACTCCAAACCAGGTTAAGAAAAAAGGAAAACAAAAAACAGAGCAGCAGAGATTCTGGCTGAGGGCAGGCAAGGAAGGTATAGAACGGGCAACTGAAGAAGGTAGCCATCATTATCAACTACAACCTTGTGACCAGTTACTGAAATGAGGATGGTAGTCTGCACATTTTCTCTCTGTTTGTTATATGCATGTGTTTATATGTACAGACTGGCCATTTTCTTCTCTCCCCTTCTTTTCATTTTTATTTTATACAAATCACTGGAGGACAACTTTATAATTTAGTTTTTAGGTAACAGAAATATTCAGTGTGACTGTAAGCCAATTTGAAGAGTAATTAATATGGCCTGTGAAAGAAACAGTAACAGCTAAGACTGTACATCGCCTTCTGGAAAAGAGAAGTCTTTCACTTGTAAAAAGGATAACTGTATCTTGTTAAACAGAAATACAGAGTTGTTTTGTTGTTATAAGAGAGTTCCAAAGTGTGCAGAAAGATGCATGTAGAAGCTGAGCAGCCGAAGGACAGCATGTGCCAGTTATCAAAATATTTCCTCTGTGCTCCAAATTTACCTTTCAATACATGTTCCATGACCTTGATACTAAGCTTTCTCAATAGAGGGTGCTAGAGGGATACTGCAGGAAGACGGAAATCTACAGTTTCCAACAGCTGCACAGTCAGCAATGTAGGTCTGAGGTCATCTGGTGGTGCTCTGCCCCAACCCCTCACCTATAACTTGTCATTCCTCGGTGACCTCACAGCCTTCGCCAGGACTGGTCTTCATCTGCCCATGGCTCTTTTGATTCAGACAGTATGTGCTCCAGCACTCCCATTCCCTCTGCTCACCTGTTTCTCTTTCTCCCCTCCTATCCCAGCCAGAAGTATGACTCCTGCAGTCCATGCCCTCCTGATATGCTCACTGTATGCCTCAGGTCTCCAGCCTACAATGGTGCTCCCACATGCTCTGCAAGCCCACGACACTGGTCCCAGCTATGGCTCATCTACGCCCCTCTGCACTCACAGGAGGGTTGCTTCCTGTTTGATCAGTGATTGTCAATCAGCTCTGGTCCAGGTAAACCAGCAAACTTCTCTGCCATCCAGTGGACTGCAACTACACCTTCTCCAATGAAGTCTGAGCCCTGCCTTGGGGAAGGGAGCCTCTGTTTTCAGTTTGTTCTTCTTTGGGTACTCTCCCTCAGCATAAGATACCACAGAGTTTCTTATTTTATACAGTTATTCTTTTATCATACCTTAATAATTCTTTATTGAGCTTTTCCTGTTAAATCACTGTGTGGTTTCTGTCTCCTGATTGGACTCAAACTGAAACACCTAGCAAATAGCCCTCCACAGATGACGTGGTTATCACAAAGGGGCAAACTGTGACTTTAAAATGGGAGGCTTTATATAATAGACTTTATAATCTGAACTCACTGGTCAATTTGAACGTCACTCGCAGCAGGACAATCTGATAGAATGATGCAATGCAACACAAACACCACATCATTAACTACAGAGCATTTCTGTCAAAAATGTTTAACCTGAATCTAATCAAGTCTTTAGTCTACATCTAGTTTCAGAAAATAAAGGCTATGACAAAGAAAAAAAGTCAAAATGCACCACAAGGAAGCAATGAGACATGGACTTATCTTTTCAACAAGTCAATGTCATGAAAACAAAAGATGGGGATGGTGGTGGTAATAATTTCCTAGTTTACAAGAGACTTAAGAGAGGGAAGCAAATGAGTACTTTTTACTTGCGTCCTGATTTGAACAAACAAGCTATAAAAAGACACTCTGAAGACAACTGGAGAAATGTGAATAACGACTGGTTGTTATGATAACATTAAGTGTTAATTTTCTTAGGTGCACAATGGTACTGTCCTTCTGTACGAAACGGTCATATTTGCAAGCAATGAACACTGAGTTCTGTCTAATGTACTTTAAAACACAGCAGAAAAAGAATTTTGATTGAAATGATATGATGGCTGGTGTTTGTTTAAAAACAGCCCCCAAAAAGTGTAGCTGTTTGTTGTGAATGGCAGGCAATAGATGGAAAAAGAACGGCAGATGTCGATAGTGGAAGCTGGGTAACGAGCACATGGATGTTCACTCTATTACTCTCACTACATTTGTGTATACTTGAATCTTTTCTTAATATGCTTTCAAAACTTCCAAAATGTTTGACATGGCAACATAGTTATAAACCTAGATGATGGCTATATAGGTGTTCATTCTTTTGTTCTACTTTGCTACGTGTTTGAAATCTTTCACACAAAAAAAAAAGGTTAAATACAGTTTTCCAGGTAAGAAAGAGAAGGCTTGGTCATCTCTGTCCAATGCTCTAGGGAGTCAAGTGTGGATGAGGCCTGAGGTGTAGCCACTGCAGTGAACAGACGCCACTGAAAACAGTGTGGTCAGGCAGAGTGGGCAGTCAGTGGGAAGACAGATATGGAAACAAGTATTGATGGGTCTTCAGACCATTGGCTGGGACAGGGAAAAGAAAGATGGGAAGGAGGAGAAATTCATGGCATAGGGAAGTTCATTCTTTTAAGGAAAGACACAAGTATACCTGAAATGAGAGAGGCAGCATTTGGAGATCAGAATGGTGGAAAATCATGCAGAACACTGGCTTTTAAATTTTCCTGCAGCAAAGAAACACCTGGGTGCTTGCTAAAATAAAACTTCAATTCACAGGCGCCACCCCAGAGATAACTGAGTAGATCTGGCCTAGGAATCTCAGTGTAGTCAACATCTCAGGGGATTCTGATGGATGGCGTCCAGGACATCTGGAGAAACACTGTGTCTGAGAGAGGGGAGGGGTGGTGGTTCACGGCTTCTGAGAAGATGGGGAGCCTGGGGCATGGCTGTGTTAGGCACATCTCCTTAGAGGGTCAGGAAAGACAGCAGGCAGATTTGGTGGAGGGAAGCCTGGGCCCTTCCATGCAGTGACTTCCAGTTTTTCTGGGAAGCAGGAAATGAAGGTAGGTGTTGGGAAGAGGGAGTAAGAAGACGTTCAACTTTAAATAATTGCAAATTTTTAAATTGTTTACAATGGTTTCTTAATGTAAAAAAGAATATGTAAAATATTCTTTCTTTATGTAAAAAAGAACATGTAAAATATTCTTTCTTTATGTAAAAAAGAATTAAGTCGAGCCCTTGTGGCGAGCTCAGTAGGTTGACTCCACAAAATAGGATTGCTTGGGTCCAGCTGAGGCTGGTGGCCGTGGATGTGCAGTGGTACCAACCTAACTGCTCAGCAGCCTGGGTACAGATGTAGAGATATGAGTGGTTGATTCACTGTAGGATGGTTCTGCCAGGTAGATGCAACAGAAAGATCAAGGAACATGGTTATCAAGGAAGGGCAAGAAAGAAACAGAAATGAGTGACCATGGCTATACTCCAAGATGGACTGGGACGGAAACATTTATACATGGTTGTTTTACATATGGACACAAAGAAAACAGAACGCTGTACTGATGGAGATCCCAGTGAGGTTGGGAAAAGGTGGATCAAGAGGTATCACTCGAGTATCAGCGAGGACAGGACTAGCAGTCAGAGAGGGGGTTATTCGAATTTAACATTTCAGAGGTGGAACAGTTGTGGATGAGGATATGGGCAGAGTGAGAGCTAGGGTAGGAGTGGTTAAATAGCTTTTGCTAAAATCACTTGAACAAAGGGCACAGAACCATGAAGTCATGTGGCCACTTAAGTCACTTAAGAAGGTGGCAAGAGGTGGGGTGTCTAGAAGGCTCTGGCAAAGCCTCCAATCAGGCAGCCATGGAGGAATGTGATTCAGGAGGTTGGCAGTACACAGACAGGGTTGGAGGGAGGCAGAGCCAGGCATAAGGGAGGCCCTAAAGGGGGCAGGAGTAAGGGTGAAGGAGTGAATAGCAAGAAAGCAAAAATACCTCCCCATAGCTTCAGGATAAAGAAGCCTTCTGAGGGACAGTAAGGTTGACGCAAGCTGTGCCTTGAGGGTGGCACGGGGCATAGGTGGGCAGTGTGGAGGGCAGCATGAGGGGCAGCCTCTCAGAAAAACTTAAGGAGTGAGGGCTTGTGTGGACAGACCACACTCTCATTGAGGAAGGTCAGCTACATCTCTCTTCTCTACTCTTCGGTCTGAGAAGTAGAAACCCCCTTCAACAGCAAAGGGACCCTAGATGCTAGTACCAGAAAACCACTAAACCCAGCACCTCTGGGAGCCTCAACTCCAAAGCCCTCCATGGAAAAATGAAGAAATTCCTGTGGCAATGCAGCTAAACTGCATTCAGAAGATGATCTCCAACCTGCCCAAGCTAAGGGATTAGACCATAGGAGAGGAAAGAGCACACCAAGTTTAGCCTTGGAAAAATACCCAAGCATTCCAAAATCCCCAGTAAAACAATTCAGGAGGCCCTAAGGAGAATCCGCCATCACTCCATCAAATCCCTTTGACTCTTGTCTGCCTCAACTATAAATACCACTAAAACAGTTGACTTCTCGTCTAAGGTAAGTTCAAATATATGACTTATTTTCAGTCCTCTTTTACTTGCCATAAAGAATATTTCTAAAGTACCTGAAACTCAATGTGTCCAAAAATAAGCTCAACCTCTTTCCCACCAAAACCTGCTCTTCTTTTTCTAATATCCTAAGCCAAAAACCCAAGTCATCCTTGATTCCTAGTTCCTCCTCCTCCTATCAAGGGCAATCCATTATAATCGCCTTCAATTTTACCTCCTAAATATCACTCTGATTGGCTTCTCTCTATTTCCATTATCACCCTAGTGCTCACCACCCTCAACTTCTCCCTGGTCTATTCCACCAGCCTCCTAACCTGTCTCCTCTGCCTCAAATATTCATACTTGCCCCTTTCAATTTGTTTACCCTGATGCCACCAAACAGAACTTAAAACATGCTGGCATACACATGCACAAATTTGTTACATCAGTCCTTTCATTAAGACCCTTTAAGCTTCCCATTGCTCTTCAAATACAGGCGGCCTACAAGGGCCTGCAGGATGTGGCCCCTACAAGAGGGGCATCAACCTCATCTTATGTCCTGCATCTGTTGCCAACAGCACTTCAGCCATGCTGTCTCTCTTAATTTAGGTCATTGGGATTGCTTCAGTCCTTCCTGCCTCTGGACCTTTGTACATACTCTTCCCCATCCCACTTCCTACACCTAATTCTACTCATCCCCTGGGACCTGGCTGAAGTATTACTATTTCCTTCAGAAAGTCTCTTCCATCCCCATCTCCCCAGACTGTTTCATGCTCTCATAGGCCCATATACCTCTCCTTCATAATGATTACAACCAATTACTGCGCTATTAGTGGTATTTGACAGTCTCTCCTGCTAGCTGTGGAAACTATGACTTTTAGGATAAAAATGGCTGGAAATCAGGAGCCCCATAAGTACCGGTTATCATTCTTTCTCTTTGTCCTCTCAAATTCGGTGAGTTCTCTGGAATACTTCAAATGAAAAAGAATCCTGCCCTGCAGATAATACTCAAAATGCAACGCCTACCACCTGTTTATCATTCATTCACTTATTAAGTCCTGGCTATGTGCAAAGCTATACAGAAATACGAACAATACCCAGTACCTGGCCCGTAAAGCATTTCTACTCTGGTGGAACAGCAAGAAGAATATACTATCATATTTCCCTGTTAAAAAAAAAAACCTTTACTTTAGCACATGTTCTAGAACCCGATTACTGGGGTTCAACCCTGGCTCCAGCACTTACCAGCTGTATAACTTGGTCACCTAACCTCTCTGTGCCTCAATTTCCTTCATGATACCTATCTCCTTGCATTGTGAGGTACAAGCAACTTAGTACACATAATGTACTTACTACCTAGTAAATAAGAAAGGGTGAACATCTGCTAGCAATTTAGAAAATAAGTATCGTCCACAGCAAGGCTTAGGTCCCTAATCCTTTCTGGCAGAACCACACAGGTATAGGTAGACTGATGACATAGGTCATGTAAACAGCATGTATTCGACACTTACATTCACTTAAAACTCTGAGCAACTACTACATATAAAGCACTGTTCTGGAGATAAAGAAATGCAAGCAATGTAGTTTCAAACCGCAAGGGGCTTGGTTTACCAGAAGAAACCTATGGGTATTGATAATTGCCCTACTGTGGCATACATAACAAACCCAAGCACTGGGCCCATGAGGCCCCAAAGAAAGACAGTAAACTCTATTAGGCAGAAACTGGGAAGATTCAGTAACAATCTTTGAACTAAGCCTGAAGGATGAACAAGAATTCCCCAACGAGATCAAGAGGGAAATGGCAGTCCACACAGAGGGAACTGTAGACTGGTGTAAACACCAGGAGTCATGAAACATCAGTGTGATGGAGCCCTATAACTTTTTTGTAGCTGGAACACAAGATTTGTGTAGGAGAATGGCAGATGAGGTTGGAGAGACAAATAGAGGCCGACTTATAATGAGGAGTTTGTATTTTATCCTACAAGAAAGGGAACCCATTGAGAAATTCTAATAAAGATAATGATACGAATAATTTATACGTTTTAAAGATCCGTAGTTTAGAGCCCCACGACTCCCACGGAAGAGCTGGCTGAGGGTCCTCACTCACGCTGCTCTTGGAAATCACTGACCACTCGCCCCTTTCTCCCAGTCTTGGTCAGTGCTGTTATTCGCCAGCCGTGCGCTCTTGATTCCTCCCCCCCCCCGCCCCCCGGGAGCGCCCCGATGGTCTGACTTCAGCACTTCCTGGCAGGGGACTAAACACTCGCTGTCACCGTGGGCGGCCTCCCTCAACGTGATCTGTGCATCCTTCCTGAGGCTGATAGACTAACCCCAGAGCTTCGGGGTTGGGCTCTGCCCCTACTTGTGTGGCCACTGTGCTTGCCTCAGTTTCTTTCTCTGCAAAAGGGCAAAGCTCCCTGTCCTCGGAGAGCTGTGCATTAAGGGCAGATGCTCTGGGAGAGATGGCGCCGGGCAGACCCCAGCGCCAGTGCTGACCCGGACTAGCGACGCCGGCTCTGTCCGTAGATTCGAGCCCGCGGAGGAACAGGTAAGCCGGGCCGTAGCGGGCAGGCTGGGCGGCTCACCGGTAGAAGGCGGAGTCTCCAAGCGGGTTCCAGTTCGCCGTGTAGCAATCCATGGCTGGAACAGGCTGCAGCCGTGGAGCGCTAAGGGCGCGCTAAGGGGCCGCCAGGCTCCGGGCAACCACTTCCGCTTCCGCCCGTCTGGGTCACGTGTCGAGGCCACCGTCGCCGCCATCACCACTGTGGGCAGACTTATTCGGTCGCCGCCGCGCTCCCCGCCCGAACCCCGGGCCTTGAGCCCGCCCGGGTGGGCCAGGCTTTTGGCCCCACCTCAACGTGGCGGCCACCCCCATCACCTTCCCGTTCCCTGAGGCGTAGGGGGTCGCACAGGGCGGGACACAGGTGACCGGATGTGGAAACTGTGAGCACCGCTGCCCTAGGTGCGCAGTCTGCGGCCTGAGGCGCCGTCCGGGCCGCAACGACGTACGCATGGAGAGGGCTGAGCGCCTGGCTGCGCACCGACGGCTAATCGAGACGCACGGGCTCTGTGGGGCGGGAGCTTTGCAGAACCGATTGGCCTCCTGGGGCGCGGGAACATGAGGCTTGGCCAGGAGCCTGCTGCTGGCAAGCCGCGAGGCGCGCGGGCCTGACCCTGGAGCCGGTGATCTGCGCGGAGCCCTAAAACCTGGTAATTGGCGTGAGCGGGCATGCGCGCATGCGCGTGGCGGCGACGGGCACGTGGCGAGGCGGCCTCGTGCGGGAAGCGCCTGTACTGTGAGGCCCACGACAACCCCTTGCCTCTGGTGCCAAGGGTGACCAAGGTTGGGGCAGTAATGGGCACTGCTCTGCTGCTTCCACCGCTTCCCTGTGGTCTTGGACAGCCAGATAGGGGCTGGTGCAGATCCCATGTATCCCATGGCGGGCACTGGGGCCGCCCGGTTCTGAGCCACTGCCCTGTCTCGTCTTAGTTGCCTTTCCCAGCAGCCCGTCGTTGTGGCGGCGGCATGGTCTTCTGTCTGGAGAGCGAGGAGCCGCACCGCCCGCTGCCAAGAACCATGGTCCACTTCCAGGCCTCCGAAGTCCAGCAGCTGCTACACAACAAGTTCGTGGTCATCTTGGGGGACTCCAGTGAGTGTCTCCTCTAGGATCACCTTTCCCAGTTCCACGCTGCCCAGGCGTTGACTCTTTAAATCTGAATGCATTGCCTCCTTCTCAGACCACCTCTTTGCCCTTTAATCTGTTTCAGCCCAGTAGGTTTTTTTCTTTCCTTCATGATCCCGCACATCTTCCACAGGTGTCCTGACAGATACAGCCTATGCGTTTTTTATACCATCCTTGCTCAGCATTTCTTTCCCCATCAGTCCACATAAATTCTCTCCTGGGAGCAATAGATTGTGTTGTCTATCTCCCAGATGATTTGGCAGACTTTTAACAAACTGGGGATGGGGCGGGGGAGGGGAATAGCTAGAAGGAACAGAGGTATCACCAGGACTTTTAAATCCCCAGCTTTTTTTTTTCTTCCTCCCTCCACTCGGCAGAGCCCATGTTGGGCAGCCCCAGCCCTGGGGATATGGGAGGCTTGGACTTGGGAAGAGCTGCAATGGGGTGGGGCCTGCTTCAGCCTTAGGATCTCTGTTTCCCCACAGTCCAGAGGGCTGTGTACAAGGACCTGGTGCTTCTGCTCCAGAGAGACTCTCTGCTCACAGCAGCCCAGCTGAAAGCCAAGGTGAGAGAAGCATGATAACCATACCAGTGGGGGGGTGGGTACAGACTCTCACCCGGCAGGGCCCTCCTCCCTGGCATGAGTCTGACTAGCCAGGGTGGGGCGGGCAGGGGGAGCTGAGCTTTGAACAGGACCAGCTGGTGGCTGGGGGACAGCTGGGCGAGCTGCACAACGGGACACAGTACCGCGAGGTCCGCCAGTTCTGCTCAGGTTCTGGTCACCACCTTGTGCGCTTCTACTTCCTCACCCGTGTTTACTCCGAGTACCTTGAGGACGTCCTGAAGGAACTGACATATGGGCCTGCCCCAGACCTGGTGATCATCAACTCCTGCCTCTGGGATATTTCCAGGTTGGGGAACTAGAGAAGCATGCAAATATTGGTTGGGGGGCGGGGGTGTATGGCTTTGAGGCCATCCACCCCTGTGCTCTTCCCCACCCTTTGTGCTGCCCAACAGGTATGGCCGCTGCTCTATGGAGAGCTACCGGGAGAATCTGGAGCGGGTTTTCATGCGCATGGACCAGGTGTTGCCAGACTCCTGCCTGTTGGTGTGGAACATGGCGATGCCCCTGGGGGAGCGAGTCACCGGGGGCTTCCTCCCGCCAGAGGCAAGTGACTGGGGCCTGTTGGGAGGGGGCAGCCAGCTGGTTGGTAGGGAACCCTCCCTCCAGACGCTGCTTCCTTCTGCAGCTCTTAGACGCCCAATTCCTCACTCAGCTCCAGCCCCTAGCGGGCTCTCTGCGGCGGGATGTGGTTGAAGGGAACTTCTATAGTGCCACACTGGCTGGAGACCACTGTTTCGACGTCCTAGACCTTCACTTTCACTTCCGGCATGCAGTACAGCACCGTCACCGGGACGGTGTCCACTGGGACCAGCATGCCCACCGCCACTTATCCCACCTGCTTCTGACCCATGTGGCTGACGCCTGGGGCGTTGAGCTGCCGGCACGTGACCATCTCCCTGGTGAGCCCTGTCACAGTGGGGTAGGGTAGTGTTACGGAGAGAACCCCCCCACCCCGGCACAGGGCTAAGGAACAGCGAGACAGAGGTCCTGAGTTACTCTTGTGGGGAGAGGGGGCCCCTCGGAGGAATGTTGTGGCCCCTGAGTGTTCTTTTTTCATCCCCTGGGGAAGGCTTGATCATAGGAGTGATATTTGAATCTGAGTTCCAATATTCTGTGGTCTAACACCTATGTTTATGAATGAGTATATATAAGTATTGACCACACAGGAAAGCAAGTCAAAAGAACCCTACCTTACAAGTGAAAAGGAGATAAAGAGAGGTACTTACAGTTAGACATGGGTATTGGGGGTACAAAGACCGAAACAGAAGAAGTTGTAATCCAGGCAGTATATGGCAGAAGCAAGGAATCCCCTCTGTATGGATGGGAGAGGGAGACCTGGGGGAGTACTTGGCTGGAAAGTTGTTGGGCAGAGAAGTAATGGGACCTACATGGGGCTTTGGAAAGGTCTGCTGGGTAGGAGTTAGTTAAATGGACAACATTCTCCAGGCTCCTCACTTCAGCTTAAGATTTCTGGTGTGTGTAACTCTCCTCTGGCCCCGTCTTTGGTTGTTGGTGGAGCTTTCTGAATCGAATGTAGCCTGACACCTCCTGTTTGTTTTGAGGCATGGCTGCCCATGCTGTCTCAGTTGTGTACTGACTGCTGCTTGCCAACCTCCCAGTCCCTGCATGCTTGCAAAGAGAACACCATGGCTGATGGTTCTCATGGTTCCTTCTCCCCTGGATAATGTCCTCAAAGGGCAAGGTTCCTGCCTCATTTGTTGATTCCCACCCCTGTGCCTAGCACAGATGCTCTGTACCTAGTGTCTTCAGGGTAAGCAGAGGGCCTGGGGGCACAGTGAAGGCTAGAAACATACAGAGGCTGACCCCCTAGGCCTTTTTTGCCAGGAGTTGGGGCATCGACTTTGATTATGTAATGGTCCGATCTCCGTGTGTTTTAGATGAGAGAACTGATCTCCAGCAAAAGGAAGGGATCCTCTGAAGGTTGTAAGGATAGTATATGGTGGCTCAGGTCTTGTAAATCCAGTTTTGGACTGAAGTTTTGAGCTGAGTAACGAGGAATGTTAAAAGGAAGAGTTGATTTAGGGTAGAAGTTGGTGAGTTTGGTTAGGGCCGATGTATTTGAGCTACTGTGGAGTTAGAGTTGGAGACATACATGTGGGAATCAGCAATACCCAGCAGAGGGATTGAAACTGGGAACCTGAGTGTGAATTGTGAAGGAGTGAGTAAAACAGTGGCCACATGTTGTAATTGGGAAGAGGGAGAGGCTGATGGAGGCAACAGAAAGAGGTGAGAATAGAGGCACTTGCAGGGAAAACAGAGGGTATTGCCCATGTCACATGACTGTTAGGAAGGAAATTTGTTAAATGTGTCAGTAAGTGGTTATGTTTAGTAGGAAGAGTGTTGAGGGAATAGAGAAGGGTTAAAAGAGGCAGTGAGCAGTTGATGGGCAAAATGTTCTTTGTGTAAGTTTGGAAGGAAAGGAGGACACTGACTATCAGGACAAGGGATCGAAGGATCTTTTTATTTTTAAAATTCTTTAATTTTTTTTTTGTTTTTTGCATGGGCACGCACCAGGAATCAAACCTAGGTCTCCGGCATGGCAAGCGAGAACTCTGCCTTCTGAGCTGCCGTGGCCCACCCAGGATCTTTTTATTTTTAAGAGAGGAGATACTAAGCTTACTTATTGGTCCATGGGGAGGGGCTGGAGAGAGGAGAAAGCTAAAGAAAGAGAAGATGGGCAAACAGAGGAAGTGGGTGCTAGAGGGGAGTGAGGTCAGAACAGAGGTAGATGCATTTGGACCTTGGAGGGAGGCAAGAAAAAAATACACTGAAACCAGAGGGAAAGAAGAAAGCTGGGTAGAAAGCACAGTTTGCTGCCACCTGGTGGCTCTGTCCTCCAAGAGACAGAATAGAGGCTTAGAAGTGGTCAGGGCAGCCTGGCTTCCCAGGCCTACTTAAAACAACCATCCCTTTCCTAGACCCGTGGATTGAGGCCTGGCCAGAGACTGATCATCCATTCCAGGAAATCCATAGGCAGCCTCCAGACTTCGGGGAGCAGCTGGCCTTGCCCCCACCCTCTCCTTTGCCCCCACCCATACCCATTCCTTACCCCCTTCCTCAGCCCTCACCACCCCCCCTCTTCCCACCCCTACCCCAGGATGCCCCTTTTTTCCCAGGTCAGCCCTTCCCTGCCCATGAATTCTTCAATTATAATCCAATGGAGGACTTCTCGATGCCACCCCACTTAGGTAGGTGTTTCTGCAGCCTCTCCCAGCCTCCCCTCGTACCTCCTCAGCCCAGCCTCCTGTACCCAGGTAGGCAGAAAAGAGTTGGGTAGGCCCTTGGTTGGCCCCCAGGATTGGACTTGGTCACAGCAGTCCTCTTAGTCTGGAATAGCATCTGTAGACTCATTAACCAGATAATTGATTCGCACAGTTGCCTATTGTGGAAGTAGGAAAAACGGTATCCCCATTTTACACACGGAGAAACCGAAGCCGAGGAAAGCTCACTCACTAGAGCTGCCTAAAGGCAAAGGTGGGCTCACCTAGCCAGAAGCCCACTCTGATAACAGTTGGTTCTTTCCTAGGATGTGGCCCTGGAGAGAACTTTGTGCCTGGCCCTCTCCCAGTCTCTGGCCCTACCCCTCGTGGTCAGCACCGGAGCCCCATGGTCCACCGAGGCATGCCACGCTGTGTTCCCAGTGGCCCCTACCATGTGCCAAGGATGGGGGTGCCTTGCAGGCAGCGGCTCAGACACTCAGACAGACTAATCTACACATACAAACTGGACAGCCGGCCTTCTGCCCATTCAGGAACATGGCCTGGGTAGACTGGATCTTGGGCTGGGGCTGGATGTGCTGATGGCCCTGTAGGGCCTGCCTGCCACCCCAAGTGCTGGGCCAAGGTGTCTGCCATGCCTGGTGTTCTTATCCATTGCTTTCACCAATAAAGGCATGGAAGAACAGAGTGACATCTTCCTGGGTGAGGGAGTGGGTCTCCCACACCACATGATTAGATTTGTGGAGGCTTCCTCCGGACTCACCCTGTCCCTGGGCCTTTGCCCCCGCACTGTTCAGAAACCTTTGAATGCATCCTTCCTGCTGTCTCACATCTTTTTCCACAGTCACCAGATGTGTGCTTAACAAAGATCATGGAGGGGTTGCTGCAGCAATTTGCAGTTGGGAAAAATCAAGGTCTGAGTTGAAATTGTTAACATTTTGTATGGAATTTTGAGTCTAGCTGGTTCCTCCTATCCCTATCTCCTAGTCTCATGCATTAATTTGTTCAGTCAACATTCACGTACAACTGCAGATGTTTGAAACACATACCTTGTCTTGCACAGTTGCTGGCACATAGACAATAAACTGGTTGGAATTAAACAAGAAGCTTCCAGACCTGAGTGGAAGACTGATTAGAAACCTATTATTTACTAGGTATGATATACAATGGGGGCACAGTGAACACAGTCCAGCTTCTTGGGAAAGGTGGTAGAGGAAGAGCTAAGGGAGAAAAAAGTTTGTGCTTAACTCTACAGAAGTTAAGAAAGGACAGTGGGGTAAGGATTTGACAAATGCCCTTTCCTTAGGTTTGTGACCCTACTAAGAGCATCAGGGGTGGAGTGTGAGCTAAAATGGCAGTGGGGTGGATCATGGCAGGGGGCTCATGTGATGTGGGGCAGAAAACTAAGATAAACGTAGATACTGGGAAGGAGGGGAGAGATGTAGATTTATTGCATTAACTCCTATACTTGTTACTGAAAATTTACGGTGGCAAAGGGTAAATATTTTACACAAACAGATAGAAATAATACACCAGAAAAGTGTTATCTTTGCTAGCAATCTATTAAATGCCAAGTGAAAAGAAGTCATTAACACACTAGTGCCGAGGAAACTGGTACAGTGGGAGTTAGTAGAACCCTGTGGAGAGCAGTCTTGATCAGGCAGTTGAGAATCAGTGTACCAAGTTTCTAACAGTGCTTGAAACAAATAAGCTTGACTTTCATTGGTGTAGATAAAAAGTGAAGGGAACATACAGAAATAGTTTTTTGTTAGATAAGATTTTTAACTTTTTAAAAACTTTTTTAATAGTATAATATATACAAAGCAAAGGAAGAAAAAAACTAGTTTTCAAAGCACTCTTCAGCAAGTAGTTACAGGACAGATCCCGGAGTTTGTCTTGGGCTACTATACCGTCATCTCATACTTTTCCTTCTAGCTGCTCCAGGACATTGGAAGATAGAAGAAATATTTTTTTTATCATCACAATTGACTTTTTTTCTTCTTTTGTGAAAAATAACATATATACAAAAAAAGCAATAAATTTTGAAGTGCAGTGCAACAATTACTTGTAGAACACATTTCAGAGTTTGGCATGGGTTACAATTCCAAAGTTTTAGGTTTTTACTTCTAGCTGCGCTAAGATACCGGAGACTGAAAGAGATCAACTTAATGATTCAGGAATCATACTCATTTGTTAAACCCTACCTTCTCTATATAACTACGCCATCACCTTTGATCTTTCTCTCTCACTCTTTAGGGGTATTTGGGCTATGCCCATTCAAACTTTTTCGTGTGGAAGGGGCTGTCACTAATATGGGGTAGGGAGATGGACCTATCTGATATTCTGGAGGCTGGGCCCTGTAGGTTTCAGAACTTATCTGGTCCAGGGATTTATGTGGGGGTTGTAAGTTTCTGGAAAGTTACCCTAGCTCATGGAATCTTTGTGGAATCCTATAAATTGCCCTAGATGTTCTTCAGAATTGGCTGGAATTGCTTTAGTTGGGGTTTGGCAAGTTACGATAGGTGGCAATGTTTAACTGAAGCTTGTGTAAGAGTGAGCTCCAGAGTAGCCTCTCAACTCTATTTGAACTCTCTCATCCACTGATACCTTATTTGTTACACTTCTTTTCCCCATTTTGGTCACGATGTAATTGTTGATCCCACGGTGCCAGGGCCATACTCATCCCTGGGAGTCATCTCCCACGCCACCAGGGAAACTTTCACCCCTGGATGTCATGTCCCACGTAGAGGGGAGGGCAATGATTTCAGTTGCAGAGTTGGGCTTAGAGAGAGTGAGGCCACATCTGAGCAATGAAAGAGGTCTTCCAGAAGTAATTCTTAGGTGTACCTATAGGTAGGTGAAGCTTCTCTGCTACCTACGTAAGCTTCACAAGAGTAAGCTTCAAGATCAAGGCTTGGACCCAATGTTTGGGACACTATCCAGGGTTTCCTCAGTGGTAATGTTTAACAGTTCCACATTTTTTCTCCCATCCTTCAAGGGACTTTTTCAATACTTCATCTGCTTAATATATTCTGGGGTGTATCCAGGCCTTACGTTAAGCTATACAGGATTAAAGCTCGTCGTTCTTATTTTGGGCTCCTTGTGTTTTGGCTTTTTAAATGAGCTATCCAGACAGGTTCAGTTAGATCATGTGCTACAGAAAATTTAAGTTCTGAATAAAATAAACCTTTCTTCCTTTGGTCTCAAAGAGTAGGTGAGGTTCTAAAATGTAGACAACGTCTCCCTTAACCCTGTAATCTGAATTGCCTTAACCCAACCTGACCAGTTTCATTCTTATCTCTAAATACCTGGTTATACATATATAAAACAGCCTCTCAAAATCCAGAAATAATAATTACCACTCCAGATTACATGTGCCTGCTATAAGAATTTATAATCTAGGCCCCTGTTTTCTTATAAGCATTTTCCAAAGGAGATCATACAATAATTGCTCTTTTGTTTCTGTCTTGTTTTGCCTCACCAAATGTCCCACAGGTTCATTCATAATGTTGCATGCCTTAAAACTTCGTTCCTTTTTGTAGCAATACAATATTTGATCATATGTATACTTATCATTTACCAATGTGTCCTTCAGCCGCCTGCATTCATCAGGCATCATGTATAATGTCCAGTGTCAACAGTCCATCAACACTCTCAATTTTATATAATTTCATTGTTCCCAAGAGAAAGGTACCCAAAAAACACACCCTCACCAAATAAGAAATCTAAACCTCCCCTTAACTCTTGTCCCTCCCCGCATTATTTACCCCTTGTGTTGCTGTGGTACTGCTGATGTTTTCCTGTGAAACATAGCCCATAGCATGCAATAGCAGTTTTCTTCCTGTACCCTGAATTTAAACACTGTTTGTGTAAGAATCATACGTTTGAAGTAGTTCTTGCAAGAACATATTTATATTTGTAGTGTTAATGGGACACATAGGCCTATACAACCCCTTTCAATCATGTTCACCTTCAATATGGTAATTGTTCTAGTTTGCTCACTGCTGGAATGCAACACACCAGAGATGGATTGGCTTTTAATAAACGGGGATTTATTTTGTTAGTTCTTTAGAGGAAAGGCAGCTAACTTTCAACTGAGGTTCTTTCTTACATGGGAAGGCACAGGGTAATTTCTGCTGGCCTCTCTGAACCTCTGGGTTCCAACAACTTTCTCCGGGATGATTCCTTTCTGCATCTCCAAAGGCCTGGGCTGAGCTGCCAGTGCTGAGATGAGGTATGCTGAACTGCCTTGACTGTGCTACATTGCACTCTCTCGTTTAAGCACCAGCCAGTTTAGTTAAACATCATTCATCGCAGCAGGCACGCCTCCTAGCTGACTGTAGATGTAATCAGCAACAGATCAGGTTCATGTGCCATTGACTCATGTCCATAGCAACAGAACTAGGCACTGTCACCTGGCCAAGTTGACACCTAAACCTAACTACCTCAGTAATATTCCTTATAGACCCACTAGTGAATGACCTTCACTTCTATCTGTTCCCTTACAGTTGAGTACAACCTCATTAGCTATCAATTCACCCATTTCTAGCTTCTATGTTTTGTTAGATAAGATTTTTTGCAAAAGTTAATTACTTGTTTTCATATGCAAAAACCCATCTTTGGAACATCCCTCTTCAGTTGCATCCAGTTTGCCCCCTCTCCCTTATTCACTCTTTCCTGCCTTTCCTTCTCAAAACACTTTTCTCTATCCAGGCACTTTTTGCACCTCTAACTCTGAACTGGAGAGGATTGTACCCCTGGATATATGTACAGGGAAAAACAATTTGAGTAAGCCAAGCTCACTGAGTCTTCTCTGTTTCTTGCCATCCTGTTCCTCAAGAATCACCTGTGGGGTGGGGGAGGTGCCAAGATGACAGCTTAGCAAGGTGCGCAATTTAGTTCTTCCTCCAGAACAGCTGCTAAATAACCAGGAACAGTACAGAACAGCTCCTGGGGCCACATCAGTGACCGGACACACAGCATACCCCATTCTGGACCAGCTGGACTGGCTGCAAGCCCCCCAGAACCATGAGTTCCTGAAGCTGCGGAGGACTGCGCCCCTCCCCTACAGGCTTCTTCCCAGAGGGGAAAGGAAAGGGACTTTACCAGCAGCAGGGGCTATGCACAACCAAACACCAATTGTGGAATTAATTAACAAATTCTGACAACTAAAAATAGGCCCCCAGCTCAGGTGAACCTGGTCAAAATGGAGGTCGCTCATTTTTGCCCCAGCACCAAGGCAGCAGGGCTGATGGAAAAAGAAAAAAAGAGAAAGTGGGGGTTTTTGTGGCTGTATTTCTACAAAGGCTTGACTGCCTTTGGATACAGCCAGCAGGACTTCTTGGGTTGCAACTGCCCTGGGCATAGGCAGAAATAACCTTGTTTCAGGCTTGTCTGGAGCCTGTGCCTTCCCCAGGGGAGGGGTGAAGCCCAACTCAGGTGGAATCCCTCCCTTAAGGAATTCAGAAACCA